>NC_052160.1:39647655-40253697 GCF_902713615.1 Scyliorhinus canicula | reverse complement strand
GTTTTTTGCTGTGGCGCGTTGGAACTGTCGATCGATGAGTCGAGAGTAATATCCTGTTCGTACGAGGGCATAGAACATAGAACATAGAACATTACAGCGCAGGAAAGGCCCTTCAGCCCTCGATGTTGCGCCGACCTGTGAAACCACTCTAAAGCCCATCTACACTATTCCCTTATTATCCATATGTTTATCCAATGACCATTGAATGCCCTTAATGTTGGCGAGTCCACTACTGTTGCAGGCAGGTTATTCCACGCCCTTACTACTCTCTGAGTAAAGAACCTACCTCTGACATCTGTCCTATATCTATCTCCCCTCAATTTAAGACTATGTCCCCTCGTGCTAGCCATCACCATCCGAGGAAAAAGGCTCTCAATGTCCACCCTATCTAATCCTCTGATCATCTTGTATGCCTCAATTAAGTCACCTCTTAATCTTCTCTCCAGCGAAAACAACCTTAAGTCCCTCAGCCTTTCCTCATGAGATCTTCCCTCCATACCAGGCAACATCCTGATAAATCTCCTCTGCACCCTTTCCAATGCTTCCACATCCTTCCTATAATGCTGCGACCAGAACTGCACGCAATACTCCAAATGCGGCCATTATGCTGAGTTTCTGTAAGAAGTCCGTCGTGTAGCGACAGAAGCTGGGTGTTCCTTGTACGATGGGTTTCAAGATGCCCTCGATGTAGCCAGAGAGGTTCTCACACAGGGTCCCATTGCCTGATACAATAGGACGGCCTGGTGTGTTGGCCTTGTGTATTTTCGGGAGGCAGTAGAGATCTCCAACGCGGTGTGTACGTGGGATGAGAGCACATAGTGTGCTCTGAAAGTCAGGATCCAAGGTCTTGATCAGTCTGTTGAGTTGGTGGGTGTGTTCCTTGGTTGGATCTGTGTGTAACTGTCATTTAGAACAAAGAACAATACTGCACATGAACAGGCCCTTCGGCCCTCCAAGCCTGTACCAGTCATGATACCACCTTTGGCCAAAACCCTCAGCACTTCCTTGTGCCTTTTCCCTCTATACCCATCCTATCCATGTGTTTGTCAAGATGCCTTCTGAATGCCGCTAATCTATCTGCTTCCACAACCTCCACTGGCAGCGCTTTCCAAGCACTCACCACCCTCTTTGTAAAAAGCGTACCTCGCAAGTCTCCTCTAACCTTTGCCCCATGGCCCCCTGGTAACTGACCCCTTCACCCTGGAAAGAGTGCCTGCCCATCCACTCTATCCATGCCCCTCATAATCCTGTAGACCTCTATCAGGTCACCTCTCACCCTCCGTTGTTCTAATGAAAACA
Organism: Scyliorhinus canicula; assembly: GCF_902713615.1. Lineage (NCBI taxonomy): Eukaryota > Metazoa > Chordata > Chondrichthyes > Carcharhiniformes > Scyliorhinidae > Scyliorhinus > Scyliorhinus canicula. Next base: position 40,252,398 of record NC_052160.1, on the reverse strand, counting down.
ATCTGGGTCCATTGCCTCTCCGCATAGCTAATACCAGATACATTCAACATGATTCTTCATCCCGCCACACCTGATTTCTGGTGCGGCGCACCTCCGCTGGCAGTGGGCTCCTCCGTCCTGGCAGCCGGCCAAATGGGGTTTCCCATTTGTGGGTACCACACGCCATCAGGAAATCCATCAGGGCATGAGTGCCCTGCCGGCGAAGCGGAGGATCTCGCCAATGAAGAATCCACCACATTGTCTTTCAGTTTGTTCAGGGGATGCAATTAATGGGTGGAGCTAAAATATCAGGCATTTTGCAGCAAAATGTTTAGTTGAGTTTTAGATTGGGATGTGAGCAGAAGCCAAGTACTTGCGCTCACTGCAGTTCAGTTAAAGATATGTCTGCAGACCAATTAATAGTTTATTTGCAAGCAGTTCAGATTGTGTGGCTGGAAGGCGAGCTTAAACAAACTGAGAAGCAGCTTCCAGAGAAATACAGACAGAGTTTCTGAAGTCTTCAGCTCGCGATCCTGCATTGTTCGGATCGGGCAATGTCTCTCTCTTTAAAGCAGTGTCAAAAGATCTCTCTTTCTCAATGTAGAATATACAGACATCTCTATCCAACAGGTACTTCTGAGTGCTAAGTGTATTTGTAAGTGGATTGAGAGCTGAGGTGGTTTTGTTGTTTGAGTGGGAATAAAGATAGCAGTTAAGGGTTATTGTAAATTCATAAGATATAGGAGCAGAATGCTACAGGCCAAGAGCTGGCTTGCAAAATCAGCCAGTGCATCTCCTCCCCAGAACACATGACCTAGGAGCAGGAATAGGCAATTTAGCCTCCCGAGCCAAACACCGTCAATGTGATCATGGCTGATCCCATTCTGCCCTCAATTCCACTGTCCTGCCCATTCTCCATAATCCTTCAACCCATTACCAATTAGAGCTTTGTCTAACTCTGTAAATTTACTCACTGTCCCTGCATCCACCTCACTCTGGGCGAGCAAATTCCATAGATTCACAACCCATTGGGAGAAATAGTATTTCCTCAAATCTGTTTTAAATTTGCTACCTCTTGTTCTAAGATTATGACCTCTCATTTTAGAATGCCCCACAAGATGAAGCATCTGCTCCACGTCAACCTTATCCATATCTTTTAGCATCTGTAGACCTCAATTTGATCTCCCCATATTCTTTTAAATTCTATAGGTATTAACTGTTCAATCTCTCCTCATACACCAAACCCCTCATCTCTGGAATCAATCTAGTGAGCCTCCTCTGAACTGCCTCCAAAGCCACTACATCTTTCCTCAAATAAGGGGACCAAAACTGTGCACAATACTCCAAGTGTGGTCTCACCAATGCCTTGTATGGTAGCAACAAAACTTCCTTACCTTTATGCTCAATTACTTTTGCTACAAAAGCTAACATTAGGGGCTGGTTTAGCACAGGGCTAAATCGTTGGCTTTGAAAGCAGACCAAGGCAGGCCAGCAGCATGGTTCAATTTCCGTACCAGCCTCCCCGAACAGGCACCGGAATGTGGCGACTAGGGGCTTTTCACAGTATCTTCATTTGAAGCCTACTTGTGACAATAAGCGATTTTCATTTTCAACATTCTATTTGCTTTCCTTATTATCTGCTGCATCTGCATGCTCATTTTCTGTGACTCATGCACGAGGACACCCAGATCCCTCTGTTTCGGAGCACCCCGAAGATCTCCCCATTCAGATAATAGAACAGTACAGCATAGAACAGGCCCTTCGGCCCTCGATGTTGTGCCGAACAATGATCACCCCACTTAAACCCACGTAACCCGTATACCCGTAACCCAACAATCCCCCCATTAACCTTACACTACGGGCAATTTAGCATGGCCAATCCACCTAACCCGCACATCTTTGGACTGTGGGAGGAAACCGGAGCACCCGGAGGAAACCCACGCGCACACGGGGAGGATGTGCAGACTCCACACAGACAGTGACCCAGCCGGGAATCGAACCTGGGACCCTGGAGCTGTGAAGCATTGATGCTAACCACCATGCTACCGTGAGGCCCCAAAATAATAAGTTGCCTTCCCGACCAAAAGGCATAATTTCATACTTATCTACGTTAAACTCCATCTGCCACATTTAGGCCCACTCTCCTAACCTATCTATATCCATTTGTAAGGTTCTTATTTCCTCATTGCAACTTACTGTCCCACCTCTTTTTGTGCCATCTGTGAATTTGGTTACTTACCTTCTATCCCTGTATCAAAGTCAATAATATAGATTGTAAATAGCTGAGGCCTATGGACTGAACCCTGTGGCACCCCGCTAGTTACATCTTGCCATCCAGAAAAAGACCCATTTATCCTGACTCTCTGTCTCCTGTCCATCAGCCAGTCTTCTATCCAAGTTAATAAGTTAGCCCTAATCCCATGTGATCTCACCTTGTGAATTAACCTTCTGGCACCTTATCAAATGCCTTCTGGAAGTCCAGATATACTGCATCTACAAGATCCCCATTATCTACTTTGCTTGTTACATCTTCGAAGAACCACTGTATTGATTAGTACCGTTTAAGGGCAATTGTAGGCTATTTATCTTGTGTGATGTTAAAGACAGTTTAATACTGTGTTAATAATAAAGTTTGTTTGAATGTACCACATTCCCAGCCCTATTTTGCGTGAAATCACTCCTGAAGCTAGGTATCCTTTCCTCACTGATTTATAGAATATTGTGGTTTCTGTCCAATATCGAAAACCACTGTTAGAGTCTGGCCCTGATCGTAATGCTCAGGCATTGAACAGAGCAGTCACCCTTCTTCTCCACCACCACCCCTTCCCCCAAGCATCCCCCAGTGAAGGCATGTCCTAGTATTCACTTTAATATGGGCAGTGCTCCTATTGAAGATTTTGGAACAGTCTTTTTTGTTTCAATGGACATCAACCACGTGGCCAATATGGCTGACAAGGGTAAATTAACATTTGGAAATTCCACACAGACTGCATCAAGGTTCCAGAAAGTTTTTAATTGAATCACCCTGAGTGGAGGACGCTGCCTTGAATGGACATTCCCAGATAACATCCCACTGTGGAGTTCATGCCTACCATTGTGTGTAGTCTACTCCAAACTCCAAATCAATAGACTCCGTGGATGGAATTTCCCCCAAAATTCCAATGGGTGAGATCTTCCAGCTGTTCACGCTGACGGGACCTTCCATTCCTGCTGACAGCGCATCCCCACTCTGGCTTTCCCAGCAGTGTTGGGTGGATTCGATGGGAAATCCCGTTGACAGCTGTTGGACCAGAGGATCCTGCCACCAGCCAATAATGGGCCATCTCCCACCGGCCGAGAAACACACTGCAGGGGAGGCCAGAGAATGTCTTCAGCAGCACATGGTGTCCAACAGCTCGCTGAGGGACAAACAGGTCCTGTACACTCGGGGTCTGTCTATCCACTGTCTTCTGCTCTCCTCCTTGGCCCAATGGGCAGCTGGGACTTGAGCCTGACCAGCTCCAACCCGGGTTGGCCTTGTCTGAGTCGGCGAGGCCTGTCAGCCTCCAGAACAGTAATCAGGATGATCCCCAGATCCACTAACTCCATCTCAATACAACTCAATCTGGGAGGAATGGGGGAAGGGGTGAGAGAGACAGTGAGTTAGGTCATCCATCCCATTACTCTCAATCCCTCCCAACACCCCTTGTTCTCATGATCCTCGAAGCTGACATCCCTACACCTTCTCCGGCCACCTGCGTCACCTCCATTAGTTGCTACCTGTGACACTTAAATCACTTCAATGGCCACGGTCATTGCCTGTGCCCCTTCATTGTCGCCAATGTTCTCCCTTCTAGTTGCTCCCTCATCAGATCAGCTGAAGAGGGGTCTAACATTCTTGTGACACATGGACGTCCATATGAACCTTGAGGACTCCTGGATCCCCCAGTGTAGCGGGTGGTCATTGTTGCAAGGTGCGAGCTTCTCCCTCCTGGTGCCAGACACCCAACCATCAACCCTTGATATTTAATGATTATTAGGTTAGCTGAGAGCAGTGAAGCATAAATGATGACGGCCTATTGGTTGGACGAGCATGACTCGCAGGAATGTGAGAAGAGACAAGAACTCTGATAGGCAGAGAAGGGTAACACTAATAGGCACCGTAGATACACAGGGTTGGATATCCTGCAATCTTACTGCTGTCATGCCTTTACACTTCATATACCCGGTCAGCCACTATATGATGTATGACTTAAAGCCCAACAGCCCATCCCATATTACATCCCACCCTACCCCATACACAACATTACTGTCCAGCCTTCTCTCTCTCTGGATTACATGCAGCCAGCCCCTTAGGATGGCAACCACCAGTTTTATTACTCCCTTCCACCCAAATCAGGAGCCCCCCCTCCCCCAGGCCATTGGGAACCAAAATCTGGGAGATTCTGCGCCGCCTGAAAATTCACAATGTCTGTGAGGCGATCTCCATTCAAGAACCCTTGAACTCTAATGTCTGGGTTCAGCCAGCGGCTTGGATAGAAAAACAAACTGCGAAAGCAAGCCACAGAGCTCTGTCATAATGGACAATGAAAAACTACCCATTGGAAAAAAACTGGCCCCAGGGGTGCACTCAAGGAAGCTCTGAGGGAAAGGGGAGTGAAATGCAGTGTAAACAAACAATCTCAATAGGACCTACGAAACAGACAGCAGAGAGGCACGGTGGCGCAGTGGTTATCACTGTTGCCTCATGGCACCGAGGACTCGGGTTTGATTCCGGCCCCGGGTCACTGCCCGTGTGGAGTTTGTACATTCTCCCCGTGCTTGTGTGGGTCTCAACCACAAAGATGTGCAGGGTAGGTGGATTGGCCATGCTAAATTTCCCCTTAATTGGAAACAAATAATTGGGTACTCTACATTTATTTTTAAACATTAACCAGGTAGCAGCTGACCAAACCACAGAGGCTCGTAAATGGCAATGGGGTGTTGAAATTGAATGTAAACAAGCTAGTATAAAGGGATAAAAGCAAGCATACTACAACAGTGGAACCTCAGAGTCCATTGAAACTTCAAGGGGAGTGAAAATGCTTCTCCAAGAGACAGGCTGCATTATGGCTCTGTCCTGTGAGAGGACTTTAGGACAGGTAGGCTGCAGCTGTACTGTGTTCTGTTTATGGGGTGTTAAGCATGAAAGAAAGCAAGCTTCAAGGCTTCACAGACCCAAAGCGACCACCGTTCCAGGGGAGATCCTGTCCTGATCCCCTCCAGCTCAGCCTGATCCCCCAAACCACGAGCTCCCGTTCAGCACCACCCCCCACCCCACAGCATCTGGCCAGTGGCTGCTTTGCTTTGGTCATCCTGGCACTAAGTAGAGAAGGATCCTCACCTCCTTCTTCCCTGTCTGACTGTATGGCGCCTGGTGCCCATTTTTAAAGACCAGTCGTAATTGTCGCCCGCGGGATATCACGTTGGTGAGCGGGAAGATTTTGTCTGCCTTGTGCCCATCACTCTTTATCACTCGGATTTGAGCCTGGTGTAATTTCCCGCTGATTGGAAGCCTGCCGAGATTCCGGTGAGCAGCTATTTTAATGAGCATTCGGGAGATGCAAATGGCCTTCACGGCAGTATGCAGCGGGGAAACCAACCCACCATTAAGTGCCATTGGGAAAATTTTAAACTGTTTTCATGCCAGTGGGTTTGCGATTTTTTTTCGCTCCCACTCGATACCCCACTCCCGCCTACCACCAAACCCGCCATCGGCAGAATGGGAGAATTCAGCTAATTTGCAGACTTTTCCAGCCATTCCTGCTAATGGCAAAGCCCCGCCGGAGGTTTCCTGGAGATGCATACAACGGGAAACCCCCTTGAGAGCGACGGGATCAGAAGATCTCGCTTGCAGCCAAAGGCGGGCCACCTCTCCTGCTGTGAAACATGCTGCCTGGGGTGTGGAAAATCCCGTTCATTGGCTGGAACTTCCCGGCCGGTTACCAACGGCGGGATCCTCCTGCCCCGCCAACGGCGCTCCACTGCTGTGGGTTTCCTGGCGGCGAGGGGTACATTCAATGGGAAATCCCGTTGACAATGGCAGGACCATTGCATCCGCTGCCGGCCAAATGCAGGTCACCTCCGCTGCGGTGGAATACACGGCGGGCTGCCCGGAAAATCCCGCCCACAGTTTCCTCTCGTCAGGGATTCTAGAACTAGGAGGCACAGTTTCAAAATAAGAGGCCGTCCATTTAAGGTGGAGATGTAGAGGAATTTATTTTCTCAGACGGCCGTTAGTGTTTGAAATTTTTCTCCACAGTAGAGGCTGGGTCAGGGACTATTTTCGAGGCTGAGTAGACAGATTATTGATTGATTTGAGAGTTAAATATTACAGGCGCCGGCAGGAAAGTAGAGTTGAGGCCACAATCGGATCAGCCATGAAATCTTATCAAACAGTTGTGGCTTTATGGGTCAAATGGCCTACTGCTATGACCTTCTGAGTTCGCTCTGCTCCCGCCAATTGCCGTTTTCTCTTCACTGCCTTTGAAAGTGGTTGAGTCTCCTGTGACAGGTTGGCAGGGCCTAACTTTAAAAGTTATTACCTATGACAATATTGGTGCAGCAACACTATTTTCACTAGAAGTTTGTGGCAATGTACCAGCAGTAGATAGTGGGAGGCAGCAGAGTGCTCAGAAGAGGCTCTAAAAAGGGTCAGTTTTTACTCTTGGAGAGGATTCCTTGGGACCATGGGCAATGGACTTCTCTGACTGGACACTGAAGGAAATCCTGAGGGGCTTCTACTGTACTGGCCCCCCCATCTCATTCCCCATACCATAGCACTTATCATGGGCACTCCAGTGGCCAGCTTTTACACCACCCTTGACAACATTCCTTCTGGATTCAGAGAGTGGATTGAAGTGAAATATTAATATTAAAATGAGGCGTGGTTGGTACAAGACCAGACCTTGCTTATTTCCCTATGTTGGATTCAACAATTATAGGGGTGAGTCCTTTAAAATATTAGCTAAAATGATGCTTGAAAATTACTGAATTTGTAGAAATATGAATCAGTTATAATTGCTTGAATACTGTCCATGGCTGTCTCAAATGTTACGAATAATGTACTACAAGTTCTGATATGGAAGGTACATTCAACAAGATTGAAACAATATCGTAGCTGAGACCAGACATGACGCAGGGAATTTGAACGTGGGACAAAAGTCATGGAACAGTTCATTAATTTGGAGTCATTGATTAATGTCTAATTAACCAATTCCCTGTTACATGACTGACACTTTCCTGAACTAATCAAGGGGGTCTCAGCTAAGAATTAGAACCAATGAAGCTAAGTAAGGGGCTAAGCCCAGATAAGGATTCCCTTAAGAAAGGCCTTTGTTGAGATGACTTTTAATTTTGTAAATCCGAAGTCACTTTTATCTTGAAGTTTTTGTTTCTAATTGTTGGTGTTTCATGAACATTTGAAGAAACATAGAAAAAGCATTTTCCAGTTAATTGCGTGTGAATGGACCAAAATGTGGGTTTTTAAGAAATAAACTTTGCTTGCATTCGTTCAACTGGACTGACTTATCTATGAGTGAGAGATAAGATGAATCTTACTCCCCACCTTTGAATGCACCGATTGCTTCAGACTTCCATCGTGTTCGGCTCACAGAACATTCCCTCTGTCTGTCTGGTCTCTGTCTCTCGTAAGTTCGCAAGCTTGTGAAAATTGCATAGTACTGCGACACAAGGGGAGATTGTCATGCAGGCAAAAATGGTGACACTGGTACAACATTTTGGAAGACCACAAGAATGTGAACCTCAGTGGTGAGATCTCATTCTGTGATTCTCCACCCACCCCATCACTGGTGGCGTAACAAGGTTGCTGCCCAGAAAGGATGGGAATCTCATTTAAATTAGTGTTAAGGGTTTCCCCACCATATGTTCACTCCAGATGAAGAAATCCCTCCTCGCTGATGTGGTGTCACATCAGTAAAGGTTACAACAGCTATATAAAAACGAAGGGCAGCACGGTGGCGCGGTGGTTAGCACTGGTGCCTATGGCGCTGAGGACCTGGGTTCGATCTTGACCCTGGGTCACTGTCCGTTTGGAGTTTGCACATTCTCCCCGTGTCTGCGTGGGTTTCACCCCCCACTCCGTGCCCCGACACTGTCAGAGCAGCACTGCCTGGTGGTACTTCGAGAGGACATACCAGGGGCGGGCCCTCTGGGGGGGGCTCCATTGTTGTGGGGGAAGGTAGGTTTTCTTATATGTGTGAGGGGGTTCCCCTTCTCTGTGGGACAGGCGGGGGGGGGGGGTGGGGGGATGCTTCCCCGTATCCATGGGGTGGGGGGAGTATTGGTTCAATGTAGTTCGGGCGTCTTTTAGCTGGAATTGCCAACTTAATCAGGCCCTGCCCAGATAGAATGATGGCGAAAATCACGCCGCCAGATTTACTGTGCATGAAGTGCCAAAGAATCTGAAGATTTGGCTGTGCAGTTGGAGAGCTATGCACCGGTGTTCCCGCCCCAGCCAGCACTGCAAACTTCCACCCATATTGTCGAAGATGGTGCTGTCTGAAAATTTTGTCCCGTTTAGTCCAGTCATTTTGATTTATTTAAAGCTTGCTGTCTACCTTTAAATGCAGACTATCACTAATATTGGGCAATGGTACACTGAGACATGTAGAATGGGTTGGGTAGTCTGACTGTATCCCACATGGTCTTCCAGGAACATATCATAATCTCGGTGTAACAAATGTTTTCCCTATTGTTTTAATTAGTTTTTCCCTCTCACACATTGCACCCAGATTCTATAACAACCCAATTAGAGTCTGTAAGAAGCTTTGTCCTAGTTTGAGAGAGGACGCTCAGGAATTTGAGCTGTCCATAGTCCTGACAGAGAGAAAGAGATCCTAACCCACCGAGAAAAGCTTTGTTCTAGGCTGGGCCTCTCCTCTAAAAGGCAAAAGAAGTCAAAATAAAACCCACAGATCGAGGCCGTGTTAATGTTGAAAGCGCAGATCAGTGGTCAGGGAGAGAATAACAAAATGGAATCCTTAAGAGATCTCACTGCGGACTGTCCATTCTACATAGAATCAGAGAATAAATGAGGGCCCCAGAGAAAGGCTCATTCGGCCTGGCTTGTCAAAACATCACACAAAACGAACCGCGGACCATGGCCTACTTGTAACGTCAGAATGTGTTATGAATCAACTTCAAATTCTATCAGAAATACAAGGTAATTTGATCCAAAATGAAATTCAACAAGCAGTCAGACATGCCAAAACTCATAAATTGATGGCAAAGGGATGCGATTAGTCAGTGAAATCCGGACTCATTCACATTCCAGCAAGAGTGCTGTGAAAGTTTGATTTTTCTGTCAGGACTGTACCTTAGCAACAAAAGCAGAAATTGTTGGAAATATTCAGCAGGTCTGGTAGTATCTGTGGAGAGAGAAACTAAGTTAATGGGTGGGACTTTCCAGTCCCTCCAGTGGAAGGCAGGACTGGATCATTCGGAGTGCGGCTAAACGTCAGTTTCCTGCCGGCGTGAAAACGGATCTCAATTTTCCGCTCCGGAATGTCATGGAGGCTCGGGTTGCCAACCAAGTTGCATGTCTTCGCATCTTATGAATACGGATTTTAAACCTAGTTCGCTAGAATAACTTCCCCGCGACAAATCAAATGGCCACGCTGGCGGCTAATTAGACTGTCATGAATCACGATCGGATATAGTAAGCTGTATTTCCTTTACGACTTTGAGGGTTGTGCACACAGCGCTCACCATTCTTTCACTCTGATTCTGTGCCAAGGTTGCTCAGGCAAGACCAGCAGACCAGGGAGCACGGTAGCATGGTGGTTAGCATAAATGCTTCACAGCTCCAGGGTCCCAGGTTCGATTCCCGGCTGGGTCACTGTCTGTGTGGAGTCTGCACGTCCTCCCCGTGTGTGCGTGGGTTTCCTCCGGGTGCTCCGGTTTCCTCCCAAAGTCCAAAGATGTGCGGGTTAGGTGGATTGGCCATGCTAAATTGCCCGTAGTGTCCTAAAAAGTAAGGTTAAGGGGGGGGGGGGGTTGTTGGGTTACGGGTATAGAGTGGATACGTGGGTTTGAGTAGGGTGATCATGGCTCGGCACAACATCGAGGGCCGAAGGGCCTGTTCTGTGCTGTACTGTTCTATGTTCTATAAAAGAAAGGAGGGTCATTTGTAAGGCACCTGCTGGATTGGGGGTGGAAAAAGATAGAGGCAGGGCAAGGGGCCGGAATGCATAAGCTTACTTGCCATCAATTTATGAGTTGGCATGTCTCACTGTTTTATCAATTTCATTTTGGATTAAATTACCTTGTATTTCTGATGGAATTTGAAGTTGATACATAACACACACTGACTTTCTAAGTAGGCCATGGTCTGTGGTTCCTTTAGTGTGATGTTTTTACAAGGCTAGGAAGGGGGCTGAAAGACACACATCATAATCTTTTTAATAATTTTTTTATTGCCACAAGTAGGCTTACATAACACTACAATGAAGTTACTGTGAAAAGCCTCTTGTCGCCACATTCTGGCGCTTGTTCGGTTATTGATGGTGCACAGGCCTTGAAGGGTCAGGTGGTGAATTCCATGTCACAGAATTCAAGCATCCGGTTTGCTCTTTTTACAACAGTATTGATGTGGCTGGTCTAATAATAACAATAATCTTCATTGTCACAAGGTAGGCTTACATTAACATTGCAATGAAGCTACCGTAAAAAGCCCCTAGTCGTCATATTCCGGCACCTGTTCAGGTACACTGAGGGAGAATTCAGAATGTCCAAATTACCTAACAGCACTTCTTTCGGGACTTGTGGGAGGAAACCGGAGCACCCGGAGGAAACCCACGCAGACACTGGGAGAAAGTGCAGACTCAACACAGACAGTGACCAAGCCGGGAATCGAACCTGGGACCCTTGCGCTGTGAAGCAACTGTGCTAACCACTGAGCTAACTGTGCTGCTCTCAAAAAGCGCTTCGCGGGGCTCGTCCGAGATATGAACCCAGGTTCTCTTGCAGTTTATTGCAATGGAAATCCCTAAGCGAGAATCATACCCCTAGACTAGTGACATGGCTGCGTGGAGGGGGGTGCTTTTGCTTGGTGCACAGGAGGGAAATGAAGGGCAGAAACACATGACTGGGGGTGGGGAGGAAGAGAGCACATAGGTGTGAGAGAGTCCTGGAGCTGGGTGCGTCATAGTGTCAGGGCCAGAAAGCAAAGGTGGTCTTGGCACAAGCCCCCCGATGTTAGTGAAGAGGAATTTGCAGGATCAACAGGACTGGGTGTACAATTGTCATTCCATTTTGACTTTGTAGCCGTTTGATATAACTGAGTGGCTTGCTGGGCCATTTCAGAGGTTACTTAAGAGTCAACCACATTGTTGTGGATCTGCAGTCACCTATAGGCCAGACCAGATAAGGATGGCAGATTACGACCCGAAAGGACATTAGCGAACCAGATAGGTTTCTATGACAATCGACAATTGTTTCATGGTGACCATTAAACCAGCTTTTAAATCCAGATTTATAAATTGAATTTAAATTCCACAAATGTGGTGGTGGGATTTGAACTCATGTCCCCAGAGCATATCGCTTGGTTTCTGAATTACTACATGTTGAGCATCCGAAAACCGAACAATTCCGAAATCCACACTTTTTTTCGAGCTCCGACGTGATGTAATGAGTGGAAAATCCCACAAGGCTCCTTGGTGATGCGCAGTTCCCAATGTGCACCGCAAGTGCGCAGTATATTCCCAAATCCAAAAAAGTCCAAAATCTGATACACTCTCGGTCTCAAGCATTTCAGATAAGGGACTTTCAACCGGTAATCCAGTGACAACTCATAATTTTCATACCAATCTCTTTATTTTGAAGAATTTGTCTCGCTTTTTGGAGATGTGGGGTTCGTCATATCATAACTTTAATGATATGACAAACAGCCCATTTCTTCAACCGTAACATTTTGCTGTCTGTGTCAACATTTTGGAAGAGGACGGTATACTAATCCTGGCACACTGACTGAGCAACTCTTCCTATAGTGAAAAAGCTCCATTATCATTTAATATCATCAGACCATTGTGGGCATCAAGCTCACTGGATTGAGTCCTTATGATCGGGCCAACAAGTTTCTATTGCATCAGTGAACATGGCAATGAGGAGAATAAAGATTACTTTTGTTCCTTTGAAGGTACAAAGCCAAGTACCTTGACTCATGAAAGTATGTACCTCTTGTTTATGAGACCACCTTACCTAAAGACAGGGGGCTGGATTCTCCCACCTGAAGGCAGAATGTTGACCTGTTGTAAAAACTGGAGAGTTTAACGACGGCATCATCGGACCGCTATGTGTAGCGATCCTCTGCCCTACAGGTGGGCAGCACGGCACTGGAGTGACCCACGGCGCTCCAGCTGTCGATACCGGCATCAAATGGGCGCCGCGGGTCTACGCATGCGCACTGTGACCGCCGCGAATTCGCACTGTAACCGCCGCGAATGCGCGCATGCGCAGTGGCCTCCTTCTCCGCGCCGATCACCGACGCCACATGGCGTAGGGCTACAGGGGCCGGCACGCAGCTAAAGAGGCCCCCAGCCCGAGAGGCCGGCCCGCAGATCGGTAGGCCCCGATCGTGGGCCAGGCCACGGTGGAGGCACCCCCTCTGGGGTCGGACTCCCCTTCTCCCCCCTCCACTAGACCACCCCCAGAAGGATGGACGCCGAGGTCCCGCCGGGTAAGACCAGATATGAACGGCGCCGGCGGGACTCGGGCTTTTTTGGGTGGCCACTCGGCCCAACCAGGGCCCCCGACCGGCGCTGTGCTGACCGCGCTGGCGCCAATGGTGCAGATGCTCAGCTCTCCAGAGAATCGGCGGACCGGCGTCGGGGCAGCATCACGTGATTTGTGCCCGGCCTGGCGATTCTCCGACACGGCATGGGCTGGGAGAATCCCGCCCAGGAGCAATCAGAATACAAAATTCAGTGCAGAGATTAAAATCACACAGGCAGAGCTCACAGCATGAAAAGCTGTTATTCTCTGCTGCACAAACAATTAAACAGTCACAGCGGGGGTTGTACAGGGCTGCTGGGAGGGTGCTGCAGTTGTCTACACAGACCTAGGGACACGCATCAATCACAGACCTGGGGCATGTGTTGCAGTGTATTTATAGTCGAAGCACAGACCAGATGGAGAGCGAAGCTACTAAACAGAATCTCGCTATCTTTTATTGACCAGCTCCAGCTCAACTGAAATACTGCATAGCAGGTAAAAGGGAAAGATTCACTCTCATCTGGCACTCTATAGTCCGTGTGTGTGTGTGTCACACTGCCAGCTCTTGTACATGTACAGCACACAGTGGGTAAAATGATTCCATTCACTCTCACCTCACACTGAATCGCTCATGTGTATCACAGCGTCAGCCCCGACACACAGCAGGTAAAATAGAGTGATTTACTCCCCTCAGCTACGGTACACCCTTGGGTGTGCCTCAGTGACAATTCATTTTGAACCTCGAGGGGAATCATCTTCAGAGTTCATGCTACCAGTGGGTGACCTCACATGGTCTTCCCATGAATTATCCATATGAATTCAATCCTGATATCCTGGAAAGTTGGACTCTCAGAAAAGGCTGTGAAGGTGAATCAGCAGCTCTTGAGCTTATTCCACCATTCAATGAGATCATGGCTGATCTGTATCTCAATCCCACTTTGCCCTTTATTGCCCTTTGACCTTTATCCGTTGATATAGTTAACCAACAAAATCCTATTGATCTTATCTTGAAAGCTCCAATTGCCCCCATCATCCACAATCATTTGGGTGAGTGTTTGAGATTCCCACGACCCTCTTTGTGAAAAAGATTTGTTCCTGACTGGCTGAGTTGTAACCTTAATATTGTGCCTCTTTGCTCTGGATTTCTCCACCAGAGGTAAGACCTCATTGGGGAAGAGAAGATAGAACACAGGTAAGCAGGTGGTGAACATAATAACAAAATGCAAAGGTTTTAAAGCTGTCGTGTTGTGTATAGGTCCCCTGGTAGCAGCTGTAAAGATGTAGATTGTATAGATGTAAAGATAAGACAAACAGGGTGCTGGGAAGAAAGGAGGGGGTCTATTCAAGGGGAGTCACCCTCGTCACGCAAAGGGCAGCCCCTGAAGATAGAATAACCCTCCCCATCTTGCCCTTTTGTGGTGAATTCATACTGTATTGTAATTCACACTGTATTGCATTGCATTGTATTATGTCCTTGTGGGCTCTGTCTGTGAGCCGTTGTGCGGCTCTGCCCATAGGGGGAGATGAGGAGCTTGTACAGGGCTCCACCCTTGGCTCCGCCCATGGCTCCACCCATGGCCCCTCCCATTACCGGAAGTATAAAGTGCTGCAGCCGTGAGCCTGCTCTCAGTTCCTCTGGTCGCAGGCTGGCTCAGTTGTAAGACTATTAAAACCACAGGGCGCAATTCGCCGCACTCACGACGGTGCGGAGAATAGCGGGGGTCGTAAATTTTTACGGCCACGCTAGTCTGACGCCCTCCCGCTATTCTCCCCCCCCCCCCACGCCCGACTCCCGACACGAATCGCTGCCGCCGTTTTTTTACGGCGAGCAGCGATTCTCAGCTGGCCGATGGGCCGAAGTCCAAGCCCTTTACGACCGTTTTTAGGAACGTCAAACACACCTGGTCTGACCGTTCGTAAAAACGGCCGTAAAGTTCGGATCTTGGCAACCATGGCACCGATTGGCACGGCAGTACCACGGCCGTGCCAAGGGTGCCATGGGCCCGCGATCGGTGGGCATCGATCGCGGGCAGCGGGTCCAATTTCCGCGCACTCTTTGTCCTTCCGCCGCCCCGCTGTATCCATTCGCGGGGCGGCTGAGGGGCATCCCGGCCCGCGCATGCGTGGGTCTCGCGCAAATGCGCGATGACGTCATCTGCGCGTGCGCGGGTTAGAGTCTTCCAATCCGCGCATGCGCGGCTGACGTCATGTGATGCGTCAGCCGTCGCAAACTCTGGCAAGCGGGCTTAACGAAATTCGTTAAGCCCGCGATGTCGGAGTTCACAGCCGCGGCATGCTAGCCCCGACCGGGGACCAGAATCGGTTCCCGGTCGGGGGGGGCGGAGGCTGGCGTCAAACCCGCCCGTTTTTGACGCCAGCCTTACGATTTCTCCCGGTTTGGGATAATCGCGCCCACAGTTTACTTCCAATCGTGTCTCTAGTGAATTGATGGTCACATCACCTTTGAGGAATTTACTTTAAAAATCGGACTGCCTTTGACAACGATTTTATGGTGTAGGTAGTGTATTATGTTAGCTTAGTAGCAAACCTAATTGACCCATGACTATCAATTTAAATATGGTGTGTGGGATGCCAATTTCAGCCTCACCCCTCTCTGTATAATGAGGATGAGCTCAGAGTGGGGCGGGAAGGTAAAGTGGCAGAGCGGGTACTCTGCTTAGTTCAAGTGCCCCCTCTCGCCAAAAGCATGCCCGCCAGGTGCATGTAACCAGGTCAGCCCTTGATTAAGAAACTGACTGAGCAGAGACAGCGAATAGGGATAATGGGCAGTTTTCTAACTGGCAAGATTAAACTTAGTGGTGTCCCACAGGGATCTGTATTTGGGCCTCAACTATTGACCGCATTTATGAATAACTTAGATCGTGGATATCATATATCCAAATCTGTCAAGGGCAGAATGATAAGAAGCATTTTAAGCAGCGCAGCTGGAAGTAAGACTTATGGTAATGTTCCCACCTCTGAGCCATAAACTGGGTTTGAGTCCCATCCCAGGACATGGCCATGGAAGGTGTAACCGTGGTTTGACCAAGCAAGTTGATTATTAAGTTGTAAATCTTTCTGAAATGCTTATGCAGGCAGCAGGTGGGAGAGGTTCCTGGTTGACCAGAACCATGTGGTAGCTGCAGTGCACAGCATCCCCATGTTAATAAACTCCACAAGCATAGGCTCCGTGGCAAGTGTCCTCCTTGTTTCAAGGGACTGTTAGAGAGAGAAGTGGAAGGATAAAATTACAAAGGGATATCAATAGATTAAGTGAATGGGGAAACTGTGACAAATGGCTATCAATGTATGCGAATATAGGGCAATCGATTTTACACCTAAAAATGGTAGAAAATGTGGCCTTCCTGCTAGTCACCGCAGCCCTGGGGGATGCCCTGCGGCTGTACGAGCGAGCGCTGCTCGAGGAGGAGGAAGGTGCAGCAGCAGAGCTTGCCACAATGGAGCGGGCAGCAGCAGAGCGTGCCACAGGCGGACAGGAGGCAGCCGCTTAGGAGGGCAAGTGAGCTGACCAACAGGCCAAGGATGAGGAGGTGCCAAGGAGGTGCCCCATGAGGCTTTGTGTGTACCGGCAGCGCCTGTCATTCAAGGATCTTCTGGACCAGGCATGCCATAGAACACTCTGGCTGACCAGGGAGACAGTGCGACATATCTGCCAGACCATGGCACACCTGGCACCGTGGGGGTATGGGGGGAGGACACCTGCTCCAGGTGGCCGTCAAGGTGAACGTTCACGCCACAGGGCCCTTCCAGGCGCCGAGTGGGGACCTGTCCGTGATCTCACAGATCTCGGTGAATAGATGCATCCGCGCCGTTATGGAGGCCCTGCATGGCCATGTGACTCAGTACATCCATTTCAATGTTGACCAAGCCCGCCAGGATGCCCGGGCAGTAGGGTCTCCGCCATCGACAGGATGCCCCGGGCCCAGTGGGTGCTCGACGGGATGCATGTCCCCCAACGAGCACCTGCAGATGACAGGCTGCTCGACACAAACTGAAAGGGGTTCCACTCGATGAACGTGCAGTTGAAATGTGACCATCAGCTGCGCATCATACACTTCTGCGTCTGATACCCGGGCAGTGTGCATCACGCTTTAATCCTGGCACACTCGACAATTCCTAACATGTTCAGGACACCCCCGGCTGGGGATTTGGCTCATGGGTGACAGGAGTTATCCACTGCAGTCGTGGCCGATGATGCCTATCCGGAAGCCACAGACAGACGCGAAGACCCACTACAATGACACCCATCCAGTGACCAGGGGAATGATTGAGTGGTGCTTGGGTCTCCTGAAGCTGCGGTTCAGGTGCCTGGACCTTTCTGGAAGGGCCCTCCAGTATGATGCTGAGAGGGTCGCCCGCATTGTGGTGGCCTGATGCCTCCTCCACATCATTGCACAGCAGAGGGGTGGTGTGCTGGAGGAGGAACAGCAGGCCTTCTCCGACATAGATGGACAGGACATGGAGCCCAGGCAGGCACGGGAGGCCGCACGACGGGTGTGCCAGGGTCAATGTGCACGGGTATGCTCTCATCACCTCCTGGTTCACCAACAATGGTGGGGGGGGGTTACTGGCCAGGGTTACGGACACCGCATCCCACCCGCACTCCCCTGGCCAACCCCTTTCTTGCAACCCCCTCTGTGATACATACCTGCTGCACCACGGGGTGTGGTGGGCCCTGGGTTGGCAGTAACAGTGGGTATGGTCCATGGGATGGAGGATGATGACAACCCGCTCTGCGACGCACACTGGTGCTCCACATCATCTGATAACGTCTGACTCCTGCCCACGGTAGCACTTTCCACCGTCCACCTGGGTGATCCCTACATGCGAGCTGACCATTCCATCACACAGTCCCATCAAACTGTTGGGGTGATGGTGATGGGAACGGTTAGGGGAGGGGGAGGAGGGGGAGGGAGGAGCCCAGGACACCCCAAAGTCCACCCATCCCCCCCCCCCCCCCCCCCCCCCCCCCGGGCTTCTCCATGGGACGGGGGTGCGAGCAGAACTAAAGCTGGATGCTCCTCCGCCATCTGGCCCTGTCAATCCTGGAGGCCCGCTCTGGTCTTAACCAGGGTTTGCATGCTTGCAGCCATAGAGCACAGGGAGTGGACCATCTCCAACTTGGACTGCGCTAGATCACCCATTGACTGTGCCACCACCTTCTGAGTCTGTGTCACATTAGCCAGTGACTGCACCATCTCCCTCTGGGACTGGGCCTCCTCCCTCTGTGTCTGCGCCAGGTCGGCTAGCGCCTAGGCAATGCCACCGACATTACCGGCCATATACTGCTGTGACTGGGCCTCTCTCAGAAATACTGCTGCGATGTCCAGGTGACTCTGGCACATGATCGCCTGTGAGGTGGCAACCGTGTCCTGGGCCTTGGCAAGTGCCCGCCCAGAATGCCCCAGACCTTGGACATGCTGATCCATAGCCAAAACACTCATCACCAATGCCTCCATCGCAGATGCCATCCATGCGGTGTTGGCCTGGGTGGCAAGCATAGTCGGCACCACCTCCTGTTGCACTCCTCCAACTGCACCTGCAGGTGCTGCATGCTCACTGATAATCCCTCATGTAGTCCCTAGCTCAGCAACTGCATCTAGTGTGGTGGGGGGGGGGGGGGGGGGGAATTGTAAATTCACATTTTGATTGACAGCCCAATAAGTTATCAAAGGATTGGCAGTCTTTGGTGTGGCTCAAAATACGAATGTTTGTTTTTATAAGAGAATTAGGTACTTGAAGAATTTTAATTGTGTTTAATAGGATTTCATGAATGGGTTTTTTATTATATCTCGTGAACTCTGTATAGATATTTAGAATGTATTTTATTTCATCTCAACATGGCTCCTGAGGTCTGCATATGCTGTACACTGGGTGAGTTGCCATGGACGGTGTAAAGGAAAAGTATGGTAGCTTGGGGGCCATGAGTTGGCACCAAGTTGGCCTAGGGGTCTAGAAGGGACCACGGAGGTGTGTGGGGTGTTCATGACTTTGCACTACATCAGCATAAGCTCTATTAGGAGGCATGAGAATGAGTGGAGGTCATGGGTTGACACGGGTTAACATGTATGGGCATTGATGTGGGTGGAGAATGATGGGGTATGAGAGTTCACAGCATCACAGAATAATTCAGCACAGGAGAGGCCCTTTGGCCCATCAAGGCTGCACCAATGGATGAAATACACCTACCTAATCCCATTTGCCAGCATTTGGTCCATAGCCTTGAATGTTATGACGTGCCAAGTGCTCATCCAGGTACTTTTTAAAGGATGTTAGAATGCCTAATGCGAAAATAACAACTGGGCAAAAGAACTGCCCGCTTTGGCACTCGGCTGGCCCTGTGGCCATCTTCAATCTGTCTGTTGGTAGTGGGTCCAACTCCATTCTGCTCCAACTTCCCCCACCCCAGGAGTGGTATAGAACATTATAGATGAAGGTGGCAGCAGGGAGTTAGGTCGCAGATCAGCAATGATCTTCTGGTATAGTGGAAAAGGCTTGAGAGATTCAATAATCTATGTAACTCTTTCTCTGTATCTACGTGATCTAACCTCTTTACCATTTTAAACACACCGGGATAGCTCCGAAATGGATACAGAAATGCAGACAGTGCGTTACTTGACCACCAATCCAGAGGCCTGGACTAATAAACCAGTGAAGATGAGTTCAAATCCCACCAGACAGTTTAAGAATTTTAATTGTGTTTAAAAGATTTGAATATGGGGCAGCACGGTGGCGCAGTGGGTTAGCCCTGCAGCCTCACGGCGCCAAGGTCCCAGGTTCGATCCCGGCTCTGGGTCACTGTCCGTGTGGAGTTTGCACATTCTCCCCATGTTTGCGTGGGTTTCGCCCCCACAACCCAAAGATGTGCAGGCTAGGTGGATTGGCCACGCTAAATTGCCCCTTAATTGGAAAACATTAATTGGGTACACTAAATTTAGAAAAACAAAAGATTTGAATATACAAAAAACTTGGCTCCAAATTGGCGGATTATTCTAAATAACCCAACTGGTTGAATATTGTCCTTTTTGGAAGGAAACCTGTTTGGGACTATAGGTGACTCCTGTCTCGCACCATCATGGCTGAGTCTTAATTACCCTCTGAAAATTATAAGAATGGTTCTGGGGAGAGAGACACTTCAGTGATAAGGATAGATTGGAGAGGTTGGGACTGTTCTCCTTCGGAAGAAGGCTAAGAGGAGATTTGTTGAGATGTTTAAAATCATGAGGGGACTGGTCAGAGTAGATCGGGAGAAACTGTTCTCCCTCGTGAAAGGATCAAGAACAAGAGGGCACAGATCTAGTGATTTTCAAAAGAAGCAAATGTGATGTGAGAAAAAAACTTCACACAGCGAGTGGTTTGGGTCTGGAATGCACTGTGTGGAAGTGTGGTGGAGGCAGGTTTAATCGAAGCATTCAAGGGGGCATGAAATGATTATCTGAATGGAAACAATGTGCAGGACTACGGGGAAAAGGCAAGAGAATGGAACCAAGTCATGATTGTCGTTTGGAGTGCTGTGCTGACACGATGGGCCAAATGGCCTCCTTCTGCACCGTAACAATTCTGAGATTCGGTGAAGCTCTTTTGCAAGACATTGCGCTGTAAACAGCTGGGCAGCTAGGGATGAGCAATAAAGGCCAGCTTGCCAGCAACAGCCACATCCAGAGGATGAATTAAAAAACAGTAGCAGACCAGGAGACACCACGTGCCCAAAGAATAATGGAAGAGGTAGATGCTGATTCTTTAACAAAAGTCGAGTTTAAAGAAAAGGAAACTTTGATTCCAGCTTTACCACAAACAATAGCTGAAAGTGAAACAAAAGATACAAAACATCTGTTCGGCATTTCCTGTCTCCCCTTGGCTAAAAGTGATAGAGAGAAGTTGTAGCTAATGGTGATTCTTCAATCGTGTGATGGCCAGGTTTCCTTGTGACAGTCATATTTTTTGACTGATTGGCTGTTTGCTGTGCGGGAAATGATCAGGAAGCTCTTTGTGTTCTGCCAGCTGCCCTCACACAAGTTCCCTTTCTGCTGCTTTCACTCAGTATCCAGTCTGATTCCTCCATCCGTCCACACTCACAACACTTTGTATACCTGAGTAAAGAGTTACTCAATTGGAACTCTTCAGATAATGATTCCTAGCATCAGGACCCTGGGAGTCTCTCCATCAGGGACCCATTTTAATGAGAGTCTCATCATCATGGACCCCTTTTACAGAGGGGGTCTCATTATCAGGAAAGGAGATTTTAAACGGAGATTTCCTATCAGTAAAAGCAAATTCCAGGTTGAGTATCCCTTGTTCGAAATTCTGAATTTCGTAAAGCTCTGAAATCCGCACTTTTTATCGAGTGCCGAAATCATGTTTCGAGTCCTCAGTGTCGGCTGTTCCTAGCACTGTGTCCCGTTCCTGTAGCCGGTGTGGGTATCCTTCCAATCGATACCATATATTTGATGCACCGAAAGAGTTAAACCTGGTACCTGATTTCCTCTCGGGAGGAAAGCTGTATCCCACCCCTGGTCAGACACAGTACCGACCGGCGACTCCGAGCAGTGTCCGAGGGTCTTTGCAGCTTGTTGTTCCAAAATTCAAAAAATTCCGGACTCCAAGACACTCTCGGCCCCAAGCATTTCGAATCAGGGATACTCAACCTGCATTGCGGATGCTGGAATCTAAAACAAGAACAGAAAATACTGGGTAAACCTAGCAGGTCTTGTCAAAGCTTTGACAGAGTCATTCAGACTCAAAATGATAGCTCCCTTCTCTCTCCACAGATGCTGTCAGACCTGCTGTGATTGTCCAATATTTTCTGTTTTTGTTCCCTATCAGGGGCTTCGTTTAAGAAGGGGTCTCTCCATCAGAGCCCGTTTAATTGAGTGAACCCCAAGGACCTCTTTTAAAATCCATGGCCGTGATGAAAATGCAAGAGTTTGCTGTCTCCTGCTGGAATACTGACAGGAATTCAATTGAACGTAGAACATAGAACATAGAACAGTACAGCACAGAACAGGCCCTTCGGCCCTCGATGTTGTGCCGAGCCATGATCACCCTACTCAAACCCACATATCCACCCTATACCCGTAACCCAACAACCCCCCCCCCCCTTTAACCTTACATTTATTAGGACACTACGGGCAATTTAGCATGGCCAATCCACCTAACCCGCACATCTTTGGACTGTGGGAGGAAACCGGAGCACCCGGAGGAAACCCACGCACACAGGGGGAGGACGTGCAGACTCCACACAGACAGTGACCCAGCCGGGAATCGAACCTGGGACCCTGGAGCTGTGAAGCATTTATGCTAACCACCATGGTACCCACGGAAACTAACTCGCAATGAGCACATGTATTAAAAATAATTTAAAATGCGAATGGAGAGTTGGCCTTTAACTCGTGCCTGCACAGAGGAACAGGTGGAGACCATTCAGACACTTGAATCTGTTCCACCATTCAATGAGAATCATGTCATGGCTAAGCTTAACTCCCTCTGCTACAGTCAGGGCTCAGACTTCCAGAAGGGCCTCTGAGCTGAGATGCTGAAAAGCTACGAACATGAGTAGAGCCTCTACCCCAGCAAAAGTTGGCACCTTCGAGACAGGACATAAGGGAAGGGAAAACAATAAGGAATTGGTAGCACAAGTGAATAGCACTGTGGCTTCACAGCGCCAGGGTCCCAGGTTTGATTCCCTGCTGGGTCACTGTCTGTGCGGAGTCTGCACGTTCACCCCGTGTCTGCGTGGGTTTCCTCCGGGTGCTCCGGTTTCCTCCCACAGTCCAAAGATGTGCAGGTTAGGGTTAGGTGGATTGGCCATGCTAAAATGCCCTGAGTGACCAAAAAGGTTAGGAGGGGTTATTGGGTTACGGGGATAGGGTGGAAGTGAGGGCTGAAGTGTGTCGGTGCAGACTCGATGGGCCGAATGGCCTCCTTCTGCACTGTATGTTCTATGACCGAAGAGTAGACTGCTGATGGAAGAGTGGAAAGGATATCGAACAGATAGTGGATTGAAATTTCCCACAGCTCATTGGACCTTGGTGAGACCACAAACTTGTACAGTTTTGGTCTCCTTATCAAAGGAAGGATATGATTGCCTTAGTAAGTGTGCAATGAAGATTCACTAGACAGACCCCTGGGATGAGGAGAATGTCCTATGAAAAGAGATCAATAAGGTCCCACCTATATTCCGTAGAGTTTTGGAAGAATGAAAGGTAATCTCATTGAAGTGCATAAAATTCTTAAGTGACTTGACCGAACAGATGCTGGATACTTCCCCTGGCTGGGCCCACAGTCTCAGAATAAGGGTAAAAGCAAAATACTTCAGATGCTGAAAGTTTGAAATAAAAGCAGAAAGCATTGGATAAACTCAGCAGGTCTGGCAGCATCTGTGGGCAGAGAAACAGAGTTAGAGTTGCGAGTGTGTATGCCTCTTGTACAGAACTGAAGAGGATGGAAATGTAATAAATTAGATAGTTGGAGAAAGGGGGTGGAGGAGGTGGGCAGAATAGAAGGTCAGGGATAGGTCGGAGCTCAGGGGAGATTGACAAAGAAGACTTAAGGACTACATGCCACCATTAACACCCACTTTGTCTTGTGTCCATGACACCTTTGTCAATATCTCCTCAGCTTCGACCTAATCTCGACCTTCTATTCTGCCCCACCTCCTCCACCCCCTCTTCACTGATATAATTGATGACATTTCCATCCCCCTTCAGCTCTCAGAATATTTAGAAATGAGATGAGGAGAAACGTCTTCATTCAGACGGTTGCGAATCTTTGCTAGTCTCTAACCCAGAAAGCTGTGGATGGCCAGCCATGGGGTACAATGAAGACAGAGGTTGATAGATTTTTGAATACACAGGGAATCAAGGTGTATGGGTACCATGTGGGAAGGTTCAGCTGAAGTAGAAGACCAGGCCTTATTGAATGGCAAAGCAGGATCATAGGGCCAAATGACCGACTCCTGCTTCGATTTCTTAAACTCACAGTCTAGATTTTTTCCAGTAAATGTTTAATGTTGTGCATCCCTTACATCAGCCCTCTTTCCACATCCAAACTGGGAACATTGTTAACAGGGAATGGGGAGCGAGGAAGGCAGGACCTTTTTAAGGAGGAAGATTTAAATAAGGCTGAAATTCTGCCTGGAATTTGTGACTGAGAAATGTTTTGAGCCTCTGCCAGAAATAGCTTAGGGCCCTGACTCAGGTGCTGCAGTGAAGAGATTGATCAGGTAGCTTTCATGGAGCTGACATCTTTTGTTTATTAATGTCGACCTGCAACGCTGGCTTGGATTTCTGCTGTATAATAGATGTTTCCGTCTTCATTTGAGGCACATTGAATGAAGTTATCAAGAAATTGTGGCGCATTAAATAAGATTTAATGAATAAAATTTCCTGCAGCGGCTATCTGGATTCCCGAAACAATCAGCACCGCTTTCTGTCAACTCGTACATCAAAACAAAGCAGAAGTGAAGCAGATGCAGGATTCATTATTATTTTATAAGGTGATTGAAAACTGAAGGGCTAATGAAGCACGATAAATGACCTTTGGATTTGAGGTCCAAATGTATCTCCAATCAGTGAGTTGTTGATCTCTTGTCTCCGTTGGAGACTGGGTGTTATGTTCTGTGTTGTGGCCATGGTAAAGATGCACACAGAATATATAGTTCTTGACTATTAAGCTAGTTTATTATCAAATGAACACATGGAAAGATAACTAAAGAAACTATAATACGAATGGTAACAATTAGTGAATTCTCCTGGAGCTACTTCTAATGAGACACTCTTCGTATATGACTTACTACCAACTGCCGGAAATCTGGAGTCACATGGTGAATCTCTATCGCCACCTGCTGGTTGGAGGTCATATAGATAACTATATACATCACTGTCCATATGCATATTACCACACTGGGTGGAACATTGGATCAGAAAATCACTGCTGGGAAATGGGTGCAATTTTTAAAAAAAATTTTCATGGGGTCTGGAGTTGCCCGACCAGGTAAAATTCCTTCCCTAAAAAACGGTGATTAATAATAATCTTTATTATTGTCACAAGTAGGCTTACATCAACACTGCAATGAAGTTACTGTGAAAATCCCCTCGTGGCCACATGTCCGGTGTCTGTTCGGGTACACTGAGGTAGATTTCAGAATGTCCAATTCACCTCACAAGCATGTCTTTTGGGGCGTGTGGGAGGAAACCGGAGCACCCGGCGGAAACTTATGCAGACACGGGGTGAATGTGCAGACACTGCACAGACAGTGACCCAAGCCGGGAATCGAACCTGGGACCCTGGAGCTATGAAACAACGGTGCTAACCACTGTGCTACCGTGCTGCCCAGGTGCTACCGTGCCGCCTAGACATTTGTGTGAGTCTGTTAACCTCTCACAAGAGAAGTCAACTATTCCCTCTAGGGTTGGAGATGGTCAGTCCCAATAATGAATCTCCCTTGAGTGTTTATTACAGTAAAATACTCAGAATACTGGGAGGCCGAGATAAAGTGGGCGTGGAGGGGATGTTTCCACCAGTAGGAGAAACTAAAATCCGAGGGCACAGCCTCAGACTGAAGGGACGATCCTTTAAGACTGAGATGAGGAAGAATTTCCTCAGCCAGAGGGGGGTGAATCTGTGGAACTCATTGCCGCAGAAGGCTGTGGAGGCCAAGTAACTGAGTGTCTTTAAAACATAAATAGATAGGTGCTTAATAAGGGGAGTGGGGATTATGGGGAGAAGGCAGGAAAATGGGGATGAGAAACATATCAGCCATGATTGAATGGCAGTGCAGACTTGATGGGCTGAATGGCCCAATTCTACTCCTATGTCTTACGGTCTTAAAACAAGTAGTTGTTTCATTGGGCTGGATTTTGCAGATCACTGCAGTCCCTGTGCTGTGCAGCACCCCCCCACCCCCACCCCCCATGATCACGATGACCACTCAGCATCAATTTAACTCTGGGAGCAGCATTAATTGCTTTAAGAGAAAACTTCTGCCGCTATCATTGGAGGGAGTCCCACCTCAGAATGCTGCCAGCTAATTGGATAGCCGGCAGCTCTGAAGTTCCGGTTGCACCAACCAGGAGCGTTGGCCGCAGCTGGGACCACAGGACATCCCGCCATCCCGGGAAGCTTTGGTAAATCCAGGTTTAGGGCTTTTGGCAAGGGTGTGGGAGGGGGCGGGGCGGGCAAATTCAAGAGGCTAGGGAGAAGGTTAAAGGGGGAGTGACCTTGGAGGGGTGGGAGGGGAGCCCACAATGGGTCCATGAGAGCTGAAAATGAGGTCTGATACTGGCCTGCACAACTCGAGCTGCTGGGCTTCCCGCATAGCGTTGGCCTACCCCCCCCACAACTGTGGGTAAAATTCTGACAGGAGCGGGATGCGTCCCTTAAGTGGCCATTAATTGGCCACTGAAGGGCTCCTGGAGGCCCAGGAATGGGTGGCCACTTGGTGCCTCCTGACTCCCCACAAAATTTCAGACAAGTGGAGGTGGGCATTTAGGCAACTGCTGGATTTTCTGTGTCTTCCCACCTTCAAAGCCACCAGCGGGGAAGTGTAAAATCAAATCTGTTATATTAGTATTAATAATCCTGTAATAAATTTCCCTCTGGTGTTAGAGTTTATTACTGTAATATTAGTGTTTGTGTCAGTATAGTAATATCAATATTCCTGTAATAAATCTGCCCTTGATGTTTGAGTGTTTAATATCATAATATTAGTGTTTGTTTCATTATTAGTGTTAATATTCCAGTATTAAATCTGTCCTGCTGTTTGAATGTGTTTATTATTGTAATTCAGTCTCACAGTGAAGGAACATAAAACATAATAAACCTGTCAGCCCAATGAGGCCGGAGAATCCTTGGATTTCATGTCTTCCAAAGAATCAAATATGAACATACGAATTAGGGGCAGGAGTGGGCCATTCGGCCCCTCGCGCATGATCTGCCATTCAATTAGGTCGTGTCTTATCTGATTGTGGCCTCAATTCCACTTTTCTGCCTATCCCTGATATTCCAGGATTACATCTCCTCGGCTGTTTAAATGTGAATTCCACAGGCTCATGACCCCTTGATTGAAAGAATTTCCCCTTACCCTGGTCTTGAATGGGAGAACCCTTATGTGGAAGCTGTTTAAAATTCTCAAATGCCAGTTCCTAGAATCATGGAATCTCTACAACGCAGAAGGAGACCATTCGGTCCATCGAGTCTGCACTTACCCCCTGACAACACACCCCACCAAGGCTCATTCCCCCGCCCTAGTCCCATAATTCCATCTGACCTGTGCACTAAGGAGCATTGTTATCATGGCCAATGCACACCTTTGGATTGTGGGAAGAAACCAGGGCACCCAGAGGAAACCCTTGGAGACACGGGGGGAACATTCGTGCCCCTGTTCAAAAAAGGGAATAGGGATAACCCTGGGAATTACAGGCCAGTTAGTCTTACTTTGGTGGTAGGCAAAGTAATGGAAAAGGTACTGAGGGATAGGATTTCTGAGCATCTGGAAAGGCACTGCTTGATTCGGGATAGTCAGCACGGATTTGTGAGGGGTAGGTCTTGCCTTACAAGTCTTATTGACTTCTTTGAGGAGGTGACCAAGCATGTGGATGAAGGTAAAGCAGTGGATGTAGTGTACATGGATTTTAGTAAGGCATTTGATAAGGTTCCCCATTGTAGGCTTGTGCAGAAAATAAGGAGGCATGGGATAGTGGGAAATTTGGCCAGTTGGATAACAAACTGGCTAACCGATAGAAGACAGAGAGTGGTGGTGGATGGCAAATATTCAGCCTGGAGCCCAGTTATCAGTGGCGTACCGCAGGGATCAGTTCTGGGTCCTCTGCTGTTTGTGATTTTCATTAACGACTTGGATGAGGGAGTTGAAGGGTGGGTCAGTAAATTTGCAGATGATACGAAGATTGGTGGAGTTGTGGATAGTGAGGAGGGCTGTTGTCGACTTCAAAGAGACATAGATAGAATGCAGAGCTGGGCTGAAAAGTGGCAGATGGAGTTTAACCCTGACAAATGTGAGGTTGTCCATTTTGGAAGGACAAATATGAATGCGGAATACAGGGTTAACGGTAGGGTTCTTGGCAATGTGGAGGAGCAGAGAGATCTTGGGGTCTATGTTCATAGATCTTTGAAAGTTGCCACTCAAGTGGATAGAGCTGTGAAGAAGGCCTATGGTGTGCTAGCGTTCATTAGCAGAGGGATTGAATTTAAGAGCCGTGCGGTGATGATGCAGCTGTACAAAACCTTGGTCAGGCCACATTTGGAGTACTGTGTGCAGTCCTGGTCGCCTCATTTTAGGAAGGATGTGGAAGCTTTGGAAAATGTGCAAAGGAGATTTACCAGGATGTTGCCTGGAATGGAGAATAGGTCATACGAGGAAAGGTTGAGGGTGCTAGGCCTTTTCTCATTAGAACGGAGAAGGATGAGGGGCGACTTGATAGAGGTTTACAAGATGATTAGGGGAATAGATAGAGTAGACAGTCAGAGACTTTTTCCCCAGGTGGAACACACCATTACAAGGGGACATAAATTTAAGATAAATGGTGGAAGATATAGAGGGGATGTCAGAGGTAGGTTCTTTACCCAGAGAGTAGTGGGGGCATGGAATGCACTGCCTGTGGAAGTAGTTGAGTCGGAAACGTTAGGGACCTTCAAGTGGCTATTGGATAGGTACATGGATTAGGGTAGAATAATGGAGTGCAGGTTAACTTCTTAAGGGCAGCACGGTAGCATTGTGGATAGCACAATTGCTTCACAGCTCCAGGGTCCCAAGTTCGATTTCGACTTGGGTCGCTGTCTGTGTGGAGTCTGCACATCCTCCCCGTGTGTGCGTGGGTTTCCTCCGGGTACTCCGGTTTCCTCCCACAGTCCAAAGATGTGCAGTTTGGGTGGATTGGCCATGAAAAATTGTCCAAAATTCTATGATTAACCTAGGACAAAAGTTCGGCGCAACATCGTGGGCCGAAGGGCCTGTTCTGTGCTGTATTTCTCTATCTATCTAACGTGCAGGTAATAAAATACCAGCAGTGCAACCCAGGAACTGTAAAAGACACCCATCAGCCCTCGGGCAGCATGGTTGCGCAGTGGTTAGCACTGTTGCTTCACAGCGCCAGGGTCCCAGGTTCGATTCCTGGCTTGGGTCACTGTCTGTGCGGAGTCTGCACGTTCTCCCCGTGTCTGCGTGGGTTTCCTCCGGGTGCTCCGGTTTCTTCCCACAAGTCCCGAAAGACGTGCTGTCATGTGAATTGGACATTCTGAATTCTCCCTCTGTGTACCTGAACAGGCGCTGGACATGTGGCGACTCGGGGCTTTTCACATTAACTTCTTTGCAGTGTTAATGTAAGCCTACTTGTGACAATAAAGATTATTATTATTAAAGTCAATAATTGCCTCTTCAGATTAAAAAAAAAGCCTCCTCATATTCCACTTTCTAATATTTATTTGTTGAATTTCCTCTTGCTGTTACAGGCAAAAACAAACTAGCTGATTATTGCATTTAGTGGGGGGAAGTTTTAAATGTCACTGGGTCAGGACCTGTCAGGGACATCTTATAAAATCATGGTCCTGGACATCATCTCCGGATCCTGACACCTGAAATGAAAATGAAATGAAATGAAAATGAAATGAAAATCGCTTATTGTCACAAGTAGGCTTCAAATGAAGTTACTGTGAAAAGCCCCTAGTCGCCACATTCTACAATTTTCAAACTTCTGGACAAAGGAGGGAGGGAATAGGGAACCTGATCACCTCCGATTAACAACCCATTGAGTTTGTTTGGAGCTTGTTAATGGGCCAGGGAGAGTGAGGATGGTATATTCAAAGGGAAAATGAGCTAATATGAACAGCCTGGTGCATTCTCTTCCCCAGCTGTTCGTTTCTTTGGGGAGTGACCTGAAAGTTTCATTTAGTTTGTTGAAGGCTGCCATTTATTGGGCTACCATGAACCAGGGTGAGTGCGAGTACCTTTATTTTATCTACCTTGCAACTTTCCTCCCCATTAACTCTGCTGGCCCTCTGAGAAGTTACCTCACTATAGGGCCAGGCAGAAGCACACCCCATCATGACAGCTGCCTGCCTTTGTCGTTGGTGTCAGGGAGGCAGCCCCGCCTCCTTGATAAATTGGTGCCACATTTGTGGAAGATGTCTGTGAGCCATGGGTGTGAGATAGCGTAAACGAGAATGGTGATTGTGAATGTGGTTCTTTCTTGGGTATGTGAGGAGATGCGTTATGAGAGAGGGTTGAGTGGAGCTTCAAGTGGGGCAGCACAGTAGTTAGCACTGCTGCTTCACAGCACGAGAGACCCAAGTTCAATTCAGGCCTTGGGTCATTGTCTGTGTGGAGTTTGCATGTTCTTCCCGTGTCTGCATGGGTTTCCTCCGGGTGCTCCAGTTTCCTCCCACAGTCCAAAGATGTGCAGGTTAGGTGGATTGGCCATGATAAATTGCCCCGTAGTGTCCAAATATTAGCTTGGGTGACAGGTATAGGGTGGGGAAGTGATCCGAATTTAGCTGTTTCCGAGGGTAGGTGCAGATTCAATAGGTTGAATGGCCTCCTTCTGCTCTGCAGGGATTCTATGGATGCTATTCTAAGTGTATTAGTTTGAAGAGTATTGGGAAGGTAAATTCTGGGAAAGAGAAAATGTGAAGTTTGTCGTGTTGAGCACAGTAAGATAACACGGGCTGCAATTGGATGCAGCTTTACCTGAGAAATACTCCACACCTTGAAGTTAGTTCTGATGTGTTATCATGTGTTGGTCTAACATCGACTACAACTGGATGCAGTAAAATGAGAAACAGGCTTCTGACACAGGAGATGGTCCAACACTGTTTTATTGAACCTGTTGATTGCAGTACATAATCTGCTGTGGGTTGACAATCTATTAACCTAACTGATAACCTCCTACTGGCTTGACCAGACTAGCTCTCTATCACATGGTGATGATGTTCATTGGCCTGTGCACTGCGACAATCTCCCTGGCCGTGTCCTGTGAGAGAGGGAGAGCCTTAATGCCCTGTGGGCTTTATAATGGTGGTGTCCTGCCTGGTGATTGGTTGTTCTGTGCCGTGTGTGTTCATTGGTTATCCAGTGTGTCAATCACTGCCTGTCTGCTGGCATTCCTCTGAGCTTCTTCCTGCTCCTCATGTCTGGGTCTGTCACCTCTGTGTCGTCCGCCGGGTCGTTCTCTGAAGTGGGCGGGGTGTACCTTATTAGGTGCCCATCTTTTCCTTGACGACCTCCTTGGAAGTTGTTCTTCCTCCTCCTCGGGGAGAGGTGTCGCGGCGGCATTGTTGAGTGTGTCCACTCTGATGACTGGATGACGGGGTCTGGAGAAATTGCTCAGGGCTGGGGTGTGGGTATCCTTTCCGTCTGGGCTATTCCAGCTTGAGGCGGTCCTGCTTCACCTGCCTCCAGGTGTGGTTCTGCTGCCCTTATTTGGTCTAGGTGTTTCTTCAACACCTTACCTCCTATTGAAACCTCATAGGATATGGGCTCTGTTTGGGACTCTACCGTGCCTTTGACCCACGTTGGTCACTTCCCATTATTCTTGACCCAAACCGGTGCCCCCACCTGGAAATGTCTCTGCTGCCGACTATTATCATGGTCCCTTCGTTGGGCCTCCTGATGTTTCTCCACTTTCCCCGTTAAATTTGGGAAAAGGAGACTCAGCCTCGTTTGCAGCCGCCTTCCCAGAAAGAGTTCAGCTGGCGGTATGCCCATTGTGGAATGCGGTGTGGTCCTGTAATCAAACAGCCAGCGGGAGAGCTTTGTGTCTATTGACGCTGCCGGCTGCTTCTTGAGTCCCGCTTTAAGTGTCTAGACCGCTCTCTCTGCCAGGCCGTTGGTCGCTGGATGGTAAGGGGCCATTTTGATGTGACGGACTCCGTTTTCCTTCAGGAATTTTCCAAATTCCCCAGTTGTGAATGCCGTTCCGTTGTCCGACACCAATACCTCCAGAAGTCCATGTGTTGCAAACGAGGCCCTGAGCTTTTCAATTGTCGATGCTGTGCTTGCCGTGTTTACCAGGTGGACGTCCAACCATTTGGAGTGGGCGTCCACTATCACCAAAAACATTGAGCCCATGAAAGGGCCAGCGTGGTCAATATGCAGGCGGGTCCATGGTCTGCCTGTCCATTCACACGGGTGCAATGGCGCCGCTGGTGGCACTCTTTGCCCCTGTTGGCACTCCTGGCACCGACGTACCAAGGCTGCTATGTCTGTGTCCAAACCTGGCCACTAAACGAAGCTTCGAGCTAGCATCTTCATTTTAGACACCCTTGGGTGCCTGTGATGTAACTCAGTTAAGATTGCCTGATGGCCCTGAGCTGGGACGATTACCCGGGCTCCCCATAATAGGATACCGTCTTCTACGGTTATTTGGTCCCTTCTGCTCCAGTATGGGTGCATCTGGGGCTCCACTGGTCTTTCCAGTTCCCCTGTTAGCAGTAAATGCTTCATCTTGGCTAAAACTGGGTCTTTGCGTCCACAACTGGATATGTTGTGCGTCTACTAGTAGGGTGTCCTAAAAATTTTGAGTCATTACTGTCTCCTCTACTTTTGGTATTTGCGGCGGAGTGTCCGGGAGGGGAAGTCTGCTCAAAGCATCTGCATTTGCTACTCGCGTTCACGGTCTGTGCTCCAGAACGTATCTATACGCCGCCAGTAGCAACGCCCAGCGTTTGATTCTAGCTGATGCAATCGGGGGTATTGACTTGTCTTCTTTTAATAACCCTAATAACGGCTTATGGTCCGTCACTATGGTGAATTTCCGCCCGTACAGATACTGGTGAAATTTGTTTACTGCGAATATCACCGCCAGTCCTTCCTTCTCGATTTGGGCGTACTTCCTCTCAGCCATCGCCAAGGTCCTCGAAGCATAGGCTTTTGGCTGTTCTTCCCCATTCCTTCCTCTATGGGCTAAGACGGCTCCTACCCAGTAGGGGGATGCATCACAAGTGACCACCAACTCCTTCCTTGGGTCATAATGCTCCAGGACATTTTCAGATGACAGCTGTTCCTTAATGTCCCTAAATGCTCGGTTTTGGCGGGTGGACCATTTCCATTCTGCCCCTTTTTTAGTAGCTGGTGGAGGGGTTCTAGGATGGACGCCCTATTTTCAATAAATTTTCCATAATAGGTTACCAACCCTAGAAATGATCGTAACTCCTGGACCGTGGTGGGAGCTGGGGCTTCTTTTATTGCCCTTACTCTGTCTTCTAATGGATGTAAGCCTGACTCATCTACTTTATATCCCAGGTACGTCACTTGTGGTGCCAGAAAAAAACATTTTTCCCTTTTTAGCCGTACGCCTGCCTTTGTGAAACGCCTGAGCACTTCCTCCAGGTTCCTTAAGTGTTCCCTGTTTGTCCTACCCGTGATTAAGACATCGTCCAAATAAATCGCCACCTGCGGTAGTCCCTGCAGAATATTTTCCATCGTACGCTGGAATATAGCGCAGGCTGATGACACTCCAAAAGGTAGCCTAGTATAACGAAAAAGGCCCTTCAGGGTGTTGATCGTAGCGAACTTCTGGGAGCCCTTGTCCAGTTTTAACTGCAGGTAGGCGTGGCTCATGTCTAGTTTTGTGAACAAAAGCCCACCTGCCAATTTGGCATATAGGTCGTCTATTTTTGGGATTGGGTATTTGTCCAGCAGTGCGTATTTGTTTACTGTCTGTTTGAAATCTCCACAGAGACGTATCGAGCCGTCTGGCTTCAAAATTGGTACCACCGGCGCTGCCCATTCCGAAAACTGTACTGGTCTGATAATGCCGTCGCGCCGTAACCTTTCTATTTCGTCATCTACTTTCTTCCTTAATGCAAAAGGTACCGGCCTGGCCTTACAAAATTTCAGAAGGGCTTCTGGGTCCACGTGCAAAGTTGCTTTGGCGCCTATGATTTCGCCCAAACCTTCCTGGAAGACCTCCGGGTATTTTTGGAGTACTCCACTCAACTGCCCGCTTCCACTCTGGAAAATTTTCATCCAATCTAATTTTAGGTCTTTCAGCCAGTTCCGTCCAATTAAGCTCGGTCCGGAGCCCTCTACTATCGTCAATGGTAATCTGAGCAATTGTTTCTCATATTCCACAGGTACATGAGTCGTGCCTAGAACTTCCAGGGGTTCCCCCGTGTAGGTTTTAAGTTTCGTCAATGTTTTTGTTAAGGTTAGTGGCTGGAGTCCATCTTTGGTTTTTCTAAATGCTGCCACTCCCATTACTGATACGGCCGCACCCGTGTCTATTTCCATTATTGTCGGCCGCCCGTTCACCCGTGGGGTAATCCTAATGGGTTCTGCTTTCTTCGTTGTAATATTATATAATTGTTCCCCTTCGGAGGAGGATGGGGCGTCTAGGTTGTGTACTTCCCTGCGTCCCCACCTGCTATTCCTCTTTTGCCACCTCCTTCTAGGGTTTCTGTCGCTGTTACCCCACTCTGTCTGGTGCCAGAATCGGTCCTTCTCTGTTGGGGGAGCCTCAGCCGGTACTTCCGTCTGTCTCCAGTTAGCCCTGGCAGACTTGGGGGCAGTTCTGGGGTTTTCCTTTTTCCCTCTATTCCTCAGGTTTTTCCTGAGAGCGGCTATCTGGTAGCTGGACCCGTTGTGGTAGCCCCTCTCACAGGTATCTACCTCCATTGGCGTGCCCTGTAGTTCCTGCGCCCCACTTGCTGCCTTTTCTAGGGACAGTGCGAGCTGTAACGCCTGCCTGCAGTCTAGCTCCATTTCCGCCAACAGCCGTTTCTGTATTGTGAGGTCGTTTATACCACACACTAACCGGTCCCGAAGCATTTCATTTAGCGTCGGGCCGAACTCACATTTTTACGCCAGCCTTCTCAGGCGGGTCAAGAAATTTGTGATTGTCTCCCTGTCTTCCCGCTTTGCTGTGTAGAATCTGTACCTACACAAAATGAGGGGTGGTTTTGGGTCGTAGTGCTCTTTCACCAATTCCGTTACTTCTTGGAAAGTTTTCGTGTCCGGCGCATCGGGATAAGTTAGGCTACGTATAATGGCAAAAGCTGAGGGTCCGCACGCCGACAGCAGGATAAGCCGTCTCCTTTCATCCGTCAGTATATCATTTGCCCGGAAGAAGTAACACATTCTCTCCACATACTGGGACCAGTCCTCAATAGCCGGGTTGAATGCCTCTAACCTCCCAAAAAACGGCATTTTTAAAATGGCAAGGCTTACCCTCCGAGTGTGGCAGCTGGTCTCTGCAAAATTCGTAGTTTACCTCGTTGCCACTGTAGTAATCCACGGGAGGCAGGAGTTCCGTCACCACACCAATATTTATTTACAATAACGATATTAGAGGAGCAGCTACAAACAGTGCTGCTAGCAGTCCAGTCAACTGAAGACTGGATCACAAAGCCTATACAGGTGATTATATGGGCCCCCTCAATGAGCTATCATTGAGGGAGCTCATACTCCAATTGACCAACCAATAAAGCCAATTGGAGTTCATTACAATCTACATGAGTGGATATTATGAGAAGTTCAATATGATTTATTGAACCTGTCACACAGTTAGCTCAATCCTCTGTGAGTTCAACTCTCTCTGCTAACCTAGTGTGATTAATCTGTCTGACTTAACCAGACTAGCTCTCAGCCATGTGCTGTAGGAGTTATATATGTACAACCTGACTCACACTGTAGATGTCACCAGTGGAAAGACCTGTGTGAGTGTCTCGTGCCTTTTATAGTGGGAAACCACCCAAAAGTGTTCATTGGTTATGTCCTGCTCTCTGTATTCATTAGCTGCCTGCTTGTATCTCATTATGTGGGTGGGTCTTTGCGTGGGTTTCCTCCGGGTGCTCTGGTTTCCTCCCACAGTCCAAAGACGTGCAGGTTAGGTGGATTGGCCATGACAAATTGTCCTTAGTGACCAAAAGGGTTGGGAGGGGTTGTTGGGTTGTGGGGATGAAAAATAAAAAATTAAAATTGCTTATTGTCACAAGTAGGCTTCAAATGAAGTTACTGTGAAAAGCCCCTAGTCGCCACATTCCAGCACCTCTTCGGGGAGGCTTGTACGGGAAATAAACCGTGCTGCTGGCCTGCCTTCGTCTGCTTTCAAAGCCAGCGATTTAGCCCTGTGCGAACCCAGCCCCATGGGGTGGAGATGGGGCTTGGGTGGATCGGTGCAGACTCGATGGGCCGGGTGGCCTTCTTCTGCACTGTGTGTTCTATGTGCATGTCTGCATATCATGGCAAAGTTGACACCTGAAAGTGAGTTGCCACTCACTTTTCCTGCCCTCCTGAGGTCCTTGAACTGTATCGAGGTTCGAGTTACCACATTTATCTTTCTCACTTCCCTGGCCACCAACAGACTTCTTGATCTCCTTTCCTTCCATTCCTGTGGCTGCTGAAGCTGCTGAAATCAATGCTGAGTTCAAGCATGCTAACCTGGCCAGCAGCCCTTTGATTAGAAATCCTACCTTTGACAGCTGCGGTGTGCAATCCCATCGGCCCATTTTGATTGGTCAGAAAACCTGGAAGAGGGATGCTAATGCTGTGGCAACAATCCAGGGCAAAGACCACTTCAATTAAAAATGGGTTCCAAAGTCACCATTGCCCCTGCCCACATCACTTCCCCAAATACCCCACTGCATGCTGGTTTATTATGTTTAAACCGTTTTACAGAGAAGCAAAGTGGCTGAAATTTATGCTGATTATTACACTCAGTGTTTGAGTAAACACGGCTGCTGAATGGTACGCTGATTATTACACTCAGTGTTTGAGTAAACAAGGCTGCTGGAGTGTACGCTGATTATTACACTCAGTGTTTGAGTAAACATGGCTGCTGGAGTGTACGCTGGAGTGCCGTGCCAATCGGTGCCATGGTTATTAATAGCGAGTTTGTGACGCCGTTTTCACGAACGGCAAGACCAGGTGTGTTTGCCGTTCGTAAAAACGGCGTAAAGGGCTGGGACTTCGGCCCATCTAACAGCTGAGAATCGCTGCCGGCCGTAAAAAAACGGCGGCAGCGATTCGGGTCGGGACTTTGGCGGGGGGGGGGGGGGGGGGGGGGGGGGGGGGGGAGAATAGCGGGAGGGCGGCAAAAATGTCGGGAAGGCCCTCCCGCTATTCTCCCACCCGTCGTGGGGGTCGGCGATTTTCGCCCAGTGTTTGTGTAAACAAGGCTTATGGAGAGTATGCTGATTATTACACTCAGTGTTTGAGTAAGAAAGGCTGCTGAATTGTACGCTGATTATTACACTCAGTGTCTGAGTAAACAAGGCTGCTGGAGTGTACGCTGATTATTACACTCAGTGTCTGAGTAAACAAGGCTGCTGGAGTGTACGCTGATTATTACACTCAGTGTCTGAGTAAACAAGGCTGCTGGAGTGTACGCTGATTATTACACTCAGTGTTTGAGTAAACAAGGCTGCTGAATTGTACGCTGATTATTACACTCAGTGTTTGAGTAAACACGGCTGCTGGAGTGTACGCTGATTATTACACTCGGTGTCTGACTAAACAAGGCTGCTGGAGTGTACGCTGATTATTACACTCAGTGTTTGAGTAAACAAGGCTGCTGAATTGTACGCTGATTATTACACTCAGTGTTTGAGTAAACAAGGCTGCTGAATTGTACGCTGATTATTACACTCAGTGTTTGAGTAAACACGGCTGCTGGAGTGTACGCTGATTATTACACTCGGTGTCTGACTAAACAAGGCTGCTGGAGTGTACGCTGATTATTACACTCAGTGTCTGAGTAAACAAGGCTGCTGGAGTGTACGCTGATTATTACACTCAGTGTCTGAGTAAACACGGCTGCTGGAGTGTACGCTGATTATTACACTCGGTGTCTGACTAAACAAGGCTGCTGGAGTGTACGCTGATTATTACACTCAGTGTTTGAGTAAACAAGGCTGCTGGAGTGTACGCTGATTATTACACTCAGTGTTTGAGTAAACAAGGCTGCTGGAGTGTACGCTGATTATTACACTCGGTGTCTGACTAAACAAGGCTGCTGGAGTGTACGCTGATTATTACACTCAGTGTTTGAGTAAACAAGGCTGCTGGAGTGTACGCTGATTATTACACTCAGTGTTTGAGTAAACAAGGCTGCTGAATTGTACGCTGATTATTACACTCAGTGTTTGAGTAAACAAAGCTGCTGGAGTGTACGCTGATTATTACACTCAGTGTCTGAGTAAACAAGGCTGCTGGAGTGTACGCTGATTATTACACTCAGTGTTTGAGTAAACAAGGCTGCTGGAGTGTACGCTGATTATTACACTCAGTGTTTGAGTAAACAAGGCTGCTGAATTGTACGCTGATTATTACACTCAGTGTCTGAGTAAACAAGGCTGCTGGAGTGTACGCTGATTATTACACTCAGTGTTTGAGTAAACAAGGCTGCTGAATTGTACGCTGATTATTACACTCAGTGTTTCAGTAAACAAGGTTGCTGAATTGTACGCTGATTATTACACTCAGTGTTTGAGTAAACAAGGCTGCTGGAGTGTACGCTGATTATTACACTCAGTGTCTGAGTAAACAAGGCTGCTGGAGTGTACGCTGATTATTACACTCAGTGTTTGAGTAAACAAGGCTGCTGGAGTGTACGCTGATTATTACACTCAGTGTCTGAGTAAACAAGGCTGCTGGAGTGTACGCTGATTATTACACTCAGTGTTTGAGTAAACAAGGCTGCTGGAGTGTACGCTGATTATTACACTCAGTGTCTGAGTAAACAAGGCTGCTGGAGTGTACGCTGATTATTACACTCAGTGTTTGTGTAAACAAGGCTGCTGGAGTGTACGCTGATTATTACACTCAGTGTTTGGGTAAACAAGGTTGCTGGAGTGTATGTTGATTATTAGCACGGGGCAGCATGGTAGCATGTTGGTTAGGATAAATGCTTCACAGCTCCAGGGTCCCAGGTTTGATTCCCGGCTGGGTCACTGTCTGTGCGGAGTCTGCACGTCCTCACCTTGTGTGCGTGGGTTTCCTCCGGGTGCTCCGGTTTCCTCCCACAGTCCAAAGATGTGCGGGTTAGGTGGATTGGCCATGCTAAATTGCCCGTAGTGTCCTTAAAAGTAAGGTGGGGGGGTGGGGGGGGGGTTGTTGGGTTACGGGTATAGGGTGGATACGTGTGTTTGAGTAGGGTGATCATTGCTCGGCACAACATTGAGGGCTGAAGGGCCTGTTCTGTGCTGTACAGTTCTATGTTCTATTACACTCAGTGTTTGCGTAAACAAGGCTGCTGAATTGTACACTGATTATTACACTCAGTGTTGGAGTAAACAAAGCTGCTGGAGTGTACGCTGATTATTACACTCTGAGTAAACAAGGCTGCTGAATTGTACGCTGATTATTACACTCAGTGTTTGAGTAAACAAGGCTGCTGGAGTGTACGCTGATTATTACACTCAGTATTTGAGTAAACAAGGCTGCTGGAGTGTACGCTGATTATTACACTCAGTATTTGAGTAAACAAGGCTGCTGGAGTGTACGCTGATTATTACACTCAGTGTCTGAGTAAACAAGGCTGCTGGAGTGTACGCTGATTATTACACTCAGTGTTTGAGTAAACAAGGCTGCTGGAGTGTACGCTGATTATTACACATCGGTGTCTGACTAAACAAGGCTGCTGGAGTGTACGCTGATTATTACACTCAGTGTTTGAGTAAACAAGGCTGCTGGAGTGTACGCTGATTATTACACTCAGTGTCTGAGTAAACAAGGCTGCTGGAGTGTACGCTGATTATTACACTCGGTGTTTGAGTAAACAAGGCTGCTGGAGTGAATGCTGATTATTACACCGTGTTTGAGTAAACAAGGCTGCTGGAGTGTACGCTGATTATTACACTCAGTGTCAGAGTAAACAAGGCTGCTGGAGTGTACGCTGATTATTACACTCGGTGTCTGACTAAACAAGGCTGCTGGAGTGTACGCTGATTATTACACTCAGTGTTTGAGTAAACAAGGCTGCTGGAGTGTACGCTGATTATTACACTCAGTGTTTGAGTAAACAAGGCTGCTGGAGTGTACGCTGATTATTACACTCGGTGTCTGACTAAACAAGGCTGCTGGAGTGTACGCTGATTATTACACTCAGTGTTTGAGTAAACAAGGCTGCTGGAGTGTACGCTGATTATTACACTCAGTGTTTGAGTAAACAAGGCTGCTGGAGTGTACGCTGATTATTACACTCAGTGTTTGAGTAAACAAGGCTGCAGGAGTGTACGCTGATTATTACACTCAGTGTTTGAGTAAACAAGGCTGCTGGAGTGTACGCTGATTATTACACTCAGTGTCTGAGTAAACAAGGCTGCTGGAGTGTACGCTGATTATTACACTCAGTGTTTGAGTAAACAAGGCTGCTGGAGTGTACGCTGATTATTACACTCAGTGTCTGAGTAAACAAGGCTGCTGGAGTGTACGCTGATTATTACACTCAGTGTTTGAGTAAACAAGGCTGCTGGAGAGAACGGTGATTATTACACTCAGTGTTTGAGTAAACAAGGCTGCTGGAGTGTACACTGATTATTACACTCAGTGTTTGAGTAAACAAGGCTGCTGAATTGTACACTGATTATTACACTCAGTGTTTGAGTAAACAAGGCTGCTGGAGAGAACGGTGATCATTACACTCAGTGTTTGAGTAAACAAGGCTGCTGAATTGTACACTGATTATTACACTCAGTGTTTGAGTAAACAAGGCTGCTGGAGTGTACGCTGATTATTACACTCAGTGTTTGAGTAAACATGGCTGCTGGAGTGTACGCTGATTATTACACTCAGTGTTTGAGTAAACAAAGCTGCTGGAGTGTACGCTGATTATTACACTCAGTGTCTGAGTAAACAAGGCTGCTGGAGTGTACGCTGATTATTACACTCAGTGTTTGAGTAAACAAGGCTGTTGGAGTGTACGCTGATTATTACACTCAGTGTTTGAGTAAACAAGGCTGCTGGAGTGTACGCTGATTATTACACTCAGTGTTTGAGTAAACAAGGCTGCTGGAGTGTACGCTGATTATTACACTCAGTGTTTGAGTAAACAAGGCTGCTGGAGTGTACGCTGATTATTACACTCAGTGTTTGAGTAAACAAGGCTGCTGGAGTGTACGCTGATTATTACACTCAGTGTCTGAGTAAACAAGGCTGCTGGAGTGTACGCTGATTATTACACTCAGTGTTTGAGTAAACAAGGCTGCTGGAGTGTACGCTGATTATTACACTCAGTGTCTGAGTAAACAAGGCTGCTGGAGTGTACGCTGATTATTACACTCAGTGTCTGAGTAAACAAGGCTGCTGGAGTGTACGCTGATTATTACACTCAGTGTTTGAGTAAACAAGGCTGCTGGAGTGTATGTTGATTATTAGCACGGGGCAGCATGGTAGCATGTTGGTTAGGATAAATGCTTCACAGCTCCAGGGTCCCAGGTTTGATTCCTGGCTGGGTCACTGTCTGTGCGGAGTCTGCACGTCCTCACCTTGTGTGCGTGGGTTTCCTCCGGGTGCTCCGGTTTCCTCCCACAGTCCAAAGATGTGCGGGTTAGGTGGATTGGCCATGCTAAATTGCCCGTAGTGTCCTTAAAAGTAAGGTGGGGGGGGGGGGGGGGGTGGTTGTTGGGTTACGGGTATAGGGTGGATACGTGTGTTTGAGTAGGGGGATCATTGCTCGGCACAACATTGAGGGCTGAAGGGCCTGTTCTGTGCTGTACAGTTCTATGTTCTATTACACTCAGTGTTTGCGTAAACAAGGCTGCTGAATTGTACACTGATTATTACACTCAGTGTCTGAGTAAACAAGGCTGCTGAATTGTACGCTGATTATTACACTCAGTGTTTGAGTAAACAAGGCTGCTGGAGTGTACGCTGATTATTACACTCAGTATTTGAGTAAACAAGGCTGCTGGAGTGTACGCTGATTATTACACTCAGTATTTGAGTAAACAAGGCTGCTGGAGTGTACGCTGATTATTACACTCAGTGTCTGAGTAAACAAGGCTGCTGGAGTGTACGCTGATTATTACACTCGGTGTTTGAGTAAACAAGGCTGCTGGAGTGTACGCTGATTATTACACTCGGTGTTTGAGTAAACAAGGCTGCTGGAGTGAATGCTGATTATTACACTCAGTGTCTGAGTAAACAAGGCTGCTGGAGTGTACGCTGATTATTACACTCGGTGTTTGAGTAAACAAGGCTGCTGGAGTGAATGCTGATTATTACACTCAGTGTTTGAGTAAACAAGGCTGCTGGAGTGTACGCTGATTATTACACTCAGTGTTTGAGTAAACAAGGCTGCTGGAGTGAATGCTGATTATTACACTCAGTGTTTGAGTAAACAAGGCTGCTGGAGTGTACGCTGATTATTACACTCAGTGTCTGAGTAAACAAGGCTGCTGGAGTGTACGCTGATTATTACACTCAGTGTTTGAGTAAACAAGGCTGCTGGAGTGTACGCTGATTATTACACTCAGTGTCTGAGTAAACAAGGCTGCTGAATTGTACGCTGATTATTACACTCAGTGTCTGAGTAAACAAGGCTGCTGGAGTGTACGCTGATTATTACACTCAGTGTTTGAGTAAACAAGGCTGCTGGAGTGTACGCTGATTATTACACTCAGTGTCTGAGTAAACAAGGCTGCTGGAGTGTACGCTGATTATTACACTCAGTGTTTGAGTAAACAAGGCTGCTGGAGTGTACGCTGATTATTACACTCAGTGTCTGAGTAAACAAGGCTGCTGGAGTGTACGCTGATTATTACACTCAGTGTTGGAGTAAACAAGGCTGCTGGAGTGTACGCTGATTATTACACTCAGTGTTTGAGTAAACAAGGCTGCTGGAGTGTACGCTGATTATTACACTCAGTGTTTGAGTAAACAAGGCTGCTGGAGTGTACCTGATTATTACACTCAGTGTTTGAGTAAACAAGGCTGCTGGAGTGTACGCTGATTATTACACTCAGTGTTTGAGTAAACAAGGCTGCTGGAGTGTACGCTGATTATTACACTCAGTGTTTGAGTAAACATGGCTGCTGGAGTGTACGCTGATTATTACACTCAGTGTTTGAGTAAACAAGGCTGCTGGAGTGTACGCTGATTATTACACTCAGTGTCTGAGTAAACAAGGCTGCTGGAGTGTACGCTGATTATTACACTCAGTGTTTGAGTAAACAAGGCTGCTGGAGTGTACGCTGATTATTACACTCAGTGTCTGAGTAAACAAGGCTGCTGGAGTGTACGCTGATTATTACACTCAGTGTTTGAGTAAACAAGGTTGCTGGAGTGTACGCTGATTATTACACTCAGTGTTTGAGTAAACAAGGCTGCTGGAGTGTACGCTGATTATTACACTCAGTGTTTGAGTAAACATGGCTGCTGGAGTGAATGCTGATTATTACACTCAGTGTTTGAGTAAACAAGGCTGCTGGAGTGTACGCTGATTATTACACTCAGTGTTTGAGTAAACAAGGCTGCTGGAGTGTACGCTGATTATTACACTCAGTGTCTGAGTAAACAAGGCTGCTGGAGTGTACGCTGATTATTACACTCTGTCTGAGTAAACAAGGCTGCTGGAGTGTACACTGATTATTACACTCAGTGTTTGAGTAAACAAGGTTGCTGGAGTGTACGCTGATTATTACACTCAGTGTTTGAGTAAACAAGGCTGCTGGAGTGTACGCTGATTATTACACTCAGTGTCTGAGTAAACAAGGCTGCTGGAGTGTACGCTGATTATTACACTCAGTGTCTGAGTAAACAAGGCTGCTGGAGTGTACGCTGATTATTACACTCAGTGTTTGAGTAAACAAGGTTGCTGGAGTGTACGCTGATTATTACACTCAGTGTTTGAGTAAACAAGGCTGCTGGAGTGTACGCTGATTATTACACTCAGTGTTTGAGTAAACATGGCTGCTGGAGTGAATGCTGATTATTACACTCAGTGTTTGAGTAAACAAGGCTGCTGGAGTGTACGCTGATTATTACACTCAGTGTTTGAGTAAACAAGGCTGCTGGAGTGTACGCTGATTATTACACTCAGTGTCTGAGTAAACAAGGCTGCTGGAGTGTACGCTGATTATTACACTCAGTGTTTGAGTAAACAAGGCTGCTGGAGTGTACGCTGATTATTACACTCTGTCTGAGTAAACAAGGCTGCTGGAGTGTACACTGATTATTACACTCAGTGTTTGAGTAAACAAGGTTGCTGAATTGTACGCTGATTATTACACTCAGTGTTTGAGTAAACAAGGCTGCTGGAGTGTACGCTGATTATTACACTCAGTGTTTGAGTAAACAAGGCTGCTGGAGTGTACACTGATTATTACACTCAGTGTTTGAGTAAACAAGGCTGCTGGAGTGTACGCTGATTATTACACTCAGTGTCTGAGTAAACAAGGCTGCTGGAGTGTACGCTGATTATTACACTCAGTGTTTGAGTAAACAAGGCTGCTGGAGTGTACGCTGATTATTACACTCAGTGTCTGAGTAAACAAGGCTGCTGGAGTGTACGCTGATTATTACACTCAGTGTTGGAGTAAACAAGGCTGCTGGAGTGTACGCTGATTATTACACTCAGTGTTGGAGTAAACAAGGCTGCTGGAGTGTACGCTGATTATTACACTCAGTGTTTGAGTAAACAAGGCTGCTGGAGTGTACGCTGATTATTACACTCAGTGTTTGAGTAAACAAGGCTGCTGGAGTGTACGCTGATTATTACACTCAGTGCTCCCTCTGCTCCCACATGTCTCCTCCATCCATTGCCCCCGGACTCTCAGGGCCGCCACCACCATGGGGCTGGTGGAGTGCCATGCCGGCGGGAACGGCAGAGGCACAGTTACCAACGCCCCAAACTGGTGCCCTTGCATGAAGCCGCCTCCATACGCACCCATGCTGACC
The DNA here is from genome assembly GCF_902713615.1 of Scyliorhinus canicula. Lineage (NCBI taxonomy): Eukaryota > Metazoa > Chordata > Chondrichthyes > Carcharhiniformes > Scyliorhinidae > Scyliorhinus > Scyliorhinus canicula. Next base: position 40,207,802 of record NC_052160.1, on the reverse strand, counting down.
CCTCCCCCACCACCCACTTCCTGATCATGGCTATATTCGCCACCCAGTAATAGTTACTAAAATTTGGCAGCGCCAGCCCACCCTCTCCCCACTCCACTCAAGCATTACCTTCCTTACCCGCGGGGTCTTGCCCGTCCAAACAAAACCAGAGATCACTTTGTTGACCTGTTTAAAAAAGGACCGCGGAATAAAGATGGGGAGACATTGAAACACGAATAGGAATCTCGGGGGCACCGTCATCTTCACAGTCTGCACTCTCCCAGCTAATGGCAATGGGAGTGCATCCCATCTCCAAAAATCGTCCTTCATTTGATCTACGAGCCGGGCCAGATTTAATTTATGCAGCCGGTTCCATTCCCGCAACACTTGAATGCCTAGGTACCTAAAGCTTCCCCCTACTAATCTAAACGGCAGCTCCCCAAACGCCTCTCCTGTCCCCTCGCCTGGATCACAAACATCTCACTTTTCCCTATATTTAGCTTGTACCCGAAAACCAGCCAAATTCCCCTTGAATCCTCATGATTTCGTCCATCCCCTCTAATGGGTCCGATACATACAGAAGCAGATGTCTGCATAGAGCGAGACTCTGTGCTCCACCCCCCACCCCCCCCAAACTGGACCAGCCCCTTGAGGCTCTCAGAGCAATTGCCAATGGCTCTATAGTGAGCGCGAACAACAGTGGGGAAGGGGGCATCCCTGTCTCATTCCCTGGTGCAGTCTAAAATAGTCCAAAGTTGTCCTATTCATCCGTACACTTGCCACAGGAGCCTGATACAGCAACCTGACCCAGTCAATAAAGCCCTGCCCAAACCTGAACCATCCCAGTACCTCCCACAGATAATCCCATTCTATCCGATTGCCTACCCTTAACAAACCAGTCTGGTCCTCCCCAATAATGTCCGGAACACAGTCCTCAATCCTCGAGGACAACATTTTGGCCAGCAGTTTGGCGTCCACATTCAACAGGGATATCGGCCTGTAGGACCCACACAGCTCGGGTTTCTTGTCCCGCTTCAGAATCAGTGAAATCATTGGCTGTGACATCATCGGGGGCAGCACCCCTCTTTCCCTTGCCTCATTGAACATCCCCATCAACACAGGCCCCAATATCCCAGAAACCGTTTTCTAAAACTCCACTGGGTACCCGTCCAGCCCGGGGCTTTACCCGCCTGCATGGCCTTCAGACTCTCCACTATCTCTTCCAACCCGATCGGGGTGCCCAGCCCTTCTACCAGCTCCCCATCCACCTATGGGAAATTCAGCCACCCCAAGAAGTGCCTCATCCCCTCCGGCCCCGTTGGCGGTTCCGACCTGTACAGCCTACTGTAGAAATCCCCAAACACCTTATTCACCTCTGCTGAATCTCCAACCAGGTTCCCATCTCCGTCCTTTACTTTCCCTATCTCCCTGGCTGCCTCCCTCTTTCTAAGCTGCTGTGCAAGCATTCTGCTGGCCTTCTCTCCATGTTCATAGATCGCCCCCCTCGCCTTTCTCAGCTGCTCCACCGTCCTCCCTGTGGTTAACAAGCCGAACTCCGCCTGTAGCCTCCGCCGTTCCATTAAAAGCCCTGCCTCTGGGGTCTCCGCATACCTCCTATCGATCTGTAGAATCTCCTTTACCAGTCAGTCTGTCACTGCCTTGTCCACCTTCTCCCTATGGGTCCAGATCGAGATCAGCACCCCTCTGACCACCGCCTTCAGTGCTTCCCAGACCATCGCTGCTGACATTTCCCCCGTGCCGTTGACCTGCAGGTAGTTCTGAATACATTTTCTCAGCCGCTCGCACACCCCTTCATCCACCAAAAGTCCCACATCCAACCTCCAGTCCGGGCGCTGGTTACTGTCTTTACTAACCTGCAGGTCAACCCAGTGCGGAGCATCGTCTGAGATTGTGTTCGCCAAGTACCCCGTGTCCACCACCCCTGCCAGTAAGGCCCTGCTCAAAATTAAGAGATTGATCCGGGAGTACACTTTATGCACGTGTGAATAGAAGGAGAACTCCTTCACCCTCGGCCACCCAAATCTCCATGGATCCACACCCCCCCCCATCTGCTCCATGAACCCCTCCAGTTCCCTTGCCATTGCTGGCACCCTGCCCGTTTTCGAGCTTGATGGGCCAAGCCAGGGTCAATAACTGTGTTGAAGTGCCCTCCCATGACCAACCTGTGCGAGTCCAGGTCCGGTATCTTCCCCAGCATCCTCTTTATAAACTCCACATCATCCCAATTTGACGCATACACATTTACTAATACCACCTGCACCCCCTCCAATTTCCCACTGACCATAATGTATAGACCTCCCACATCCGAAACTATTCTATCCGCTTCAAACACCACCCACTTATTGATCAGGATCTTTCCCTCTAGTCTTTGAATCCAGTCCCGAGTGAAAGACCTGACTGACCCAGCCTTTCCTCAATCTAATCTGGTCAGTTACTCTAAGATGCGTCTCCTGCAACATTGCCACATCCGCCTTCAGTCCCCTAAGATGCGCGAACACATGTGCCCTCTTGACTGGCCCATTTAACCCTCGAACATTCCAGGTGATCAGCCTAGTTGGGGGTTCATTGCCCCCCCCATTCGCCGATCAGCCATCCCCTTTTTTGGGCCCGCCTCCAGCCCATGCTCCGCGCCTCCACCGGTCCGCCCCCAGGCAGCCTCCACCCCCAACCTCCTCCCTGTCCTTTGGCCTAAGTCCCTCCCTCATCAGCAGAACATTTCCCCCTCCCCAAGTAACAACACTCTGTAACCCAACCTCTTTGATAAACCGAACATATGCACACTCCCCACTGCGGTTCCATGAGCTAGCCCGCCCAGCTAACTTGGTGGCCCCCATCCCTGGTGCCAGATAGTCTCCCACCTATTGTTCCCTGCTCACCGTCCCTCCCTCTCATACAAACATACTCCAACATCAAATAATCCCTACACAATTGCCGGACAGAAAACCACCAAAATCTAAAGAAGCACACCTCCATCCCCCAACAGTGCAAATGAAAACCTTAGCTCACTCAGCTCTGCCACTGGTCCCAAATCAATACTGAAAACATTACAAACAGCTTCCACAAAACAAAAAACAAGAAACTTTTTTTTTCAAAAAGAACAGAGAAACAAAAAGAAAGAAAAAAAACATGAACGCTGCAGCAAAGTTCATAAGTTCTCAATCCACCACCAGACCTTTTCTTTTCACGAAGTCCAGCGCGTCCTCAGGTGACTCGAGATAAAAGTGCTGTTCCTCGTACATGACCCAGAGACGGGCCGGATACAACAGTCCGAACTTCACCTTTTTCTTCAAAAGGATCAACCTAATCTGGTTGAAGCCTGCTCCTCTCCTGGCCACCTCCACACTCAAGTCTTGGTCGGCCCGCAGGATACTATTGTTCCACTTACAGCTCCGTGTCTGCTTGGCCCACTGTAGAATGCGCTCATTATCCGAGTACCTGTGGAATCTCACCACCATTGCCCTCGGGGGGGGGGTCTCCCATTCACGGCTTCCTCGCGAGTGCTCCGTGACCCCTGTCCACCTCCATGGGCCAGGAGAATGCACCATCCCCCAGCATTTTCTCAAACATATCTGCGATGTATGCCCCAGCGTCCGCTCCTTCGGACCCCTCCGGGTGCCCAACGACTCTTAAGCTCTGCCGGAGGGACCTATTCTCTTGGTCCTCCACCTTCTCCAGAAGCTTCTTCTGCTGGTCTCTCAGCATCCCCACCTCCAACTCCACCGGGGTCTGATGCTCCTGCTCAGCCAGCGCCTTCTCCACCTTCTGGATCGCTCGATCTTGGGCGTCTAACCTGAGCTCCAGCCGCTCAATCGACTCTTTTATCGGGTCCAAGCAGTCCCATTGCTGCTTAGCAAAGCCTTCCTGAATAACTTGCATCAGCTGCTCCGTTGACAGCTGGGTCGACAAACCAGAGATCCGGTCCTCCGCCATGCTGTCTCCCCCTGAAGCTTCAGCCCAAGCTTTCTCTGTCTTCCTCTTTCTGCCTTTATGAGCACTTCTAGTCCTTCTCTCCATGCACCAATGTGGGAATTCAGTACACAATTGCCTCTGTATTCAGTTTTACAGTTCAAGTCCGATGGAGAATCGGGGGAAAAGGTCCAAAAGTCCAACCCAAACGGGAGCCACCAAATGTGCAACTTACTACTTCATAGTTGCCACGGGAAGTAATAGACCAATTCTTGAACAATAGAGGAGTCGAGAGTTATGGGGAATAGGCAGGTAAGTGTAGGTAAGGCCAAGATCAGATTAGCCATGAGAATATTAAATGGGCCGAGGTTGCTCGAGAGGCCACTTAACCTACTCTTCTTTTTTCTTATGCACTCATATTTGAGTGAGACAAGATGGCTGGCGTGTGCCTGGGACAATTTATCAGCAGTAAATATCTCGTCCAGCAAAAACTTCCCATTTTGTCTCAGATTCTTTTCCCACCCTCCCTTCCCCTCAGAAGAAGCTGTCACTGTTTCTGGGGTACAGACTTTGATGCACCGCCTGCCCTTTTATACTTGACTGTCTTTCGTGCTCCACTGCCCTGTTTGCCGTTTAGTGCCCAGCAGCCATTAACACCTAGTTGCCTTTTAGCACCTGGGTGCCCCTTTGACTGCCCTTTTGCATCTGGCTACCCTCTTAGTTAGCCACCTTTAGTATCTGACTGCCCTTTAGTATCTGACTGCCCTTTAGTATCTGACTGCCCTTTAGTTTCCTGACTGCCCTTTAATACTTGGCTACCCTTTAGCTCTTTGCCCACCCACTGATTCTTCATGTGCAGGTAAGACATGAGTTTTAAGACGCTGGTCATTCACCTTCTCGTTGTGGGAAGTTTGTGCCAGCTAACTGCTGCAGAATGACTGTCACACTTGCTTATGTAACAACAGTCTCTCAAGCCCAAGAGCAGTCCATTCCATGAAGAGTTTTGACATCTTTCAATGTGATAAGGTGCCGTATAAAGTCAAGGCTATTGATTTATGTTGCAAGACACTCACCCTCGAAGGAAGATTGATTGTGTTGACTCTGTGTGTTAGTGGGGGGGGCTGTAACTATTTGAACTGGTCGTAAGGGTTAAATAATTGTTGATTCCCATTACCTCTGTTCTTTTTCGTGCAAACTGAGCACCGTGGCAGAGCTACCTGACGGCGGCCTGGTCCCGTAACATTGCCCTCAGAGGGTTTTGTAAGAACAATCGGTGTTAACCTGTTGAAATGAACAATGAGCCAATCAGATTTAGCACGGGTAAAGGGTACAGGCCCCTGCTGAGCAAAAAAGAGAAGTTCTCAACTGATCATTGCTTCTTGATTTTAATAAATCAGGGAGGTAGCATCCCAGCCCAGCAGTCTGAAGGATGAGCTATGATTTAGTGAGGTTCATGTACTTTTTCCTCCTATAAATAATGGGCATGGTGACAACTCAGGCAGTCTGGTTGTTTCACTGGAAGTGAAGTGAAGGACAAATGAGTTCCCCCTCCGGTCCATCTGTACTGTTATTGCAGCAAATATTAAGGTCGTCAGATTCTCGAGGTAAGGTTTCAAATGATCTTCCATTTTAATTTGATGTGTTCCATGGAACTTAAGTCGCAGCAAAATAGTACAGTATTCCCAGCATCATTGCCACATGGCTGTTCAGAGATTTAATGTTTCTGCATGCATTTTAACCATATCACCCACACAGTAAACAGGTTTTTTAATATACTTTCCCTTCTATTTTTCAACTGACATTTCAGACGTTCTTTTTACGCTCATGAAGATGAGAGTGGGTAATCTCTATCAAATTGCTATATGGTGTCAGGATCAACACTCCCACAGTGGGCACAGCACCGGTTAGATACACAGTAAAGCTCCCTTGATACTTTCCCGAGACACTCCCGGGGCAGGTACAGCACAGATTGGTCATAGACTAAAACTTCCTCTGGGATGCCCCATCAAACACACTCAGGGTGAGTACAGCATGGATAAGATACAGAATAAAGCTCCCTCTGGGCGGCCCCAACATTTCCCTCTCCTTGAGAGCATCCCCCTATTATGCCAGTGTGGTGAATTCCATGCTCACTATTCTGATGGTTCTATCAGGAAGGAGCAAATGAGAGTTGCTGTGTGCTATGATGCTGTGTATGATACTGTGCACTATGATACTGTGTATGTCACTGTGCGCTATGATACTGTGTATGTCACTGTACGCTATGATACTATGTATGTCACTGTGTATGATACTGTGCGCTATGATGCTGTGTATGACACTGTGCACGATGATACTGTGTATGATACTGTGCACTATGATACTGTGCGCTATGATGCTGTGTATGATACTGTGCACTATGATACTGTGTATGTTACTGTGCGCTATGATGCTGTGTATGATACTGTGCACTATGATACTGTGTATGTCACTGTGTATGATACTGTGCGCTATGATGCTGTGTATGACACTGTGCACGATGATACTGTGTATGATACTGTGCACTATGATACTGTGTATGTCACTGTGTATGATACTGTGCGCTATGATGCTGTGTATGATACTGTGCACTATGATACTGTGTATGTCACTGTGTATGATACTGTGCGCTATGATGCTGTGTATGATACTGTGCACTATGATACTGTGTATGTCACTGTGTATGATACTGTGCGCTATGATGCTGTGTATGACACTGTGCACTATGATACTGTGTATGTCACTGTGTGCTATGATGCAGTGTATGACACTGTGCACTATGATGCTGTGTATGACACTGCGCACTATGATACTGTGTATGATACTGTGCACTATGATACTGTGTATGTCACTGTGTATGATACTGTGCGCTGTGATGCTGTGTATGACACTGTGCACTATGATACTGTGTATGTCACTGTGTGCTATGATGCAGTGTATGACACTGTGCACTATGATACTGTGTATGATACTGTGCACTATGATACTGTGTATAATACTGTGTATGTCACTGTGTATGATACTGTGCGCTATGATGCTGTGTATGACACTGTGCACTATGATACTGTGTATGTCACTGTGCACTATGATACTGTGTATGATACTGTGCGCTATGATGCTGTGTATGATACTGTGCACTATGATACTGTGTATGACACTGTGTATGATACTGTGCACTATGATGCTGTGTATGATACTGTGCACTATGATACTGTGTATGATACTGTGCACTATGATACTGTGTATGATATTGTGCACTATGATACTGTGTATGACACTGTGCACTATGATACTGTGTATGATACTGTGCGCTATGATGCTGTGTATGATACTGTGCACTATGATACTGTGTATGACACTGTGTATGATACTGTGCACTATGATGCTGTGTATGATACTGTGCACTATGATACTGTGTATGATACTGTGCACTATGATACTGTGTATGATATTGTGCACTATGATGCTGTGTATGTCACTGTGTATGATACTGTGCACTATGATACTGTGTATGATACTGTGCACTATGATACTGTGTATGACACTGTGCACTATGATACTGTGTATGACACTCTGCACTATGATACTGTGTATGATATTGTGCACTATGATACTGTGTATGATACTGTGCACTATGATACTGTGTATGATATTGTGCGCTATGATACTGTGTATGATACTGTGCACTATGATACTGTGTATGATATTGTGCGCTATGATACTGTGTATGATACTGTGCACTATGATACTGTGTATGGCGCTGTGCACTATGATACCGTGTGTGACACTGTGCGCTATGATACTGTGTATGACACTCTGCACTATGATACTGTGTATGATATTGTGCACTATGATACTGTGTATGATACTGTGCACTATGATACTGTGTATGATATTGTGCGCTATGATACTGTGTATGATACTGTGCACTATGATACTGTGTATGATATTGTGCGCTATGATACTGTGTATGATACTGTGCACTATGATACTGTGTATGGCGCTGTGCACTATGATACTGTGTGTGACACTGTGCGCTATGATACTGTGTATGATACTGTGCACTATGATACTGTGTATGACACTGTGCGCTATGATACTGTGTATGATACTGTGCACTATGATACTGTGCATGATACTGTGCACTATGATACTGTGTATGACACTGTGCACTATGATACTGTGTATGACACTGCGCTATGATACTGTGTATGATACTGTGCACTATGATACTGTGTATGACACTGTGCACTATGATACTGTGTATGACACTGTGCACTATGATACTGTGTATGATACTGTGCACTATGATACTGTGTATCCTGGGGACTGGTGACTCTCCTTCAAAGCCTGTCTGGTGCTTCTCAGTTGATTAGCTGATCTGATTACAGACACACGAGCTACTCAAATCAACTACAGTTGGATCGAAACAATGACATTTGTTGATCCAATAAATAATTTTGGAGGGATTATATTTTGCCCAAGAATGTGAACCAAGTTCTATTTTTCGTTTTATCTGTTCACAGTTTGAAAAGTAGAGGATGTCCGATGTTCTAATTTCTCCTGGGAAAGCTGAGCTTTGCTGAGCCTTTGCAAACTGCATCCATACGGAGCTGGCAGTCATAGCCTCGTGAGATCAGAAATTCAATACAGGGATTATAATAAGCAACTCTGACATTCTCACTTCCAGCCAGGCAATGGGAAATAAAATATCTTTCACCTCTAACAGCTCCTTTCTTGCCCCATTCTTCTCTCCCGGTCTTCCTGTCTCTCCTTTCTGTCGCTATTTTAGCTATGCTCCAGTGAACCAACCTTTAATGTGCCTTCTAAGCATTGTATTCTCTGGTCACGTGCATTCTTCTCTTCCCTGCATCCTCACTATTTCAAAACCAAGACTCCAGACCTACAAATCTGATCCCCTCCCCCCCCAATCCAGCCATCCCCCCTGAAGTGTTGGCGAGTATAGACTTGAGAGATGAACAGACACTTCCAACACTGCTGAAGGTTCAACTCAATTTTATTAACTACTTCTAACTAACTAACACACGATGATTGTGGGTCTAAATCAGGGGTGGGCAAACTTTTCCGTGCAAGGGCCACATTCAGAAATTCACAATTTTAAAGGGCCGCATAGTATATTAATTAATAGTCCCGGTTGTAACCAATTAGCGTGCGGCATATACTTCAGCACTTCCCCCGGCGGCATCCTGCCTTTAGCCCTCTTTTTGTCTACTTTTCAAAAATGGCGCTTCACCCGGTTATGATTCTGGGCGCCTCATATAGAACATAGAACATAGAACAGTACAGCACAGAACAGGCCCTTCGGCCCTCGATGTTGTGCCGAGCAATGATCACCCTACTCAAGTCAACGTATCCACCCTATACCAGTAACCCAACAGCCCCCCCCCCCCCCATTAACCTTATAAAAAAAAATAAAAAAAATTTTTAAAAATAATTTTTTTTTTTTTTACTTGATCTTGGTGGGCCGCATAAAGACCTTTGGCGGGCCGCATGCGGCCTGCGGGCCGTAGTTTGCCCACCCCTGGTCTAAATGATGCTAACTTAAACTAGAGACCTAAGCCTTGTCCGAACCAGTTGATTCTCTCAGCACGTGGTGTGAGTCTGTGCTGGGCTGGATGAGTTCTTGTTACACTGAGAGGCAGCACCCAGAATGAGCGGGAACCGTGGTGCCCTCTGCCTTTATAGTGTGTGTATTCTAACTGGTGATTGGCTGCGGTGTTTGTACATGTTGATTTGTCCTAGTGTATGTCCATCAGTATGTGTCTGCACCATGATATACTGGTGTATATTATGACATCCCCTTCCTCTTGCAGTTCAATCTTGGGACAGGATCTTCCACTCACACCAACAGTGGAAAGAGTGGCGGGCAGGAGTGTAAAATTGAACTTGAGGCCAGAAGTCAGATATTTGCCAGGAGGAAAAATATGTTGGAATTTTCCCCTCAGGGTTTTCACGGTGGCGTAATTGCGGGTCGACCTTCACACTGATCCATGTGGGGGAGCCATATTTGCATGAATTAGCATGTCATCAATACTCATTAAAATTGCAACTCGTCCGAATCATATTCTGCCTCCGAAATTAGTGCCAGTCAGCGGGTATTTAGACTGGTCTGATCTACGACTGGATAATAGTAGGGTGCACCTGCTCACTTTCATGTTAATTGTGACTTTGAGCTGCTTTCGTGCCCCTGTACTCCTGCCACATCCCATCGCTGTTCTGAATCCTGACTGCTGGAAAAGCTGTTCTCTGTGAAATCAGAGTGGGATGGACGCGCAGGGCGGCACTGTACCCGGAGAGACTGGTAGGACACAGGCAGACCTGCGGTGTACCTGGAGAGAATGTGGTGGGGCACAGGCAGAGTGCACTGTGATGTGTTGGGTAGGCTGGGTCTATGTGGACTGCAGTGTAGAGAGAGACAGGCTTCCAACACTTGATGAGATGCAACACGATTTTATTTAACATCTAACTATAATACATGCTTAACTGTGGGTTGACACTATGTTGACTTGACTGGAGACCTGAGGCTAGCCTGACCAGACTAACTGACTACCACATGGTGTTTGCACTGGCTGCTGCTCACGAGCTCTGACTGTCTCAGAGGCTGGATCCCGAGAGAGTGGGAAAATTGGTGCCCTCTGGCTTTATAGTGGTAGTGTCCTGTCTGGTGATTGGCTGTTGTGTTCTGTGTGCTCACTGGTCATCCTGTGTGTCAATCATTGCCTGTCTGCACTCCATCATGTACATGGATGTATATTATGACTACTCCCCCCCCCCCTTTTCTTTACTTTAAAAGTTTGTGTTCAGGTAATAAATATTGAGGTGCGTGTGCGTGAAAATGTGTACATGCACTTGACTTTATACAGAATATGCTCATTTATATACATGGGAAGGTGTCGCTAGTGTAGATATAGGGCAGATAAAGCAGTAAAAAAAACGATATGTACAGATGTCAAAACGATGAGATAACAAGGTTATGCAACATTCAGTCTATAAGTTTAGACTCTGTGGCGGCCAACAAATTCTGGTTGACCGAATGCATTTGGCCCTGTTGAGTCGGAGGCCATGCTCGTAGATCCTGTGGAGCACCCGCTTGAGGAGATCGATGTGTTTTGAGGAGTTGTGGACCAGATTATGACATTGTCAACGTACAGTCACACCCCCTCGACGCCTTCCATCATCTGTTCCATTATGCGGTGAAATACCTCTGAGGCAGAGATGATGCACAGGCAGGGTGCACTGTACCGAGAGAGACTGTTGTGGGCACAGGCAGGGTGCACTGTACACAGACAGACTGTTGTGGGAAACAGGCAGGGTGCACTGTACCTGGAGAAACTGTGAATCTCTGTATAATAACTTTATAAAATGGGAAGAAATATATTGAATAAGCGTAAGGTAAAGTCTTCATAGTCCAACATGATCATAACTGCTTTCCCCTTTGTGGGGGAGAGCTGACTGGTGGTGATTTAACCTGAGGATTACCACACTTCAGCAGAGGGGTAAGTTTGAGAAGGCAGGACCTTCATGAATAACGTCAGCTGGTATGGGAACTGAACATGCGCTGTTGGCCTTGTTTTGCATCATGAACCAGCTGTCTAGCCCTCTGAGCTAATACATTGAACACTTCTGAATAATTCTCCCTTTCTTATGAAGAAAGTCATCATAGCAACTTCCTGGCTTGACAAACATAGAACAGTGATGGTCGTTATCTCTGCCAAGGACCTGGTTCTAGCACACGCTCTGAAATAAGACACTGCTAATCCTGAGCAGGTGAGGCGGGGTGTCCTCATGACCCTTAAGTGAGCCAACATTCTTAAGATTAAACAGGGCATCCTCGAAAGTGGTGAGCCACAAGGAGACTTCATGGATCTCCAATGGAATAAGGGAGATTACCTTGAATATGCGTTGCTTGCCAATGAATAAATGATTGACATAAAGGTCCCAGAAGAGAGGTGTGCAAATGAACTCTCAAGGGCAAAAAGATCTCGGAACAGAAGAGAGTTCCTTGAGGTGGACCATTGCTGGCTCTAGCCTAACATGTTGGTTAGCTGAAGAAGACATAGGACAGAGGAAAGCTTTTCAGCGCGATCCATGCTAAACCAAACTTTGGCCACTCAAGAAGTTTGAGACAACAAACCAAGTGCCACTTTCAGCCAGAGAGATCAGCTTCACCCATCAGTTTGTCCACTTTGAGACCAGTTACATTTCCTGAGAAGACTGTCACTGTCTGCCATGGAGATTAGCACCTTCCTACTTCCCCCATCAGTTTGCCCATTCCGTGATCAGTAAACCTTCTCAGCTGTAATGAACTATGTACATTTCTGCCTGTTTAGCTGATGTATCGTATGTAAACTGTTGCTTCTATGAATTTGACACCTTTCTTTGGGTAATCTGCGACTCCCTGGCCGTAAACCTTACGGTGGAAAGCTGCAGATTTTTAATGGGGGAGACTACAAACGACTTTGGAGCTTGTCTTCTAGCAGCTCTGGTAATCAAAGTGGCAGCTACTGCACCCTTTTCGGCAAGGGTGGCAGCAGTGTGGCAGATAGCCACCAGTAAAGGTACTGGCAGAGTGGCATTGGTGAGAGGACAGATGCTGTCACTCTGAAAGAGGACGGACGGGTGGTTCATGCTCCACAGTGGTTCTCTTCTCCTGGGACGGAGCCTCAATAATCCTAATAAAAGGGCAGATTATTAGGTTGTTTTGATAGCCTGCATGCTCATTTGAACACTGCTATATAAACTGGGCTTACGTGTCAAAAGTCTGAAGTCCCAGTGCAACTTGAGTAATTTCTGCTTGTGCTGTAATGGGATCTGAGACATCCACCAACAGATATTGTATCAGGGTTGGGTCCTCAAGTGTAGTAATGGAGGTGGCCACCCCTTGCCACTGGAAAAGATAACCGTCAAGGTACCCAAAAAGCCCTATGCTAAGTTGGTGCTGGACTCCTTCATTAAAAAAAAAATTTAGAGTACCGAATTCTTTTTTTTTCCAATTAAGGGGCAATTTAGCGTGGCCAATCCACCTACCCTGCACATCTTTGGGTTGTGGGGGTGAGACCAGTCATGGGAAGAATGTGCAAACTCCCGCTGGACTCCTTCATGCTCCTTGACATTTCACATGGGCTTCTGGCTGGCCTGCCATTGCACCAGATATTCAATTGTACGTATCCATCAGCTTTCTTCTGTAGGCTACCCCATCAAAGTGCTCAATTAAGTCCTCTGCAGCAGAACGTGTGTGCGACCCTAATGTCCAGGGTGCTGGCACCTGGGCTATCTTTGACCCCGACCTGGCTGCAGGCCATATGATCCAGTGTGTCGCAAAGCTCGCCTCGAAGAATCCTCTATATTCGATGCAGTGTCTGTAACTGAGCTGGTGGCTGCTCGTGTGAGATCGAGTAATGATGTTCCTTCACCATCACAGCCTCCCGGCTGGATGGCCCCCTGGCCACCTCCAGATACAGCTCATCTCCTCTTCGATCCTGGCCTCCAGTGCAGCATCTGAACATTTCAGAGGCCACTCTCTCACAGGTGGTTCCATTATTACTTCTTTTCCCACAACAGAATAAGTTCCAAAACAACTTCCAACATCTGCTCCAACCTCAACACTACTTTAAGGAGTGTAATGGCTCATCAGTGTGGTTAGTGCTGGCTGCATGCTGCAATCATGTTAATAAGCACAAAGTTGCAATACTGTCTACATCTTTATTCCCTGGGCTACTTTTTGGAAGCCATCAAATTTGGACCCCTTGGCCTTTTCTCGTCGAGCAATTGCACTGATCTAAAACACTGTGCATCAGAAAGTTATTCTACAATAAGGGCATCTTTGCTGATCGCAATACTCAGCCAAGTACTTTCGAAAGATCAGCGAGAGTCACTCACTAGCCATGAGGAGTAGAAACCCAGCCTGACCTTCCTCTGCCTTGTGTAAAGAGTTTAGCTAACGCAGCACAGAGCAAGGATCAAACTTAACTTTTTCTGGTCCATATGGTCCAGAACCACATCAGCAGGCAGCATGGTGGCACAGTGGTTAGGACTGCTGCCTCACAGTTCCAGGGACCTGGGTTCAATTCGGGTGAGTGTCTGCGTGGGTTTCCTCCGGGTGCTCCGGTTTCACAGTCCAAAGATGTGCAGGTTAGGTGGCTTGGCTGTACTAAAGTGCCCTTAGTGTCCAAAATGTTAGGTGGGGTTACTGGGTTATGGAGATAGGGTGAAAGTGTAGGCTTAAATAGGGTGCTCTTTCCAAGAGCCGATGCAGACGCGATGGGCCCAAATGGCCTCCCTCTGCACTGTAAATTCTATGAAAATATTCTCATTGTGTCATTGGCAAAACGTCACACACACCCGTCTCCGAGTACAATTCCAGCAAAACAACAGGATGTTACCTTGACGGAAATAACCTTCTAAGGTGAATTAGTTTATTTAGAATGCAGCCTTCAGTGAGCACTGTCTGTCTGAAATAAAATGCATTTAGTTCCAGTGCCTTTGGTGAGTATTAGCTGCAGTATAAATTTTTTAAAAATGAAAATAATTGGGAGTTAATTATCACATGCCTAATTACGTGCAGTCAGGGACACAATCCTTGCTGCCAGCCACAGACACACTGAATGGGAAAGTCGGTTAAATAAGCATCTGTGCCATGGAATCCAGTTCCAACTAGCTCCCACGGGCACCAGTAACACTACACTAAATGTACTGGACAGGCTAAGACTGGAATTCGGGAGGACTGTATGTTGCGAACTGCCAGCGTTTGTGAAATTGGAATGTTTACCTGGGCTGTGGCTCCTCAGCGTGTGGGAATTGATATTAGGGACTGAATGTAACAGCAGCTAAAATGAGAGACTATTTAGTAGCTTGATTCAATGCCTTCAGCTACAAAGTTTCTTTGGCTGAAAGCAGGATGCATACCAGCTCCAGCACTGACAGTGGCAATTACTGCCAAAGATTCTGGCATTCAACTAACTAGTCAGCTGGCAGAGCGAAGAATTGCAGTTCTTCAATATTTAAATGCAGCCGTAATCTGTTTAAACTGCAGTTATGAGAGGAGATTAATCAGTGGTCAGCACCCATCTGTGTGCAGTGTTACAGTAATTGGAACAAAGTTTTCACCCTCAGCAGGATGTCAGCAGATAAAAGACACCTGAGGAATGTTGAAGCTCATCCGCACTGAAGTGTGACGATATTGGACCAGACTCCAACCTTTTTTTGGATACCGGACCAGACCCTAATTTTTGTCAGGATAACGGACCAGACCCCAACTTTTGTTAGGATACCGGACCATAGACATAGAATACATAGAACATACAGTGCAGAAGGAGGCCATTCGGCCCATCGAGTCTGCTCTGACCGATTTAAGCCCTCACTTCCACCCTATCCCCGTAACCCAATAACCCCTCCTAACCTTTTTTTTGGGTCACTAAGGGCAATTTATCATGGCCAATCCACCTAACCTGCATGTCTTTGGACTGTGGGAGGAAACCGGAGCACCCGGAGGAACCTCGGGCAGTCACGGGGAGAACGTGTAAACTCCGCACAGTGACCCAGTAGGGAATCAAACCTGGGACCCTAGCGCTGTGAAGCTACAGTGCTATCCACTTGTACTACCGTGCTGGCGCCATGGACCAGATCCCAACCTTTGTTAGGATACCGGACCAGACCCCATCTTTTGTTAGGATACCGGACCAGACCCCAACCTTTGTCAGGATACCGAACCAGACCCCAACTGTCGGTCGGAAAGCAGACGAGAACAGAAAACAATACTTCTATTGATAAAACTGTGAGTGTAGGATACTTCACCACAGGAGTGATGACTCTGTCAATAAGTATTTTTTGTGAAAACAAACTTTAATTCAAACATAAAATTAACCACATTAACATCAAAGAAACAGCTCTACAATTATCAGTTAAAAAGTTCTTAAATAAAAAGAAAATGTAAACTTACTATCTACACCTGCTACTAGTTCCAATTCAGCAACCCAATACAGTTCAAATACCACTTATAAATAAAGTCAATTGCTTTTCTGTGTAGGTCCTTTTAGAGAGAGCAGGACCAAGTACACTTCTGCCTTGTCAGACTACAATCCTATGGAAAATTGCTGTTCAACTTAAAATCCAATAAAAGACTGCAAAACTATAGACAGACCTGGCTCCTCCATTAATTACATCATCTGTATCCCACTAAGTTCCTTAGGAAGGACTAAATATAATCCCTCATGAATGATCTGCACTCCAGACAATCATTCAAAATATAAAAAATATTCCATTAGTCCTTTATCTGTAACCAAGTATTTGGTTGGAATGAATGATCACCTCACCTTTTATGACACTTTAATCACAGCTTTAGTAGAGACACTGCATGTATGTATTTTAAACCAGGGTTTTTAATAACATTACCACAACAGGATATAAAATACATATAAATATATACATCAATTTCTTACAATCATCACAGAAGCCTCACTTTTCCTACCACACTGCAACTAGCTCATTTGTAATTGTCCCTGACTGCCTGTATCAGGCTAATGTCACTCCTATTGAAAGAGGGAACCTCAACATTAGGGTACATTTTAATTGAGGAAGTTCAGGAACCCTTATAAAGAGAAAGCCTCACCATTAGGGACGATATTTACATGGGGAGTCTCACTGCCATGCCCAGTAAGGGCATGTCATATGTCTAACTTGACAAATGGACACAGTTCATTTGGAAACTTCTAGAACTGACTTTTTTAAAATTTAAAATTGACACTGATGAACTGCTGAGATGGCTGCCATGCAAATGTGAACGGTGCCAGAGGGGCCCAGCCAACCACGCCCACATGTTTTGGGCTTGCCCCAAACTTGTTGGGTTCTGGACAGCCTTCTCCGAGGCAATGTCCAAGGTTGTGGGGGTGAGGGTGAAGCCATGCCCAAATGTGGCAATCTTCGGGGTATCGGAGCAGCCAGGGCTGCACATGGGGAAGAGGGCCGACACCCCAGCTCTCGCCTCCCAAAACACACGCCGGAGAATCCTGCTTGGCTGGTGATCGGCAGCACTACCAACAGCTGCAGACTGGCTGGCAGACCTGTCGGAATTTCTCCACCTGGAGAAGATCAAATATGCCATCCGAGAATCGGAGGAAGGCTTCCTTACTGCATGGGGGCAATTTGTCGGCCTGCTCCAAAACCTGTTCGAGGCCAGCAACAGCCAGTCGAGAGGGAAACCGTAAAGTTAAAAAAAAGACAGAGAAGAAAGACCAGGAACGCACAACCCAGAGGGGAGGGGGAGGGGAGAGAAGAGAGAGCTTGAGAGGGACAAAAGAAACAAAGCGGAGGGAGGGGTGAGGAGGCAACCCCCACCCCCATCCACAAGACGGACACGGCCGGAATCTATGGCGGGAACAAAGAAAGGGGTAAATGAGGATGAGGGGGAATACCCCCCCCAGAACAAGCAGGGAGGGCATCAGGGGAGGGGGGGTGTTATGAAGAAGGGGGGGTGGTTAAGGAGGATTGTATGCCGAATCAGACGACGACAAACTGTAAATAGTGAAACTTAAGCAAAAAACGTTTGTACTGTATAATAAACAAAAACAAACGGCAATGTACATAATATTGAAAATGCCAATAAAAATAATTTTTTCAAAAAAGATGGCTGCCATGAGGTCTGGTGACCTTTGCTTATTCAACACAGACAATAAAGCTTCCAGAAAGCTTCAAATTAAATAATCATGGAGGGAGGGGGTGGGAGGGGGGGGGGGGCTCCCTCTGGAATGGACATACCAAAACAAATGTTAGCTGTGAAATTCACATTAACCTCGCTCGTAGTTTACTCAAACTGCACAAGGCCCAGATCATCCGTGAAGTGGGAATCATCGTGGGAATTTTGCTCTGCTCGTACATTTCTGTGCCCGCTCTCTGCTCTGCATTTCTGGCCAGGCATTCAGAGCCCGGCTTCTCCAGTCTCACAAAGAGCTTCACTGCAGGGCTGCAGTGTCAGGGTTAGACAAGCAGCTCCGCTCATATGGCACTAGCTGCTGTGAGGAAAGTTTTGAAGTCCAGTGTGAATATTAGTGAATGCATAAATGAGGAGGGTGGGTGAGATAAGTGGTGGGGTGGTAGGTGGGTAAGGTGGTAGATGGGGTCGGGTGGCAAATGGGTGAGGTGGCAGGTGGGAAGGATGGTAGGTGGGTTGGGTGGCAAAT
The DNA here is from genome assembly GCF_902713615.1 of Scyliorhinus canicula. Lineage (NCBI taxonomy): Eukaryota > Metazoa > Chordata > Chondrichthyes > Carcharhiniformes > Scyliorhinidae > Scyliorhinus > Scyliorhinus canicula. The sequence goes on along the minus strand of NC_052160.1, from coordinate 40,189,683 downwards.
GAGTTGGGTGCCAGATGGGTGAGATGGCTTCTGAGTAAGATAGTAAGAGGGTTCAGTGAGTGGGTGAGGCGCCAAATGAACCGGATGGTGGGGAGGTTGGGTGGCAAATGAGTAGGGTGCCAGAGGGTGAGGTGGTTGCAGATTAAATATTAAGATAGTAAGAGGGTTCAGTAGGTGGGTGAGATGACAGATGGGTAAACTGGAAGTTGGGCAAGGTGCGTCAGGATGTAGTCAAATAGTTCAGGAGGGGTAGTCATGTCAGGGGCTAGTTGGGTCAGGGCAGGGCTAGTCAGGTGTTGGGGTAATAGTCCTATTGTGTGGTCGGGTTTAAAGTATGAGGTTGAGTCAGGAGCTAATTAGGGGATGAGAGGGCTTAGTTGGGATGTCAGGGTGTGCCTGGGGTTTGAGGGGGAGTTGCGGTGGTCAATTCTGTAGTTACCTAGGAGTTGTGCCAGGATTTTTCAACCTAATACTTTCTGGGTAACTATTCAGGTATATAACTTGGAACTGTTCACAGTCTCTGAGTCATAGACCTTTGCTGAAGGTCCCTGGGAGCAGAGGAATTGTCCATCAATGTTCAAACTTCCCAGGCAATTTCCACATAAGGAAGCACATCACAATTTCAGTGGAATTCTACTGCTCATCTTGGCTCGAGCGTCCAATCTCTGGTGATCTGGAGACTGAAAGAACCGGGTCTGCCGGTTTGAAATTTACACAATCAAGCTGATGTGACCAGTTATCCACAAGTTAAGTGTGAAATACCACCATCTATCTCCTATTGTACATAAATGGAATTTTAGCTTTAAACCATTTAGGGCTGGCAATGGCTGTTGACTATGTGACCGACTGGTTTCTGATACTGAGATTTTTTATTATCCAAAGATCCAGAAGAGACCGGTCAGTTTGTCGAAGAACACTGACAAGGCAACAGCTGCAGAGAAAAGATGTGACATCTTTTCCTTTCAAGAACCATCAGTCATCAGCCAGACTGAGAGCCGGACTCTGAAACTAGCCACAAGTCATCAAGCAGCCAAAGCATTTACTTATTCCAATTTCAAAGTTCACCTGTGAATCAGCATCCTAGATATACATGTTACCGATGTCTGGTCAGGTCTCAACAGACTTTAAGTAGCTGGACCAGATGCCATGGGCGGAATTCTCCAGTAATGGGGTTATGTCCCACGCCCACGAACAAATGGGCGCGAATCACTCTGGACTTACCTGGAGTAAGTCCCGGGTGATTCTGTGATTTCCAGGGGGCTAGCAGAGCCCCAGACTGCTCCTTGCAGCTCCGGCTGCCGATATGGGGCCCTGCACTTTCGGTTGGGGAGTCTGTGCATGCACACAGCACCAGGGTGCTGTGGACTGTGTCCGCAGCCGCAACGCCGAGTGCCCGCCGGGTGGAACCATGAGAGAACGGCTGCGGCGGGAACTCGGCCAGTTGACTTTGGAGAATCACCGCAGGGGCCTTTTTCAATGGCCTCTGACCGACGCCGCGCGTGCCCGATTCGCAGCGGTTCTCCGGTGACTGGAGAATCGTGGGAGTGGCATCAGCCCAATGGCGGGTTCGATGCCAATTCTCCACCCCCCGCGCCGACCGCCATTCCTTTTAAAGTTGTTGTGGAAATATCGACTCAGTCCAGGAGTGATAATATAAGAAATAGGGTTTGGTTATTTTGGAAACAAACTTTATTAAAACAAAAGAGACAAAAACAATATTTAAACTTTTACTTTCATTCGAACACTAATAGATTACATGCAGTTTCTGAACCTTAACACATTAGTTCCCATTAAACAACACATCCAATAAACATACAGCTGTCATTCCACTTACATAGACAGGTACATATGATACTTGTATTTACAAAGCAAATCTCTGCTATAAGTCAAGTTCCTTCAGAATCCTTTTCAAAAATCTGTATCTGAAGCAGCTTCCTTCATGACCTCTCTGGACAACCTCCACAACCTTTGGCTTGTAACCTTTCAAAAAAGCATTTCTTCCTCTCACTCTCTCTAAGCTCTGTCCAGCCCTCAAATAAAGGTTCTCCCTTGAGGTGGTCGGACTTGAATACATTTTCATTATCTGGGCTGTTTGATTTCCCACTACCATTTCTACAAAAGAACTGAGCTATGCCATTTGTATGCAACTAACCTTCCATTGATGGACAAATAGGTCATCAGACTCTGGGATGGGCTAATTTCTTATAAAACAAGATTGTCCCGAATGATAATGGATCTTGAGTGGAGCATCCTGGCTGAACCGGGGCCTCCTGTGTATTCTCACTAACGGGGTTAAGTCTGTATGGGACAAGGCAACTCAGGCTGTGGGCACATCCCTCTGACTCAGCTGCAAGTAGTCTTATCCTTCTGTCTGTTTAACCCCTAAATTGCCTGCTACATTTTGGACCTCATTTCTGGACCAAAGTTTCTAATATCTCCCTCTCATGCAGAAGAAAGCTTTCAACCTGCTGTGAAGCCTTTGCTTTATAAGAGCCTCACTTCAACTTTACATCATCAAATCCATTCAACACGCCATCGGCCTGTCATGTGTTTGACATAAAATTGTAACTCAGAGACTCAAGTAACTATAATCTGTAAAAGTGCACTATCTTTATTTGTATTCAGCCTGTGTGTGCATGTATATGTGTGCATGTGCCTGTGTGTTTGCTTGAACATAGAACAGTACAGCACAGAACAGGCCCTTCGGCCCTCAATGTTGTGCCGAGCCATGATCACCCCACTCAAACCCACGTATCCACACTATACCCGTAACCCAACAACCCCCCCCCCCCCCCTCCCCCTTAACCTTACTTTTTATTAGGACACTACGGGCAATTTAGCATGGCCAATCCACCTAACACGCACATCTTTGGACTGTGGGAGGAAACCGGAGCACCCGGAGGAAACCCACGCACACAGGGGGAGGACCTGCAGACTCCACACAGACAGTGACCCAGCCGGGAATTGAACCTGGGACCCTGGAGCTGTGAAGCATTTATGCTAACCACCATGCTACCCTGCTGCCCAACAGAATGCATGATGTTGCATTAATTCAGGTTAAGTGTGGGAATAAATAACTTTGGGCGGGATTCTTCGGAAACCGGCGGGGCGGGCAACTCCGGCGCGAAGGAATGGCGTGAACCACTCTGGCGTCGGGCCGCCCCGAAGGCCCGGAATCCTCCGCACCTTCAGGGACTCTGCCGGCCCCGGAGTGGTTTACGCATGCCGGCTGGCACAGAAGGGTCTCCGTCGGCCGGCGCGAGTTGGCGAATGCGCAGGAGCGGCAGCGTGTGCTGGCGTCATCCCAGCGCATGCGCGGGGGGGTTCATCTCTGCGCCGGCCATCACGGACCGGTACACCAGCCTGCAAGGAGGAATAGAGTGCCCCCACGGCACAGGCCCGCCCGCGGATCGGTGGGCTCTGATTGTGGGCCAGGCCACCATGTGGGCAACCCATCCAGGGCCAGATCCCCCTGTGCCCCCCTGAGGGCCCCAGAGGCCGCCCACGCACCACGCAGCTAGGTCCCACTGGTAAGTACCTGTCATAACATACGCCGGCAGGGCCAACCGAAAACGGGCGCCCGCTAGGCCCATTGCAGGCCTGAGAATCGCTGGGGGGGGGGGGGGCGCTGCCAACGGCCCCTGACTGGTGCGGAGCGATTCCTGCCAAATCCCTGGCGTCGGAGAATTTGACAGCCGGCGGGGGCGGAATTCAAGCCGCCTAACCCGTGATTCTCCGACCCGGCAGGGGGTCGGAGAATCCCCCCCTTTGTTCTTAAATGCACAAAAGCTTGTTGATGAATTGCATAATTGGAACACACGCTTCAGTGGTAATGAGACACGTTTCATTCTTTACAAAACATGCTGATTATAAGTAGTCCGTGACAGAATTGGGGGCTGCATTGGGATTTAAATCCATTGGAGAAAATGAATCAAATCAGACTTCAGGAAAATCGAATGTAAAAGTGAAAAGAAAGGGATTACAACATTAAATTTTGTGAATACTATGAATAGAAAGCAAAATGACTTTGATGTCAAAGTATCTATGCAACAGGACGACTTGGACTAAATGAGCATATCCAGCCAGCTAAAAGTCATAGCTAAGCAGGTAGACCTTCATTTATGTCAAAAATAGCACTGAAGCCAGAGGTAATTTAGATGCAGTTTGTGTACCTTGGTCTCACCCTAGACCTGGAACAGACTGAAGATATAGACCTGAAACAGTGCAGGTTATCTTTTGCCAAAAGTTGCTTGAAGAGCAGAGGTCGGAGTTAAAGGGAAAAAGGAGAGAGCACACCAGCTGGAAAAGCTGCAGAAAGAAATACGTCTTGGGGCCAAAGTCAGACTGGAGCAGACAGGGAGAACCTGCCTTTACAGAGTGCAGACGTGCTGGTAATTCAACTACCCCCAGCTCAGAAACAAGGGGCTGAATGATGCACTCAGCAGCCAATCAGCAATACATCTGATTGGCCAGCCGCTCCATCAGTCCCAGCAGCTCCAAGACGGCATCAGTGGCACTTCTGGAACTGCAGCTGAAGACAGGTGCCCCAGGCCGAGGATCCCCAAAACAGGGAAGTCTGGGCTCTTGGGCTGGGAGGGTTTGGGAGCGTTAGGGACAGGCGTAGTGGCAGGGAGAGAGGATGGGTTTCAGAGATGGAGTGGGGAAGAAGGAAGGGGGCTTCAGTCTAAAGGGAGCCGCCTCAAAATTGGCAAAGGACAGTCCAAAAGAGTCGCCCACCCTCTTGCCTTCCCACCCTTTAACCATCTGGAGTTAGAAATCAGGCTTCTTCCTCCCACCCTGCTGCCTGCCAAACATATTATGGTAGCGATCCTAATTGATCCTTTAAATAGTTATTTTAATATGGGATGGGGGCTGCTGATTTTGACACCCCTCCCCCATGCAATGGGGTGGGCTCAGTGGTGGGATGGGTGCACACACCATTTTATGTGCGTTTCCACGACGGCCGCTTGGCCCATCCCGGCCCGAGAATCGACGGGCCGGCCGCGTAGAGCGGGCCGTGACCGGCGCCGTGCCAAACACGCCGGCGCCAATGGCTCTGCGGAGAATCGCGTGCCAGCTTCGGGGCGGCGTGGCCCGCTCGCGGGGATTCTCCGGCCCGGCCCCGAGCTGAGAGATTCCCGCCCCTGATGTCTGGTTAACAAAAATCTTACCGGAATTAAATAGGGACCAAGAAAGTTCCCAAATAAACAGGCAGAAAGTGAGCGGAACGCCCTGGTGCATTAATTTGGGGTAAGCGAGTCCCCCGGGGGAGCAATGGGAAGTATAGGCCCCGGGGAGAGACCAATCTGGCAAGGCCAATCTGGCAGAGCAAACAAGTGCCAGGGGGCAATGCCAGGGGAGGGTTCTCTGGGTAGCCCCATTGGGGGCTAGGTTCGTGTTATGGGGGGGGGGGGGGGGGGGGGGGGGTCAGTGCCCTGATGGTAGTGGTGAGGGATGGTGAAGGGTGGAGCCCCTGATGCTTGTTGGGGGCGGGAGGAAGGTGGGTGGTGGGGGTATATTTTGTGTTGTGATTGAAGGGCGACCCAATATCTGTGGAGAGGGCCTTGCCGGCTCCGTTAGTGCCTGCCCCGCCACAGTGACAGCGTCAACCACGCTCCTGAATATTTTTTCGGAGAGGCGTGAAATCTGGATTAAAAACTCGGCTGTGCAGCTGGACAGTGACATGCTGGATTTCAGTCAGACCTTGACATGCTGAACAAACATGGGAAAATTCCACAATGTTTTGGCTGTGACACTCAACATCAAGGGTACCTTTTAAAAAGGGAGTCTCACCATCAAGATCCTTTTTAAAGCAGAGGTCTTCACATTATGAATGCTTTCAAAAAAACTCACTGTTGGATATTCCTTTCCGTAGAATCATAGAATCCCTACTGTGCAGAAGGTGACCATTCTGCCCATCGAGTCTGCACCAGCCCTTGGAAAGAGCACCCGAGTTAAGCCCATGCCTCCACCTTATCTCCGTAACCCAGTAACCCTACCTAACCTTTTTGGACACTAAGGGGCAATTCAGCCTGGCCAATCTACCTCGCCTGCACATCCTTGGACTGTGGGAGGAAACCGGAGGAAACACATGCAGACACAGGGAGAATAGAGCAAACTCCACACAGACAGTCACCCGAGGCCAGCATTGAACCCAGGTCCCTGGAGCTGTAATGCAGCAGTGCTAACCACTGTGAACCTCTCTCACCATCAGGGGCCCTCTTCTAAAGTTCATAACTCCATGGGCGGGATTCTCTGAAACCGCATTCGCCGATCGGCCGAAGCATCCCTGTTTGCGTCAAAATCAGGGCGGGGCCCGATAGGCCGAGTTTCCGACGGCGTGGGTCACTCATGCTATTTATTTTCAAATCGGAGAATCCAGGCCCATTTGTCTGGGTGTTACACCATCAAGCCCCTTTATAAAGCTGAGTGAGTCTGCTTATCCGTGACTCCTTTTAAAGAGGTATTTACCCCTCAGAGACCCTTTTTAAAGACAGGGTCACCACCTGCTCCCCTTTTAAAGAGGGAGTCTCACTATCAGGACTGTTACCTGCTGTTACCCTTTTAAATCGGTATTGTTAAACCACAATGTTTTTCTTTTTGGTTGTTTTGAAACTCTTGAAGTAAAAAGTAAAAGAAATTCTGACATTAATTGAATTCCCCGTGTCTGACCGAGAGATTCAGCAAATGGATTTAATTGCAGTCTTGTAGGACAAGGTGAGGATATAAAGGTCAGCAGGAAATGGAGCCGGTCCTTGGAGATTTGAGAAAAAAATGGAAAACAGAATTTATTAAAGATTCATCACATTCAACATCTAATTAGCGTGTGCAATGACAAGCTGATAGACATTTCTGAAACAAAGGCATTGATAAGTGATTAGCCTGTTATCTATCAATCAGGTGACGTGGCTTTGCTGTCCGTGTTGCTCATTTGATCAGCGGAGGCTGTGGAGTACCTCACATTTCTTCCATTGCTTTCGGTTTAAGAATTGACTCTCTCAAAGGTGAAAGTAAACTGAGGAAGTCGAGGGGTTATATTGAGGTTCCACTTCAGAGCGGGCTTGAATAGTTTTCATTTCAAAGAAGAGCAGGAGAGTTCTCCCCGGTATTCTGATCGACATTTACAACTTGGCCAAAATCACTAAGGCAATACTTTGTGGGCATTAGCTGTGTACAAATTGACTGCTGTGTTTGCTACACATCTACAGGGACTACACTTCAAAAGTGCTTGATTAAAGCACTTTGGAATATCCTGAGGTGATGAAAGGTGCTATAGAAATGCAAATGTTTCTATTTAACTTCTGTCAGCTTAAGTCCAGACCTTAATGCCAGTGATATCAGGACATGATTTCTGTTTTCAGCTAGGTTGCCTGGTGGATGAAAGATCACCAGCTGAACCGTTGGCCGCGATTCAGCGACATCATTCCACCTGACTTGGTGTCAGGACGGGATCTCGCCAGAGGTTTACACCAAAATTTGCGACTCTCGAAACGTCTTGTGAGAATCAATGGAAACTCGTGGCAAGTAGTGATCTGTATCCCGCTCTCACTGAGATACATAATTAAATGAGCCTTTAGACTAATTTAAATATGGACGCACTCAATTCACCCCAGCGTCGGGATTCACTGGCCTTTGGTACTGGTTTACAAAGTCGTGAACCAGTGATGATGGCACCATAGGGGTCTCACTGGGGAACTGAGGCCCCCCTAAGTGGTCAGGGACAGGGGAGAGTGGCACCTGGGAACTGCCAGCCTGGCACCTTGGCACTGCCATCCTGAATAGGGTGGCGCAACATCACCTGGGACACCCAAGCAGCAGCCAGACCCATCCAGGCCTGGTTGCCCCAGACGACGTCTGCCAACGGGGTCAGAGGCCGCAAGGGGGGGGAAATCACAGCAGGCCGCCTCCACTCCTGCTGTGCCGTCAGGTGATCCACCGAGACGTAGAGTTCGGGCCCATAAATTACACACTAGTTAAATGGGCATGGGTGCAGGGCACAGCTTAGTTATTGGGGCTAGGACACAAACCTGTAAATATCTGTTCACATTAATTGCCTGTTACCACTTTTACAACGAGCCTCGGTGCTTTGCCAGATGGGTGTGTGTGGTGGGTGTGGGGGGGGGGGGGGGGGGGGGGGGTGGGGGGGTTGGGCTAGGCTGGCCAGAGGAGACGGGGGTGGGAGGAAGGGGGGTGGAAATAGGAGCACATTATGAGGGGCCTGGGCTCCCCCCCACCGGTACCTTGACTGGCCACCCCCCTCCCCGGTCCCCCCGATCATTCCCCCCCCCCCCCCCCAAGACTCTTCCCTACTACCACTGTTCCAGGGAATTGATGGAAATATGCGATGGAATAGCCAGCTTGCATGTAGGGATCACCCAGGTGTAGGGCACCGTTGAACCGGGTGAGCTCGGGATACTTCGAGTTGCGCTGTGGGACAAGGCAGGGGTGCCCGTTCTTCCCGTTGCCTTTGCCTTGGCTATTGAGCCAATGGCTATGGCGCTTAGAGATTCGAGAGATTGGAAAGGGATAGTGCGGAGGGGGCGTTAAGTACAGAGTTTCGTTGAACGCAGACGACCTGTTGGTATATAGTTTGGACCCACTGGGTGGCATTATGGGATTTTGGAGGACTTTGGTGTTATATTACCGTTGGTGGTAATATGTTGTGTTCTTTGTCTTTTCTTCCGGAATGATCTGGTGTGTTGTTGACAAAGAATTCACCAATCATAAGATTGAAACAAAACTAATTTATTGTAAAACTATTGATTAAATGAAGTTTGCACACTCTACTAAGCTACAATTATTAATTAAGTAATATTGAAACTGCCTAGCAGTACTCAATAGTCTAAATAGTCACTAACTGCAATATAATCTAACCTTGTGTTAACTCTGTCTAATCTAATCTTCTCCTAATGCTGTTCTCAGGCTTTCTCCTTGCACCAATACCCAGAATTCCCTCAGGGTCTGATTTATATACAGAGAGGTGGTGGTGCCCTCTAGTGTTTGAATTACACAGAGATGAAATAATTAACCCTTCACTAACCTGACTATATACATATCATTACATCCCCCCTCTTTTAACATTTCTTTTCTGTTTACAAAGGAAAAAATGTATAATATAGGTACAATACATGATATGTATATGAATTGAACATGTAGTGAAAAATCAATAACAAAGTTCAACAGGTGCGATTCACAAATTGAGTCTGTCCGGCTTGCTTGTTTTCTTGATGAGACTCAGAAGTTTTTATGCCCTCTGTGAATCTTCACAAACTTTGGAAGATGTCATTGTATCGTTAAAAATACTTTCTCGGAGTTGTAGATCTGGAAATGCTGTTTGAGTGTCAAAACTGCTCATCGATTACGTCAAACAATTGATCCTTCATCTGATTGAATGACATGGGAGCGTGGTGCTGCTTGACGAATAACGTTTGCAGGGGCTGACCATCCTCCATCAGGTATTTTGATCCTGACTTTGTCTCCTGGAGGCAGTGTTTCCAGTGTAGTTGCATGTTGATTGTAGTACTGTTGTTGTTTATCCCGTTGATGTTGCATCTTTTTTATTACGGGTAGATGATCTGGATCAAGTTGTGTAATGGACGGTAAAGTAGTTCTGAACTCCCTGCTCATCAACAATTGGATTTTGTTTATTGGATTTTGTTTATTGTCATGTGTACCAAGGTACGGTGAAAAGTATTTTTCTGCGAGCAGCTCAATAGATCATTAAGTACATGAAAAGAAAGGAAATAAAAGAAAATACATAATAGGGCAACACAATGTACACAATGTAGCTACATAACATCGGCATCGGGTGTAGTGTTAATGACGTCAGTCCATAAGAGGGTCATTTAGGAGTCTGGTAATAGCGGGAAGAAGCTGTTTTTGAGTCTGTTTGTGTGTGTTCTCAGACTTTTGTATCTCCTGCCCGATGGAAGAATTAGGAAGAGCGAGTACGCCGGGTGGGAGCGGTCTTTGATTATGCAATTGCCCTGGTGATAGACCCGTGGCAAGAGGAGTTGCTCTATAGTTGAGTTACGCAAGATTCATGTCGGCATGAGAATCAAAAGCTTTGTAAAGAAGTTGTTTCATGGTGTGAACTCCTTTCTCAACTTTCCCATTTGATTGAGGATAGTGCGGACCTGATGTGGTGTGAATGAAGTTATATTCTCTGTCGAATTCAGCCCATTTATGACTATCAAAGTACAGTCCGTTGTCAGGCATAATAGTGTTTGGAATACCGTGTCTGGCAAAAATTTCCTTTGTGGCTTTTCGAACAGATCTGGAAGTTAGATTGGACACCGTGATGACTTCCGAATAATTTAAAACGTAGTCTATGATTAACACATAATCACGACCATTGCAATGAAACAAATCAATGCCTATTTGCGATCATGGAGATGTCTCCAATTCATGCTGTTGAAGTTTTTCTTTGCATTGTGCAAGTTGAATTTTTTGACATGTTTCACATCCAAGTATCATATCATAGATGTCCCGGTTGATACCCGGCCAATACACAGCGTGTCTTGCTCTTCTCTTGCATTTTTCAATGCCAAAGGTGACCTTCATGTATCTGGTTTGCAATCATGGGTCGGAGTGACAAAGGTAGTACTGTCTGATCAAATCGAAGTACCAATCCATCCATAACTGTTAGTTCTGCTTGTACATTCCTAAACTTGGAGCAATGCCCTTTTGGCCAACCATTGTTTAGATGGTCTATGAATCTTTGAAGCATTGAATCCTTCTTGGTTTCTTCACGGATGAGGTTCAGTTTTACATCTGAAGCAGGAAGAGTTTCAGCTTGAAGCTGCCCTTGAACGTATATGTGCTGTATAAATTCAGTAGGTTCCTCTTCTGAATTAATTGAACGTGATAAAGCATCAGCAATTATTAAGTCCTTGCCTGGAGTATATACGAGTCTGAAATCGTATCTACGAGGCTTCATCAAGATTCGCTGTAACCTTGGTGTCATATCATTTAGACCCTTTTGTATGATATGGACAAATGGTCTGTGGTCAGTTTCAACTGTAAAGGTGGGAAGGCCATAAACATAATCATGAAACTTTCGAACCCAAACATTCCTTCTCTATGTGTGCATACCGTTGTTCAGTCGCCGTCATTGCTCTGGAAGCACAGGCATCTGGAAACCATAATGAATTGTCCTCTTTCTGTAACAGAACTGCTCCAATTCCGCCCTGACTTGCATCAGTTGAGATTTTCGTTTCTCTGTTGGGGGTCAAAGAACGAAAGAAGAGGTGCAGTCGTTAGTTGAGACTTTAAAATCGAGCCATTCCTTTTGATGATTGTCAGTCCATTCAAACATGGTAGACTTCTTGATGAGATTTCTGAGAGCAGTAGTTCTGGACGAGAGGTTGGGAATGAACTTTCCTAGAAAATTCACAACACCTAATCTTAAAACGGCCTTTTTGTCTTCTGGGACTTTTATTTCTTGTATGGCAGCAATCTTGTCCTTGTCAGGTCGCACACTATGTTCTGAAATCTGGGCTGGGATTCTCCCATGGTGAAGGCCATGGCGGGGCGGAAAAAAAAGAGTGCCCCCACGGCACAGGCCCGCCCGCCGATCGGTGGGCCCCGATCGCGGGCCAGGCCACCGTGGGGGCACCCCCCCGGGGTCAGATCGCCCCGCGCCCCTCTCCCCCCAGGACCCGGGAGTCCACCCGCGTCACCAATCCCGCCGGTCAGGTAGGTGTTTTGATTCCCGTCAGCGGGAGAGGCCTGTCGGAGAATCCCGCCCCTGGTCTCCAAGCAACTTCAGAGTTGATATCCCAAAACTACATTTGGTTTAATTCAGTTTCAAACCAAATTTATGTACTCTTTGAAATACTTGTAATAATCTTGAATTGTGTTCTCCTCTTGTAGATGACCACACAATTATGTCATCCACATATACACATACACCTTTAATACCTTCAGTCATCTGTTCCATCACACAATGAAATATCTCTGATGCTGAGATAATCCCAAATTGCATCCTGTTGAAACAGTGCCTGCCAAACGGTGTGTTGAAAGTACATAACTTTCTACTGGATTCATCGAGCATTTGCCAAAATCCTCTGGAGGCATCCAGTTTGGAACAAAATTAGCATTAGCCATCTCACTCGTGATTTCTTCTTTCTTGGGTATAGGATAGTGCTCTCTCTTAATATTCTTATTAAGATCTTTAGGGTCGATGCATATCCTCAGTTCCCCAGAAGGTTTCTTTACACATACCATGGAACTGACCCAGTCAGTCGGTTCTGTAATTCTAGATATACTGCCTTAAGTTTGTAATCTAGCAAGTTTGAGCTTCAATCTCTCCCGAAGTGGTGCAGAAACTCATCTCGGGGGATGTACCACTGGTTTGCAACTGAATTTTGTATCGGTAGGGAAGAGTACCCATGCCTTCAAAGACGTCTGGAAAACAAACCGGAATTCCTTGTATGTCATCTTGAATAGGTAGTTGGGATGAACACGCATTATAAATCTGCTGAATTAAGTGTAGATCCTTGCAGGCTTGCACACCAAAGAGTGAAGATTTGTTTAAATGAACAATCTCAAATCTTAGAGATATTGCAGTGTCATGATTGGCAACTAAAAAATAGCAAGATCCGACTGAGGTGATGTCATTGTCATTGTAGTCGCACAATTGATAAGTTGATTTATTGATCTTCGGAGTTTGCTTCAGCTTTGACAAGTCAAGCCTATTGAGCAAATTTGCAGAAGCGCCAGTGTCGAGTTCGAAATAGATTGGAGAATTGTTAACTTGAAGTACTGTGTTCCATTCCATATCTGTGTTGATAGAGTGAACTATCTTGAGAGGAGAGGAGACTTCTGTGGTTCCAACATACTTCTCAATGATGCCTACGAAGAATGAGTCTTCCAGTGAATAAGCATCAAAATTGTTGGAAAAACTTTCTTCTTGAAAACCTTCTTCCTTTGTATCCACACTTATAACATTCATCTGTTTTGAATTTAAATTCGAAGATTTAAATTTGAGAGTGGATCTGCACTGAGCAAAGTGGTTGTGTTTGCCACATTGTGAGCAAATCTTTCCTCATGCTGACATTTCTTTAGTCCACACATCATTACAAACACATTATCACACACAAAGCTTCTTTGCGCATGCGCAGATCGATCTTCTTCCATCTCGCATCTTGTTGCGAAATGCGCATGTGTAGGTTTAGAACACACATGCACAAGATGGCTGCCGTCAAAAACGAGCATCTTTTTGAGCTGCGACACAGCCTGAACACATTCAACCTCGAGGTTCGTGTTCACACCCTTTTCTCGGAGGAAAATTTCATTCTACTGACTTTTGGATAATTGTTGCAACGGCACATTTCGATTGCATTTTCAAGCTTGAGATCTTTCTGTCTCAGCTGCCAAGGTTCCTGTTTGTATTTCAGAACCTCCAACGTCATTCTTTAAAAAGGTCAACGCCTTGATGTCGGTGATGGGTGAGCGGGGAAGATATCGTGGGTCAAGAGGGCTTTTTTGGAGAGGAGGGGGAGGGGTTGTCATTGCCGAATATAATTAATTACTGCTGGGCAGCTAACATCGCTGTGTTAGGAAATGGGTAGTGGGGGAGGGGTTGGTATGAGGTGGGTGGAGGCTGCTTCTTGCAGGGGAGCGAGTTTAGGGGCATTGTTGACAGCGCCTCTGCCATTCTCGCTGACCAGGTAATCCATGAGCCCAGTGCTGGTATCGGCCTTCAGGGTATGGGGGCAGTGGAGGCATTTGAGACTGTGGGCACCGATTTATGATAATGATAAGTTTGCGCTGGGAGGCTGGACTTGAGAGGACTGGCGGGGATTGAGTGGTTTTGAGACCTGTTCCTCGGGGGCAGCTTTGCAAAATTAGAGGACTTGGAGGAGTAATATGAGCTGCCCAGCAGGAATGGCTTTAGGTATTTACAGGTCAGGTGTTTTGTGAGGCGAGACGTCCTTTCCTGGGTTGCTGCCTCTGGGAATGCCAGACAAAGTGCTGTTGAGGAAGGGTGTAGGGGAGGGAAAGGTGTCCGAGGTTTATAAGGAGCTGGTGCATTGGGAGAGGACCCCGATGGGAGATGTTAAATGGAAGTTGGAGGAGAAGCTGAGGGAGGGATGGGTGTGGGGGGGGGGGGGGGGGGGGGGGTGGAGGACGAGACATGGTAGGAGATCCTGCAGAAGGTGAATGCGTCCTTGTTGCATGCAAGGCTCAGTCTTATCCAGTTTAAAGCAGTCCACAGGGCACACATGAAGGTGGAGAGGATGAGTAGATTGCTTAAGGGAATAGAGAGAACAGGTGTGGGTGGTTCATGGGGAGGCCCGCGAATCACGTCCACATGTTTTGGGGATGTCTGAAACGGAAGGGGTTCTGGCGGGGGTTTGTGGACATAATGTCTGAGGTATTGGGGGTGAAAGTGGCTCCGAGTCCACAGGTACCGATATTTTGGATGTCAAAAGACCCGGGTGTCCAGGGGGCGGGAGAGGCCGATGTCTTGGCTCCGGCCTCCCTGATAGCCCGGAGATGGATTTTGCTCGGGTGGTGGGACTCGGAGCCGCCAAAAGCGGTGGTGTGGGTGAGTGACCTAGTGGAATTCCTGAGGTTGGAGAGGATCAAGGTCGTCTTGAGGGGGTCGGTTGATGGGGTCACTCGGAGGTGGCAACCATTTATTGACTCCTTTAAGTAGGATTGAGATGTCAGCGGTGTGGTGGTGGGGGGGGGGGGGGGTCATAAGGGAATTAAAATGGGGAAGGCAGGACGGGAGGAGGGGTAGGGTAGGGGGAGAGTGGGTGTCCCTGACTATCCAAACAAATCCACCAAATTCAGACATCTTCTCACCTGTTCTGATCTGCAAGTTCCAGATTCCACACTCCTGTTCTTCCAAAATCCCACTTCAGTGGAGACAACTGGTGATTTAAACGGCCAGCTGCCTCTGTGAGTCACGCATGTGCAAACTCTGGCCCGACTCCAGTCCCCCCACCACCCACACCTCCACATCAAAGATGGGAAATTCCTCTTTGTCGTGGCGACAATCCAGACCATTGTTTCTAAGGAGCTCCTATTGATATATCATGAGTAGATTTTGGTACCTACCAACCTTCTGGATTTCTCCCCTAATTCTTCTGTCTGCAAAAATACATTGAATTGTCTCTTGATCCCTTTTATAGCAGGCTTCTTCAATGTAATTCCCTGGTATCCACTTACAATGACATACTTGCTTCTTGGGAATTGTGAATTTTGTGCTGATTGTCTGTGTGTTTATGTGTCTTAGTGATTGAGGGAGTAACTCTGGTGGGCACCTGCATAACCAACTACCGAGTTATAGGAGATGTATTGAGCCATCAAGAGAACTAGTCCTTCATGCTTTAACAAGCTATCAATCTCCAACTGCAATATGACACCCGCAATATACTAGGAAGGTCATACAAACGATATTATGCCACTATGGCAAGTTGTGAAATTAAATTCAATAAATCTGATAATTCATGAAAAAACTTGACCAAGATGCTGTCAATTGTTGTAAAAACCCTATGGTTCACTAATGTCCTTCAGGGAAGGAAACTTCCTGTCTTCACCCAATCTAGGCCTATATACAACTCCAGTTCCATTTTATGTGGTTGACTCTTATTGCCGAGGTCAACCAGGAATGTGCAATAAATGTGATTTGGCCTGTCACCTGCAACTTAAGAAAACACAGAAAAATAAAATACAAGATTTAGTTAAAATCTAAAACATAGAAACAGAATATGGGTGCAGGGGAAGCCTAATCCTGCTTTCCCCCAATATCGTTTGACCCCCTTCGCCTCTAAGTGCTATATCTAACTGCTTCTTCAAAACATACATGTTTGGCCTCAGCTACTTCCTCCTAATTACATCCTCAAAGAATTCCAGTAGATTGCCAAGCATGATTTCCCTTTTATAAATCCATGCTGACTCTGTGTGATCCTACCCCTATTTTCTAAGTGTTCTGCTCTAAAATCTTTGACAATGGATTCGAGAATTTTCCCCAAGGCCAACGTCAGGCTTACTGGTCTGTAATACCCTGTTTTCGCCCTACCTCCCTTTTTAAATTGTGGAGTTACATTCGCTCCAATCTGCAGGCACTGTTCTCGAATCTATAAATCCTGGAAGATTTCCACAAATGCATCCACTATTTCCAGAACCACCTTCTTAAGTACTCTGGGCTGTAGATTACCAAGCCCTGGGGATTTATCAACCTTCAACCTCATCAATTTCCCCAACACCATTTCTCTGCTCATACTGATCTCCTTCAGTTCTTCCCTTCTCACTATACCCTACGTTTCCCAACATTCCTGGTATCTGATTTGTATCCTCATTTTGTGAAGACAAAACCAAAGTCTGTGTTTAGTTGCTCAGCCATTTCTTTGTCCCCTATTATACATTCTCCTCTTTCTGAATGCAAGGGACCTACATTTGTCTTCACCAATCTTTTTCTCTTTACGTACCTATAGAAACATTAATAATCAGTTTTTATGTTCCCTGCAAGCTTACTCTTGTAGTCTATTTTCCGCTTCTTAATCAATCCCTTGGCCCTTCTTTGCTGAATTCTAAACTGCTCCCAATCCTCACACCTGCTGTTTTTGTTTGCCAATTTGAATGCTTCTTCCTTGGATCGAATCCTATCTCTAATTTCCCTTGTAAGCCATGGATTGGCCACGTTTCTGTTTTACTTTTGTGCCAGACAGGAATAAACAATAGTTGCAGTCCCCCCATGCGCTACTTGAATGTTTGCCATTGTCTATCCACTGTCATCCTTTTAAGTGACATTATCCAGTCGATCAAAGCCAACTAACGCCTCATATCATCATAGTTTCTTTTATTAAGATTCAAGAAACTAGTCTCAGAATCAACTACTTCACTCTCCACCTTGATGAAAAATTCTATCATATTATGGTCGTTCATCTCCAACTAGATTGCCAATGATTCCATTCTCATTACACAGTACCCAGTCTAGGTTGGCCAGCTCTCTAGTTGGTTCCTCAACGTATTGGTCCAGAAAACCATCTCATATACACTCCAGGAATTCCTCCTCTATGGCATTGTTACTAATTTGATTTACCCAATCTAATGGCACTTTTGTCTCACAGCATCAATTCCAGCCTCAGAACACTGTCTGTGTGGAGTTTGTGCGTTCTCCCCATGCCTGCGTGGGTTTTCTCCAGGTGCTCTGGTTTCCTCCTACCATCCAAAGATGTGCGGATTAGGTGGATTGGTCATGCTAAATTGCTTGTAGTGACCAAAGGTTAGGTGGGGTTATGGGGTTACAGGGGAGTGGGCTAGTTAGGGTGCTCTTTCAGAGGGCCGGTGTAGACTCGATGGACTGAATGGTCTCCTTCTGCATTGTAGGATTTCTATGATTCTATATGCAGATTAAAATCACTCATAATTACAGATGTTCCTTTATCGCATAGATTTCTAATTTCCTGTTTAATGCCATTCCTAAGATCACCACTACAGTTTGTGGGTCTATATACAACGTACCTTGGTGTTTCTCAGCTAGACCCATACAGATTCCACATTGCCAGAGCTAATATCCTTCCTCACTATTGTGTTAATTTCCTTTTCAAACAGCACTGCAACTCCACCACCTTTTCCTTTATGTGTGTCCTTCCAAAATACTGAGTATCCCTGGACATTCCGTTCCCATCCCTGGTCACCCTGCAGCCATGTCCCCGTAATCTCGATTATATCATACCCGTTTAGGTCTATTTGCGCAATTAGTTCATCCGCTTTATTGCGAATGCTCCACGTGTTAAGGCACAAAGCCTTTAAGCTGGTCTTTTTAACATGAATTATCCTGTTCTCAATATTTTTCACTGCGGCCCAGTTTGAATCTGGCTCTTGATTTCTCTCCCTATCACTTTCTTATTCCCCTGTCAGTCTTTTGTTTTTGTCATTGTTTCCTCCTGCTCTGACTCCTTGTGTAGGTTCCTAACCCCCTGCCATTTTAGTTTAAACCCTCCCCAATTAAATGTCCTGCAATCTTATTCTAGATATCAACCTTCTAACGAATGGAACAAGGCAAATGTAAAATTGTCTCATTCTCAGCTGCATGTTGATGGGTGAAGCGAATAATGTAGCAGGTTTTACACTTTAGAATGAATCTTAAATTAAAGCGCTTGCTTGTTTCCTCAAGTGTTAAAGGGTAGGCATTGTTCTGCTGAATGGCTCAGTAATCCTAAATGTCACCGTTAGATATCTGCACTATTAATGATGTCTCTCCTTTGTCCCTGGTGACTGAGTTTTACACTTCCAAGCCAGTTATTCAGCTGGGCTTGATCAGGGTTGATCCTACCCCCTCTTCGTAACCATCATTCCCAAGCTGGACTGCAGTCAGCCTTGGGAACGCTGGCTGATTTTCCTCTCTGTAGCTTCAGAGATGCTGAGGCCAAATGCAGTTCCCCAGATGTTGACATCAGCAAAGCGAGGCGTCATCCAATCACAACTGCCAATCGGGTTTGCCTCCTGTTTGCAGCCTCGCATCTATCCTATGTCGTGGAATCTGGGCCGGCAATTCTTTTTCTCAGTTTGGTTCCAGCTCGAGGTCCTTGAAACATGATGTCAGTGAGTGTCTGCAGTCATCTTTTATGACATAAGCAGGTGGATATAGTTAAAGGGCAATGCAAGGTTACATACAGAAGTCAGATGCTAACTGACTGACTAGACATTAAGGTGCCACGCTGACTCACCATCCATCTTTCAAAACAGAATATAAAAAAGTCAAAGAGTGTCAGCTGGGAACGCTCACAATAAATATTTAAACATTTTTTTTATCTCTGTATTTTTTCCAAATCTATTTTATGCATCATCTTATTAAAGCAGCCACACTGAGAGCAGTGTTCAATGCCCTGTCACAAGGTAGTAAGTGATAGATGAATGGGACTAATTCTGCTGACAAAATCTACCACAAACAGTATTTACCTCAGAAAGGCAATCATTATCATCCTACAGCAAGACTCTACAAGGCTTATCTCCTAATGTGAGAGACATCAACAACAAAAAAACCTCTCGCATTTGCCATTTAGTGCTGCTGTTGTGAAGGTGTTTATGAGAATCCAGCTTTCAGAATTGCTTCAAGCACGTGCCATATCTCTGGCAATCATTCATTCGACCATTCGCATATCCTGATAGATCATGGCCAGTCTAATCTGTTCTCATCGAGCAAGCATGAATTTTAAATGGTTTGGGTTGGATCAAATTAACCTATGTTGTGCATGTGCTTCAGCCGTTCCTACATAGGGAACTGCATTTAAATGACACTGCGGATATCATCTGGCCATCCCAAAATGCTTCACAGCCAATGAATTACTTTTGACATATTGTTATGTAGGCATGTGCAGTTGTTAGCTTCCACACACTATCCACAAACAGCAAACGTGATGAAAAACCTGCTGATCTGTTTCTTGTTATTTTGGCTGGGGGTGAACATTGGCCAAGATTTGTGAAAAATTCACTTGTCCATTTTCAAGCATTACCACGAGAATCTGAACGGCTCGACTGGAACTTACTTTAAAATATTGACTGAAAGACAAGCACCTCCAACCATGAAACACTACCTCAAAATAAGCTGTGTGTTCAAGGACTGGAATAGGCCTTGAACCTTCTTACTTGGAGGTGAGTACCTTTGGACTTGTGAGTCCAATAAGTACTTGCAATGGAGCCTCAGAGACCACATATACAAGTTATTATTTCAAATGCCCCTTCCTGGCACGCGGAGCCTCATCCGCTGCGATTAAACACTGAGAACCAAGAGCACACTCTTAAGATTTTCGCAATGAATTTTGAATTGTGCTGTACATAAAATAGATACTGCATTTGTCCCCATAAAAAGAGCCATGGAACTTCGAAGTCATTGTAGGGTAGAGCTGAATGTCTGATTACAGGGAGTGCTGGTTCGGATATATTCTGGCTCTTGACTTTCCATTCATTGATATAAATAGATGAAAAATCAAATGTGGCAGTCAAACGCCAACAAATGTCACTCCTGGGAGTGCCTGCTTGAAGTGTCAGTCCACATATGTGAATCATTTTGAGACACCATTGAAAGATGTAATGAGGAGTTCCAGCGATGCAAACCTTTCATTCTTTTCTCTTTCGTTTGACAGTTCCATTTCCTAAATCTCTATTCCTTTTCTCAAAGCCCCTTACCCCCAGTTATGGGATTTGAGATGAATGACTTCTGCTCTTGGAATGTGGGCTCCAAACAATTGGGTGGGGGAGGCCTGGTTCAATTCCAAAACACATTTTCAGACACAACTTTCATCACAGGATCCATAGAATAGAGTGCAAACTCCACACAGACAGTGACCCGAGGTTGGAATCGAACCCGGATCCCTGGCGCTGAGAGGCAGCAGTGCTAACCACCGTAAGTTTCTCTTTGGTGTAATTTATGGCCAAAAGGAAAAATTTGACACGATTGGGTGCTGAATTCCCACTATCAGAGACCACAAAGATAGCTGCTTTGGGAAAGAGTCATGTGTCATTGGCCTTCTTTAATATGTAGTTACAGCTCTTGCCTTTTACTTCACATTCTTTAGTGCCAAGATCACAGAAGGCATAAGAAAGGTTACAATGGGGAGAGGCGCTGCAGATAAGGCTGGGACTTGCAATATATATAAATATATAATAGATCAAGCAAGCCATATATTATACATTATTGTTCAATAAAATGAATAAAGCCAAAAGCCTTTCTATCTTTACGACCTCTTGTTTCTGTTGAAGCTCAGTGTTATATTCAATTTCAGTTTTATTAAAATTATAGGATGCTTTTTTGGGATACATTTTCCTCTTTACTGGTTGTGAAAACAAATCACATCAAATAATGCCACAGAATAGAGCAATCTGCACAGAAAGTACAGCAGCATGATGCTGCATTGCTGCACAATTCTTCGACACCCTTGTGAAGGAATAGCATCGATTTACAATACAAACAAGATCATTGAGACAACAGATGCAAATACTCAAGAAAAGGGTGTAACTGTGCTTTTGGTGAAAGCTTGGAGAATTTGTGATCCGCCCTGTAAACTGCGTTGTATTGTGATGGCGGTATCCGCATGCATCGTAGAGCAAGAGGTGTGACAGAGAAAAAGGATCGAAGGAGGATTAGAGGGTACCACTGACCGCAGAGTAAAATATGTAGTCCTTTGGCTGACGCGTAGAAGTGTTCTGTGTTAAATCAAGCTTCAAGATCTCATCACTGAACAATCGCTACATTGATTTGCAAATGTCTAACCTATGTGTTTAATGTTTATTTAGAACGTGGGTTTGAGTAAATTGGTTTTGAAGATTGTATTAAAAAAAGTTAAAGGGGAGCAATGTAGTATTTGTGGTGCCTGTCTCTTTAAGACAGTACAGCTGAAAAGGACCAATGGGAACCAAGAGTGAGTGATCACCCCAGAGGATGGAGTCCTATCTCGGGCAGAATGGAGCAGCCGTGTAGCAAGCATGTAAGGACCTGGAGCTGTGCTCCAAGGCAGCTTGGTACTGCAAAACCTCCTGTAATAGGTTACTCTTTATTCAGAAATACCTTCTCGTTCCTAACACGTCTGAAGTCACTTGACAGTGCCAGAAGTGTGTTACAATACATAACACTGACAGGCACAATAGGGGACATTGCAATTTGGGGATCAGTGCATCAACTGGAAATCCAAGAAGAAACATTTGATAAGGTCTGTTTTCAGGCACGGGGTTCACGATGCACAATTCTGTTGAGGAACACAGCAAGTAATCTTCATGCTGCCTGCTCATCAACCTGATTGTAGTGTAAATCCCAGCGCAAAATGTGATGTTGACTGGCTGCACGTTCAATGGAGGGCCCAGGAGTATGTGTGGCTGTCAGCATGCACAACTATCCTGGATCCCTTAAAGGCCGCCTGCTCTTCTTAATGGGGAGCTGAACCCTGGATGCAGCAGCTGCTGCAACAGTCTCAGGAAAGTTTGGATGTTGGCACAGGCGATACTTCACATCATCGCCGGCTGTCACTGAGACCACTGCATCTGGCATCGCCAAGAACATTCAGGATGACAGTATGTTCCTGCCTGCTTCTCCTTAAATCCCACCTCACCCTCATCCTGCTAACTGGCATGAAGTACAATTTGCAGATAGTGTGACCAATGACTTCTTGTTTTCCACCCATCCCCTTTATCCCTCATCCCAACCACCCCCATCTACCTTCTTGCTTTTAGACAAACATGAACTGCCATCTGACACGCCAGTACAGCCTATACATTACAGACAAAAAGCCCCACATCAGACAACTGATGAGGAAGTACCATTACTTGGTCTGACACTCACAGTCATCAGCTCAGATATTCGTTCTGTGGTACATGAGAAGTTAGTGTGGAGTCACTGGACACAGGTAGGCTGCAGCCAAGCTGGTGTAAAGGATGGTTTGTGTGCCAGCTCATCGGAGGGTGAGGTCACAGATGAGTTCGGATGACTCAGATGATGGGTGCGATTTACTACCCAAAACACAGAGCCCCGTTTTGGGCGCGTAGAGCAGAGTATTTTTCTCGGCACCTGCAGCAGCAAGAACCACCCTTGCTATCAAACAGGACTGTGTTTTTGTTTACCTCAGTCGGGAACGCCCCACAGAGGCCGCACTTACCTCAGTTTCTGCACTGAGGAGCTGAAGAGATTGGGACGCCACCTTTAAATGCCGCACCGATCTCTCGAGGGGGGTTCGGACACCCCACCATAGCCTCCAACCCCCCACTGCCCCAACTTACCTTTTAGGGGTCCTCAAGCCCCCCCCCCCTCACCCCGCTTCTTAAGGGCAGGGCACCCCCTCACGGGCAATGAGGTACCTGGGCACCTTGGCACTGCCATCCTGGCACCCAGGCAGTGTACTGCCAGCCTGACTGTCACCCAAGCACCCCACCGGTATAAGGTTCGTATTGCCAGGGTGTTTGGGTGGTATTACCAGGATGCCGGGCTGGCAGTGCCAAGGTACTCAGGTGTCAGTGGGAGTGCCAGGAGGGTACCACCCGGCCCAGTGCCTGACCACCGTGGGCCTCTGATAGCCTGGGAAAACCCCCACACCCAGGTGCCGTTACACCGTGTCCACATTTGTGTCAAAGAGCTGAGGCATGATCCATCTGTACAACAGGAACCCAGCAGCCAATCTCTGGCCTCTGGTTCTTCATGACGGGCCACAGTTGTAACCGTGGGTGACGAGCACAGAATGAATGTGTCATGACTGCTGCCAGGTTATCAGGAATTCACCAAGAAGATCTTCTGGGCATGATGGCACACCAGCTAAATGTGAATTGAATGGTTGGCCCTGTAGTTGTAGAATATTTCCATGTTAATATATGGGGCCCACAAAGACATGTGCACTCCATAGTGATCTGTATATCTGTACACACATCTGCACATACACCAGGGACTGCAGCACAGATGTAACAGCCACAGCACCACTAGAGGGCAGCATCATAGACGGGTATAAAGGGTTGAGCCCAAGGTAGGATCCACCTCTTTGAGAAGCACAGGGCTAGGGAGCAGCAGCAGACAGAGACAGCTCAGCATAGGCAGTTTCCCTTGGCTTCACTGGTCATACCTCTTGACTGTATTACATCTATTTGAGCTCTGGAAGCAGAACAAACCCTTTGAATAAAGTGTTTGTGTTAACTGGAAATCTACAGTCTTCATTCAGACTTAGAGAACAACATATGGTACCAGGAGTGATTTCAGCAAGCTAGCTAAATATCAGCAAGAGAAGAGGACTTAAACCAGACATTCGACCACGGAAGGCCTCGCAGCATTCGGACCCTGCAGATACCAATCGGCATGATGGACCCAATCCAACCTCCACGCCTGCTCAAGACCACTGGTAATATGCATTCCAATTGGAAACTTTTTATACCACAGTTCAAAATATATCTAGAAGCTAAGGATCTAACCTCAGCGTCTGATGCCGAGAAGATAGCCTTGTTCTTTTCCCTGGCAGGGCCGCAGGCATTAGAAATATATAATTCCTTTACCGACCTGGCAGGGGAGGACAAGGGCAAGCTGGAAATAATTATCAAAAAATTTGAAACCCACTGTCAATCTGAAGTCCATGAGATATTTGAAAGATTCAAGTTCACCAGGCGCTTGCAAAAACCGGGAGAATCAGTCAGCAGTTTTGTAACTGATTTAAAATTGCTAGCTCAATCCTGCAACTTTGAAAACCTCCGTGACTCCCTCATCAGAGACCAGATAGTCAATGGTTTATCTGATGAGAGACTTAGAAAATCCTTATTAAAACGAAAAGACCTAACCCTAGAAACAGCCATGCAAAGATCCTCTACTTATCAAAAAAGTAAAGAAGAATATGAGGAGTTTACTTACCGGGACCAAGGCCTTCACCATGAGGTCGAGCCCGTCAAAATGGTGGCCCAGGCTTCCAGAAGACGCTCCTCGAACGGCTATCCCGCGCGCGTGAACCTAGATGCAGGCCACATGCATGCGCAGTTCTCCCGAAGATTTGACACAGAGGAAAGGCCTACTGCGCATGCGCGAGCATGGAGGGACAGCGCATGACGTGTCCCTGCTGCGGACACGCCCACTTAAAAGGGCAATGTCCAGCTTCTGGAAAACAAAGTTTAATGTGTGGCAAATACCTCACAGAGCTGCACTGTAAATGAAGACAACTAGACAGAAACACATGAACTTCAATGTAAAAAGCATAGATTCAACGGAGCACAAAAAAACCAATGATGAGTATTCCTCGGATGAGGACAACCTCGCTTGCGTCAACTTGCTTGTCGTGAACACGATCGAGACAATTGAGGAACAAGACGCAACAATCGCCACGCCACACCCGGTCAACAGCATTGATTCCAGCAGTGAGTGGACTGCGACTGTGCAAGTCAATGACTTTCCATTAGTCTTCAAGCTTGACACCGGGGCCTCAGCTAATCTGCTCATTAGCAAGGATCTCCATTCGATTCCAGGAGACCATGAAATAATACCCGCTGCATGTTGGCTGAAGGACTACAACAGCAATCAGATCGCCTCAGAGGGATCGTGCCATCTCCGGGTGGACAACAAGACGATACGCAAGCAGCTACGATTCGAGATTATATACGACAACAAATCATCACTGTTAGGCGCTCAGGCCTGCAAAGACTTGCGGCTGGTGCAACGCATTTACAGGCACACCCAGGATCCATCAAGCCTGGAAGCTAAAATCCACAGCACGCTGCAAGAATACCCCGACGTATTCAAAGGCATGGGCACCCTACCCTGCCAATACAAAATCATGCTGAAGACAGAGGCCAAACCCGTCATTCAGCCGCCCAGGAGGGTTCCAACTCCACTGCGGGAGAAGTTGAAAGCGGAACTCAACAGACTGCAGTCACAAGATGTAATATCACGAGTCACACAGCCGACTGACTGGGTTAGCTCCATCGTCTGTGTTAAGAAACCTTCTGGAGATCTTCGCATATGCATAGACCCGAAGGACCTGAACCAGAACATTCGCCGGGAACACTACCCCATCCCCAAGCGTGAAGAGATCACATCTGAGATGGCGAATGCTCGTATCTTCACCAAACTCGACGCCTCGCAGGGGTAGTGGCAGATACAGCTCGATGATTCGAGCAGATTACTGTGTACATTCAACACGCTATTTGGACGTTTCTGCTTCAATCGCAAGCCCTTTTCGCATTATCTCTGCGTCAGAGATCTTCCACAGGATAATGGAGCAAATGACCGAGGGCATCGAGGGTGTCAGAGTCTATGTGGATGGCATCCTCGTCTGGCCCATCACTGAAGAAGAACACCTCTGTCGTTTGAAGAAGGTGTTTCAGAGGATTCATAAATACGGTTTGAAACTGAACCAGGCAAAATGCACATTTGCGAAGGAGTCTGTAACCTTTTTGGGTGACACCATATCATCTCAGGGTGTCAGCCCTGATGAGGTGAAAATCGCTGCAATATGGACCATGAAGACGCCACACGACAAGAAGGGGGTGCTACGATTTCTGGGCTTCGTCAACCTCCTCGACAGGTTCATCCCAAACCTGTCCGCACGGACGGCAGCTTTACGCAATCTCCTACGAAAGACCACTGCGTTTGAGTGGACACAACGTCACCAAAATGAATGGGTGGATCTCAAACTGCAACTAACAAGGGCACCGACCTTTTCTTTCTTTGACGCAACCAGACCCACCAAGATCTCCACTGACGCCAGCCAGGATGGGATTGGCGCCGTTCCCCTCCAACAAGACGACCAGTCTGACTGGGTCCCGGTGGCATACGCGTCCAGGGCCATGACCCCAACTTGAGTGCAGATATGCACAGATCGAAAAAGAATGTCTCGGACTCCTCACTAGGATTCTGAAGTTCCATGACTATGTGTGCAGCCTGCCCACGTTCATAGTGGAAACGGACTACAGACCGTTGGTCCATATGATAGACAAGGATCTAAATGACATGACACCTCGTCTGCAGCACATCATGATGAAGCTGCAAAGGTATGATTTCACCCTAGTATACACCCCGGGACAAGACCTTGCCATTGCTGATGCACTGTCCCGATCCATTGGCACTGACAACGCACCATCAGCCCCTATCAGAGAAATCGAGGCCCAAACACAGTTATGCATGGAGAATTTGCCTGCTTTGGATGAGAGCTTTGCCTAATCCGACAGGAGACGCAGAATGACGCAACCTTACGGAGGGTGCTGCACCTACTCCAGCACGGTTGGACGAGGGGACAATGTCCACAATTTCAGAATGTCAAGTCAGAACTGATTGAAGTTGACGGCCTGCTGCTACGCAATGCGCAGATTGTGATTCCGGCCACACTCCGAGCCGAGATGCTACGTAAGATTCATGAAGGCCACCTAGGCATTGAGAAATGCAAAAGGCGAGCACGACAGGCTGTATACTGGCCCAGCATGAATCAAGACATAATGGACCTGGTCATGACATGTGAGACCTGTCAAAGATATCAACCCGCACAGTGTAAAGAACCACTGCAGCAACACAAACTCACAATGGCACCGTGGACAAAATTGGGCATTGACCTATTTCATGCCACAGGGTGTGATTACGTCTTGATCATGTACTATTACTCAAACTATCCGGAGGTAATGAAACTCCATGATCTCACGTCTTCATCTGTCATCAAGGCGTGCCAGGAGACCATTCGCGCGACATGGAATCCCGCGTGTGGTGATGTCAGATAATGGTCCCTGCTTCGCGAGCTGGGAATGGAAAGAGTTCTCAGACCGCTACAGCTTTCGGCAAGTAACATCCAGTCCGTGCTACCCACAGTCAAATGGGAAAGCGGAAAAGGGTGTCCACATCGTTAAATGACTTATTAGCAAGGCAACAGATTCACGCTCGGACATCAACCTAGCGCTGTTATCCTACCGAGCAACCCCATTCAGCTCAGGACTGTCGCCAGTGCAGATACTCTTCGGCAGGGACATCTGGACAACCCTACCGACGATTCAATTCTGAGACCCTGATAACGCTCTGGTACTCGACAAAATGCGGGTGCTACGGTCCAAACAAAAACAATACTACGGTCAACATGTGATTCCACTCAAGCCACTGAACATGGGCAACATCGTCAGGATCAGGGACCCAGAAGGCGGATGGTCTGAGCCAGCCACGGTGATCAGGCAGGAGGCACCACGGTCCTACATTGTCAAGTCGTCGGCGGGAGTACTCTTTCACCGTAACCTCCGGGATCTGTTAATACTTCGGCCAACAACGCCGGTGTTTCCCCACACTGGACTTGACCAAGTCCACAGGACGTTCCTCGCCACACAACGCCAGACAGTACTCTTGATGACATCAAACCGTCACCCCAACTCCACCGTTACGACGCTCCAGCAGAAGTTGTAAGGCACCCGACCGGCTGGATTTGTAACAACACTTCAACCCACCCACAAGACGAATTTGAACATTTCTCACGATGGACTCATAACACTGTTAATTATTTCTGTATTACTTTATAATTTTCGCAGTGTGCAGATTTGCTTATTCTCATCACTTGTTCTGTACAGTTTTCTTGCGGACAGTCTAGAAAATATGTCCAATAAAGTGGGGGGGGGGAATGTAGCGATCTGTACATCTGTACATACATCTGCACATACAGCAGGGATGGCAGCCACAGCACCACTAGAGGGCAGCATCAGAGACGAGTATAAAAGGTCGAGCCCAAGGCAGGATCTGCCTCTTTGAGAAGCACAGAGCTAGGGAGCAGCAGCAGACAGAGACAGCTCAGCATAGGTAGTTTACCTTAGCTTCACTGGTCATAACTCTTGACTGTTTTACATCTAGTTGAGCTCTGGAAGCAGAACGAATCCTTTGAATAAAGTGTTTGTGTTAACTGTAAGTCTACATTCAGACTTAGAGAATAACATATGCTCCATTACACCCAGCAGCATTAGGAAACCTGTTCGCTCTCCTATTCTTGTCACTGTCAGTGAAAAGGAAAATCAAGCCCCCTTTCCTGATGTACAGTTTGCGACCTCACACCAATATACTGTAAAGGGGATAGAAAAGGGGAAGTTTTGTTTTTACAACTATGGACAACAACAGTAAAAGAACCACAGAAATGAACATTAGTTATTTCCTTCATGGTGGTGTTCTGCTCAGATGAGTTTCCTCGTTGGAGACAGCAAAACAAAAGTCCTTGAAAGCAAATGAGGATACAGCAGCACGAGCACCTGCTGCCCTATCAGGAAACGATTCCCAATCCGCTTCTCTCCCCCCGGATCCACTGCCGGCTGACCTGAGGTCGTGTGCCAAAAAAAGAATGGTGAAGACAAGTGTAGGTTCCTTACAGTCAGAAACAGGGGAATTTATAATGGTGAACAAAGAAATGGCTGACCAACTAAATGTATACTTTGTTTCTGTCCTCACAAAGGAGGA
Organism: Scyliorhinus canicula; assembly: GCF_902713615.1. Classification (NCBI taxonomy): domain Eukaryota; kingdom Metazoa; phylum Chordata; class Chondrichthyes; order Carcharhiniformes; family Scyliorhinidae; genus Scyliorhinus; species Scyliorhinus canicula. The sequence goes on along the minus strand of NC_052160.1, from coordinate 40,160,807 downwards.
GAATAGTAAGAAACCAAAAATGTTGGGGAATACCGGTTTGATGCGAGGGAGGAATTGCAGGAAATCAATATTAGTAGAGAAATGATGTTGGGGAAATTGATGGGACTGAAGGCCTATAAATTCCCAAGACCTGATAATCTACATCCCAGAGTACTTAAGGAAGTGGCCCAAGAAATGGATGCATTGGCAGTCATCATCAAAGATTCTAGACTCAGGAATGTTATAGACTCTGGAATAGTTTGTACAGATTGAAGGGCAGCTCATGTAACCCCATCATATAAAAAGGAAGGTAGAGGGAATTACAGACCAGTAAGCCTGATGTCGGTAGTGGGGAAAATTCTAGAATCCATTGTCAAAGATTTTATGGCAGAGCACTTGTTAAATGGTGGCAGGATTGGACAGAGTCAGCATGGATTTCAGAAAGGAAAATCATGCTTGAATCTACAAAATTCTTTGAGGATGTAACTAGTAGAGTTGATGAGGGGGAGCCAGTGGATGCGGTTTATTTGGATTTTCAAAAAGCATTTGACAAAGTCCCAGTTAAGAGATTAGCATTTAAAATTAAAGTGCATGGGATTAGGGGTAATGTATTGAGATGGATAGAAAACTGTTTGGCAGACAGGAAATGAAGAGCAGGAGTAAACAAGTATTTTTCAAATGGCAGACAGTGACTAGTGAGGTACTGCAGGGATGAGTGCTAGGACCCCAATTATTCACTCTACATATTAATGATTTAATAAGAAGATCTCGTCCCGTAAGGGGGGGGGGGTGATTTGGACTTGAGGTGGGGGGTGAGGGATGTGATACCCTCACTGAGAACATATGGGATCACTAATCTCTAAAGCTGCTCCCGGACCCGGACTAGGAGTTACGATAGCCCGGGCTGGGACATTTGTGTTGTACACTGTAGTAGCGGCTTTATCTTTTGAGTTAAAATTAACCAGCCTAGCCTTCTTCTTCATGTCTCCGGGTTTACTCCATTCCCTTAGAAGTGAAATGGTGGCAGTTAACACACCGCTTCAGATATAACAGGTTTCAATGTCTCTGTCTTTGTTATTGCCCCAGTTAGGGAGCCAATTTATCCATTAGTCTTCCAGTTTCATCATTATAATGTGGCCTTACAATGGGATGTGAGATGCCACAAAGATGAGAGTGGAACTCTTTGATTCTTTGTAATTTACGTTGGAAGCTTCCAGAATAGATGGCCCATCTTGTGAGTTCCCTGATGTAACAGCCGCTATTAGTTCGGCAAAAGTCCAATTTAAGATAAAGTTTTGATGTATACCGATTTCTTTCATTGCCTTACTGACATGAAAGAAGCCACAGTGATAATGACAATGATTGGCGGCATTGTCTTTGTCCTGCATCGTGGCTGCCGCAGATAGTACAGTTCACCACACCCTTGGTAAAACGCAGGGCGGCACGATAGCACAGTGGTTAGCACAGTTGCATCGGAGCTCCAGGGTCCCAAGGTTCAACTCCCGGCTTGGGTCACTGTCTGTGCGGAGTCTGCACGTTTTCCCCATGTCTGCGTGGGTTTCCTCTGGGTGCTCCGGTTTCCTCCCGCAGTCCAAAGATGTGCAAGTTAGGTGGACTGGCCATGCTAAATTGCCCTTAGATTAGCTGGGGTTGCTGGGTTACGGGATAGGGTGAAAGTGTGGGCTTAAGTAGGGTGCTCTTTCCAAGAGCCAGGGCAGACTCAATGGGCCGAATGGCCTCCGTGTGCAGTATAAATTCTATGATTCAATGACATTGAGGGATGAGAAGTGATCCCGAAAGACCCTTGGTGGCTAGTGTGGCAAACCCTCCTCTTCCTGTCTCTATTCACAGCCTCCCCTTTTTGATGCCTGTCTCCTTTTACATGTTTCAGCCAAAAGGCAGTGCAACTACATTCCCATTCATGAAGCAGGTTTTCTCCTGATGGGGCTCCCAGTCCCCCCTTGACAAAATCTAGACCACTCCCTTGTAAATACAAAGAGGTTTGCACAACTCCTCCAATGACAATCAACACAGTGCTCCCACTAACTCTGTACCAGTAAATTAAAGTCAAATACACTTCAGGTGAAGATTGTCTGTTTTGCAATTTAAATAGTGCAGGAGTTGTGCCGGGGTGTGATCCCTGTGTTTTTAAAACCAAAGGCATCAGCAGGGCCTGCATGGTACCACAGTGGTAGATTGTGTCAAATCTGTGTGAAATGTGTCTGTAGAAGGATTGTATGGACTCAGAACATTAACTGTGTTTTTCTCTCCACAGATGCTGCCAAACCTGCTGGGTTTATCCAACATTTTCTCCATTTATTTTAACATAATTAAATTTGGATCCAATGAGTTTCAAGTTGCTGTACTAGTTGTACCAGCGGTGTTGGAGAGGGAACTGAATTTTGTGGTACCAGTCACAGTCCAGTTCCCTCGAATCAACAGAGAGTAAACATAGAAACACAGAAACCAGAAGCAGGCTAGGCCATTTGGCCCTTCAATAAGATCATGGCGGATCAAACAGCTCAATGACCTGTTTCCGCTTTCCCCTGGTATCCTTTAAGCCTTTTAGCCCCACAGCTATATCTCACTCTTTCTTGAAAAGGCCTCGCGCAGGATTTGTGACACTCAGATCGCCTCGTGAGATCTAGCAAGTCATCACAATCTGGATCTTGCCCTTGCTGGACGAGATCCAGATTTACAAATTTAAGTGAGCCATGAGGCTCATTTAAATATGTTGCGCCTGATTCTCCTGAGGCCCGGGAACAAACGCCCTTGCCTGGGAGACCTCGCCATGGTGTTTAGCACTGGCCCACACAGCGGTGGGTTGAGAGATCGGGGCGGAATTTGAAAATGGTGCCCCGCACTCTTATGGCAATCTGAGCTCTCCAGTGCAGGAAATGAGGAAAGTACAGCCTCGATGGAGCATTCCCGACCGAGGACGGAAAAAACAACAGAGTTCTGTTTGATAGTGGGGTCATTCTCAGCGCTGCAGTCATCAAGAAAGACCCCACTATACCCGCTCAAAACGGTGCTGTTTTTTGCGCATTAAATCACAGCTTGTGTTTTTGGCCTCAACTTCTTCCTGTGGTAAGCTCACCACTCCCTGGGTGAAGAAATATCTCCTCATCAAGTCCTAAAAGGTTTGCTGTCTCCTTAGACTTGTTCTGGACACCCAAACCATTGGGAACATCCTTCCTGCACCAACCCTGTCTAGTCCTGTTAGAATTTTATAGGTTTCTATGAAATTTCCTCTCATTCTTCCGAACTCCAGGAAATAAAATCCTAACCGACTCAAACTCCTCATATATCTGTCCTCCCATCCCAGGAATCAGTCTGGTAAACCTTCTCTGCACCCCCTCTGTAGCAATGACAAACTTCCTCAGATAAGGAGACCAAAACTACACGCAATATTCCAGGTGTGGCCTCACCAAGGCCCTGTATAATTACAGCAAGACATCCCTGCTCCTCTACTCCAAGGCCAACATACGATTTCCCTTCTTTACCGCCTACTGCACCTGCAAGCTTGCATTCAGCAACTGATGCATGAGGCCACCCAGGTTTCATTACACATTCCCCTCTCTTAATTTTAGCCATGCAAATAACAATTTCCCTTCCTGTTTGTAATGAACTCCAATTGGCTTTATTGGTTGGCCAATTGGAGTATGAGCTCCCTCAATGATAGCTCATTGAGGGGGCCCATATAAGCACCTGTGTAGGCTTTGTGAGCCAGTCTTAAGTTGACTGGACTGCTAGCAGCACTGTTTGTAGTTGCTCCTGTAATATCGTTATTGTAAATAAATATTGGTGTGGTGACGGAACTCCTGCCTCCCGTGGATTACTACACTGTTTTTGCTCCCAAAGTGGATAACCTCACAGTTATCCATATTATACTGCATCTGCCATGTATTTGCCCACTCTCTCAACTTGTCCAAATCACACTGAAGCATCTCTACATCCTCCTCACAACTCACTCTCCCACTCAGCTTTGTGCCGTCTGCAAATCTGGAGATATTACATTTAGTTCCCTCAGCTAAATCATTAATATATATGGCGTATAGCTGTGGTCCATGCACTGATCCCTGTGGTACCCCACTCGTCACCGCCTGCCTTTCAGAAAAAGACCTGTTTATTCCTACTCTTTGTTTCCTGTCTGCCAACCAGTTTTGCATCAATCTCATTACACTACCCTAAACAGCTGGCTTGTATTGCAGAACAAGGCCAGCAGCGTGAGTTCAATTCCATACCGACCTCCCCGAACAAGCGTCGGAATGTGGCGACTAGGGGCTTTTCACAGTAACTTAATTGAAGCCTACTTGTGACAATATGCGATTATTATTATTATTATTTAATTTTCCACACTAATTCAAATAAACCACATCTACTGGCTCCCCCTCATCTACTAGTTCCATCCTCAAAGAATTCCAGTAGATTTGTCAAGCATGATTTTCTTTTTGCAAATACATGCCAACTCTGTCCGATTCTACCACAGTTTTCCAAGTGCTCTACTATAAAATGATACTGGATTCTAGCCTTTTCCCCACTACAACATCAGACTGACTGGTCTATGATTCCGTTTTCTCTTTATCCCCCCTTTTTAAATAATGGGATTACATTAGCTACTGACCAATCTGTACAAGTCTATAAAATCTTGAAAGGTGACAACCAATTAATCCACGATTTCCAGGACCACTTCCTTAAGCACTCTGGGATGTAGATTATCGGGCCTAGGTGCTTCGTCAGCCTTCAATCCCATTAATTTCCCCAACACCATTTTTCTACTAATATTGATTTCATTCAGTTCCTCCCTCTCTCTAAACCCTGTGCTCCCCAACATTTCTGGCATATTAATTGTGTCCTCCTTTGTGAAGAGAGAACCAAAGAACAATTTGTATGCCTCTTCCTTGGAACTCCCACTATCAATCATTTCCCTTGTCAACCATGGTTTGGCCACCTTTCCCGTTTTACTTTTGTGCCAGACAGGAATAAATAATTGTAGTTCACCCATGCGCTCTTTTAATGTTTGCCATTGCCTATCCACCGTCATCCCTTTTAGTAACGTTTCCCAATCCATCATAGCCAACTCATGCCTCATACCATTATAGTTTCCTTGATTAAAATTCAGGACCTTAGTTTCAGAATCAATTACGTCACTCTCCATCTTGATGAAAAATTCTATCATATATGGTCACTCATCCCCAAGGGGCCTTGCACAACTAGGTTTTCAATTATTCCTTTCTTATTACTCAACACACAGATGAGGATGGCCTGTTCTCTAGTTAATTCCTCGAAATGAATGAAATGAAATGAAAATTGCTTATTGTCACGAGTAGGCTTCAATTAAGTTACTGTGAAAAGCCCCTAGTCGCCACATTCCGGCGCCTGTCTGGGGAGGCTGGTACGGGAATCGAACCGTGCTGCTGGCTTGCTTGGTCTGCTTTAAAAGCCAGCGATTTAGCCTGGTGAGCTAAACCAGCCCCAGATGTATTGGTTCAGGAAACCATCCAGCACACACTCCAGGAATTCCTTTGCTATGGCATTGTGACTAATTTAGTTTGCCCAATCTATATGCAGATTAAATTCACCCATAATTACAGATTATGGATACACTGAATGATTGGAGTTGATAATCGATGTAATGAGTAATTTGAGATGCAATGATATAGTCTATTCCAGAAAGCCAGTTCGTCAAGGATAAAATTAGAACCAATCTTTACACACTTTTATATTTATTTAAATAGTTACATGTTACAAGTATACACATCCAAACTCAAAAATAACTGTTCTAGTCTGTCTATTTACCAGGGCTAAAGTGAATACCTAGTTATCATTCATCACCAGCAAACAATTAAACACAATTAGCATGCACTTAACAGGATAGAGCCAATGACAGAACAACTCTCACCTATTAGGGTAATCTGGAAGAAGTGGACAGAATCTTAAATTCATCACATTACAATAGTGACTCCACTTTCATTGCAGTAAAGTACTTTGGGATGGCCTGAGATCATAAAGGGCTTGAAATAAATGCAAGTGATTTTATTTTTAATTAGCGAAAAGTCAATTCAGCAGAAAATTGCAAGCAAATTAATTTTTAATTGGTAATGGGTTGAAGGGGTATGGAGAACGGGCAGGACAGTGGAGTTAAGGCCAGGATGGGATCAGCCATGAACAAATGGTGGAGCAGACTCGATGGGCCAAATAGCCTAATTCTGCTCCTATATCTTATAAACTTATGAACAAAGGATTGCAAGAATATTGAAAGTACATACGGTGAAGATCAGTTGAGGGGTCGCTAACTAAAGGAATCAATCAGATAAAGAACCCCCACTCTCTACCAAATGGTGGAACAGGGTCAACGGGCCAAGTGGCTCAACCATCTCCCTATTATTAAAACTACAAACAGTTTTGTGGTGATGGGCAAATGGTCACAGGAAAATAACTTGCATCTTCATTTGAGCTTTCCTCAATATCTCAAGGCTGACTGGAACAACCACTTTTTGTCTCCTCAGTACAGACAAATGAGAATTAATTGCTTAATGATATTTCCTTGAATTCCTTGTTCCAATTTTTAGGTAGTCCAATTTGCACTGGACTCTACCCACTCATTGAATCTCCTTCCACTCCCCATGTACCATCTATCCTATCATAGACAGAGGGAGAGGGTGAAAGTGATGCAAATCATATTTATAATATATAAACAAGTTAACAGAGGAGATAAAGCATTTACCTTATCCTTGGATGTGTATTTAAAAGCGGCATAAAACAGCAATTAGTTACGAGAGGCCGTCTCGCTGGGGCCTTGTGTAGGTGGAATGACAACAAAATAATTGAAGTAGACATGAAAGAAGGATAAAATATCAGATATGAGGAAGATTAAATGTTGCCATTCTATGTTTTCAAGCACTGTGTGCCTGATTGCATCATTACTTTTCAATGAAATCTCATCGAACATCAAGGTCTCTAACCGAATTGTGGTGTTTAATGGTTTTCAAGGCCTTTCACCTCCTGACTTGTTTTGTTTCGAATCAAAAAGCCATTGTGTGCATTTTTATATCTTAGATTAAGCACACATTAGCAATTAGAACTCTGGAAAAAGATTCCCGTGGAACGGAAGCCTGAAAAAGAGAGAGAGATAAACAGAGAAAAGAGGAGGAAAGGAAGCAAAGGAGAGAAAGGACGATAGAAGTTAACATACAATGGGCTCACAGTAAAATTGTGCTCAACTTTCTACCCCACTAAGAACTTGTGCAAAAGTATTTCCCATTCTGAAAGCCATGACAATCCTCAGTCTGCACCAATACGCCAACCATTTTATCCTCTCAATGGATGAAATGGACAATGAGTAATCCACAGCCCGGTTTACTCCATGCCTGTTTTTCAACACTAAACTCAAGCAGTGTGTGAAACTGACAACTTATTGCTAAAACAGGGCAGCACGGTGGCGCAGTGGGTTAGCCCTGCTGCCTCACAGTGCCGAGGTCCCAGGTTCGATCCCGGCTCTGGTTCACTGTCTGTGTGGTGTTTGCCCACTCTCCCCGTGTCTGTGTGGGTTTCGCCCCTACAACCCAAAGATGTGCAGGTTAGGTGGATTGGCCATGCTAAATTGCCCCTTAATTGGAAAAAATGATTTGGGTACTCTAAATTAATTTTTTTTAAACTTATTGCTGAAACCCATTTTGTACTACTGGAGAAGATCAATTCACCCCACTTAATATCCTTCGCAATTTTGATAAACTCCATTAGATCTCTTTTTATCTTCCCTGCATTAGTGACAATTAGAACAATCTTCCACTATTATCATTCTAGTACCATGACATCTCAAAGCATTTTACAGCCAATGAGGTACCTTTTGCTGCCACAATTGTCATATAGGGAACACGGCAGCCAATTTGTACACAGCAATGACAAAGGAACTGTTCTGGTGATTAGTATTGGCAAGATAGCAATGGAATCTTTTATATCTACCTGAGAGGGCAGATGGGGCCTTGGTTTAACCTCTTATCTAAAAGACAGCGGGCTGGACTCTCTGTTTCAGTGGCTAAGTGCCAGCGGCAGCGGAGCATGTGTATCTTTTACGACCAAAGAATCATCGAGAAATGCTCATCTATTCCGAGACCGGTGATGGGCTAGCACCGGTGTCGGGTGAAACTCCCGCCTCGCGCGCCAAAAATGGCTGTTGACCTGCAGCGGTCGCGCCGTACACCATGGCGGCAGCCGTGTGCGGACCCAACCCGCTGTCCATGACCCCACAGCCCACCCCTGGCTACCCCCCCCCCCCCTCACCAATCCCCACAGCCCTGGCAGAAGTCCCCCTTCCGCCAGCGGCACGGATCCCGGCTGAGTTTGGCGGCGCTGGACACAGTCCACAGTCGCCACGCTGGGTTCCCGCACGGTTGAGACCACACGTGTGCCGCGCCCTCGGGAACGCGGCCCATTGGGGGTGGAGCATCGTGGGCGGGCCGGCCGATAATGTGCCAACGCCATTGCCACGGCGTACGGCGTGCACCAGGATGTGGCCAGTTTGGAGGGGGCGGAGCATGGCTGACGGGCATCAAACCAGCGCCAGCCTCGATTTCAGCATCGGGACCCATTCTCTGCCCGATCGCCGAACACGATTTTTCCGTTGGGCAATGGAGACTCCCGCCCAGCATCTCAAACAGCACAGTACTCCCTCTGGTTTCCCTCAGGAACCCAGTGTGGAAGCCTGGATTATTATGCTCAATTCTCCAATTCTGAAAATTTGAACCCACGACCTTCTTAGTCTGTGATGAGGGTTCTAGAAACTGAGCCAAGGCTGCCACCTCAGGTGTAAGACATGTATTAGGACCTACCAAAGGGCTGAACATGACAGATCAATGATCTGGTTTATGACTGAAACCAGGAATGAAGTGAGTGCTTATTTACCTTCCAGCTGTGTGCTATGATCAGATTATTATTTGTGATGGCCTCAAATGAATATATTGTTCTGCAAAATGTAGCAGAGCTGTCTCCTCGCTGCCTGCACAGCTAACCTGTGACAAGTGTGGCACTTTATTTACTATTTTCCTTGAATAGTTGCAGGTTATTGTGTTCAGTCCAGTCTGTGTACAGCGAGATCAGTTGATTTAAAATTGTATATTAAAAGCTAATTCAGCAGTTGGTTCTCATGACTTCTATCCTAACACTGACATAACATAAATCATAAGCAAGAATATTTTTGGGCTGGTCTTGCCAGCAGCATTAATTCGAAAATAATAGCTCTGCACAATCAATCTTCAGTAAATAAAGTTGTACAGAGAATAAAACTCACTTTTAATTGCCACTGGACACTGAATCGTCCCTTAAAGGCATTTTCAGGGTTCTATTGAACATCCTTTCCAATATATATCAAGGACATGAAAATATTTTTGTTCAGGCTATCGACCTCTCCTCCCCCTGCTCTTGCTGGTTTGGTTACATGCTGTAGTGGCTTCCACAGTCTCCTGGCTGAGAGGTAATTGGTCACATGAACCAACATGGTCAGGGCTATTGATCGATTCACTGTTGAGGAGCTCAGGGGAATGAGCTGCCCGACTACCTGCTCCAGGCCTGAACAGGCCCCCACTCGTTTGAGGCCCCCACTCTCATTTAAATTTAGCAGGCAAGCGACATTGTACGTATCCCTGCACAGGTTGCTGGATTGAGGCAACAAAACTGAGTTGGGGTGGCCACCAGTCAGATAAGTCGAAGGAGAGATGGGGGTGGCTGCAATGTGGAGGGTGGGGTGTCAGTGGCCCAGGTTATTTATGTGGGCCCCAGTGATGCACTCCTGCTCCTGAGGGATCGGCAAATACAATCCAAACCCTACTTTAGGTTGGCCTCTTGTCTTCGATTGACTTCAGAAATGATCTTCTGGGAGCTTTAGGGGGCTCTGGGACCGGGGGGCCCCCGGCCCACGTCAGCAGCACATGCACAGACCCGTGTGCTGGCTGTGGGATGTGGCCTCGTCAGAGGGGTGGAACACAGGGGTGAGCTGGTGGCCACCAACCCCACTCCATGGGACGGGTCCGGGTTAAGACTCAGCACCCCCTCCTCCTGCTCAGTGCCCATCGGTCCCTGGGGTTCCCTAGGAGACGGAGGGGTAGCTGGCTCGAGCCCCGGCTGCCCCTGCATCATCTGGCTCTGCCAGCCCTGGCGGCTCCATCGTGTCGATGCCCTCGGCACCAGCCCAGTGAATGGGACATGCTCTGCGGTGCCTCGGCAATGCCCACCTGCGACTGGGACAAGCTCCTCAGTACCTTGACCATTCCCATCTGAGAGCGGGACATGTCCCGCAGAACCTCATCAAGGTCAGCCTGGCACTGGGTCACTTCGTCCAGCAATTCTGACATCCGGCCAAGACCCTCAGCCATGGCCGTCACTGGCTGTGCGACGCCTTAGACACATCCACTAATGGTGCTGATATCATGCACAAGGCTCCCCACTACCGTCGCCATGCTAGCAGTGTTGGTCTCAGTGCCATGCATTGATTGCCGGCGACATCCCCTACGCCCGTAGCCTCTGGGACTCCTCCAATCGGCTATGGACCTGCTGAAGTGTCGCTGACATCTCCCTCTGAATATTCTGACCGCTCCCTGTCGTCTCCATCAGCTCCGAGTAACCCTTCACCAGAGGCTCAGCATCAGGCTGGGACCCAGCTGGGTCCTGGGATCAAGCAGACCCTGTGATGCTGCGATCGTGTTGAGGTGTTCTCCTGGGAGGCTGGAGAAGGGGATACCCGGGATGGGCTGGCACCATCAGCTTGAGGATGTGCGGGAGAACGGGCATGTGGTCAGTGGGAGGTATGGGTCAGTCAGTAAGGCAATAACAAGTCATGTTTGACAGGTCCTTCGGGTGGAGCCGGTGGTTCCTCACCGCTGCGACGGCCGCCAGCCTCCGCGTGTCCGCTCTGTCCTCGACCACCTCAGTCACCTCCAGGGCCACTCCTCGAAGGAGGTGAGGGTTCTAATTTCCGGCAGCCCACCACCAGTCGGGGCCCTCTCCCGACACTTTTCCCGGCCCTGGAGGCCAGTCCGCTTGGTCACACTCCCGGTGCTCACGCCGCTGCCACCTCGCCCCAGGCATCACTGGCTGCCCTGTGACTGACCCTTGGGGGATCAGGACATCCCTCCTGGCCTCCAGTGCGCCTAGGAGCCTGGCCAGGTCTACAAATTTTGGGCCAGTCTCCTGGGCACCATTGTTGCGAGCTGGCTGGGGTTGGCTGTGCAAGCGCTGTTGAAGTGATGTTCAACCTTGTTAGCGGGGGGGGGGGGGGGGGGGGGGGACACGGGATGCTGGTGAGCGAGGTGCCGTTGAATCGGCTGCCGGATCTTTATTTGCGGTGAGAAGCCCGCGTGGGGCCTTGTTAAGTGGAACACTTAATGTTGAACGTAGTACAGTGGTTAGAAATGTTGCTTCACGGCACCAGGGTCCCAGGTTCGATTCCCAGCTTGGGTCACTGTCTGTGTGGAGTCTGCATGTTCTCCCTGTGTCAGTGTGGGTTTCCTCTGGGTGCTCCGGTTTCCTCCCACAAGACGTGCTGTTAAGTAATTTGGACATTCTGAATTCTCCCTCGGTGTACCCGAAGAGGCGCCAGAGTGTGGCAACTGGGGGCTTTTCACAGTAACTTTATTGAAGTGTTAATGTAAGCCGACTTGTGACAATAATAAAGATTATTATTATTGAATAGTGATCCCGACCTTGCTGGGCTGATTCCCAGGAAGCTTGCGGCAGTTCCCGCTCGCTACCGCACTTAGAAATCTTTCCGAAGAATCTTACCCTTAAGAAATCTTTTGGTTGAATCACATCCCACATTGTAACCACAGTGCAGACACAAATTGCATACTGGCTCAGTTTGGAGCTGTGTTTTGTGGATTCACGTGAAACACACCCTCCAGAACAAAATTGAAGTCCTGATCCAGTTTATATTTCATGCACTGGACCCCTGATCCTTTCAACAGACTCAAAACAACTGTCCCTCTTCCTGTTTGAAATTCAAACAACATGAAAAATACCCAGCTCGGGTCAACAGGCTAACCGTCAGCTTCTATAAATATTGAAATGCTGTGACTATTTTTGTACCCCACTGAGAAAATGTAATTATTTTTTGTTGCTGATTTTAAAACAGCCCTAAATGTTCACTCATTAAGCACAGCAGTTAAGAATTCTACATTTTTTACAGAGCAGGTTTTCTGTATCGAGAATGACATTGCTTAATGGGCAGCATGGAAAACATCAAGAGGGTCTCTGAGCATTGTAGAGTGAAAGTACTACGTGGAGAGTGTTATAATGAGGGGACGGGAGGTCGGTTAGCTCAGTTGGCTGGACGGCTGGTTTGTGATGCAGAGCAACAGCGTGGGTTCAATCCCTGGACTGGCTGAGGTTTCCGTGAAGGCCCCACCTTCTCAACCTTGTCTCATCTGAGGTGTGATGACCTCAAGTTAAATCACCATCAATCAGCTCTCACTCTCTCAAAGGCAGGGTAGGGCAGCATGGCAGCACAGTGGTTAGCACTGTTGCTTCGCAGTGTCAGGGTCCTAGGTTCGATTCCTGGCTTGGGTCACTGTCTGTGCGGAGTCTGCACGTTCTCCCTGTGTCTGCATGGGTTTCCTCCGGGTGCTCCGGTTTCCTCCCACAAGTCCCGAAAGACGTGTGGGAGGAAACCGGACATTCTGAATTCTCCCTCTGTGTATCCGAACAGGCGGCGGAATGTAGCGATTAGGGGGTTTTCATAGTAACTTCATTGCAGTGTCAATGTAAACCTACTTCATAGAATCATAGCATTTACAGTCCAGAAGGAGGCCATTCTGCCCATCATGTCTGCACCGGTCCTTGGAAAGAGCACGCCACCCAAGCCCACACCTCCACCCTATCCCAGCAACCCCACCTAACCTTTTTGGACACTAAGGGCAATTTACCATAGCCTGCACATCTTTGGACTGTGGTGGAAACCGGAGCACCCGGAGGAAACCCATGCAGACACAGGGAGAAAGTGCAAACTCCGCACAGACAGTGACCCAAGCCGGGAATTGAACCTGGGACCCTGGAGATGTGAAGCAACTGTGCTAACCACTATGCTGCCATGCCCCCTCCACCCTTGTGACAATAAACATTATTATTATTATGAAAGGAAAGTAGCCTGTGGGACTAGCTCAGTTGGCTGGACGGCTGGTTTGTGATGCGGAGTGAGTGTGTGTTCAATTCCCGTATTGGCTGGGGTTAGACATGAAGAAAAGCAGCCTGTGAGACTGCAGTGACATTTATAATTTACAAGGGGATTAGAGAGGTATGTTATAGTTAGGTTAAAGTCCAACAGGTTTGTTTCGAATCACTAACTTTCGGAGCACAGCTCCTTCCTCAGCGCTCCGAAAACTAGTGATGCGAAACAAACCTGTTGGGCTTTAACCTGGTGTTGTATGACTTCTTACTGTGCTCACTCCAGTCCAACGCCGGCATCTCCATAGCATGTTATAGTTAGGGCATAGTATACTGAGTAGTACAGTGAGGGTATTTTATTGTGGGACTGGGACAGTGAGGGCATGTTGTACAGTCAGTGTTACAATGAGGACGTGTTATACAAAGAATGTTATAAAGAGAGTGTGACAGTGAATGTGTTATGTAGAGGGTTATGGTGAGGGTATGTTTCATAGCAAACCTTGCAGCCAGGGTGTGTTCCACAGGATGGTACAGCGAGATCATGTTGTGCAGAGTGCAACAGTGAGGGTCTATTAAACAGAGTGTTATTGCAAGGATATGTTAGAAAGAAAGTGTTACAATAAGACTGTGTTTTACATAGCTACTGCACAGTAAAGGGATGTTATACACAGTGCTACAGTGAGGGGGTGAGATACACTGCGTTAAACTGATTGGTGGGTGGGGGGGGGTTATTCCAGTGGGGTTTGATAAACAATGTTCCACAGTGGTTGTCTTATGCAGAGTGTTACAATGAGAGTGTTATATAAAGCGCATTTGGAGGGGATGGGGGTGGGGGGGGGGGGGGGGGGGGGGGGGGGGGGGGATTTGAGGGGCTGTGGGTGGAGTGTGTCAGGGGTGGGGGTTGGTATATCAGAGAGTGTTAAATTGAAGGATTCTTATGCTGGTCTGCTGATCTTATATTTGAGTGTTGAACACAGGAGTCGCTGTATTATAACACTGGAAACTTGTACAGCAAACCTCGTAGATTAATTGAATGTTCACTCTATTCTAATGCACCTCACGTCCCTCTGTCATCACCCATTATAAATGTATTTAACGCAATGCTCAAAACATGTCAAAACAACACTCTGCTCGCATGGGTTCTGTGACTATAATGAGTCCTTTTCTAAACCCAAACTATAACAAATTCAATGAGAATCACAGTAAATATTTGATCTTGTGAAATGTGAAGATTGTTCTCCCTCGCATCAGCTGGTCTCAGAATTTACTGCACGTAGAATCTCTGGAATACAGCCCCAGAACAGCGTTCAGCAAGTCCACTCCTGCTGATTGGAATAAGTTTATTTTTGCTGCAAACAATTCAATGGTATGAAAGCACAAATTAAACACATTAGATGATAAAACAGTACTGGGATTTTTTTTGGTGCAGCATGATTTCAATTCAAATAAGCAGATAATTGCAAAAAGTAATTTTGACTTCAGAGGTCAGAATTCAGAGGAGAAAAACCGAGAGCAATGGATGTAACTTTGAAAAGAATAGAATGGAAGAGAAGGGGTTAATTCTCCTTCACCACCTGTAGGCTGTACTCTATCGGACCCTATTGCCCACCCAGAGAAGAACCTATCATTGTATAACATTGTGTGGCTGCTTCAGATCCTGCCTGACCGAACCCATAGTTCATCCAACATACTCCATTGACCATCAACTGGAAACCAAAAGATGGAGACCCTTTGGAGAACCACTCTCCTGAAGGGAGCCCCATTGTCGAACCAGTGTGTCGCACGCCATCACTTCACATTCTAGAACCCGCTTGACCAACCCTATCATTGCCCGACGAACCCACACGTATTTTTTTAATCCCACCCAACAGACTTTATCGCCGCCCATTTTGAGACACTGTTCGCTAGGCCCCATCCTTCAACCAATGATCACCGTTGCCCTCCTGTTGTAGAACCTGCCGACAAATACCAAAACTTGCTTGCCGAACACTTTCGTCCAGTCATTGCAAAGCCCACTCAACGAAACCTATCCCCCACCCCACACACCTCACTTGCCACCCGTTGAAAATCCTGCTCCATGGACCCCATCTTCTGTCTATACGGCACCCACCCAGTGAATTCCAAGGTCCACCCATTGGAGAAGCCTCCGAACGAACCCCCTTCACCGCCTGCACAATGTTCATTTACACCTTTGAGTTTCAGAAGCATATGAATTGCCTGGAGGAAGACCAGAACGGAGGGAAGAGCTCCACAGTTTGAAATATGGAAAAGGAATAAGTTAAACGGAGACCTGTGCCAATACTGGAATGCCAGGAGAATGAGAACGCTTGCTACTGTATGTAAGTTCAGGAAGTACAGGAGCAGAAAACTAGCAGGAAATGGATGCTAAAATGGAGAGACAGAATAAAGAAGATGGGACTTGAACTGACAGGAATTAATTTAACAGTTTCTAAGACTGATTTTAATATCTTATAAACAAAGCAATAGACAAGCATGTCCAATACAAGGCTTTACAAAATATAGTGCCCAATTATCACTTAGCATTGTGGTTTTATTATAACGGAGAAGATAGCAAGAACATATCCCAGTGAGCACTATGATTTAGTAGAAATCATGTCAACTCCATCACCATTTATTTTCTCATTGGAATACTGAAGTTGTCGGTGCAATAGTATATGGATGTGCACATTTCAGTATCAAGACCACATTTAGCTCTTGGATCTACCAGTGCCTCACCTATTGTGTTCGAGGGCTGGAGATTAGGGTGCTAGGCCCGCTAAATGGATGCAAATTGGTCAATAAGATGCATTTGCATTCATTTACATCCTCCCGCGGGCAAGATGGCATGAACCTCGATTTTACGATTCCCATTGGAAAACGTGCCTAGGGCATCCCAGGATGGAGAATTCACCCCCTGGTCTATGGCAGCTAATGCCATAAAAAAGGGGTGTCACTTATGCACCTTTAACTGAGCTGTCCTCAATGCTCGGTCCTGGGAGCATGCTCCACTACCCAGGTCTTCCTGACTCCGTTGCCATTCCATCGGACGTTACAGCCCATCAACAGGCACTGGGCAATACATTTTCTGACCAAATAGCTTTGTGAGGGAGCAGCCCAGGTCAGTAAATAGACCTCGGAGTGAAATTGGTGTTGAGTGATGACGAATTGGCAACTAGTGGGATGGGATGTCAAATGTCCTTGCAGATCCATTATTTCAGTCTGTTCCTGCCCCACCGAACTGATTTCTTCCTACCTTAACTCCATTTTCCCATCCCATATCCAGTCTTTTCCTACCTATGTCTGCGACTCTTTGACTCCTCCAAAGCCCGATGTCACTTCAACAGTTTCCAGTTTCCTGACCCTAATCTTCTCCTCTTCACCATGGGCATCAAATCCCGCTCCACTTCCATCCTCTACCAGGACAATTTGAGAGCTCCCTCCTTCTTCCTTGAACAGAGGCCTAACCTGTCCCCATCCACCACCAACCTCCTCCGCCTGGCTAAATATATTCTCACAATGAACAACAACTCCTTTAATTCTACTCACTTCATCTAAATAAACGTTATTGATCTGGGGACCTGCATGGGTCCGAGTTATCTTTGCATTTTGAAGAATATATGGAACATTCATTATTCCTGTCCTACCCATCTATACTAATGCTTCTGATTTTCTTTCCTTTTCCCTCAACTGTGCCCAACGTGGTTATCAGGGCCCTCCGCCATGTCTAATCTATTTCACAGATGTCTACCCTTGCCCTTCTCCATCTCTCGCTCTCAGAACCAAGATAGGGTTCTCCTTGTCCTTACTTTCCACCCCACCAGCCTCCAAATTCAACGGATCAACCTTTGCCATTTCTGGCCCCTCCGGCACGATGCCACCACCAAACACATCTTCCTTTGCATTCCAAGGAGACCATTCCCTCCACATGACACACTGGTTCATTCCTCAGTCAATCTTAATACCATCTCCCTTTTCTGAGACACCTTTCCATACAACACCTATCCTTTTACCTCTTCCCTTCTCACCATCCAAGGCTCCAAACACTCCTTAGTTGCTTTTGATGTGGTGAGGAGGAACTGTCAATCACAGCATGAGTGTTTACAAACATTTTAGTTAGCATCAAAGCCAGGTACTTGTGATGCATTCAAGCATGAAGGGGAAGATAGGTCAACAATCCAGCAAAACAGCTGTCTCTGGAGTAATACAACTGCCAATCACTGGCTAGCAATGTATTGCTGTGTGAAATTGAATGGAAGAATGGGGTGGTCATGAGGGTCAGGCGGGGTGTCAGGATTCATGTTGTGGGGGTTGAGGGTCTTCTGATGGACTTCGGGGGGGTACCTCAGTTGTGCATCAGGGCCACACTCAGGAAACCCTGCACAAAATCCTGTCAGGAGGATCTCCCGCTGTGGGGGTGGGTACATAACGGGAGGCTGGGGGGGGGGGGGGGGATCAAATTGAAATGGATACAAATCAGTGATTTGCATCCTCCTGCCAGTGCAGGGCATGTAGCTCATTGCTGCCGCCAGTGGGGGACCCGGACATTGGATTGAGTTTGGTGCACAACGCCGTTTTTGGCCAACGCTCCATTCTCCGCCCAATCAGGAAGCCCGGTACCGGCGCCGGTCAAAGGAAAACTCTTTATCCTATTTCTTTCTCATTTTGTTTCCTTTGCATTCGTCTGGCTGCCATTTAACGGTTCACATCTTTTACGTCTTTATCCAACACTCCCTTTGGCTTTGAAAGCAAGAAACCCTTTTGTTACTTAATCTCTTCTTCCCTCCATCCTATCACAGATTGTCCCTTTGGTTCTTCTGCCCCTTACAACCCATCCCCAATTTCACTTGCTCATCTTTACATTTCGAACTTTCCTGCGTCCCAATGAAAGGTGACAGGTCTGACATGTTGGCTGGGATTGTTGAGCCCACCAATGGCAGGCGTAGGTGGGATGGGAAAAGTTGCAATGCAATTGGCCTTTGGCTACTCTCCAAAGGTTCTCGTCCCGGTCGTGGCGATGCCAGCCGCTGGCGGGGCTAGCTAACTCTGCTTTCTTCTTCATCGATCCGACCCGACCGGTTGGGTATTTCTCGCATTTCTATTGTTTTTTTCAGGATCCTAGCATCTGCAACATTTTGCTTCTGTAAAGTGGGTTGCCGATTCACTATTGCTAAAGACACACACAATCTGTGGGTGGCAGTCCCTGATCTGGCCCTGAAACAATTAATTCTGTAAGTGTGAACAATCAGTCTTGTGAAAACAGCTTAGGGAAAGGTGTGCAGTGCAGCTGGCACTGAGCGGAAAGGCTGCCCTTTGAATAATAATGAAATTATGAAATTTCCCAGTGTCTCTGCTGACATTTTTAATGAGGCTTTTCAAATTTGAACCAAGGCCAGATCAATGCAGCTGCTAATACTATGTTGTACCGTAATTTCAGGACAATAATCCTCTCTGTATATAAACCTCTTTACTACTCATTACTTCCACACACAATATAAACCGGTTAGTTATTCTGCTACAAACCTTTGCTAGTGGCGTGAACTAGTGCTAAAATATGACACACAAAACTGCGCTTTACTGAAGGCTCTGGCTCACGTCTAACGGCAACAATTCCCTGCATTTACATAGCATCTTTAACGTCTCCAGAAACGTCACAGGGGCTTAATCAAATAGAAAACGGACACTGACTCAAAGAAGAAGCTATTAGAAGGAGTCACTTACAAGACTGATCAAAGAGGTGGTTTTAAGGAGGTACCTCATTATGCTCATGTTAATATTCCAGTCATAAATCATCCCTCCAGTTTGAATGTGCTTATTCCTGCAATATTAGTGTCCGTTTGAGTGTCGCATTCTGCCAGTTGAAAACTATCGTGGTTGAAACTTGGGAGACTGGCCATTTCCTTTACTGCAGCAGCCAGAGAGTTAATTACCTAACAAAACCATCAGAACCTCAGATTAATTCATCAGTGGCCATAACTAAGCAATTTTTAATAAAGACAGGGTTTCAAATCTGTGCCAGCTCCTGCCCAGATCGACCACAGTTAAACAATGCCTGAACACAGAGCTTGTTACAACGGACTACTGGTGTGAGTCTGATAGGCCGCATAAAACTGTCTTAAATGCAGCCAAGAGTAAATCTTAAAAGGCAAACATGACTCTGAAGTTTCATTTCAATTAGATAACTGGATTGTTTTGCCAGCACCCAGCATTGTGTCAGAGTCTGCAAGATACACGACAATATAATTTGTTTTCCAGTAAACTGGTGATATTCAGTCAAGTGGATTTCTCATTACCAACTAAATGGCTGATCTGCAGATAAATTATTTTTACAACTGGCAGATTTTAATGGGAGGTACTTTATTTAGTGCATGTTATGCAGTATAAAATGGGAGAGTAAAGTTGCATTCATATTGACAAAGCCATAAATGAGCAGCTGCTCAGCTGCATAGATGCTCTCCTCAGATGTTCTGGGTTAAGAAAATTAAATTTTGTTTGTTTTGTTATTTCATCTATTGATTTATTTATTCCTCCATTCTTTCCTGAACATGTTGATTTACAGGTGCTGCAGTTCCACAGGTTCCAGGCGCCTACAGTACTGGGCACTGCCGAGTGTGGTAGTGACCCACACACCTAGGAAAGGTCCTTGATCAGTACTGAGTTAGCTGGTTACAGTCAAGGGAGTGCTTGAGCTTCCAGAATTGCACTGAGCTATCTTGAGCTGGGATATGATGTGGGGGTGGCGTAGAGCAAGTGGGGTGGGGGAGGGGGGGGGGGTTGGGGAGTGAGGGTGGATATCAAGAAAAGGTTCCCATTCCTGCTCGGAACTCCTTGTGTGAAGGTCCATTATGGGAAGGGTCAGACATGGGGTAAGGTCCGCAGTATATAGTGTTATGACATCCTGGGCAAGTACGCGGTCAATTCCAGCCCCACATGTCCCAGAATCACAACATAAGTGAATTAACCAATCATTCCCCCTTGGCTGCCCAATAATTACAGCCTCCAAGGTTTGTAAGTTGTAAGACAATTATATTTATGTAGAAAAAGCAAATTACTGCAGATGCTGGAATCTGAAACCAAAGAGAAAATGCTGGAAAATCTCAGCGTGTGGCAGCATTTGTAGGGAGAGAAAAGAGCTAAAGCTTTGACAAAGGGTCATCTGGACTCAAAACATTTACTCTTTTCTCTCCTTGCAGATGCTGCCAAACCTGCTGAGATTTTCCAGCATTTTCTCTTTGGTTACTGTTTATTTATAACAAGAATAATGGTGAAATACACCGCAGATACAGTTGGTTAAATATTAATAAGTACCTAACTTCTACTTTAACTTGCCTCCCCACCCTCTACACACACAAGACAGACAAACACAGAGAGATAGAAAAGGGAAACGAAACATAGATGAAAGAGTAAAGATGCTTCCGATGATGGTTCCTTGCAGGCTTTCTCCACAGTAAACACAAATCACAATATTTGTTTTGCAGCCTGTACTCACAATTTTCCTGGAGAGACAGAGTCCCTGTTTAATCAGACATTGCTCTCAGTTTGTGACCTGCCTTCAGGCCCTGTCTTCAGGAATCCAACATGCACAGGATTATTGGAGAGAGAGTTAGCTGGATATTTTTTGGAAGAGGCCTAGCAACGGTTTTCTGGAGAGGATTTAGCTGGATCTTCCACCTCCATGTTGCTAAAATCAAAAGTGAAAGCAAATGCCGGAATGTGGCGACTAGGGGCTTTTCACAGTAACTTCATTTGAAGCCAATAAGCGATTTTCATTTCATTTTCATTTTATTTCATTTCAAATTGAACCTCGTGGCTCTGAAAAACATTCCAGTGGGATAATATCCAATCACCACCTGTTACTGGGCAGAACACAGCTTTTTGGGTCAATTCATTGGCCATCAGCCAAATCAATCAAACCGGGTCATCACTGATGCCGGCCAGTCACCAGTCCAAAACAGCATAGCCTTCTTCTGAATTAAAGGCACAGGTCACTGCTTCCTTCTGCTCAAATTAAAGTTGCAGGCTGCCTTAAAGGCACATGTCCATAAATTATCCGTGGATCAGAAATGTAACGGGAAAAACAAAAAGGGGAAATAAGGGAATTAACAAGGCATAAAGAAGAACAAACAAGAAGCACCTTAGCAGTAGCTTACTGTTACTCACTGTCAGGCTGAGAAAGTGCTTTGGAGGAGGAAGAGGACATTGTCATGGGTACAGAAAAGGTGGCAACATTAAATAATTATGGTCCAATGCCTTACATTGCAGTATTAGGAAATAAACCTTTTCAGAGGCTTCAGAATTCAACGTCAAATGGTCAATTGATCTTCTTGTCTAAGCAGGATAATTAATTCGCCCTCTCACATCACTATTCCATCATTTGTCTTATTTCTCAGGAGACAGCACCATCACCACGGACAATGAAGAAGTGGAGGATGAGGGTAAAGATGACGTATAGGAGGATGAGCACGAAGAAGGGAAGTGGA
The DNA here is from genome assembly GCF_902713615.1 of Scyliorhinus canicula. Taxonomy (NCBI): domain Eukaryota; kingdom Metazoa; phylum Chordata; class Chondrichthyes; order Carcharhiniformes; family Scyliorhinidae; genus Scyliorhinus; species Scyliorhinus canicula. The sequence goes on along the minus strand of NC_052160.1, from coordinate 40,139,199 downwards.
GGACGAATGCCACATCTGTATATCTCTGCACCACACCTGCTTGTGATTGGTTAACCTTTCACCACAACAGATAAAAATTTCCCAGGTCAGACTTGAACCAATTAGAAGCAGGTCTGGGAAATAATTAGATTCAAATATAACATATTCATACAACCAAACATCAGTGAGTAATCAGCAAAAGCTACCAATAAAGGGACAGGTTCTCACTGAAATATAATCTCAGTATTAGAAATATTCATAGCTATAAATATGACCACATTTACAAAAAAATAATTAAACATTGCTGTAGGGTAGTCTTTTGAATATGAAACGCTCTAAACATATTTAGCTTCAAAGGCCTGTGTCTAGATGGAAAGCCTGATGCTGAAGTTTCTGTTGATGCTTGAATTTCAGCACTTAGCCTGAATCTATTAATGTCATACAAAGAGAATCAGCACCATAGCAGGAGATAGCTCCCAGCCTGCGTCCATCCCAAATTCACAGTTGAGGAAAAAACCCAGCAAAGATGAGTCAGGAAGTGTTTTTCTGTTTTATAATTCAGCACCTTACCTATACACCATGCAACACACCCACTGACATTTTTCTTTCTCTCTTTGCAGGACAAGATGGCCCATGATCACAGTAAGCAACAGCCCACTTGTGTGGGAAAGGCATGCCTACATTGACTGAGCCCCCTGGTGGAGACAACATGTTGAATCGGGGCCGGCTGTGAATCAGGCTGTTGAATCTGGAATTGCCATAAACATTCAAGGTGGCTGTATATTCCTGCCTGATTTTCCTTTTCAAATCCCACCTCACCCTCATAGAACCCGATGTAAGAAATCGGGGTCTTTAATAGACTGGTATTTTCTGCATCGGGCCAGATTTTTATGAATTAGGAAAATATTTCTAAACACTCCAATATATTAACAGCTCTTGGAAACATCAGGGTCACTTGCTTCAGGCTGCATCTTGACATTCTGAAGCTGGTAGGAAGATATCTTGTGTGCCCCCTTAGCTACCCAAGTCTTTAGAAAGGATCAGGATATGACCCTCAACATGATGTAAACTAAAAGGCAGACCTCAAGCAGGTTGACGAACACGGGAAGTGGAAAGCACCTCCTTTGGGTACCTGTCCTGTATCCATTGGTGAGATGGGTTTGAATAGATGATTGACACTGAGTAAGCTACCAGTCTCCAGAAAAAGGATACATTAGCAAGAGGTCAGGCACACTTGGTGAGGTGGAAGTACTCATCGGCAACCACCTTCTTCAGATGGAAAAGGAGGAGGAAAACAATCAGGGGAGAGCTCCTTAATGCTTCGACTAGAGAGCAAAATGATGTTATCAGCAGCTACAGGATCAACACGCTTTGTGCCAACCGTCTGTTCATCCTCTGGGATTAGAAAACCACTCTCAATTGTCACGGGTCATATACTTTTTCTGTCCAATTGGTTAATGCATAATATCTAAACTGTTGCTTCTTAATAAACTATCTTAAAATAACCGACTGCCTGTCTGAGGTATGTGTGGGCCCAAATCCAAAATTCTTACACATTGAATGGTTACAGCACTGATAGAGGCCATTAGGCAGGCCAAGCCCACATCAGCTCTTTGCAAGAACAATTCAGCTGGAAGCATTTTCCAGCCTTTACTCTTAACTGTGCAATTTTTTTTTTAACCTTCAGGTGATTATCCAATTCTCTTTAGAAACCTACAACTGAATCTGCCTCCGGCGCCCTCTTAGGCTGGTCATTCCAGATCCTAATCACTTACTACATTAAAAAATGCTTTCTCAGGTCACATTTAGTTCTTTTGCCAATAATTTAAAAGTGTGTCCTCTGGTTCTGGAGCCCCCTGTCAAAGGAGTAGATTTATCTCTCTGCACTCTTGTCGAGAACTCTCATGGTTTTGAACTCCTCTGTCACATCTCCTCTGACCCTTCTTTTCTCTGAGGGAAACTACCGCAGTTTCTTCAACCTAGCCATGTAACTGAAGTTCTTCATAAATCTTTTCTGCACCTTCTCTGTTGCTTTCACATTTTTTCTCAAGTGCAGAGTTTGGAATTGGGTACAGTCCTCCTACTGAGGCAAAGCAAATGTTTTATAAGGGTCCATCATAGCTTCCTTGCTTTTGAACGCCATGTCTTGACTTGTAAAGCCTTGTGCCCCATTAACCGACTTCTCGATCTACCCTGCCGCTTTCAAATAGTTGTGCACAAATACCCCAGGTCTCTGTTCCTGCAGCCCTTTTGGGACCCTCCTGGACCCCTTGTTCTTCCAAGCACCATGCACCACTTCAAATTTCTCTGCATTAATTTCATTTGCCACATTCCTGCTCATTCAAAATACTTCCCAAGTATTGTAACAGCCGCAAATTTTGAAATTGTCTTCAACATCCAGGACTAAGTCTTTGATATATATCAAGAAAAGCAGTGGTTCTAGAACTGATCTTTGGGGGAAAGCACAGTGTACCTTTTTACAGCCCAATAAGCACCCGTTCACCGCTATTTTCCACTTTCTGTTAATCAGCCAACTTTAGGCATCCATGCCAGCACTGTCCCTTTCCATTCCATGGGCCGCAACCTTGCGGGCAAACCTGGTATGCAGCACTTCATCAAGTGCCGTTTGGAAATCCATAGGCACATCAAGCGCATTACCCTCATTAACTCTTTCTGACACCTCATCAAGAAACTCAATCAAGTTGCTTAAACATAATTTGCCTTTCACAAATCTATGCTGGCTTTCCTTAATCATTCCTCATTGGTAATTTTGTAAACAATCATTTGTAAACATTTTTCCATCACTGAGGTTAAACTGACTGGTAGTTGCTGGGATCATCTACACACCTTTTTTGGACCAAGGTATAACATTTGCAATTTTCATGTCCTTTGGCACCATCCTTGCAGCCTCAGAGGAATGGAAGGTTATGGCCAGTACCTCTGAAATTTCTGCCCTTATTTCCCTCAGCATCGTTGCCTGCATCCCATCTGGTTGTGGTGACTCATCAACTTTAAGTACAGTCAGCTTTTGTAATATCTCCTCTTTATCATTTTTCTTTAGCCCATCTGGTATTTCAATTATCTCCGCCCTCACATATTTTTTCTTGGGAAAGGCAGATACAAAGTACTCATTTAGTGCCTCAGCCATGCACTCTGTCTCCATGTATAGATCACCTTTATGGTCCCTAATTGGCTCCACTCCTTATCTCAGAACCATTTTACTATTTGTATACCAATAGAACACTTTTGGATTCCCCTTTATGTTACTTGCCTGCCTGCCTTTTCTCATACTTTCTCTTTGCTTCTTCTATTTCCTTTACCATTGCCCCTCTGAACTTTCTATATTCAATCTGGTTCTCACTTGTATCATCAATCAAGCTGACAACAATCATATGCCCCCTTATTCTGCTACATTTTATCCCTCTGCCTTCCAGAGAGTACTGGCTTTAGTTGCCCTACTTTTCCTTCTTGTGGGAATGTACTTTGGTTGTACCTAATAATCTCTTTAAAAGTAGCCCCTTGTTCTGATATAGTTTTGCTGCCAATCTTTAATTCCAAATTACCCAAGATGGATTAAGGGGATTAGGGGTTATGGGGAGAAGACAGGAGAATGGGGATGAGAAACTATCAACCATGATTGAATGGCGGAGCAGACTCGATGGGCCGTGTGGCCTAATTCTGCTCCTATGTCTTATGGTCTTATGGATTAATGCTTAAGCATTGAAATTGACCTCCCCCTAATTAGATATTTTTACTCTAGATTGTTCCCTGCCTTTTTCCATAGCTAATCTAGACTCTATGATACCATGATCATTGTCCCCTAAATGTTCCTCTACTGACACTTGAGTCATTTGACCCACCCAGAACCGGATCCAGCAACGCTTCCTTTCTCATTGGGCTGGAAACATACTGATGTGGAAAATTCTCCTGAGTACATTTTGGAAACTCCCTGCCCTTTGGGATAACAAGAGACAAAAAGGATTTTTTTTTCCCCAATTAAGGGCAATTTAGCATGGCCAATCCACCAACCTGCACATCTTTGGGTTGTGGGGGTGAGACCCACGCAGACACGGAGAGACCGCAAACTCCACAATGGACAGTGACCCGGGGCCGGGATCGAACCAGGGTCCTCAGCGCTGTGAGGCAGCCGTGCTAACCAGTGCGCCACTGTGTCACCCTAGAAGTATAGGATTCTATTTGATCAAAGAGAGAGGCATATAAAGTTGGCAATTGAAGGAGTAAACCTGAGGACCTGGAGGGTGCGAGAATCTATTGTAATGGGTGTGATAACTAGGCATTTACACATCATAGTATCATAGAATTTACAGTGCAGAAGGAGGCCATTCAGCCCATCGAGTCTGCACCAGCTCTTGGAAAGAGCACCCTACCCAAGGTCAACACCTCCACCCTATCCCATACCCCAATAACCCGACCCAACACTAAGGGCAATTTTGGTCACTAAGGGCAATTTATCATGGCCAATCCACCTAACCTGCGCATCTTTGGACTGTGGGAGGAAACTGGAGCACCCGGAGGAAACCCACGCACACACGGGAAGGATGTGCAGACTCCGCACAGACAGTGAGCCAAGCCAGAATCGAACCTGGGACCCTGGAGCTGTGAAGCAATTGTGCTATCCACAATGCTACCGTGCTTCAACTATTTACATATATAAGTCACACTTTCCTTTCTTTCTTCTCCTTACAGTATTTGCAGTGACGATTGTGGTCCCCTGCGTTTCGCTTCCCATCAGTTTTCTCTTTGATTTTTTTCCCCCTTGCCTCAGGTTGTTGCATCCCCCCACCCCCATTGTGTCTCATGTTTCTCTTGTTGGGGCTTGGTTAAGTTCCATGTTTCCATGCTCCCCCCTCCCACCCTTCCTAACACCCCTCTTCCTTACTGTATCATGGCTATCCCCGCCTGTTCTTTGGTTTCCAAGTTGTTGGCTACAAACAGGTCTTGAAACAACCAGGTAAACGGCTCCCACGTTTTGTGGAAGTCTCCTTCCAACCCTCGGATGGCAAATTTAATTTTCTCCATTTTGGAGAAATTCCAATTTGTCGGCCAGCCAGTCTGCAGCTTTGGGTGTGCTGCAGGCCGCCAGCCAAGCAGGATTCTCCGGCGGGCGATTGTGGAGGCAAAGGCAAGGGCATTCGCCCTCTTCCCTATGAAGATAACATGAAAACCGCCACTCTCGGGCATGGCTCCACCCTCATCCCCATCACTTTGGACAATGCCTCATAGAAGGCTGCCCAGAACCCAGCAAGTATGGGGCAAGACCAGAACATGTGGCCGTGGTTGACCGGGCTTCCTTGGCACCATTCGCATCTATCCTCCACCTCTAGGAAGAACCTGCTCATTCGGGTTCTGGTTAAGTGGGCTTATGTACCACTTTTAGCTGCATTAGGCTTAGCCTTGTCCCTGTGGAGGTGGAGCTGACCTTGTGCAGTGCTTCGTTTCAGAGTCCCCACCCTATTTCAAACCCCAAGTTGTCCTCTCTCTTCTCCCTTGTCTCGCCCAGTTGGGTGTTGGCCCCCCTTAGCAGTCGCCTGTATATGCCACCAAAGTTACCTTTCCCTAAGATGCCCATATCCAGCAGGTCCTCTGGCAGTGATTGTCACGGTGTTCACGGGTACGTCCTTGTTTCCCTTCGTAGGAAGTTTTTGATTTGTAGGTACCTAAGTTCCTTTCCCCCCATCAGCTGGAATCTTTCTGTCAGCTCTTCAAGCGTTGTTAACCTGTTGTTGGTGTAAAAGATCCTAACTGTCAGCATCTCCCCCTGTCCTGTCTCCACCTTTTGAAGGAGGCGTCCATAGTTACCGGCATGAACCTGTGGTTGGAGATGGGGGCTTTGTCGGACATCTCCGTTAGCCCGAAATGTTGTTGCAGTTGGTTCCATGACCGAAGTGTTGCTACCACCACTGGGCTTGTTGAATATTTATTAGGTAGAGATGGGAGTGCTGCCGTGGTTAGGGCCCGGAGGGAGGTCCCTCGGCAGGAATCCTCAATATGTACCTACTCGGCTTCTGGCTCCTTTATCCACCCCTTTACTCTCTCCACAGTAGCTGCCCAGGTGGTTGGAAGTTTTTGAGGATGTTTCTAACCGAATAGATAAGGAGGAACCAGTGGATGTGATGTATTTGGATTTTCAGAAGGCTTTTGATAAGTTCCCACACAAGAGGTTAGTAAACAAAATTAGAGCTCATGGGATTGGGGGTAATATGATAGCATGGATTGAGGATTGGTTAATGGATAGATAAACAGATTATTCTCAGGATGGCAGGCTGTGACTGGTTGGGTACCACAAGAATCAGTGCTTGGGTCCCCGCTATTCACAATCTATATCAATGATACGGATGTGGGGACCAAACCTAATACTTTCAAGTTTGCTGATGACATAAAACTTTGTGGGGATGTGGGTTGTGAAGAGAATGCATCGGCGCTTCCAGGGGATCTAGACAGTCTAAGTATTTAGTCAACAACATGGCAGATGGAATATAATGTGGTAAAATGTGAAGTTATTCAATTTGGTGGAAAAAACTAAATATAGAATATTTCTTAAATACATGTGATTCGCAAGTGTTGATGCCCAAAAGGGACTTGCGTGTTTTTGTTCATAAATCACGAAAAGCTAACATGCAGGTAAAACATGCAATGAATAAGTCAAGGTATGTTAGCCTTTATTGCAAGGAGGTTTGAGTACAGAAGTAAGAAAATCTTGTATCGAGCCTTGGTGAGGCCACGCTTGGGGTATTGTGTGTAGCTTTGGTCTCCTTACCTGAAGAATGATGAACTTGTCACAGAAGGAGTGCAACAAAGGTTCACCAGACTAATCCCTCTAATCCCTGGGAAGGTGGGATTATCCTTTGAGAAGACATGGAAGAGAATGGGCCTGTATTCTCTAGAGTTTTGAAGATTGAGGGGCGAATGAGGGGAAGCACAGTAGCACAGTGGATAGCACAATTGCTTCACAGCTCCAGGGTCCCAGGTTCGATTCCCGTCTTGGGTCACTGTCTGTGCGGAGTCTGCACGTTCTCTCTGCATCTGCGTGGTTTTCCCCCGGGTGCTCCGGTTTCCTCCCACAGTCCAAAGATGTGCAGGTTAGGTGGATTGGCCATGCCAAATTGCCCTTAGAGTCCAAAATTGCCCTTAGTGTTGGGTTACTGGGGTTAGGGTGGAGGTGTGGGGTTGGGCAGGGTGCTCTTTCCAAGAGGCAGTGCAGACTCGATAGGCTGAATGGCCTCCTTCTGCACTGTAAATTCTATGAAATCTATGACCTCATTCAGGATTCTTACAGGGTTCGACAGGGTTGTTGCAAGATGGATATTTCCCCAGGTTGGTGGGGGGGGGGTTCTGGAACACCACGGGGCACAGTTTCAGAATTAACAGGTGGACCATTTAGGATGATAAATGTTTCAAATTCTGTCCATCCAGGGGCTTTCGTCAATAAGTATGTTAAAAGCTGATGTCGATAGACTTCTAGATACCAATGGCATCAAGGATTGTATATGTCATTAAAGTAGAAGATCAGACACAATCTAGTTAAATGGAGGATTGGGATCGTGGGATGGAATGGCCTACTCCTGCTCCTGTCATAGAACCAGAGAATCCCGACAATGCAGAAGGAGGCCATTCGGCCCCTTGAGTCTGCACCGACCCTCTGAAAGAGCACCCTCCTTAGGGTCAGACCCCCAGCCTATCCCCGTAACCCAGTAACTCCACCTGACCTTTTGGACACTAAGGGGCAATTTAGCATGGCCAATCCACCTAACCTGCACATCTTTGGACTGTGGGAGGAAACCGGAGCAACCCACTCGTTCCTATGTTTAAACTATTACTATTCAAGTGTATATTAGGATGATTAAAATCCTGCATTATCTCTACTCAATTGTTCTTGCTCCTCTCTGTGATTTCCATGCAAATTAAATCCACTATATTTTTCCCACCATTTGGTGGCCTATAGAATACGTCCAGTTGTGTAATGGTAAAACTACACAACCAAATAGATTCAGTCCTTGACTGGTCCAGGACACTTTCTCTCTCCAACACGATAATATTTCCACGTGGCTATTTGCATCTGCAACTCACCAAACCTGATTTGCCGCACTCCAGGCATTTACACGCATTAACCTGACTTCAATATTACTGTATTTTCTCTGTGTCTCACCCCACTAATATTTTATTATTTGTTACTCTGGTGCTAGCTCTGTGTCACAATCTTTGTGCAAATTGTTTATCTTCTCGAAAGTTGCATCCTGGTTTCCAAACGGCTGCCATGTTTGTTCTGGGGTCAGGACCCAGACGTCAGGAGGCGTGTCTGTGTCCTGATGCCACGTTGATGCCCGCTGTTATTTTTGCCAAGCAGGCCAATTAATGGTCAGGGTGAAAGAGAAAATGCTGGAAAATCTCAGCAGGTCTGGCAGCATCTGTAGGGAGAGAAAAGAGCTGACGTTTCGAGTCCGATGACTCTTTGTCAAAGCTGGTGTGCGTTTGTTGCCCCATTAATGATGGCGGGTGAGTTCCATGGTCAGGAGGACCGATAGAAGGCCCTTTCACACGGAGAGATCAGTGAGGGATACTGTGAGGAGTAGTGCGGAGAGAGAGAGAGTGGCGGTGATTTCTCACCTTCTCTGAGTAAAATCGTCAAAGTGGCTGCAAAATCTGGTGAGAATCTGAAAACGAGATTCTCCCCGGCAAAATCTTGTTTTCCAATTTACCCCGCCCCTCGCTGGCATGGTGGGGTGGTTCTTTCTATCTGTGGCGGGTGGGAGAAGGTTTTCCTTTGCTCCATAGGGCAGCAGAGTAGCATGGTGGTTAGCATAAATGCTTCACAGCTCCAGGGTCCCAGGTTCGATTCCCGGCTGGGTCACTGTCTGTGTGGAGTCTGCACGTCCTCCCCCTGTGTGCGTGGGTTTCCTCCGGGTGCTCCGGTTTCCTCCCACAGTCCAAAGATGTGCGGGTTAGGTGGATTGGCCATGCTAAATTGCCCATAGTGTCCTAATAAATGTAAGGTTAAGGGGGGGGTTGTTGGGTTACGGGTATAGGGTGGATATGTGGGTTTGAGTAGGGTGATCATGGTTCGGCACAACATTGAGGGCCGAAGGGCCTGTTCTGTGCTGTACTGTTCTATGTTCTATGTTCAACAGAGCCTACCCTGCCAGGCTTACTGTGTCATTTTCCTACTCCGAGTGCTGCATTATCTGGTCAGAAAAGCCAGAAGTGCCAGAGCTGTGCACTGGGGTGAATTCACTGCTGGCAGCGCACCCCCGCCTGTGGTTTCCCTGTGGCATGGGGTGCCTACAATGGGGAAACGCCATTGGCCAGCGGCGGGAATGGAGAATGCCACAGCCAGCGCCGGCGGGGGAACATGTGGCTGGCGAGGCGGAGAATTCACCCCACTGGTTTTCTCACCAGACCCGGCACTTGGATTAAATAGCGGAAGATTTCGCCTCATGTCTCAAGGTGGGGGCACCCTCTGAGGAGATGTTTTATAATGTTGAGCATTAAAAAGAACACAGCTGTCAGATCATTGGCGAGCAGAGACGCTATCCTTCCACCAGACAGCCAGGCGAATGCAACTGCGGCCTGACGGCTATTGTGGTTGTGGGGAGTCCTCTGGCTGGATGGATCCACCAAGTCCCAGGTCAGCCACTGGAAGGTGGCCTCCATCCATCAGCCTCAGTGGGGCACCAATATATTGACTATAAAATTCCAGTTGGCTTCTGCTGAGCAGCCTTGATAGGCCATTTAATTGACCTCATGGGCTTGCTGCTGCTGGTGAATGGGTAATCATCATATCCCCTATCCTCCCGGAATGAAAGTGGCCCTGAGCCAGGACCATGGCAGTGGATCAGTATGCCAACAATGGTGGGAAATTGCAGGCCTGTCAGCCTATGGGCCCGCTTCTACAGGGATTGGATAGCTAAACTTTTTCATGACATTACTGGTGAAGGTCTCCTGTGCTGCTGAGTACAGGTTCATCTGCTGGTTCTGCCTGCATCCGACAAATTTATGGCATGCCTGCACTAGCGCCTTGTCAGTCAGGCCGTGCTGGAAGTGGCCAGAAATACTCCACGCACGAGTCTCTGAGGTTGGGGTTTGTGCAGCACAAGCACCAGCCGGGTTACAGAACCCAATTTTGCAGCCGAAACATTGATCCCGCCTTCATTTACATATATATCTCAGAATTCAGATGTAAGAATGTGATTTATTAGATGGTAAAATATTAAAGGGTACAGAGAGTGAATGGGGTTTTACTGGAGGGATATCAGAGTGTGCAGGAGGCGGATTGGATGGCATATTAAAGTCAGTTAGTGAAGGAGTGAGATTAGACTGGGTGGATATTAATGAGTGTCGGGTTTGACCAGGAGAGTGCGATTAGACTGGGTACAATATTAAACGGATTTGGGGAACAAACTGAAGAATGGGATTTGAGTACAAAGAAAGAGCACATGGAGAAAAAGACTAGCATATACCTGAAGGGCCAAACTGCCTCTTTCTGTGCTGGTAAGTGCTAACAATCTACCATTCTAACATTACAACTGAGTCCCATTCTTGACTTCACCTATCACCCACACCGCGAAGCAGGGGCTGCTGGGCAAATCATCGGGATTGAGAACCATGGCTCATTCTCCTCACTCTCTTACCTCAAGGCACTGATTGTTATTGTGGTGCCTCAGCCACTCCCCTGGATCGCACCAGTCAATGAAGCTGCAGCCTCCCTTTCGTTGCCTGGATGGCCATCACACTTGGTAATGTTCTAAGTCCAGGTGAAACGGGAAGTGGTTACATTGAATAAACAGAACAGAACTTGAAGTCCACTAACCAACTGTGATAACTAATGAAATACTCCAGAGCATATCATAAATGTGAGTCATTTAACAGATTGGATGGGACCGGCCATTTCCTCAGTGCTGCAAGCACTGTGATTGATTACACATTCCTATACGACTGAACACATAGCTGATGATATTTAATTTTCTTTATCCCAAAGGAAAAGATGTGTGAAATCTCCGGAATGACATTAAATCATAAAATAATTTGAACTGTCATCTGTCCAAATAGTGTGCATTCATCACCGGGGACCACATTAACACAGTCCCCTTTTCAACCTTACCCATCATCCGCTCAACATCTCTGTATTGGCCTTTTCACCAAGTTCAAATCTTCTCCCCTTTCTATCCCTACCGAATGACGACATTGGTTAATATCGAGGCATGGTAGCCTTTTCATCTCCCCCCCCCCCCCCCCCCCCCCCCGTATTACTCCTCTTTGCTGGAATGATAGACTTGAGGAACCATGACTGAATTAGCAATTGGGAGCCGGTGAGCTCACAATCCCACTCAGGCAAATTGTGATATTGAATTTAAAAAATCCAGTGATGTTTGCACTAATGCTGGGAAGTGACCATGAAAGCTGATGGATCAAATCCACAAATATCCTTCGATAAAAAGAACTTGCTACCCCAACATGGTCTGGCTTTAAAAGTGACTCCAGTCTCACACTACTTCGCTCACTCTTCATGCTCTCGTGGCAACTGGGGATGGGAAAGAAATAAAGTGTCGCCAGAGTTTTAACAACAAATTTAAAGTACGTGAGAATTGAGCAGTGGGTGTGCACAGGCTGATAGTTCCATGGGAAGTATTGCAACCAACTCATGCATCAGCTCTTTATTACCATTCAGCACAAGTTACTGGATGGTAAGGAGGAGCAGGAACACTGGCTGGTTTTGTCTCCCCACTAGCTCAGAGGGCTGAGGGGAATCGTAGTGCCTCAACTGAGATTGGCTGACTCAGCATCCAGTGGAGATGGTGGGCGGGATTCTCTCAGCCCGGAGCCAGGCCGGAGAATCCCCGCGACGGGCGCGAATCGTGCCACGCCACCCCGACGCCGACACGCAATTCTCCGCAGAGCAGCCGGCCCACCGATTCCCGGTCCGGGATGGGCCAAACGGTCGTCGTGAAAATGTCGAGTTCCGCCGGTGCCATCCACACCTGCTCTCAGCCGGCGGGAATGTGGCGTGTAAGGGTCGGAGGGGGGGGGGGGGGGGGGGGGGGGGCGGTGGGTGGAGGGGGGGGGGTGTCCAACCCCGGGGTGGGGGCCTCCAATGTGGCCTGGCCCATGATCGGGGCCCACCAATCGGTGGGCCAGCCTCTCTGGCTGGAGGCTTCCTTTCCTACGCGCCGGCCTCTGTAGCCCTGCGCCATGTTGCGTTGGGGCCGGTGCATTGAAGGAAGCCACTGCACATGCGCGCGTTGGCACCAGCGCCACTGCGCATGCACGGATCCCGCGGCACCCAGTTCGCGCCGGGGTCAGCAGCTGGAGCAACTTGAACTGCTCATGCCGTTCTGGCCCCCTGTAGGGGCCAGAATTAGTCGTCGGGTCGGCCCATTCACGCCGTCGTAAAACGCGACGGCGTTTATGACAGCGTGAAAACTCTGCTGCGGGATTAGAGAATCCGCCCGGTATGTGGGACCTTCCATGGTTGTGCGACAGTGCAGAGCTGGATGATGTATTTATCAACCCACTCAGCCACCATGGAACTCAGAGATTTGATCAAGATTCACCAAAAGGGTAACAGCCACTCAGAAAAACAATGATTGCGATCTGTCACTGCTCTACCGCTGATGAAATATTATGTTAGTGTTCAAATAGAAAATATTGTGACAGGAATCAATCCTAAATAGTTTGTTGTGTATGAAATGTAACTTTGCTTTGGCCCGGACATTTTCGAGTCACTTTATTAATTTAATAGTCTATATACAGAAAAAAATGCTCAATTAATAGCAATCTTGCTCTGCAAAATTGATGACATTACATCCAAAGCTATTATCTTTCCATGGTAACGAGAGACAGGCCACAGAACGAGAGACTTTTATTTCCAAATCTTCTTGGCATCTGTCTCAGAGCTGCTTCACAAAGCTTCACAGAAACGGAATTATTTTGAAACCAGCTACAACCCCCAGATTGGGTCATTGACCGTCCTGGGATAAATGACACTTCAAAAAAAAAGATTGGAGTATGGAGTGAGGCACTGCATAGGGTAAACAGGACCTGGGTTGGGTAACCTGTACGACTTCCTGCGGTTGAAAAGATAAAGTATGAGTTAAGGTGCTCTGCAGAGGAAAGGTGGGGGGTGTTTGTGACCGTGTTTGAGGAGCTGTTCGTTGTGGAGGTGGGGGCGGGACATGGGGAGGGGGGAGGATGATAAAGGGGAAAACACTTGTACAGACTGTATAGTTGATTGCTGGAAAGTATGTTTCCCGTGTGTTATACATTTAATACATTTTTTTAAAAAAGAGTGTCATTTATCCCAGGACGGTCAATGACCCAATCTGGGGGTTGTAGCTGGTTTCAAAATAATTCCGTTTCTGTGAAACTTTGTGAAACAGCTCTGAGACAGATGCCAAGAAGGTTTGGAAATAAAAGTCTCTCGTTCTGTGGCGTGTCTCTCGTTACCATGGAAAGATAATGGCTTTGGATGTAATGTCATCAATTTTGCAGAGCAAGATTGTTATTAATTCAGCATTCTGAGTGGCTGTTACCCTTTTGGTGAATCTTGATCAAATCTCTGAGTTCCATGGTGGCTGAGTGGGTTGAAAAATACATCACCCAGCTCTGCACTGTCGCACAACCATGGAGGGTCCCACATACCATCTCCACTGGATGCTGAGTCATTGATCTCAGTTCAGGCACTACAATTCCCCAGAAACCCCAAATATCGCCACCAAAGGGTCCGCGTCCACCTCCTCCTTCACTATCCTGGCTAAGACCGCTAACACTCCCACCCAGAATCTTCCCAATTTTTCACAACCCCAAAACATGTGCGCGTGATTCACTAGCCCCCACTCACAACTCTCACAGTCATCTGCTACCCCCTGAAAGAACCCACTCATTCTCGCCCAAGTCATATGCGCCCTGTGCACCTTAAACTGTATCAGGCTCATCCTTGCACTGGAGGAGGTCCCGTTTACCCTAAGCAGTGCCTCACTCCATGATCCCTAATTGATCTCCCCTCCCAACTCCGCTTTTCATTTCTCTTTGATCTTCACCACCCGCTTGCCTCCCTGCTCCCCCAGCCACTTCTATATATCCCCAGTTCTTCCCTTCCCTTCCACATCCGGGACCAACAGTCGCCCCAGAAGGGTGTATCTCGGCAATCTCGGGAACCCCCTCCAGACGCAAAGTCCTAACCTGCAGATACCTGAACTCACTCCCCCTCGGCAGCTCTGCCCTCTCCCTTAGCTCCTCCAGAGTGGCCTTCTTGGCACTCTTGCATGTGACCTGAGATAAAGATCACAGGCACATTTACTGTTCCAGGTTCACTCTCATCAAACATACAACAAAGAACTGGGGCGGGATTCTTCTTCGGTGGGTGCGGAAATCGGGAAAAGCGATTGGGCAGAAGATTGGTTTTGAAGTTGAAATCAGGACCGGCACCGGTTTCACACTAAATCACAATTCTCCGGTGCCTCGACAATGGAGTCAATGCTTCCCACTCCGCACATACAGTAAACGCCGTTGGTATATCATTAGCGGGCCTGACCTTATATTCTCCGGGGCCTCCGCGATTCTCCACCTCGATCGGGGTGAATTCCCGATGGTGCGGTTCACTTGTGCTTTCTAAAATTGTGAAACAAGTGTGGTGGCTGCTGAGAGAAAGAGGGGGTAGGACACGGAGATGCGTGACTATGGGCTGCCAGTCCTGACACTGGCCGAGCTTTGCAGGGGAGGGGTAAAAAGGCCGTGGGGCCAGGGGGACACCCCTGCACTGGATTGGGGCACAGACCGGCATTGCTGCAGCCTGCAAGGCGACCATCTTGCTGTGCACCCCACTGACCACCCACCCTGGCTCCTGGTTCTGCAGAGTGACACCAGCCGTCTGGGTGCCCCCACCCCATTAGCTCCGCATTCCACCCGCACCATTGACCCCACCACAACCGCACCCCGCCCTCCACCATACCACCTACCCAACCGGCCGGCACCCACCGGCGAGGCACCATGCGGCCCATCCAAGGCCAACACCCACAGTAGCCTGTACAGGAGGTGCCGGATGGTGGCTGCGGTGCGTACCACTGGCATGGACAGCGCTAGCCGATGGTATCCTTGGCAGCAGGGATAAGCGCGATGGCAGTGACTCAGTTTGATTGGTTAGCTGGTGGTCAATCAATTGGCGAAAAGGCCGTATTCTACCCGGTAACAGGTGATGATTGGATCCTGCCTGAGTGTAATGATAACTAAGGAAAGCAAAGTTTGAATCCTGGACACACAGGGCAAGGACCTGCTCTTCTCTCTCTTTCTCTCTCTGTCACTCTCACTCTCTCTCTCTCAAACAGAGACCTGGATCTGAAAGCTTACTTTGAAGGAAAGTCTTCTTAAAGGCAACCATCTGAAATAAAGACTCTTTTTTTCTTTTACTTATTATTTACACCCCTTTCCTCCCTTCTATGTTTGTCTGTCTTGTGTGTCTGTGTGTGTGTGTGTGTGTGTCTGTGTGTGTCTGTGTGTGTGTGTGTCTGTGTGTCTATGTTTGTCTGTCTTGTGTGTCTGTGTGTGTCTGTGTGTGTGTGTGTCTGTGTGTCTATGTTTGTCTGTCTTATGTGTCTGTGTGTGTGTGTGTCTGTGTGTTTATGTGTAGAGGGTGGGGGTAAGTTAAAGTGGAGGCTATGGAATTAGATAATAGTTACCAGCTGTATTTGTCTCATATTTTGTTATAGTTCTTGTTATTAATAAAAAGTAATTGTGTTTAAATTCACAAACCTGATGACTGTAGCTATTGGGCAACCGAGGGCCAAAGAATTCAACAAATTATTTGTTAATTCAATTGTGTTGCGACTCCAGGTCAAGGGGGCTGGAATTAACCACGACCTAGCCCAGGGTGGTTGTAACGTTCGGCCTTGGAGTGAAGGTTAGGACAATGCCTGCACCTGAGATGAGAGCCGAAGATGCTGTTATGTTGCCAAAGCTGTGGTCACTCAGTCTTGTGGTGTGGGGTGGGGGTGGTGTGGGGTTTGCTCAACAAATCGTGTGAGCCAAGGACTGGGCATTGATATTGTGGCTAGGATACAAGGTTTTGAGTGGCAGCTGCAGGTGATGAATGGACACAGATTGGTCCTCAGCAGACAAATGGTAATGGTCAAGTCTCTCCTTTGACACTGCAGTGAGGGGACCATCAGGAAGATGGAGCCTGGGGATCATGCTGTCTGCCTTTTCACCTTAATAGGCAGGAGAGAAGAAGAATAAAACTGCAAGAACAGTTTGGCATGTGAAAGGCAGGAGCAGAACTAGCAGGAGCAAAGGGTCGCAGGGCCTCCTCCGCACGCAGAGGATGAACCCCAGAGAGTTGTGGTTCATAGGTGCCACGTAGTCTCAGGGTGCACAGTAGGCATTTGTCGTTCCTGCAGATGACCGAGATCGAGTGTCGCCAAAGACTGCACATGCCCAGGGAACTGGTTGGTTACATCTGCCACTTGCTGCAGGATTTTGTGCCACGGGAACTTGCATAGCATCCACTGCCAGTTTCACTATAAGTGATTGCGGCACTCAAATTTTACACAATGGTTCCTCCCAGGGTTCCACACACAAGTGCATCCAAGCGGTCCCGGACACAATCTTTGCAGGGGCACACAGCTTTGTGTGCAATTCGACTGCAATCAGGCAAGCCAGGAAGGAAGAGCAGGTGGGTTTTCAGTGGCACCATGGTTTTCCATAGAGGTGCAGGGTGCCATCAACTGCACTCTCATGGCAGTCAGAGCTCCATGGCATCACCTGTCAACTAGGTAAACTGCAAGGCCTCTCGCTTGTTGAATGTTCAGCAAGTCCGCGACCCACCAAACGCACCTTTCACGATTCCCAGGAAGTGTCCATAACTCCTACATTCTGAGCATCTCTCAGCTTCCTGACAATCTTTCAGGGTCCACCGGCAGCAGGGTTGACTCATCAATGGCAAATGCCACCCACTGAGGAGATGGCTGATGGCGTCTGTGTGGGGGCCACAGATTGCAGCTGAGAGACACCACAAGGCTCAAGCTGCAACTCGTACTTTGGTGGAGCAGACGATAGGGATGCTGAAGGTGAGGCTCCAATGTCTGGACCAGTCTTGCGGAGCCCTGCACTACAATTCACAAAGGGTGTCACACTTTCTGCACCCTGGACAACCTGTTGTTGCAACGGGGGGGGGGAGGAACTGCCTGAGGAGGAGATGGAGGAGTGGCTCGCTTCCTCCAATGAGGAGGATGCCAACATGGGTGAAGGTGTGGAGGTCCTTGAGGGCGAGGATTTTGGCCATGGGGCCATGGCAATGCCCATATGAGGTTAGGGGTGTGCTCATAGCAACTAGATTTGTGGAGGGTGATGACAACATACAGTTCCCATAATCTTCACATGGCATCTGTGAGCATTGGACATGTGTCTGACTGATGATTGTGCACCTACCATCTGTGATAAGGCTCCTGTCATCCTCGTGAGTTGTACCCTTGAGGAGCACAGCGTGATCGGAGGCAGGCGCTGATGAGTTGAGGGGCTAGCAGCATCTCAAAAGTGCAGAGAGCAGACAGGAGAATGACTGAACTCTGTGACGCCATCCCATTCACATTCTGAAAGGCATAATTCCCATCAAGATACAGGCATGACTGATGTGTTCAGTCATTGTGAAGGTACACCATCAAATTTCTGGGAAGACTGCACACAGCACAGGGATGAAGCTTTGGACTGAGAGTCCTGCCTTTATTTTTGTGCAGGAATCATGGGCTAGATTCTCCACGCCGTCGTGAAAACTGTGATCTTTTACGCCAGAAAAACTGGCATCAAAAGGCCACAGATTGACAGCCCTGCAGTGGGCTCATAGGGAGCCGTCGTGAGCTCGCATCTCCAGCTGCAGATACGGCCCCCCACACTTCTGGGTCAGAGTCCGCGCATGCGGCCACGCCGTTCTCAATGGCGAACTCAGACCACGGAGCTGACCACTGATAGAATGCCCCCGATCGGTCGTGTGCCCGACCCGGACCGCCCGCCCAAAAGTTGCCCAGTCCCGTATGAGCCCCCCCCCCCCCCCCTGATCAGCCTGCCCCCGACCATGGTGGCTGCGGACGCCACGCAAGTACCCGAATGGCAGAACCATGTTGGATCCACGCTAGCAGGACTGCGGCATATCGGGGGCGGAGAATAGCGGAGCCGGCCTCTGCCAATGGCCGCAGGTAGGGGATAAACCAGGTACAGGGTCCAGAGAATCAAGGAACCGCCGTCGGTCCCGATTCCATGCGCGAAAGTGGATTCTGTACCCCATCGCGGGACGTGATTTCGGCATCGGGGTGCGGAGAATCCAGCCCCACTTCAGACAGGTACGCAACTCATCATGTACAAGTGGTTGACACTTGTGCCCACTCTGTCAAGCTACAACTTCTTGACCTTCCATACTCTGCCACCACATTTTGATGCATCCCCAACATTCACAGCAGATGTGAACGCAGCCTGTTGACTGCTGTACCCTGTTGGTGGGCATCCTCTGCAGTGTTGCGACCTGGGCATTGCGGCCTACATTCGGGGTCCTGCTGTTTGGTGGCACCGCCCTACACTTGGTCTGGGGGACTGGAGATAATACATGTCACAGGAAGAGGGGATTCAGATGGACGGGACACTTTCGGAGCCACCTGGGTAGATGACCCGTGGGAATACACCAACTGATCCACCTCCCTGTGGGTGCTGGAAGGCCTTGGCTGTCTCCATTGAGGGCGGGTCAGCTGGAGTGAATTTGAGAGGGGTGGCATGGTGGTATAGTGGTTAGCACTGCTGCCTCACAGCACCAGGGTCCCAGGTTCGATTTGCGGCTTGGGTCACTGCCTGTGTGGAGTTTGCAGTGTTTACCAGTGTTTACCTCGGTGCATTGGTATGTCAGCGATATCATCTCAGTCTGAAAGCGGACAGACTCCTCCATGAAATCTTGCAATTTGAGGAGTTCAGCAGACATCCTTTCTGATTTTTCCCGCCTTGTATTTGGAGCTCCAGCAACTGAGGCATGCCTGAATCCAGAGGCTCGTCATCCGACTTGAACTCGGCAGATTGCTGGCCTCCAGCAATCCTCCGAGTGGCAGCATTCTGGGACGTCCCTGCCTCTGCCAGCTGTGGCTTGCAGAGATTGATGTGCTCACCAGATTGTGACCCTGAGGCTGCTATTGAACCAGGTCTCACCGAGGTGTGTGCCTCTGTGCTGGGGGAGGGTGTGGGTGTGCGCTGTGACTGGTGTTCATTGCCCTTGTCTGTGAATTCCTGTTCGCCGCTGCTCTCAGGGCTGGAGTCAGGGACCTGGTTCATGGATCTTTCAGCTGCTTACCATATAAAAATATAAGAACTAGGAGCAGGAGTAGGCCATCTGGCCCCTCGAGCCTGCTCCTCCATTCAATGAGATCATGGCTGATCTTTTGTGGACTCAGCTCCACTTTCCGGCCCGAACACCATAACCCTTAATCCCTTTATTCTTCAAAAAACTATCTATCTTTACCTTAAAAACATTTAATGAAGGAGCCTCAACTGCTTCACTGGGTAAGGAATTCCATAGATTCATAACCCTTTGGGTGAAGAAGTTCCTCCTAAACTCAGTCCTAAATCTACTTCCCCTTATTTTGAGGCTATGTCCCCTAGTTCTTCTGTCACCCGCCAGTGGAAACAACCTGCCCGCATCTATCCTATCTATTCCCTTCATAATTTTAAATGTTTCTATAAGATCCCCCCCCTCATCCTTCTAAATTCCAACGATTACAGTCCCAGTCTACTCAGCCTCTCCTCATAATCCAACCCCTTCAGCTCTGCGATTAACCTAGTGAATCTCCTCTGCACACCCTCCAGTGCCAGTGTGTCCTTTCTCAAGTAAGGAGACCAAAACTGAACACAATACTTCAGGTGTGGCCTCACTAACACCTTATACAATTGCAACATAACCTCCCTAGTCTTAAACTCCATCCCTCTAGCAATGAAGGACAAAATTCCATTTGCCTTCTTAATCACCTGTTGCACCTGTAAACAACTTTCTGTGACTCATGCACTAGCACTATGCTCCTTGGACAGAAAAGACAGGTCATTAGTCCATGGCAGGGGCCTGGGAAACAGGAGGCATCACTCACAGCAGGATTGTCTGATGGATGTTGCAGTGCTGGATCCTCACTTGATTGAGCCCCACCGACCTCACCATCAGCACACAAATGGTTCACATCCTCGCCAGCCGGCTAAATGACTTCTTCCACAAAGTCCATGAGGATACTAGGTTTTGGCATACCGCTACCTGCCTGGATCCTCTCGCTTTTGTTGTGTGCCAGATTGTCCTGCAGGAAAACAGATGGAGAGAGTGTAAGCAGGACACGTGCCAGCCTGATGATAAGGATGCCTGGCATTTGTGGATGGTGAGTGGGACCATAGAGATGATGAGGACATGACTTGCAGCGGAGATGAAGATGCGTGTGAGGGAGTTAGTGGTTGCGTCCCTTGCGTTGGCAGTGAGTGGAATCCCTGTAGGTGTGCGATGGGTGTGCGAATTGTGAGTGCTAAGAAGACATTCGCCCTCTTGCCACACTGGATGGCGATCCTCTTCTGCGGGGCATTGGCACTGATCACCACTGACACTGTCTCCCATGTTGGTTCAATCACCTTGGATGATGGTCTTTGCCCAGAGCGTGGGAACAGAACATCGTGGCCGGCCTCCGCTGTGCCCGCCAGGCATTCGAGGGAGGCAGCCATGACTTCCCAGCAGCTTCCTCTGACTTGAAGTGTGCTAGCTTCCTGCAGGGGCAGCCTTTAAATATGGCACAGTAAGAAGTCTTACAACACCAGGTTAAAGTCCAACAGGTTTGTTTCAAACACGAGCTTTCGGAGCGCAGCTCCTCAAACCTGTTGGACTTTAACCTGGTGTTGTAAGACTTCTTACTGTGCTCACCCCAGTCCAACGCCGGCATCTCCACATCATTTTAAATATGGCAGCAGGAGTATTGAAGCACTGAGATGATGGCCGGGTGGCCTCTGATTCAATGTCAAACCCGCGCCTGCTCATCTTTTGCACAAAGTATCACACAATATGGTGGAAAAACGTGCCATTGACGTCGACAGGTCCAATGCCACTTTTCCTGGCCGACATCGGACTTTGCCCATTTTTGGGACGATTCGGCCAGAGGTATCAGAAGCAGAATGGGATAGGTATGAATGCGGGGAAGGGGTAGACAGGGTTACATGCCAGAGGTGGATTGGGTGTCAATAGAATTTTCAGTGCAGAAGGACGTCATTCGGACCATTGAGTCTGCACCGGCCCTTGGAAAGAGCACCCCACTTAAGCCCACACCTCCCCCCTATCCCCGTACCCCAGTAACCCTACCTAACTTTTTTGGACACTGAGGGGAAATTTAGCATGGCTAATCCACCTAACACGCACATCTTTGGACTGTGGGAGGAAACCAGAGCACCCGGAGCAAACCCACACAGACATGGGGAGAAAGGGCAAACTCCACACAGACAGTGACCCAAGCCGGGGAATCGAACTTGGGACCCTGGAGCGGTGAAGCAAATGTGCTAACCACTGTGCTACCGTGCTGCGCATGTCAAAATGAACTTGGAATTCAAAAAGTTACTTAAGTTCAAAATTAAATCAATATTGGGGAGCTACCCACAAGCCACAAGCTGGTGTTGATGTTTGAGCTGAAGCAAATGGTGATTAGTCTTGCTGACAATTCAGTAGTCTCAGTGATGTTTCTACAAGCAGAAATTCAATAATGAGCACCTTCTTCTATAATACTATATATAGCATGCACCCCTCTAGATGCGGAAAGAGCACAAGAATGAAACTAATTTGCAAGCTCTTTCAATGAGGCAGAGGCATAATGGACCTAACAGCTTTATTCAGTGCAGTATTTATTTTCTTATTAGGACGTTTACAGATTATTGTGGACTTTGCTCTGCATTTCATACATTACAATAATTATTATGCTGCAAGAGTATTTAATTGGTTGTAAAGCAATTTGGGAAATCCTGGGCTGAATATTACACAGGCAAAATGGGCCCGTACCATGTCCACGTCAACATATTATTTGGTGCAATGATGTCATCATGTCGGAACTTGATAATTCCAGCTGAACTTCGCAAGCCGTGGCGGTTGAATGTCATGACCCACGCCAGCTGATCTTCGAGACCCACGCCAGCTGAACGTCACGACCCACGCCAGCTGATCTTCGAGACCCACGCCAGCTGAACGTCACCACCCACGCCAGCTGAATGTCACGTCCCACGCCAGCTGATCTTCGAGGCCCACGCCAGCTGATCTTCGAGACCCACGCCAGCTGATCTTCGAGACCCATGCCAGCTGAACGTCACGACGCACGCCAGATGAACTTCACGACCTACGGCAACTGAACGTCACGACCCACGCCAGTTGAACTTTGAGATCCACGCCAGCTGAACTTCGAGACCCACACTGGCCGAACTTCGAGACCCATGCCAGCTGAACTTCGAGACCCACGCCAACTGAACTCCAAGACTCATGCCAGCTGAACTTCGAGACCCATGCCAGCTGAACTTTGAGATCCACGCCAGCTGAACTTCGAGACCCACGCCAGCTGAATGTCACTACTCACGCCAGCTGAACTTCGAGACTTACGCCGGCTGAACATCACAACCCATGCCGGCTGAACTTCGCGGCTCACCATTTCCCCTTACCTTTAATGCAACAAGTGAGCCTGCTTGGTCTTCACGATCTCACTTCCTTTGAAAAACATCAAGGGGCTTGTCCTCGAAATCGCCATGCCTTTAAAGTTTTGAGGGTTTTAAACTCTTATTTGCCAGTACTTAACTGCATATAACACACATAGGCTTTGCATCCTGATTTGCATTGGCACAATTAACAAAACTATAGCTCCAAAGAAATCAGGCGGGTTTCTCCATCGGCAGACGGCGGTATTGCGGAACGTGATTGGGCGGAGAATCAGTCGTGAAGCGAAAATCGAGATGGGCGCTGGGCGCACACCAGGATTCCATGCTCTGGTGCCTCAACAGCGGCGTCAATGCGTTCTACTCCACACGCACAGTAAACACTGTTCGCATGTTATTAGCGGACCTGACCCGCTATTTGCTGGTGCCTCCTCTATGTCCTGCCTCCGCCGGGGGGAATTACCAACAGCGAGTTTCAGTTGTGGTTTTAGAAATAGGGAAAGAGGCGCCGTGGCCGATGAGGGAAAACGAGGAGGTAGGGCATGGAGAGGCACGTTCGAGGGCTGCCAGCCCTGCCACTGGCAGGGCTGACTGTTGGGAGGGGTTATGAATGTCTGCCAGAGGGCAGCACAGTGGCCTAGTGGTTAGCACAACCGCCTCACGGCGCTGAGGTCCCAGGTTCGATCCTGGCTCTGGGTCACTGTCCGTGTGGAGTTTGCACATTCTCCCCGTGTCTGCGTGGGTTTCGCCCCCACAACCCAAAAATGTGCAGAGTAGGTGGATTGGCCACGCTAAATTGCCCCTTAATTGGAAAAAATAATTGGGTAATCTAAATTTATTTAAAAAAATGAATGTTTGCCAGGCCCAGGGTGGGCAGCAGGGGGTGACAAGGGTGCCCAGGGGATGGGCCATGAGGTCGGAGTAACTCCCCAAGGGACCGACCATTGCCAAGGCCTGCAAGGCAGCCATCTTGCTGTGCACCCCACTGACTGCCCACAATGGCCCGGTGTTGTGCAGCAGCTGGGCTTCACCCACGATTGGGAACACCACGACTGATCGCTCTCTGACCTTCACGACACCCGCCTACCTGCAGTTTGAAAAACCCTGCCACAGGGTACACATCTTCCAGTTAGGAAGAGAGGAGGTGGAGGATATCGATATGGGGGAGGGAGAAGGTCAGGTGGTCAGAGGCAGGATGCACTGGAGCAAGGAGCTGGTGAAGGCAGGATGCTCGATGCAGAGCAAGGACTTATGTTTCCGAAGTATATAGGGCGAGGATGTGTTACATTTCTGTCTGAGACACAGCGCTGGAGGAGACTCAGGCTCCCTCCAGTCACAGTGACCTCTCTCTGTGAGATGCTGGCAGGGAAGATCGCTTCCAATTGGTCATCCAATGCCAGTGCGCTCAAGGCCATTGTGGTGCTTAATTTCTTTGCAACTGGGTCCTTTCAGATAGCCTGTGGAGATTCCAGTGACTTTACACAGTTTGCTGCCCACCACTGCATTCAGATCATCACCGATGCAATACTCTGAAGAGCGGACCAACACATTGGATTCTCCATGGACCAATTTGAATGAGCCAGAGGCTTTGCGGTGATGACAGGCTTCCCCAAGATGCAGAGCAATTCAATGCACTCACATCACCCTAAAGGCTCCATCAGGCCAGCCCTGTACACTTCACTCGTTAAATGTTCAGTTGGTATGTGACCACCATCGATGAAGTATGCAGGTCTGTGTTAGGCAACCAGGCAGCAGCATGCCACTTACATTCTCCGGAACTCCCAGGTGCCAGGGACATTTAATGGTCCAGATTCCTTGGTGATTGTCTTCTAGATCAGTGCTTCTCAAACTATCTGATGTGGCGGACCGGCAGTTTTTTTTTCAATGAGCCAGGGACCGGTGAGCGAAACAAGTCAATCCAGGATTACTGTCTCTTTCTTTTCTGGAAACACTCCGCGTACCGGCAGACGATGGCTCGCGTACCGGCACCGGTACGCGTACCACACTTTGAGAAGCACTGTTCTAGATGACGAGGGTTACCCTTTGAAGAAATAGTTCATGACACCAGTGAGGGTCCCCACAACAGGTGCAGAGAGGAGCCCTAATGACAGCCATGGGACCATCAGGACCAGTGTGCAGCTGACAATTGGGCAGCAAAAGATAAGGGGCAGGATTCTCCGCCCACCCACCTCCCCCCCAAGCCAAAATCGCGTTCGGTGACGGGGCGGAGAATACGTTTTGATGCCGAAATCGGGAGCAGCGCCGTTTTTCGGATTCAGGCGGCGCCGAGTATCCACAACCTTAAGCCATTGCCTGAGCCCTGCCCCACGATGCTCCGTCCGCGACCGTCCGCGTTCCTGGTGATGTGAGTTACGTGTGCTCACACCGTTCTGGAACCTCGCGAGGCAGCTGCGGACTCAGTCCGGCGCCGCCGCAGTCGGGGGAGGGCTGATCCACGGGCAGGGGGGGGGTCTTCATTCGGGGTTGGACGTACTGTGGGCGGGCGGTCCGGGCACGCGTGAGCGGCCGAAGGGTGGCACTATTTTTGTAGGCCTGAATCCGCCGTATGGATGAGCGGCCACGGAACCAGAAATGCTCAGGGCTGTATCGGCAGTTAGAGCTTCGAGCTCTATGCTGCCTCCTTGCTAACCCCAGCAAAACAGCGCATTGGTGGCTGTTTTGCGACAGTTTTCCTGCCGTAAAGGACCACCATTTTCACGCCGGTGTGGGGATTTCAAATGGAAATCCAGCCCATGGTAGGTCAGGAGGAGAACTACAGCCTGCTCCATCCAGAGTGCCACTGATGGTGGTTGTGTGCTGCACTCCATACAACCTTGCACAGGGGACACCCTGGGGGAAGAAGAGCTACAAGACAGTGGGCATCCTCTGATGCTGAGGTTGGTAAGGAGGTGAGGGAACACCCTGAGAAAGAAGTGCAAGGGTCAGCACGGTAGCAGAAGGATGGCCATGACACACGAGAGGCCGTAATAAGGCAGAGGTTCCAGCAAGTCTAGAATTAGTGGTCTCTGAGTTCCATGCACTCCCTGTGTCTCAATGTCACCCACCTGAACAGGGATCTCTTTCAAAGACTCCTGTTAGCACACCCACCATCTTGATCCCATACGCACCGTTGCATCTTGACCAACCTTGGCAATAGGAATGAATAATTTCTCCCATCATTTCATAAATCAATGAAAGATAAACTCAATCTCTGCATGATGGCTAAGAAATAGCTGGTTTATTGACCATTGACCATAGCTCCTCTAAGGAATAGATAATTAAAACACACACTGTGAACAGGATTATATCTATTTTTTTCTGTATTCTCTTCTGTGTGATGCAGCTTAGTGCCCCCCCTTACTTGCTGTTGCACTGGAGAGAGGCTTCTGAGCTGCTTTCCCCCTTACCTTGGATGACTTTGACAGGCGTCCTCTGTGTAGCTGATGCCTTCAGGGCCCCGCCACACTAGATTTCTCCTGTTAAGTGGCACGAGGGCCTTCAGTCACCGCAGCAATCAAGGTTAACCATGTCAATGGTAGAGGGGCAGAGGAGAGGTTGCCCCATCATAAAGCACCCTAAGAGGTACTTTCAGAAGGCACCAATTGCTGCTCAACCTCCACCGTGAGGACCAATTGGGCCTCTCTGCCTTCTTGGGAGGTCGCAAGGCCCTTTGGAATCTCACCACCCCGGCCTTCCTCTAATTGCTCCTTTGCCAATTGACCAGCTCCATTCACTTGAAGACAACTGTAGAACTTCCTCCTCCAGCAGAGTGGGGATTGCCAGGTTGGACATGCAACCTCAAGTCCTCTTCCTCTCCCTGCCCTTGTGGGCCCACTTTACTTGCATTGAGGTGTTATAGTGCTATGACAAGGGACAATAATCTCTTCATATTTCCAAGCACTGAGAGGAATTTATTATACCCACAATGATTGGTAGACGACACTCTGTACCATATGCCATTATCAGCCCCACCCCACCCCTCGCAAACGCTCCCACCAGCACCACCCCACCCGGCAACTACAAAGACACCTTACACATGAGCATCAGGGCCAGAAACAGTGTCATTTGTGAATAATGCGGCTTGGGATTTCTGAAGTACTCGCAAGGCGTGACCCTTATCGACCTTTTCCTACCTTCTGTGTACACTAATGTATGGAGTGGAGACTTACCCTTGCTGATCTCAAAAGGTCATTAAGCTTCCAACTTTGAGGCGCCACACCAACACTGCAGACCTCTGCGGCTATGTCCATCCAGGCAGCTCTGGTCATTGCAGAAGGTCCTCCTGTCTGCCGGTATTAAAACCTTACTGCCTGGTGATCAGAGGGAGTCATCATCAAAACGGAAGGTGGTTTGGTACCTCCCTACCCCCCCCCCCCCCCCCCCGCCGTTCCCTTCCCTCAGCCATGTTTGGAGAACATGTTAAAACAATTCAGCTGCACCATGTGGTGAACACCACTAGTGGTATATTATATGTATTACGGCACTGCCCGTATATTAGAGGCACGACGGTAAATCCCTGCCTGCTGGCTCCACCCAGCAGGCGGCGTATAAAAGTGTGCGCTCTCCCGCACTGCAGCCATTCTGGTTCCAGCTACAGGAGGCACAACATCTTGTTCAATAAAGCCTCGATTATTCCACCATTCTCGTCGCGTGATAATTGACGGTACACACCACATTCACACCTTACCATTCTGCAAATGCTGACCATGCATGCTGTGTGGGTTGCTGACAAAAGTCCTTAATGATGATTCTCTGTGGAATTTCACACGTTATTCAGTTTAATAGAACTTGAGCCGATGCTTGTAAATCTTGCAAACGTCCAGAAATTCCTGCTCCCTTCCGGCTCCAGAAAAAGTCACGGGCATCTGACACTATCGCCATGTCAAATGCCTTTTCAATTAGTGGCTGTGACCTCCTCTGGATGACAGCCTGCAAATCCTGGAGCTCGACATCTCGCCCTCCTTCTTCAATTTTGTGGGAAAATGACACTCAAGTTGGAAACCCACCCATCAGCCATTAATTGGATCATTGCCATGTTTTATGGCGGAAGACAATGGCAGAGGTGGAAGTCAGCGAGACACCTATTACCAGATCTGAGTCCTGCCCATCGAGACATGTGTTTCATTCAGCTCCTTGAGGGGCTCTGCAAAAGAATTTATTTTTTTCTTAAAGGTGTTGTTCAAGGTTCCCTTTAAGCCTGGCAATATTAAATGCTCATGATGTCCAGGTGAGGGCAGCAAACAGCCTTTTTTTACTGCTAGTTTTCTTTAAATATTGCTTTAAAGAGATTTATCCTGCTGGTGCTTTCTGTTTATCTAGTCTTTTTTGTTTTGCTTCGGTCGAATCCGTTGACCAAAGAATGAATAAGACAGGGAGGACAATGGGAAAGAAAGGAGAGTGAGAAAAGAGAAAATAGACACCGGGATAAAGCTGAGGAAGAGAGGGGGTGAGAGAAAGGAGAGAGAGCAGTCAGAGTGAAGAAAAGGAGGGGGGGGGGGGGAGGGAAAGTACAGAGGGAAAGAGAAGAAAAGTGAGACAGAAAAAAGACTGGATACATGTGTGAGAAAAAAGCAAATTGTGAGAGCGGGAAAGAGAGAAGACGAGGACAAGAAATCAGAGTGCGAAAGAGAAGAAAAGGAAAGAGAATACAGGAGCTGCCGATCAGGAACCATGCTGAACTGTATTGGTTGGGATGTTGGAGCTATGTGGTGCAGCCTGAGTCCCAGCGAGTTACAGTCCAGGAACTACATTGCACTCCTATACCCCAAAACTGAGTGAATCTTCGGACACAGAGTCAAACGCTGGTCACTATAGACGGATTAAATGTTGCATACTCATGAAGAACATTGAGATTACACCGCACTATCTATGTTTACAAACGACACCACTTATTCCAGTAGCAACTACTCTGTAGACATCTGCAGTCTAAAACCTTTTACCCCCACTTGCAGATGCAGTCCCCATCCCCAGGATTACTGGAAATTGTTGAAGGTAGCAAAGCAATAAGGGCACCGAGTCGCCATTGCAGTGATAAAGTAAATATAAATATAGAAAAACATGAGCTCGCTGGCCAGGGAAAGCCACAGCAAACATTATACAAATACGCTGTCAGTCTTTTCTGCCGTCTTTCAATTTGATCTGACTGCAGAAATAATCTAAAATGTAATATAATATAAAATATCTGAGGGAGCGAGACATAGAGAAAGGAGATAAGAGTCATTGAAGGAGGGTGAAGACTATGGTTGAAAAAGAGGGGGGGGGGAGGGGGGGAGGTGAGTGAGCCAATATAGCAAGAGGTTAGAGAGAAAAACAAATAGAGCAAAGGAAAATTATAAACATTAAGAAGAGAAACAGGGTAAGACAAGCAAAAGGAGAGGGTGAATGGAAACAGGATGAGGGGATGCAGAGTGAGAAAAGAGCAGATGGAGATTAATGTGGGTCTCCACTGCTGATTGTTTTCAATCCATTCCTTGCCCATGAGGCTGCAGTTTGGGACCAGGCTGGTATCAGCACAACATTTAGCTGGATTTATCGCCGCAAACTTTACATTTCAAAACACAAATCGAGGATTTTGGCCTGCCAATTGTCTAATCCCACATCAGCTACCCAAATATAACTTTATAGAAGCAAACCTTTCAGAGATTCAAAAAGATTTAACATGGATTTCAGCAAATTATTGCAGCATTTAAGCTTTTAGTCTCTTTCCTTCCGAAGAATGTAAGACGATAATTAACATTTACCGTCAGAAAGCATTTCTTTTTTGTTATAAATTTAGAGTACCCAATTTTGTTTCCAATTATGGGGCAATTTAGCATGGCCAATCCACCTACCCTGCACATCTTTTGGGTTGTGGGGGTGAAACCCACGCAAACACGGGGAGAATGTGCAAACTCCACACGGACAGTGACCCAGAGCCGGGATCGAACCTGGGACCTCGGCGGCGTGAGGCAGCAGGGCTAACCCACTGCGCCACCGTGCCGCCTGTTAGAAAGCATTTCTTAACAACGTGGCAGAAAATATTTGTGAATTGCCAATATGTGTGCAACAATCCAAAACAGATGAGCAATTAAACTATTCATCATTTATAAGTTAACATGTATTTTTTTTAGATCTGGCCCACAAGTCCCTGATTTCAAGTATTGTTACATGTTGAAGAAACAAGTGAGGAAACTTTACTGATGAAAGCAAAATAAACTAACAAAGGGATGTAAAGCTGCAAGACAGGTAGAGATCTGTCAGCTGGCAGAGCGGAAATTCCCAACAACTGCAGGGCAGCGCGAACAGAGAACAACTACAGGAAAGCAGGAATATTCTCATCAATCTCAGGGCGAAAAATGACAGGAAAACAAGAATATTCTCAATAATCTTCGTGAAACTGCACGAAGGCACAAATGTTTTCAAGAATATTGGGAGTATTCGTTTAGTTTCTCTCTCTCGTATTATTGAGAATATTTATGCTTTCCTCTCCTCTAGTTTCTCGAAGATTATTGGGAATATTTTTATTGAGAAAGGGAAGGGGGAATGGGTTGAGAAGGGTGGGGAGGAGAGCAGATTGAAAGAGAATGAAGTGGGGGGGGGGGATATGAAAGTGGGAGGAGGTGGGAAGGAGGGAGTGAAGGGAATGGGAGTAGGGGAGTGCGAGGTATGAGGGACAGTGGGTGTGGGGGAAGCAGGATAGGGGAGAGGAATAGGAGGAGAGAAGGGAAGGGAGGAATTGGGGTCAAGGAGAGGAGGGCGGATCGATTGTGGTGGAGAGAAGGGAGGAGGAGGGGAAAGGGGTTTTGGGTAGGAGGGGAGGAGATAGTGGGAGAGGATGTGGAAGAGAGGGTGAGGATGGGGGGAAATTATGGTGCAAGGAGAGGAGATAGAGGGAGGGAAAGGAAAGAGTGGAAAGGGGAGGGACCCCTCTTCATAGTGGAAGATGAGGTGGGTGAAAGAAGGGGAAAATTAGGGCGAGGAGATGAGGGAAAGGTAGAGGTAGAAAGGTGAGGGGGAAAGGGAAAGAGAAAGAGATGACGGGAGAGGTTAGAAAGCAGTGAATGAGAGGGGAGGCAGAATTTGGAGGGGGAAGATCGAAAGAGAGGAGATGTGGGGAGGGGGAGAACAGATGGGCGGAGGTGGAGGGGGAAGGGGAGGGAAGGGACAGAGGGGAGGGGGATGGGGAGAGGGGAGAGGAAGTGGGAAAGAGGAAGAAGAACGTGAAAAGAGAGAGGGAGATGGGAGGGCGAGAGTTGGGGGGGGATGATAAGTGAGTGGGGGAGGTGGAGCCAGGAGGGGAGAGGGGAGGCAGCAGTAGAAGGGGAGGATGGCGAGGGGTGGGATGGAAAAAAGATGGTAGAGGGGAAGGGAGAAGGGTGAGAAGAGGTGAAACAGGAGGGAAAGTTGGGTGGTCAAAGAAAAAGGGGAGAAAAATAAAGGGAGGAGGGATGAGTAGGAGGGGAGGGGGCGGAGGGGAGGGAAGGTGGTATTGAGCAGAGGAGAAGAGGGCAAGAGAAGGGAAGGAAGAAGGGAAGAGGAGAAAGGGGAGAAGAGCAAGTGGGGAGGACGGATGTGAGGGGATGAGGATACAAGGAGGAGATGTGAGAGTAGGAGGCATCGGAAGAGGAGGGGTTGTGGAAGGGGGGGAGAGTAGGGGGTCTGGGGAGGAGAGCACGGAGGAGGAGGGTCTGGGTAGGAAGGTGGAGTTGGGGGGGTCTGGGGAGAGGGCAGGAGGAGGAGGGGTCTGGGGAGGAGAGCAGGGAGGAGGGGTCTGTGAAGGAGGGTGGAACAAGGTTGGTCTGGCGAGGAGGGATCTGGGGAGGAGGGCAGTGGAGCTGGGCTCTGGGGAAGAGAGCAGGAGGAAGTGGGGTCTGGGGAGAAGAGCAAGGAGGAGGGGTCTGGGGAAGAGAGCAGGAGGAAGAGGGTCTGGGAAGGAGAGCAGGGAGGAGGGGTCTGGGGAGGAGGGATCTGGGGAGGAGGGCAGGAGGAGAATCATAGAATCATAAAATTTATAGTGCAGGAGGCCATTCAGCCCATGGTGTCTGCACCGGCTCTTGGAAAGAGCACCCTACCCAAGCCCACACCTCCACCCTATCCCCGTAACCCAGTAATCCCACCCAACACTCAGGGCAATTTGGACACGAAGGGGCAATTTAGCATGGCCAATTCACCTAACCTGCACATCTTTGGACTGTAAGCCTAGTGGCTTTTCATTCAACTTCATTGTTACTTTTCAAGTAACTTCATTGAAGCCTACTTTTGACAATAAGCGATTATTAGTATTATTATTATTGTGGGAGGAAACCGGAGCACCCGGAGGAAACCGATGCACACACAGGGAGAACATGCAGACTCTGCACAGACAGTGACCCAAGCCGGGAATCGAACCTGAGCCCCTGGAGGTGTGTAGAAATTGTGCTAACCAATTGCTGCTGAGAAGGAGGAGGGGTTCTGGGGAAGAGGACAGGAGGAAGAGGGGTCTGTGGAGGAGGGATCTGGGGATGACGGCAGGAGGAGGAGGTGGGAGTCTGGGGAGGAGGGCCTGGGGAGGAGGAGTCTGGGGAGGACGGGTCTGGGGAGTAGGAGTCTGGGGAGAGGAACAAGAGCAGGAGGGAGTTTGGAGAGGAGGGGGCAGGGAAGGAGAGGTAAACAGGGTGAGTCTGGGGTGGAGGGGAGGAGGAAAAGGGACCTGGGGAGGAGAGGGGAACAGGGTGGGTCTGGGGAGGAGGGATCTGGGGAGGAGGGCAGGAGGAGGAGGGGTTTCGGAGGAGGACATGTGGGGGAGTTCAGGGGGAGAGGTCTGAGGATGAGAGTAGGGTGAGGAGGGCAGGGGGAGGAGGAGGGCAGAGGAGGGGTCTGGGGGAAGAGTCCGGGTAGGAGGACAAGGAACGGGGAGTGGTCTGGGGAGGGCAGGGGGAGGGGTCTGGAGGAGGGGTCTGGAGGAGGGCAGGTGAGGGGTCTGGGAGAAGGGCAGGGGGAGAAGGGCAGGTGGAGGGGTCTGGGAGAAGGGCAGGGGAGGAGGACAAGTAACGGGGAGTGGTCTGGGGAGGGCAGGGGGAGGGGTCTGGAGGAGGGCGGGGGAGGGGTCTGGAGGAGGGCAGGTGAGGGGTCTGGGAGAAGGGCAGGGGGAGAAGGGCAGGTGGAGGGGTCTGGGAGAAGGGCAGGGGAGGAGGACGGCAGGGGGAGGGGTCTGGGGAGAGCAGGTGGAGAGGTCTGGTAGGTGGGCAGGGGAGGGGTCTGGGCGAGGAAAGGTGAGGGGTCTGGGGAGGGCAGGGAGTGGTGTCTGGGGGAGGGCAGGGGAGCGGTCTGGGGGAGGGCAGGGGAGGGGTCTGTGAAGGGGAGGGCATGGGGAGGGGTCTGGGGGAGTGCAGGATGGTGCGACCATTAATTCACATGAGACAGAGAGTTGAAGTGAACAGTGGCTTTAATCAACTAGAACAGTGCCTGCCTGTGACTGCTCTGCAATGAGAGCCGCCTACAGGGCTGCTGCGCTTTATACCTTCCCTCAAGGGGGCGGAGACAGGGGCGGAGCCCACAAAGGCACCAACCTGATACATTCTATGTAATATCGTACAATGGTCCATAGGTGGAGCCCAGATGGGCAACAGCGTTGTACAGAGGAACACATGGTGAATGGTTAATACAATATTCACCACACAGGGGGAGGAGGAGGGCAGTGGGAAGGGTCTGTGGGAAGGCAGGGGGAGGGGTCTGGGCAAGGGCAGGGGAAGGAGGAGGGCAGGGGGAGATGTCTGGGGGAGGAGATGGGCAGGGGAGGGGTCTGGGGGAGGGCAGGGGGAAGGATGGCAGGTGAGGTTTCTGGGAGAGGGCAGCGGTCTGGGGGATGGCAGGTGAGGTTTCTGTTGGAGGGAAGGGGTCTGGGGGAAGGGCAGAGGGAGGGGTCTGGGGAAGGGCAGGGAATGGGGCCTGGGGTGGGGAGGGCAAAGGGAGGGGTCTGGAGGAGGGCAGGGGAGGGGCTTGGGGAGGAGGGGGCAGGGGAGGGTCCTGAGATAGGGTAGGGGAGGGAGGGGTCTGGGGAGGGAAATGTAGTGGCTGGGGAGGGCAGGGGTAAGGGGAAGGGTCTGGGGAGGGGAGGACAGGGGAGGGGTCTGAGAAGGGGAGGACAGGGGGAGGGGGCAGGGGGAGGGATCTGGGGAGGGGAGGGGAGTGGCTAGGGAGGGCAGGGGTAAGGGGCGGAGTCTGGGAAGGGGAGGACAGGGGAGGGGAGGACAGGGAAGGGGTCTGAGAAGGGGAGGACAGGGGGAGGGGTCTGGGGAGGGAAGGGGAGTGGCTGGGGAGGGCAGGGGTAAGGGGAGGGGTCTGGGAGGACAGGGGGAGGGGTATGGGGAGGACAGGACAGGGGGAAGGGTCTGTGGAGGGGGCAGTGGGTGGTGTCTGGGAAGGGCAGGGGAAGGGGTCTGGGGAGGGGGGAGGGGGCAGCGGTTGGGGTCTGGGAAGGGGAGAGCAGGGGTAGGGTCTGGGAAGGGGAGGGCAGGGGGAGGGGTCTGGGAAGGGGAAGACAGGGGAGGGGTCTGGGGGGGCAGTGGGTGGGGTCTGGGAAGGGGAGGGCAGGGGGAGGGGTCTGGGGGGCAGCGGGTGGTGTCTGGGAATGGGAGGGCAGGGGGAGGGGTCTGGGAATGGGAGGGCAGGGGGAGGGGTCAGGGGAGGGGGCAGTGGGTGAGGTCTGGGAAGGGGAGGGCAGGGGAGTGGTCTGGGTAGGGGAGGGGTCTGGGAAGGGGAGGGAAGGGGGGTGGGTTCTGTGAAGGGGAGGGGTCTGAGAAAGGGAGGACAGGGGGAGGGGGCAAGGGGAGGGGTCTGGGGAGGGTAGGACAGGGGAGGGGTCTGGGAAGGGGAGGGCAGTGGGAGGGGTCTGGGGAGGGGAGGACAGGGAGGGGTCTGGGAAGGGGAGGGAAGACTAGGGGTCTGGGAAGGGGATGGGTCTGGGAATGGGAGGGCAGGGGGAGGGGTCTGGGGAGAGGAGGAGAGGGGGAGGGGTCTGGGAAGGGAGGGAAGAGGAGGGCTCTGGGAAGGGGAGGGGTCTGGGAAGAGGAGGGTAGGGGGAGCGGTCTGGGGTGGGTAGGACGGGGAGGGGTCTGGGAAGAGGAGGGGTCTGGGAAGGGGAGGGGTCTGGGAAGGGAAGGACAGGGGAGGGGTCTGGAGAGGGGGCAGGGGCAGGGGGAGGGGTCTGGGAAGGGGTCAGGGGGGTCTGGGAGGGAGGAGGGGAGGGGTCTGGGAAGGGGAGAGCAGGGGGAGGGGTCTGGAGAGGGGGCAGGGGGAGGGGAGGACAAGGGGGGTCTGGGAGGGAGCAGGGGGAGGGGTCTGGGAAGGGGAGGGCAGGGGAGAGGTCTGTAGAGGGGAGGGGGAGGGGTCCGGGAAGGGGAAGTCAGGGGGGTCTGGGAGGGAGGAGGGGGAGGGGTCTGGAGAGGGGGAGGGGGAGGGGTCTGGAGAGGGGGAGGGGGAGGGGTCTGGGAAGGGGAGGTCAGGGGGGTCTGGGAGGGAGCAGGGGAGGGGTCTGGGAAGGTGAGGGGGGTCTGGGAGGGAGCAGGGGAGGGGCCTGGGAAGGGTAGGGCAGGGGGAGGGGTCTGGAGAGGGGGGAGGGGCAGGGGTCTGGGAAGGGGGGGTCTGGGAGGGAGGAGGGGAGGGGTCTGGGAAGGGGAGGTCAGGGGGAGGGGTCTGGAGAGGGGGGAGGGGAGGGGTCTGGGAAGGGGAGGGTAGGGGACGGGTCTGGAGAGGGGGCGGGGTCTGGGAAGTGGAGGTCAGGGGGGTCTGGGAGGGAGCAGGGGGAGGGGCCTGGGAAGGGGAGGGCAGGGGGAGGGGTCTGGAGAGGGGGCAGGGGGAGGGGTCTGGAGAGGGGGCAGGGGGAGGGGTCTGGAGAGGGGGCAGGGGGAGGGGTCTGGAGAGGGGGCAGGGGGAGGGGTCTGGAGATGGGGAGGGGGAGGGTCTGGGAAGGGAGGTCAGGGGGGTCTGGGTGGGAGCAGGGGGAGGGGTCTGGGCAGGGGAGGGGTCTGGAGAGGGGGGAGGGGGAGGGGTCTGGGAAGGGGAGGTCAGGGGGGTCTGGGAGGGAGCAGGGGGAGGGGTCTGGGAAGGGGAGGGCAGGGGGAGGGGTCTGTAGAGGGGAGGGGAAGGGCTGCCAGCCTACACTGCACTTTGCTGGAGAGTGTGCTGCTGACGGGGAGCTGCAGCCGCCGCTCACCTGCTCTGTGGGAGCTGAGGGGACTGGGACTGAGCGCTCGGGCAGTGCTGAGGGAGCTGGAGGGAGGGATTGGCGGGATTTGCTGGCGATGGTTGTCGCTTTACCGGGGAGGGGGCGGGAGCTGAATGCGGAGCCTTCCTGCCTGTGTGATCTGGAGGAGATATCCCCTGTTCAGTGAAGGACTGGGGGCTGCTGTTTGCAGATGGACTCTGAGCTTCGGCAATGCAAGCGGGGCGAGAACAGTCAGACTCAGCACTGCCCATTCGTCAGGAAAAAAATCTCCAAATCTGGAATAACGAGCCGGAGGCTGAGAAGGGGACAGGATCGGGGGGTTGGAATGGACATTTGCTTTGGAGAATTGGTGCGCTCCGGGTAGAAGGTGCCTTGCAGTAAAATAAATCCGAGCTGCTTTCGCTTCCATCAGGATTAGATGGGGACAGTTCATTGCAAAGGTTCATGCAACATTTGGAGTGAGAAGATGTCTCTCAACTGTCCTTTGAACAGCATTGCTGTGAGAAATGGCTTTCTGGACCAGCCCAGCAGTCCATCCATATAAAGTATCTCAGCGGCTGCTCTTTGCCTTCACTATTTCTCTCTCTCTCACCTATGTCTGCTACACTTTGATGAGTTGCTACACTTCCATCCAATTCCCCTTGCACGACACCAGCTCCCTGTACCAATCCCGGCCGCTGGTCACCGAGCAGAAGCAGGACAGGGTTGGCGAGCGCCCCACCACTGCCAGGGATTGGGTCAGCCCCAGGGGCAGCTCGGTGCCAGCCCCGGGGGAGGTGGCTGGCACCAGCAGCGACTGGAGGGAGAGCCAGCCTGAGGTGTACACGGTGCAGAGCTGGCTGGAGAGGGAGGCGCAGGAATCCAGCACCACGGACGAGGAGCTGAGCCGGACCAACAGCACCCCGGACTTCGGGCTCCAGAGGCTGCCCCAAGCCATCATCATCGGGGTGAAGAAGGGGGGCACCCGGGCACTGCTGGAGGCCATCCGGGTGCACCCGGACGTCAGGGCTGTCGGGGTGGAACCTCACTTCTTCGACAGGCACTATGAGAAAGGGCTGGAGTGGTACAGGTAAGGGCCAAGGCCACCCATTCTGGAGAGGGGAACCTCACTGAGAGAGAATCGTCCTGATTTCCAGCTCTACCTCCCCACAATATATCCATGCTCCATCCCACCGGCGTCTAATGGGTTAAAATGTTTCGGCTCTGCACAGTTGACTTAATTATGTATCAAACCAAGCCCGAAGCTTAATTTAAACGCACTCATACTGCATCCAATACAAATCCTGGTCTCAGTTTTAACACATTAACATTGGCAAATATGCAATGTGTGTTCCGCTCTGCGCTCAGCAAGTACCGTGCATGTTATGAGCCATAATTCAGAGCTTAATCTGTTGGAGAAACATTACACTCCCCTTTAAATGTGGGGGGTGCTGGGGAGGTTTCGCGGTCTGGGTGAGTGGAAAGAGACAGTTCGATCCACTTGAATGGGAATCACCCTTTACTTTCCAGGCGTTGGGGAATGAAACAGTGCCAAGCCCCATATTGTGGGCAGTGAGTGGGTTTAGAGTATGGGGGTCTGGATTGCCCAGATGGGACGCAGGGGCAGCCAAAGGGAGTTATGTCACACACCATCCCGCCTGCATCCATTTCATTGGCAGCTGATGTGTGAGGAACATGCTGCTGTTATTGAAGTTGTTGAAACCCCATTCCAGCACTTTCTTCACTCACTCTGCTTCACAGTCCCAAAAGATCAATGCAAATCCATGTCGCTGGCAAGAGAGACGCATTAAGAATGATCTGAGTACTGGGAGCTTCAAATGTTGTGTATATTGTCAGTGTTGCAATGTCCCCATTTTTATCTAAATGTTATACTTTTGCAGCTACCCCATCCGCTTTTTCCTCATGTTTAACCAAATTAAAAAAGGGAGCTTGAGGGAATTGACACCTATCGAGTCCTCCCTGGTCGCCAGAGGAGATGTCTCTTATTGATGAGAAAGATCAACATCACTCTCCTAGTATTTAAACCAAATGGTTGTGAATTTTCGAGCAGACATTTTCCCCGTTCATTTTTTTCAAATATATCATTTATATGGTGGAAAAATGTTCCTTTTTTTTACTGCGTTGGGAGGGAAGCAGCATATCATGAGACCATAAGTTTTGCACTGTTAACATAATCTATTAAAGGACACCTTCTGTGCGGCAAGACTATAAAAGCTAAGCTTCTCCATCGAACACAGAAGCTTCATGGACGATTTGATAAAAGTGTCTTAAATTATGAAAGGTTTTAATATAAATAGGGACTGTTTCCAGTGGCAGAAGAACGGGTAACCGGCGGACACAGATTTAAGATAATTGGAAGAATAATCTGTTGGGAAATGGGAAGAAGTTTTGAAGGCAGCAAATGGTAATGATCGGGAATGCTCTGATTGAAAGGGGAAAAACAGGTTTAACAGTAGGTTTGAAAAGGGAATCGAATCAATACTAAAAGACAAGGACCGGAATTCTCCAGCCGTTTACGCAGCACATCCCCGTCCGTAGGGTTCCCAGTGGCATGAGGTGGCTTCAGTGGCAGTTCCCATTGACAATGGTGGGATCAGAGAATCCAGCAACCAGCAAACAGCACGCCTCCAAGAAACACGCAGCTGGGAGGCCAAAGAATCCTGCCCAAGTTTCAGAGGGTTTTGCAGAATCGGCAGGGCAATGGGGCTAATTGACTGCTCTTTCACAGTCGGCTTCCTTCCACACTGTATGGTTCAATAACCAGAGACCTGCAAATTCTGTCTCCACTTCTTTTAGTTTCGTCTATCCTGCACAATACGGTCTGCATCCTGCCAGACGAGGAAGAGATATATTCCCATGCCTCTGTTTGAATGCAGAACCTGCCCTCACAAACCCTGCATGTGAGGGAGTGAAGTTGTACCCATCTTCACTTTAGGACAGCGTTGTGGTCCCAGCTTCTGACCTGTGACACTCTAAAGCCATAATCATCCCACATCCCTGGGATTGATCTCAAAGTTGGTGCCTTAACCTGGGTTTAATTTATTTTATTCTTTCCTGGGATGTGGGTATCACTGGCAAGAGCAGCATTTGTTACCCATCTCAAATTGCCCATGAGTGGCTTACTAGGCCATTTCATAAGGCAGTTAAAAGAGTCGACTATGTAGTCCAGACCAGACAAGAGTGATATATTTCCTCCCATCATGGACATTGGTGCACCAGTTTTCCCAGTCACCATTGTCTAGCATAGCTTTCACTTCCAGAATTATCAATTTAATTTAAATTCCACGATGGGATTTGAACCCATGTCCCCAGAGAATTTCCTGGGCTTCTGTAGTACTAGTCCAGTAACATTACCACCAAACTTCCATTTTCCCCAAGGTTTGGCTCCACATGTCTGGGGTCCAACATATAGCTTACTGAAACTAAGAGAGAGTGATAAAACAGAGGAGAGTCAGAGAGAGAGGGGGAGGGAGTGTTTGAGACAGAAAAAATAGAATAGGCAGATAGATAGAGATTAAGAGAAAAGGGAGGGAGCTCTGACAGAAAATAGAGAGGGATAGAGATTTTAAAATTCTCATCGTTTTCAATGTGTCCTATTGCTTTACTGCTCCACAGCATAGTAACCTCCTTCAGGCCAACATCTGTCCAAGATCTTTGCATTCCTCCAACTCTGGCTGTTCCAATTGATGGGTTGGTTTCTCCTTCCTGACCTCTTGAGTGGTCAGGTTACCCTTCCTGACTCTTAGACTGTAATTTCATTCAGCTATCCAGATACCTATGGTCCAGAAAAACAAGACATAACTATCACCATCAGGCACTCATCCTCCAGCTTCTGGATTGGTGGATCACTATGAACAGAGAGAAGATTCTGATAATTTATTGACTGAAAGTGCTGTGAGATATTCCAAGGGCGTGAAAGGCACTTGTTATTGTTATTAGGAAGTCCACAGCAAACAGTAATAGAAAACTATGATAGCTTTCAGAGACATAAAAAATGCAACTTGTTGTCATGGTGACTTGGGCCTGGTTGCGAGGTCATTGCAAGCTATGGTTTGAGGAAAACAGTATCATTCAAGAAATCACGAAAATAGAACTTTCTAGAAATAACTCACCCCTTATTCTGTCCGTCATGTTTCTTTCACGTGTTTATTGTGGTTGATTGCTGTCAGGATATGGATGGGCAAAATTAAAGTATCTTCTCTTGACGAGCACGGCAAGGTAGCTGGAAAGGCACATCATGAGAGACATGTCACTGAATCTCTCTCTTCCCATTTTATATTTAATTATGTGCTTAATTAACTCATTTTGGAGAAACAGTGCCGAGAGAGATTACTTAAGCAATTTAAGCAAGTCTCAAAAGAATTTTTTTAAACCAAAAAACGTAAGTGAAGAATTCAAGCTCCAAAGGTGAAGAGCAAGATTCAATATTTAAAGACTGCTACTAAATCGCCTTAGCTGTCTTTGGTCACGTGACAACAGTTTTAACATCTCAAATCTCTTCAGTGCCGCTGCATAACAATAATATTCCATCTCCGGTGTCACCCTGGTCAGTCTATGCTGTACGGTTTCCATGGCTTTAATGGACGTCAGTTGGCCAGAGAGCAGTGAACTTCAGGTAAGCCTCAGCTGAAGAGCACATTTGAGGTGCGGTTGAATGCTGATATTTGGGGTGCCAAACTCGCCGGAGCTGCAGACGGACGTGAGGATCAATCTCCTGGCTTTCGCCTTGCTGATTGCCTGGAGGCGAGTACTCTCGGGTGGAGGCCTGTGTCTCCGCCCAGTGTGGCTGGGGGATCTGATGGAGTTCCTATACCGCGAGAAAGTCAAGTACATCGTGAGCGTGACAATTGAGGAGATGGCAGCCGTTTATTGTGTACTTCAAGAAATTGGTCACCTTTAGTTGCTAAGGGAGGGGGGGGGGGGGGGGTGACGGGAAGGTGGGAGGGGTTGGGCTGTGTATGGGGTTAGTTTGTGTTTTGGGTGTTTTATGTGTGTGTCTGTGTGTTATTCTTTTCTGTTATTTTGTATTATATAAAGTGAGAAGTTGAAAAAAATATTAAATTAAAAAACTGTAATGCTGATTAAATGTGGTTGGTGACAACACATCACAGGAACCACAGGTTGTTCAGGGAATATTACATTTTCCATTTTCTACTGTTCTCCTTTCTCTTTTTAATTTTCAACACTACCTTCACAGTCAGCATTGGATGTGGCCTTTGTAAGTCTTATTTTCTCCTGCAGCGATGGAGGTGGAACTATCCCAGAAACCACAGTGGTTGCAAAAGCCCTCTATTGATGCTCCATGCACTATGGTTTAAATAGAGGAATGGGTCTACCATTCCGAATCCTGGGATAGCTACACTGACCTTTGGAGAGAATGGGCAGAATTATCAGCCTGGTCCACAAAGCAGAGAACAGGATCCACAGGCAGGAGAATTGATTGACCCAATGATCCCGGATTTTAGTTTTCAAAATTAGATTGTATTGGGCATGGAAGACTGAGGGAGAGAAAGAATACCATGGGTGGGATTTTCCGCCGGCTGACACCGGAATCAGGAAACGCGATTGGGCGAAGAATCAGTTTTGACGGCGGAATCGTGGCAGGTGGCGCTTTCAGGCCGAATGGCAATTCTCCGGTACCTCAACATTGACGTCGATGCATTCCAATCCACACGCCCAGTAAACACTGTTGGCATGTCATTAGCAGGCCTCACCCAGTATTCTCCAGGGCCTCCACGATTCACTGTCTCCACAGGGGGAAATTCCCGACAGCGAGGTTCACTTGTCCTTTTAAAAATCGTGAAACTGGTACAGTGGCTGATGAGGGACAGAGAGGAGGTAGGGCACAGAGAGGCGCGATTCGGACTACTGGTCCTGACACTGGCCGGGCTGGTTGGGGTGGAGTGGGGGGGTGGGGGGTGGGTGGTGACAGAGTGAAGCACCTTAGGGCTGGGGTGATAATTCATGGGTCTGGAAAAGTGCCCAGGCATGGACTCCCATTGCCGCGACCTGCAAGTGCATCCATGCCATCATGTAGGCCCTATAGCCTAGTCAGCACAATACATCCATTTCAATATGGACCAAGCTCATCAGGATGCCTGGGGTTCACCTCCATCGGTGGGTGCCAGGGGGTGAACGACAGGATGCTCGTCTCCTTACGAGCGCCTGCAGATGACAAGCCACTCTCCACAAACCAAAAGGGGTTCCACTCGATGAACATTCAGCTGGTGTGTGACCATCAAAGGGACATCATACACGTCGGCATCCAATACCCATGCAGTGTGTAGCTCATCCTGGCACACCCAATAATTCATGGCTGGGGTTTGGCTCCGAGGCAACAGGGGTTATCCACTACGGTCATGGCTGATAATGCCTATCTGGAAGCAATACACCAATGTGGAGACCCGCTACAACAATGCCCATGCCATGTGCGACCAGGGACATGATCGAGCGGTGCTTCAGTGCCGTGCACAACAAATGCTGGAAATACCCAGCAGGTTTGGTAGCATCTGTGCAGAGAGAAACAGAGTTAATGTTCTCAAATCTGTGATGTTGGGTTGGATTCTCCGGTTCAACGGCTAAGTGCCGGCACCAGCGGAGCATGTGTGGTCTTTTACAATCTAAAAGTCTGCGCCGACCCTTCACTGATTCTGGGCACAGATGCCGGCCGAGTGTGTCGGCGCTGGACAGTCTGCAGCTGCCACGCCGGGATCCCGCACGGCTGAGACCATACATGTCCAGTGTTGTCGGAACTCGGCCCATCGAGGACGGAGCATCGCGGGAGCCGATGACACGCTAACGGCGTTGCAATGGCGTGCGGCGGGTGACGCAATTACACCATTTCTGAGGGGGCGGAGCATGGCTGACCGTTGTTAAACCGGCCCCGGCCCTGATTTCGACGTGGGAGGCCATTCCCACCTGATCACTGAACACGATTTTGGCGTTGGGCAACGGAGAATCCCACCCGTTAACTCTGTTTCTCTCCACAGATACTGTCAGACTTGGCGAGTATTTCTAGCATTTTCAGACATTCAGGGCGCAATTCTCTGCTCCCCACGCGGCGTGGGAGAATCGCGGGAGGGCCCCCCGCAGTTTTCACGCCCCCCTGGATTCTCTCCCCCCCCCCCACCACTCGGAAGAATCGGCACTCGCCATTTTTCACGGCGAACGGCGATTCTCAGACCCCAGTGGGCCGAGCGGCCGGCCCTTCACGCCCGTTTCAATACGGCAGCAACTACACCTGGTCGCTGCATTCGTGAAACAGGTGCCAGATGCCCGTTTGGGGCATCTAGGGGCCCGATTGGGACGGGAGCACTACGACTGTGCTCGGGAGGGGACAGGCCCGCGATCGGTGCCCACCAATCGTCGGGCCAGCGTCTAAAACGGATGCACTCTTTCCCCTCCGCCGCCCGGCAAGATCAAGCAGCCACGTCTTGCCGGGCGGCTGAGGAGAAAGGCGGCCACCGCGCATGCGCGGGTTCATGCCGTCTGCGCGATGAAGTCATCCGCGCATGCGCGGGTTGGAACTGGCAACCCTGCATGCGCGGATGACTTCGCAAATGCGCAGGACGCGCGTCATTCTTGGCGCGACGAGGTCGCTGCCGAGAAAG
This sequence comes from Scyliorhinus canicula, assembly GCF_902713615.1. Lineage (NCBI taxonomy): Eukaryota > Metazoa > Chordata > Chondrichthyes > Carcharhiniformes > Scyliorhinidae > Scyliorhinus > Scyliorhinus canicula. The sequence goes on along the minus strand of NC_052160.1, from coordinate 40,095,750 downwards.
ATGGAGGCCCGCTCCTAGCCCCCCGGGTGGGGGTCAATTAGGTGCGGGGAGCGGGCTCTGAGGCCATCGTTAACCTCGGCCAGAGTTCACGAGGGCCTTCACGAATTCGGTCCCCTGCGGAGAATTCCGCCCTCAGAGTCTGGAGTCTTTTGTTTCTGTGTAAGTTCCAGAGGAGAACTGACCACAAAGATACTGATGAATGAAAGAGAGACAAAGGGTGGTTATGGAGAATGTGACGTTGCAACAAAAACAAAAAATGCTGGAAATTCTCTGCAGGTCAGGCAGCATTCTATAGAGAGGAACAGAGTTAACGTTTCTGGTCAATGACCTTTCATGAGAATCTTGTTCTCTCCACAGATGCTGCCTGGCCTGCAGAGCATTTCCAGCTGTTTTTCTTTCTTATTCAGATTTCCAGCATCCAGCATTTTGCTTTTGTATTGGTGTCATGTTGGGTATGGAAGACAATGACCTGTCAGTTGACAAGCTGCTCTTCTATTTCTGTTCTGACACCACATGTTCCTGTTCCCACAGTGTTTTATTGAATTCAACCCAAAATGTGCAAAACTTTGAGGGATCACCTTACATTCACTTAACTAAAGGTGGCATTCATGCATTGCAGAGCTTACTGCCTCTATGCACTTCTTATTATGTGCTTCGCTCCACATACTCAATAGTCACACAGAAATCCAGCAGCTGTTAGTTATTTGCATTCAGAAGATCAGACAACGGTGAATCACTTCTAATGCTCATGTGCTCATGGGGTAAATACACTCAAGCCAATGGGCAACAAGCAAAGGGACTGCAGATTGGAGGTAGAGTTGCAATAATTTTTGACCCAGATCCCCTTTTGAGCCCAGCTCCGCAATGGGTACTTAAGATTGGCGACTTTACTGTTACAGATTTTTAAGTCAAATATTTATTAGGCTATTGTCAAGATTTGAAAACTGGTCCTTTGGTGTTTAAACATTGCACATCTCATAGTCATCTGCATAGAATTTAAAATTATATTGACTATTTCTACTGAAGTTAATCCAGCTCCCCCACACTGTCACTCCGTAACTTCACCCCACCTCAGGCGCCTTGACTGTGTCATTCCTAATATTTAATACATGATGTGGAGATGCCGGCGTTGGACTGGGGTGAGCACAGTAAGAAGTCTTACAACACCAGGTTAAAGTCCAACAGGTTTGACTTTGACAACAGGACCTGAAGAAGGAGCCGTGCTCCGAAAGCTCGTGTTTGAAACAAACCTGTTGGACTTTAACCTGGTGTTGTAAGACTTCTTACTGTAATATTTAATAAGCATTCTCACACTGCCTTGTTTCATTGCATGTTTGAAATAGCTTTCTTTTTGCTGCTATTTGATATATGAGGCACACATGGGCCTGGGGATTATGAATGCGTTCTGTGCTTACATAAACAGAGAGATTTTAATGTCAGACATTTGAAATATGAAACAGAATAAGTTTGTTCTCTGCACAAGCCAAATGAGGATTTGAGGATCCCGCTTTAGAGTCTAGTCACTGTTGAATGATGCTGGTGTGGCCATTTGCCATGTTGTATGGATGCACTTTAACATTCTTGCTAATAGAACGTCTTCAACAGTTGATGGTGAGATGGTTGGATACCGGCCTTTTGGCTCAAGCTCGGCCCAGTGTAAGCAAATGAAAGTCTCCTCCATCTGCTTGCAGTGAGGAGCTACAGTCAGGTGATTTTGTATCAGGCCCCCCCCCCCTCAGTTCCGAATTTAAAATAAAATATCCGTCTATATGAGTTCGGCACAACATCGTGGGCCGAAGGGCCTGTGCTGTATTTTTCTATGTTCTATGATGTGGGCGTCACTGTCTCGGCCAGCATTTATTGTCCATCACTAATTTCCCTTGAGAAGGTGCTGCCAACTGGCACAAAATTGTCACATTCAATCAAGAGAAACGGCACGTTGGTCAGTGTGGAAAGTGGGCGAATGAGACACTTCATTTGGCCAGTGTCTAATTTTGGTCAGCACCTCCTGCTGGTGAGGACAAAGAATAACACAACAAGTGTGATACAACAAGACTGACGGACCACAACATTAACCTGCATCTTCAGTGGCCTCAGAACTAATGTGAATCATTCACCGCCTCCCTCATCCTCATTTAATGCCAGATTCAAAGAAAAATATAACACATGCAGCAGAGATAGATTATGGTGCGAAAAATCACTGAAGCCTCACTTAGCATAACACTGAAAATCTGATTAAACATTCATCTAATGCCAGTTAACACCAACTGGTGCAGCCAAAGCTTTTGGCACCTTGATGCCTTCAACCTGTTCTAATTAAGTCAGTTAAGCAGCAGGCCTGGCAATGTGCTTAACCTGTGATAGCCCAGAATGGAAACAGTTTCCAACAGTCACGACATTTAAAGCTTTTCTGGAACTCATCAAGATGAAGAAAGTCAGTGCGGGTGTTGGGTGGGGAGATCAATTGGGGAGTATGGAGTGCGGCACTGCGTAGGGTAAACGGGACCTCCCCTTGTGCAAGGATGAGCCTGATACAGTTTAAGGTGGTGCACAGGGTGCATATGACTCGGGCGAGAATGAGTGGGTTCTTCCTGGGGGTAGCAGATGAGTCTGAGAGGTGTGGGCGGGGGCCAGCGAATCACACGCACGTTTTGGCGTTGCAAAAAGTTGAGAAGATTTTGGGTGGGAACATTCATGGTCTTAGCCAGGATAGTGGAGGAGGAGGTGGACCCAGACTCTTTGATGGCGATATTTGGGGTTTCAGAGAAGCCGGAGGTCATGGAGTGGAGGAAGGCCGTGGCCTTCGCCTCTCTGATTGCACGGCAGCGAATTTTGCTGGAGTGGCAGTCAGCATCGCCACTGGGGGTAGTGGCTTGGTTGAGTGATCTGTACGACTTCCTGCAGTTAAAGAAGATAAAATATGAGTTAAGTGGCTCGGCAGGGGGTTTTGACAAAAGGTGGGGGTTGTTGATGACCTTGTTTGAGGAGCTGTTCGGCGCAGGGTGGGGGGAGGGGGGGTGGTGGTGGTGGGGGGAGGGCGAAAATGGGGAAAAATCTGTACAGACTGTAGAGTTGATTTATGGGAAGTATGTTTCCCGGGGTGTTTATTTGCTGTAACCTGTTTTGATACATGTTTGTAATAAAATATATTTAAAAAAAGCAAGTCAGTGCTGAGGAACGGAACTTTCTATTTCAAGTTCTCAGAGTTGGCATACATAGATACATAGAAGATAGGAGCAGGAGGCGGCCTTTTGGCCCTTCGAGCCTGCTCCATCATTCATCACTGATTATGGCTGATCATCCAACTCAATACCCTAATCCTGCTTTCTCCCCATAGCCTTTGATCCCATTCTCCCCAAGTGCTATATCCAGCCGCCGCTTGAATACATTCAAAGTTTTAGTATCAACTACTTCCCTTGGTAATGAATGCCACAGGCTCAACACTCTTTGTGTGAAGAAATGTCTCCTTATCTCTGTCTGAAATGGTTTACCCTGAATCCTCAGGCTGTGACCCCTGGTTCTGGACATACCCATCATTGGTAACATTTTCCCTGCATCTACCCTGTCTAGTGCTGTTAGAATTTTGTAAGACTCTATGAGATCCCCCCTCATTCTTCTGAACTTCAGCGAGAACGATCCCAACCTAGTCAATCTCTCCTTATATGACAGACCCGCCATCCCTGGAATCAGTCTGGTAAACCTTCGCCGTACTCCCTCGAGAGCAAGAACATCCTCAGAGAAGGAGACCAAAACTGCACACAATACTCCAAGTGTGGCCTCACCAAGGCCCTGTACAATTGCAACAACACATCCCTGCTTCTATACTCGAAATCTCTTGCAATGAAGGCCAACATACCATTAGCCTTCTTTACCGCCTGCTGCACCTGCATGCTTACCTTCAGCGAATGGTGCACAAAGCCACCCAGGTCCTGCTGCACACTCCCTTCTCCCAATTTACAACCATTCAGGTAGTAATAGATAGATAGATAGAACAGTACAGCACAGAACAGGCCCTTCGGCCCTCAATGTTGTGCCGAGCCATGATCACCCTACTCAAACCCACGTATCCACCCTATACCCATAACCCAACAACCCCCCCTTAACCTTACTTTTATTAGGACACTACGGGCAATTTAGCATGGCCAATCCACCTAACCCGCACATCTTTGGACTGTGGGAGGAAACCGTCTGCCTTCCTGTTTTTGCTTCCAAAGTGAATAACCTCACACTTATCCAAATTATACTGCATCTGCCATTGGTTTGCCCACTCGCCCAACCTGTCCAGATCTTGTTGTAGGATCCTTGCAGCCTCATCACAATTCACTCTCCCACCTAATTTGGTATCATCTGTAAACTTTGAGATGTTACATTTTGTTCCCTCATCCAGATCATTAATATATACTATGAATAGCTGGGGTCCTAGCACCGATCCCTGTGCTACCCCACTAGTTACTGCCTGCCAATTTGAAAAGGACCCATTAATCCCTCCTCTTTGTTTCCTGTCTGCCAACCAGTTTTCTATCCACCTCTTTACATTTCTCCCAATCCCCAACGCTATAATTTTGCACAATAATCTCTCATGTGGGACTTCTGAAAGTCCAAATATACCACATCGACTAGCTCCCCCTTGTCGACTGTACTGGTTACCTCTTCAAAGAATTCCAACAGATTTTTCAAGCATGATTTTCCCTTCATAAATCCATGCTGACCCTGACTGATCCTGCCACTGCTTTCTAAATGTTCTGCGATTAAAGTCCTTGATAATGGATTCAGGCATGAAAGGATAGATGACGAATTAAACTCCCTCTATATTGTCCCCTCAAACAAACTCAGTGTATGTGCAGCACATTAAATAAATAGTAAAACATTTATACTGTTCATGCAAACACTCCCGGGGAGGTAGAGCACAGATTATATACAGAGTAAACCTCCCTCGGCACTGTCTCATCAAGCACCCCCAAAAAAGTACTTAACTAATCAATCAATAAAGACGATGGTTAGATAGACATGGCAGGGCAGATGGTGTGCCGAAACTGCAGTGAATGGGAGCTTCTGGACAGCACAGCATTCTCGGACAACCACATCTACATTGAATGTCTGGGAACGGCAGCTCAGATTTGTTTAGCTGGATTCTGAGCTGCAGACATTGTGGGGCATCAGGGAGAGAGACAGAGAGAGAGAGAACTACCTGGACATGTTCCAGAAGGTGGTCTCACTGCTTAGGTTAAGTAGAAGTTTTGAATTGGTCAATGATAAAGGACAGGAGGATGTGACTGCAAGTCAGGCTGGTTGTTGCACCCAAATGTAACACCTTTATTCAAGAAAGACTGAAAGAATAAACTACAGCCTGGTTAGTGTAACCTTGGTGGTGAGAAAGTTTTTATAAAGCGAGGGCGGCAGGGTGGAGCAGTGGTTAGCACTGCTGCCTATGGCGCTGAGGACCCGGGTTCGATCCCGGCCCCGGGTCACTGTCCGTGTCGAGTTTGCACATTCTCCCCGTGGTTACATGGGTCTCACCCCACAACCCAAAGACATGCAGGGTAGGGGATTGGCCACCTAAATTGCCCCTTAATTGAAAAAAAAATAAGTGGGCACTCAAAATTTATTTTAAAAAAGGATACTTTGGGGAAAAAAAGTAACAGTCACTTAAATCAGGCAGTGTCAAACTCGGGGCGCGACCAGCAGGTGGGTCACGGGCGGGTGTCGGGAGGGTTGTGGAGCCGTTCGTCGCGGCGCTCCCGATCGCGCAAGTCTGTGCGCATCAGCTGCAGCAGCCGGCTGTTAATGATGCCGGCTGCAAGCGGCCTTCAAAATGGCCGCAAACGTGAAGCAAAAATTCGGCCGCACTGTGCATGTGCGTCGATGATCGGGCACGCATGCGCAGTGTGGCCGCTTTTTTTTAAACGGTCGCAGCTTTTTGTTTTACAAGTTCGGGGGTGGTTTATTCATTTTATTCATTTATTTTATTCATTTAATCTTTATTTTTTTCATTTATTTTATTCATTTTATTTTTTTTTACAAGTTGGGGGTGTTTTATTTCATAAAATCTTACAGGAAAATAATGCAGAACTTTGGACAGATGGAGACTCCATACTTTCCGACACCGGAAGGCTTCACCTTCATCCAACAGGTTCCATTGGAGGAGCGTGTACGGGGGCCAAAGGGACCCCAAACCATTTCCTCCATTTTTGTCAGCAGCAAACAAGGTAAGAGAAAATGGTGGGTCGTAAAGGTCGGCCGGCGTGGGTCGCAAAGGACGGCCGATGTGGGCCGCGAAGGTCTGCCGGCGTGGGTCGCGAAGGTCGGCTGGTTGGTAAAAATGGGTCCCTGGAAAAAAGTTTGAAGAACACGGACTTAAATAAATATGGATTAATTAAGGAAAGCTGGCGTGGATCTTGTCAGGACAAATTGTATTTAACTAATTTGCTTGGGTTTGATGAGGGATTAGAGAGGGCTGATGATGCTGATGTGGTTGATGAGGCATACATGGATTTCCAAAAGGCTTTTGATAAAGTGCAACATAATAGGCTTGTCAGCAAAGTTAGAGCTGAATAAAAGGGACAATAGCAGCATGGATACAAAATTAGCTGAGTAATAAGAAACTGAGAGGAGCGATAAATGACGGTCTTTTTGAACTGGAGGAAGGTATACTGTGGAGCTTTCCAGGGTTCACTGTTAGGAGCACTGATTTTCATGATATATAATAATATTTTTTAATAAATGTTTTTATTGGGTTTTAGTTTTTTGTGTTTTTGTTGACCTCTGTGGAGTCCCCTCCCCTCCGCTGTGTTGGCTGTTGGCTTCAAGCAGGTCCTGGAACAAGTTAGTGAACATCTTGTGGAAGCCCTTTTCCGACCCTCAGGTGGCCAAATTGATTTTCCCCAAGTGGAGCAATTCTGACAGGTTGGACAGCCAGTCAGCAGCTTTGGGTGGTGCTGCTGACCGCCAGCCAAGCAGGATTCTCCGGTGTGCGATTAGCGAGGCAAAGGCATGGGCGTCGGCATCCCTCCCCATAAAGAGTTCTGGCTGTTCTGAGACCCTGAAGACTGCCACTTTCGGGCAAGGCTCCACCCTCACCCCCACAACCTTGGACATTGCCTTAAAGAAGGCCGTCCAGAATCAAACAAGTCTGGGGCAGGCCCAGAACATTGGGCGTGGTTGGCCGGGCCTCCCTGGCATCGGTTCAATATGTCCTCCACCTCCAGAAAGAACCTGCTCAATCTGATTCTGGTCAGGTGCATTCTGTGAATACCCTTTAGTTGCGCTAGGCTCAGCCTTGTGCATGTGGAGATGGAGTTTGCCCTGTTCAGTTCTTCAATCCAGAGTCCTCCCCCTACTTCTATCCCAAGTTCTCCCCCCCTCCCCACTTTTCCCCTGTTTTGTCCAGAGTGATGCATGCCACCTCCAGTGGTTGCCATACAGGTCCCCACAGTTACCCCACCCCCAATGTCGCCCTCGACCAACAGTTGGTCTGGTAGCGAGTGTCCCGATGTCCGTGGGTATGTTGCTGTTACCTTATGGAATAGGTTTGTGGCCTGGATCTACCTCAGGTTATTTCCCCGAGACAGCTGGAGTCTCTCTGTTAGTTTGTCTAATGTCGCTAACCTATTGCCCGTGTAGCGATCACTGACTGTCAATGTCCCCCCCCCATCCTGTTTCCACCTTTTAAAGGTGGTGTCCATCATGGCTGGTACGAACCTGTGGTTGCTGCAGTTGGGGGCCATGAGGGACATTTCGGTCGACCAAAGCGCTGTCTCAGTTGAATCCAGTTCTGGAGTGTAACTACTACCACTGTGCTTGTTGAGTGTTTGGCTGGCGGGATGGGAGTGCTGTTGAGGCGAGGGCTTGGAGGGACGTCCCTGTGCAGGAACTTTCCTCCATCCTTACCCATTCTGCTTCTGGTTCCTTCACCCATCTCCTCACTCTCTCTGCTGTGGCCGCCCAGTGCTGGTGCTGTAGGTTTGAGAGGGCCAGGCCTCCCTTTTTCTTTGTAGGACCTTTTGGGGATCCCTGGGTTCGTCCCCCCCACCCCCCCCAAAAAAAATCCATGAATGCCATGATCAATTTATCAATTGTGATAAAGAATGTCTTGGGGATGTAGATCGGTTTGGATCTGATAAGGAAGAGAAACCTGGGCACACGTTCATCTTGATCATCTGCATCCTCCCCTCCAAGGAGAACAGGAGTGTGCCCCATCTCTGCAGGTCCTTATTAACTAACTCCGCCAGACTAGTCAGGTTCCATTTGTGGATCCATGTCTAGTCATGGGCAATTTGGATCCCCAGGTAGCGGATAGCCCCTCCAGCTCTGCCCCTTCTCCTTTCTAGTTCACTGTGGAGATTCGCTCTTGCTCCAGGTTGGGTTTGTAGCCCGAGAAGCCCTCAAACTCTTTCAGGAGCTTCATGATCCCCTCCATGCTGCCTTGTAGGTCCGAGACTTAGAGGAGCAGGTCATCCGCATAGATTGAGACCTTGTGCTCTCTGTCCCCTCTCTGGATTCTTCTGAGGGCGATTGGCAGCGGCTCCATTGTCAGGACAAATAGTAGTGGGGACAATGGGCATCCCTGCCTTGTGCCCCTGTGCAGCTGGAAGTATTTAGAGCTGGTTGTGTTGATCGCCATTGGGATGTCGTGCAGGGGTTTCACCCAGGCGGTGAACCCTGCTCCAAGCCCAAACCACTGCAGTACCTTTGTGAGGTGCTTCCATTTGACTCAGCCGAAGACCTTTTCTCTGTCCAGGGAGATGATCACCTCTGATGTTCTCTCCCAAGATAGGGTCATTACCATGTTCACCAGGCACCTGATGCTCACTGCTAGCTGCATACGCTTGACAAAGCCCGTCTGGTCTTCTGCGATCACCTCCAGTACGCAGCTCTCCAGTCCCCTGGCCAGGGTTTTTGGCAGTATTTTTCGTGTCCATATTCAGCAGAGAGATGGGACTGTAGGAACCACATTCGTCGGGACTTTGACTTTCTTGAGTATCAGTGAGATTGTGGCTTGTGCTACCGTTGGTGGCAGAGTGTTCCTCGCCAGCGAGTCTGTGAACATCTCTCGCAAGTGCAGGGCCAGTGCTGCCGCAAATTGTTTTGTAGAAGTCTGCTAGGAATCCATCTGGTCCCAGCATCTTCCCTGCCTGCATGCAGTTAATGCTGTCCATGACTTCTCCCAGTTCTAGTGTTTTTTTGCCCCCTCCTCCTATCTTCCCCCACGACTGGCATGTCCAGTCCATTGAGGAACTGCTTCATCCCCGAGTACCCTTCGGGGGCCTCAGAGATGTGCTCTACCCAATAGAAGGCCTTGAATGCTTAGTTGACCTTTTCTGGCACGGCTACCAGTCTGCCGTTGTTACCCCTAACCTGCGCTATTTCTCTTGTGGATGCCTGTTTTCTCAACTGGTGAGCCAACAGGCGGCTGGCTTTTTCTCCGTGTTCGGAAAAGGTCCCCGTGTCTGGGGGAGTTGGTCCACCGCTTTCCTGGTGGATAGCAGGTTCAAGGCCATTTGCAGCTTTTTCCTCTCCGCCAGAACTCTATGATTGGGGCTTTTGAGTACCGTCGGGGAAGCGATCCCTCCCCACCAGATTTCCCACATAGTCTGCCAGGACCCTGCCCTCTGGCAGGCACACTATCCTGAGGTTCTGGCGCCTCAACCGGTTCTCCTGGTCCTCAGTCATTCCTTTCAGGTTCCAAGAGTCGCCACAAACCTCGTTATTTCCGTTTCCATGGCGACAATCCTGTCGCTCTGGCCCATTAAAGCTTGGTCCTTGATCATGTTTCCTTCAGCCTCCAATCTCCTTTCTACCTTGTTGGGGGCCATCTGCTTGGCGGTCAGCGCTCCTTTGACCGCCACCTTGACCACTGCCTTGATCTCATCTTTCAGCTCCTTCATTTCCCTCATGAGGAACATCTTCCATCCATCCTTGGCGAGGGGGAACTTGTTTTGCAGCTTGTTGGTTTCTCTCTCTCAGGTGTGGCTATGGACCCCTCCACCTTGTGGGTCCGCCGACCTGCTCGCTCGTTTCTCCTGTGCTCTGCTGCTGTTTCTGGCCTCTTTCTGGCCTCTGGAGCTACTGCTCCCCAGCGTCCCTTTTCTATCTGGATGTTGTACAGGGGGAGGGAATGTTTTGTCCGATTTTTGCGGGTTAAATAGACCCAGAAGTGTCTATTTTCTCATTCTTTGGTGGAGAGCCACGTTTTGAGCGTTCGCTCAGCACATGACCATCGCCGGAGGTCCCCTCATCTATATTAATGAACTAGACTGGGTTGTGTGGCACAATTCTAAAACTTGAGGCTGACGCACAACTTGTGGGTACCTGTATTTGGAACTGTGAGGAGAAGAGTGATAAATTTCAAGAAGACAGGAACAAGCTGGTGGAAGAAGCAGACAAATGATAGGTAAAATTTAATGCATACAAGTGATTCAGTTTGGTTGGAAGAATGTAGAGAGGCAAAATAATACAAAAGGCACATTTTTACACTAGTGCAGGAGCAGAGGGACCTGGGGGATATATGTGCTGCAGGGCAGATTGCAAAGGTGGTTAATCAAGCATGTAGGATCCAAAGCTTTATAACTAGGGGCATGGAGTATAATAGCAAGAAAGTTATGATAAATGTGCATTAAACACTGGTTTGGCCTCAATTGGAGTACTGTGTCCATTTCTGCGCACTGCTCTTTAGGAAGGTCACAATGGTATCAGAGAGGGTTTGGAAAGGACTCCGATGAAGGGTTGCTTGGACGTGAAGTGTCAGTTACGTTGACAGATTGGAGAAGCTGGGGCTGTTCTTCATGGAGAAGAGGAGACGAAGGAGATTTGGTAGAGGTGCTCAATATCATGACGGCTCTGGTCCGAATAGGCAGGGAGAAACAGCTCCTCTTGGTGTAAATATTAAGAATGAGAGGGCACCGATTTATTGGGGGAGATTTTGAGGCAGTGTTAGCCGTCAGTGTAAAAGAGAAACGGGCCCCAAATCTCGTGAGTCGGGAAATGAAATTGTCGCCGGCAAGATCTCATTTCCTGATTTTTCCACACAACTTGCCCGTGACACAACGAGGATCCCTCCCAGAAAGGGGGAGGGTGCCCCGATGCTTGTGGATGGGGGGGGGGGGGGTCCCGATACTTGTGGGTGGGGGGGGTCACCCTGATACTTGTGGATGGGGGGTGGGGGGGGGGGGTCCCGATACTTGTGGATGGGGGTGTCACCCCGATACTTGTGGATGGGGGTGTCACCCCGATACTTGTGGATGGGGGGGTCACCCTGATACGTGTGGATGGGGGGGTCACCCTGATACGTGTGGATGGGGGGGTCACCCTGATACTTGTGGATGGGGGTGTCACCCCGATACTTGTGGATGGGGGTGTCACCCCGATACGTGTGGATGGGGGGGTCACCCTGATACGTGTGGATGGGGGGGTCACCCTGATACTTGTGGATGGGGGGTCACCCCGATACTTGTGGATGGGGGGGTCACCCTGATACTTGTGGATGGGGGGTCACCCCGATACTTGTGGATGGGGGGGTCACCCTGATACGTGTGGATGGGGGGGTCACCCTGATACGTGTGGATGGGGGGGTCACCCTGATACTTGTGGATGGGGGGGTCACCCCGATACTTGTGGATGGGGGTTTCCCGATACTTGTGGAGGAGATGCCCCGCTGCCTGTGGGTGGGGGTGCTCTACCGCCTGTGGGTGGGGGTGCCCCGCTGCCTGTGGGTGGGGGTGCCCCGCTGCCTGTGGGTGGGGGTGCCCCGCTGCCTGTGGGTGGGGGTGCCCCGCTGCCTGTGGGTGGGGGTGCCCCGCTGCCTGTGGGTGGGGGTGCCCCACTGCATGTGGGTGGGGGTGCCCCACTGCCTGTGGGTGGGGGTGCCCCGCTGCCTGTGGGTGGGGGTGCCCCGCTGCCTGTGGGTGGGGGTGCCCCGCTGCCTGTGGGTGGGGGTGCTCTACCGCCTGTGGGTGGGGGTGCCCCGCTGCCTGTGGGTGGGGGTGCCCCGCTGCCTGTGGGTGGGGGTGCCCCGCTGCCTGTGGGTGGGGGTGCCCCGCTGCCTGTGGGTGGGGGTGCCCCGCTGCCTGTGGGGGGGGTGCCCCGCTGCCTGTGGGTGGGGGTGCCCCACTGCATGTGGGTGGGGGTGCCCCACTGCCTGTGGGTGGGGGTGCCCCGCTGCCTGTGGGTGGGGGTGCCCCGCTGCCTGTGGGTGGGGGTGCCCCGCTGCCTGTGGGTGGGGGTGCCCCGCTGCCTGTGGGTGGGGGTGCCCCGCTGCCTGTGGGTGGGGGTGCCCCGCTGCCTGTGGGTGGGGGTGCCCCGCTGCCTGTGGGTGGGGGTGCCCTGCTGCCTGTGGGTGGGAGTGCCCTGATGACTGTGTGGTGCAGGGGGAGGGGGTTTCTCTGTCTTTGGGAGGGTGTTGGTGAGTTTGTTCTTAGTGCAGATTGAAACATCCTTTCAAGGTGGTGCCCTGATCTCTGTGCAGCCGGCGATCCCGCTTCTATCAGTCACCACCCCGCTAGAGTGACGGCAAAAAAACCACGGCCCCAGATTCACTGTGCACAGAGTGTCTGGTCAGAGAGCTCGGTTGTGCAGCTGGAGAGCTACATGCTGGCTTTCCCATTGAGACTGAGACTTTGAAATAATATCGGAAGATTCCACCCATTGTGATTGAGAAAAGAAGCAATGGGAACATAAGGACAAACCTGTTACACAGTGAGTGATTAGTATTTGGAATATATTGCCTGAGAGTGTGGTGGAGGCAGATTCAATCATGGCTTTCAAATGAAAATTGGACAATTTTCTCTGGAGAAAACATGTGTAGGGTTACGTGATAAAGGCAGGGGAGTGGGATTGAATGAGTTCTTCTTGCAGAGAGCCAGCACAGATCCGACAAATCGAATGACCTCCTTCTGTGCTGTAACCATTCTATGCTTCCAGATATGGGAGTCAGGATGTAGCAATGGATGAGCCATATGCTGCCCATATGGGTAAGGACAAGGACTGCAAGACGGATAGGCAAACTGACTGTGCACATGGTGTAGAAACCTATCAAATGGGAGGAATTAAAGGGAATGTGGTAATAATAAGGGATATATATCCAGGAGTATAGTTACTGTTCTTTGTTACCATGTCTGGAGGTTCAGAAGGTTGTGTTGCCTGCCCAGCGATAGGAATATGACATCACCTCGCGGCTGGAGAAGAATGTGAAGGTGGTGGTGGTGGGAGGTGAGGACCAATTCTCATGGTCCATGCAGGAACTAATTACATAGGCAAAACGAGGAACAGAACCTTAAGAGTATAACCTCTGGACTGTTACCTGAGCCATGTGTCAGCTGGCAGAAGAATAAGCATATTAGAAGGTTAAATGCATGCCTCATGTAGTGGTGTGGGAGGCAGAGGTCACTGATATCAGCAGTAAGCAAAGAGGAATTATTCCATTAACATGGACTCCAAATAATCCGACTGGGAACATTGTCATGGCCAGTTGAATAACTAATGTGGTAAGGAAGGATCAATGGGGGGGGTTTGGAAGGATTTATGAAAGGATAAATCCAAAAGAAGAAGGGAAAATGTCAGGGCTCCAGAGGAGTTAATATTAATCAGCTTGAGTTTAACAAAAGTTAAGAGAATATTTGCGACTAAGACGATGTCAAGGAATATTTGTTTAAAAGTCAAAATTGAAGGCTCTGGGCATGATTCTCTGTTTCTGAGACTAAGTGTTGATGCCGGCGCAGAATTTGTGGAGTCCACGACAGTAAAATCGGCGCCGCACCTGGGCCGATTCAGCTACTATTAAGGGGCTAACCACACCGGCACCACGTGGAACACAATCAATTCCAATGAGAAATGGTGAGCCCAGTTTCGTGATTGACACTTAGGAGATTGACAAGCTACAGCTGCAAATACATACTGCACTTCCCACAAACCATCCCAGCCAACAAGATGGCAGCGGGGAGAGCGACCCCACATTTCACGGATGCTGAGCTGAGAGCCTCCTGGACACCTTGGATGAGAGGAGGATGGCCTTGTACCTCGGCCCAGGAAGGAGGCTGCCATTCGCCGTGCCTGGGCGCAGATGGCAGAGGTGGTGAGCGCCGTGGGCAATACCACCCGGACCGGCCATCAGTGCACGACCACCTCAGGGTGGCCAGGGTGAATAGACAGCACAGTGCTCCTGGCACTAACTCCCGTCCCACACACCCGTAACCTGACACCCCCCACCCCAACTTGGAGGACTGCTGAACCCCCATCCTGCACCACATGCCAGCACCCATACCTGCTGCCATGGTCAGATACCCCAGCCACTGAGGCCAGCAGCTACCCATGCCCTGGACTGTCTAAGACTGTTGTTTTCTGCCCCCCCCTCCCACCCCCGGGAGAAGGCCACCCTCGACTGCCGGGAGTGTGAGAAGAAAGGAGGGGGACCGCCGGACCTGTGGCTTCACCTTATGCCTTCTTTCAGCTATGAGGTTGTTGCAGGCACATCTTCCAACCTTCCACGTCATGCAAGTGCGATGATTTCCTCACGTGGCTTGTTTGAATCCTTGCCCTCTACAAATTCATCACCTTCAACGTGGTCCTCATCTGATGAAATGTGTCGCTCCTTAAGGTCACACCTCTGGCAACAACCCCCCCCCCCCCCCTCCCCCCCCCCCCCCCCCCCCCCCCCCCCCCACATGCCCAGAGCTGGGCTGAGCAGAGCACTGCAAACAATGATGATGCGGGGCACATTCCATCAGTATTGGAGAGCCCCACCTAATCGATCCAAACATTTCAAACACGTCTTTAAGAGGTCTATAGTCTTCTATATTCAGGACCTTGTGGCTGAATGTGCAGCATTCTATCTCTCCTCAGCGGATGGACACAAATGAGCATCATTCGCCATGACTTTAGAGGTACCTTTTATATCCAAGGAGCCAGCTCTCTATGAACTGAGGGCCCTCAAAGATCTGTGGCACCTGTGAGTGACTCAAGATGTAAGAGTCATGTGAGCTCCCTGGGTATGGGGCACAATCATGCAGGATCTGCTTTCTGTGATCACAGGACATGGAGAAAACAAATCCTTTCCTATTAACGAATCTGAAAGGTTGCTGCGAGGAAGATCCGAAGGCCACATGTGTGCAGTTGATGGCACCCTGAACCTGCGGGAAGCCTAGGATCGCTGCGAATCCCACAGCTCTGGCAGCCTGGCTTGCTTAATCCATGCGGAACTGTCCATAATGGTGAGCTTTATTCAAAAGAGCATCGGTCACCACACTTATGCAGTTGCTGACTGAGATTCCTCGGAGGCCCCCAGTGGCAAAACGTTTGAGTGCGGCAATAACCTTAAGAGCGCCTGGCATTGATGTCTTCCCAATCCAAACAGCGTGCATTCTCATGGAGAATGTGGAAAATTTGAGCTACACATCCCGGGATAAGTGAAGGCATTTGCAGCGCTGTGTTTCGCTCATGTCCATGTACGATCAGTGTCTACTGTAGACTATTGCTTGTGCCAAATATCTTTGTGGATTTGGTCCCTCCTTGTCAGCATCTGGGTCTTCCCTGCTGGTCGTTATTCCTCAGGGTGACGGTCTTCCAAATGTTGATGGGCCCTTCTCATTCGCATCAAAGCTATCAAGAAGGCAGTGTTGCATGCAGCCTGAATTTACCACTCTTCCTTGTTTCCATGAACTGATCTAATTGAGCAATCAATGTTAGTTCCTGTTGAATTGTGTTCTTCCATACACAAGGCATTCTTCAGGCCTTGACTTTCCCTTAGTCTGCACATCACCTATCAAGGTTGGCCTGGAGGATAACAGGTAGCTGAGCTTTTCTGATGTGAATATACATCCATAATGAGGGTGTTCATTCGGGTCCAAAGACCCAAGTGCTGAGAGCCACAGTCAGCCTTGTGTTAGCTGACCTTACAAGAACGATGGATACCAAGTCCTTGTACTTCTGTCTTCACTGCAAGCTTGGTGCCTGATGCAATAATGAATGCACTGGGAAGATGGAGGCTTGGAGGGCCCATGCTGCCTCTGTACAGTAGACATGCCTTTGATTTTGGGACCCTGCATTCACTCTGAAAGTATCAGATGCCAATTAAGACCATATGCACCACAGCACCGAAACCCAATGGATTGTCCCCTAAATGCAGCCCATTAGAAAAGGAGCCAAGCTCATTCATTATGCATGAGATGCTCAATTCCAGCACTCAGCTAATCCATGCTCTCCCTGGTTTAAGTAAGACAGTTATAGGGTCCTCCATCAATCGGCCTAAAATAGACGTGCACAATTCCATATCACACTCCAATATCATTTTTTTCAAACATGTTTTCCCAACTGTGTCATTGATCAGTGAAGGCTAACATGGTGCTGATCACATTCCTGAGTGGGACCAGCTTTCAACCTCTCCCTACCACCACCAAGTTCCTCTCATCCTCCTCCATACTCAGCGCCTCCTAATAATTCCTCTATTACTCTGCAGCTCCCCCTTGAGGCTTGACCCCATCATTGTGTATGTTAATATTTCTTTCCTTCCCACTGACCTATTCAATATTGAAGCCCCCATGCCCTCTGTCAACCGGACCCCGCCCCATCTCAAGGCCAAGGCCACATGTATCCTGACTTATTTTCTCCCCTCCCCCACTCCCACCCCCATCCCTACCCCCACCACCCTCATCACTACCTCTCCAGCCATGAGAACATACAATACTCCTCCATGCATTTCGGGCTCCTCACTTACAGGGATGCAGATGCCTACACTGACCATGGCTGTGCCATCTGCCTCAGCACCATGCCTCTAATTCTCAGCATCAAATTTCTCAAATGCCTGACCACGCTGTGGAAACAATACGTGTATGACCGTCACTTCTCAGAGAGGCCTTTCCACACTCGGCACCAGGACCAAAATATCCATGCCATGCAGAGCTCTCTGGCATGCCAGCACATCCCTGGGACAGAGTGTTCACTCTGCCCCTGGCAGTGTGGTCACTGTATCCCTGGCAGTGTGGTCACTGAGCCACTGGCAGTGTGTTCACTGTGCCCCAGGACAGTGTGTTCACTGTGCCCCTGGCAGTGGGTTCACTGAGCCACTGGCAGTGTGTTCACTGTGCCCCAGGACAGTGTGGTCACTGTGCCCCTGGCAGTGTGTTCACTCAGCCCCTGGCAGTGTGTTCACTGTGCCCCTGGCAGTGTGGTCTCAGCCCCAGGACAGTGTGTTCACTGTGCCCTGGCAGTGTGTTCACTGTACCCCAGGACAGTGTGGTCACTGTGCCCCTGGCAGTGTGGTCACTGTACCCCTGGCAGTGTGGTCACTGTGCCCCTTACAGTGTGTTCACTGTGCCCCTGGCAATGTGGTCAATGTGTCCAGGACAGTGTGTTCACTGTGCCCTGGCAGTGTGTTCACTGTACCCCTGGCAGTGTGTTCACTGTGCCCCTGACAGTGTGTTCACTGTGCCCCTGGCAGTGTGGTCACTGTGCCCCTGGCAGTGTGGTCACTGTGCCCCTGGCAGTGTGGTCACTGTACCCCTGGCAGTGTAGTCACTGTGCCCCTGGCAGTGTGGTCACTGTGCCCCTGGCAGTGTGTTCACTGTGCCCCTGGACAGTGTGGTCACTGTGCACCTAGCAGTGTGTTCACTGTGCCCCTGGCAGTGTTTTAACTGTGCCCCAGGACAGTGTGGTCACTGTGCCCCTGGCAGTGTGTTCACTGTGCCCCTGGCAGTGTGGTCACTGTGTCCCAGGACAGTGTGGTCACTGTGTCCCAGGACAGTGTGGTCTCTGTGCCCCTGGCAGTGTGTTCACTGTGCCCCTGGCAGTGTGTTCACTGTGCCCCTGGCAGTGTGTTCACTGTGCCCCTGGGAATGTGTTCACTGTGCCCCTGGACAGTGTGGTCACTGTGCCCCTGGCAGTGTGTTCACTGTGACCCTGGCAGTGTGTTCACTGTGCCCCTGGCAGTGTGTTCACTGTGCCCCTGGCAGTGTGTTCACTGTGACCCAGGACAGTTTGTTCACTGTGCCCCTGGCAGTGTGCTCACTGTGCCCCTGGCAGTGTGTTCACTGTGCCCCTGGCAGTGTGTTCACTGTGCCCCTGGCAGTGTGTTCACTGTGCCCCTGGCAGTGTGTTCACTGTGCCCCTGGCAGTGTGTTCACTGTGTCCCAGGACTGTGTGTTCACTGTGCCCCAGGACAGTGTGTTCACTGTGCCCCTGGCAGTGTGTTCACTGTGCCCCTGGCAGTGTGTTCACTGTTCCCCTGGCAGTGTGGTCACTGTGCCCCTGGCAGTGTGGTCACTGTGCCCCAGGACTGTGTGTTCACCGTACCTCTGGCAGTGTGTTCACTGTGCCCCAGGACTGTGTGTTCACCGTACCTCTGGCAGTGTGTTCACTGTGACCCAGGACTGTGTGTTCACTGTGCCCCTGGCAGTGTGTTCACTGTGCCCCTGGCAGTGTGTTCACTGTGCCCCTGGCAGTGTGTTCACTGAGCCACTGGCAGTGTGTTCACTGTGCCCCTGGCAGTGTGGTAACTGTGCCCCTGGCAGTGTGTTCACTGTGCCCCTGGCAGTGTGTTCACTGTGCCCCTGGCAGTGTGTTCACTGAGCCACTGGCAGTGTGTTCACTGTGCCCCTGGCAGTGTGTTCACTGTGCCCCTGGCAGTGTGGTCACTGTGCCCCTGGCAGTGTGTTCACTGTGCCCCTGGCAGTGTGGTCACTGTGCCCCTGGCAGTGTGGTCACTGTGCCCCTGGCAGTGTGGTCACTGTGCCCCTGGCAGTGTGGTCACTGTGCCCCTGGCAGTGTGGTCACTGTGCCCCTGGCAGTGTGGTCACTGTGCCCCTGGCAGTGTGGTCACTGTGCCCCTGGCAGTGTGGTCACTGTGCCCCTGGCAGTGTGGTCACTGTGCCCCTGGCAGTGTGTTCACTGTGCCCCTGGCAGTGTGGTCACTGTGCCCCTGGCAGTGTGGTCACTGTGCCCCTGACAGTGTGTTCACTGTTCCCCTGGAAGTGTGGTCACTGTGCCCCTGGCAGTGTGTTCACTGTGCCCCTGGCAGTGTGGTCACTGTGCCCCTGGCAGTGTGTTCACTGTGCCCCTGGCAGTGTGGTCACTGTGCCCCTGACAGTGTGTTCACTGTTCCCCTGGAAGTGTGTTCACTGTGCCCCTGGCAGTGTGTTCACTGTGCCCCTGGCAGTGTGGTCACTGTGCCCCTGGCAGTGTGTTCACTGTGCCCCTGGCAGTGTGGTCACTGTGCCCCAGGACAGTGTGGTCACTGTACCTCTGGCTGTGTGGTCACTGTGCCCCTGGCAGTGTGTTCACTGTGCCCCTGGCAGTGTGGTCTCAGCTCCAGGACAGTGTGGTCACTGTGCCCCTGGCAGTGTGTTCACTGTGCCTCTGGCTGTGTGGTCACTGTGCCCCTGACAGTGTGTTCACTTTGCCCCTGGCAGTGTGTTCACTGTGCCTCTGGCTGTGTGGTCACTGTGCCCCTGACAGTGTGTTCACTTTGCCCCTGACAGTGTGTTCACTTTGCCCCTGGCAGTGTGGTCACTGTGCCCCTGGCAGTGTGGTCACTGTGCCCCTGGCAGTGTGGTCACTGTGCCCCTGGCAGTGTGTTCACTGTACCCCTGGCAGTGTGGTCACTGTGCCCCTGGTAGTGTGGTCACTGTGCCCCTGGCAGTGTGGTCACTGTGCCCCTGGCAGTGTGTTCACTGTGCCCCTGGCAGTGTGGTCACTGTGCCCCTGGCAGTGTGTTCACTGTGCCCCTGGCAGTGTGTTCACTGTGCCCCTGGCAGTGTGTTCACTGTGCCCCAGGACAGTGTGTTCACTGTGCCCCAGGACAGTGTGGTCACTGTGCCCCTGGTAATGTGTCCACTGTGTCCCTGGTATTGTGTTCACTGTGCCCCTGGCAGTGTGGTCACTGTGCCCCAGGACAGTGTGTTTACTGTGCCCCAGGACAGCGTGTTCACTGTGCCCCTGGCAGTGTGGTCACTGTGCCCCTGGTAATGTGTCCACTGTGTCCCTGGTATTGTGTTCACTGTGCCCCTGGCAGTGTGGTCAATGTGCCCCAGGACAGTGTGTTCACTGAGCCACTGGCAGTGTGTTCACTGTGACCCAGGACTGTGTGTTCACTGTGCCCCTGGCAGTGTGGTCACTGTGCCCCTGGCAGTGTGTTCACTGTGCCCCTGGCAGTGTGGTCACTGTGCCCCTGGCAGTGTGGTCACTGTGCCCCTGGCAGTGTGGTCACTGTGCCCCTGACAGTGTGTTCACTGTGCCCCTGGAAGTGTGGTCACTGTGCCCCAGGACAGTGTGGTCTCAGCCCCAGGACAGTGTGTTCACTGTGCCCCTGGCAGTGTGGTCACTGTGCCCCTGGCAGTGTGTTCACTGTACCTCTGGCTGTGTGGTCACTGTGCCCCTGGCAGTGTGTTCACTGTGCCTCTGGCTGTGTGTTCACTGTGCCCCTGGCAGTGTGGTCACTGTGCCCCTGGCAGTGTGTCCACTGTGCCCCTGGCAGTGTGGTCTCAGCTCCAGGACAGTGTGGTCACTGTGCCCCTGGCAGTGTGTTCACTGTGCCTCTGGCTGTGTGGTCACTGTGCCCCTGACAGTGTGTTCACTTTGCCCCTGGCAGTGTGGTCACTGTGCCCCTGGCAGTGTGGTCACTGTACCCCTGGCAGTGTGGTCACTGTGCCCCTGGTAGTGTGGTCACTGTGCCCCTGGCAGTGTGGTCACTGTGCCCCTGGCAGTGTGTTCACTGTGCCCCTGGCAGTGTGGTCACTGTGCCCCTGGTAGTGTGTTCACTGTGCCCCTGGCAGTGTGTTCACTGTGCCCCTGGCAGTGTGTTCACTGTGCCCCAGGACAGTGTGTTCACTGTGCCCCAGGACAGTGTGGTCACTGTGCCCCTGGTAATGTGTCCACTGTGTCCCTGGTATTGTGTTCACTGTGCCCCTGGCAGTGTGGTCACTGTGCCCCAGGACAGTGTGTTCACTGTGCCCCAGGACAGTGTGTTCACTGTGCCCCTGGCAGTGTGGTCACTGTGCCCCTGGTAATGTGTCCACTGTGTCCCTGGTATTGTGTTCACTGTGCCCCTGGCAGTGTGGTCAATGTGCCCCAGGACAGTGTGTTCACTGAGCCACTGGCAGTGTGTTCACTGTGACCCAGGACTGTGTGTTCACTGTGCCCCTGGCAGTGTGTTCACTGTGCCCCTGGCAGTGTGGTCATTGTGCCCCTGGTAGTGTGTTCACTGTGCCCCTGGTAGTGTGTTCACTGTGCCCCTGGCAGTGTGTTCACTGTGCCCCTGGCAGTGTGTTCAATATGCCAGGGGACAGTTTGTTCACTGTGCCCCTGGCAGTGTGGCCTCAGCCCCAGGACTGTGTGTTCACTGTGCCCCTGGCAGTGTGGTCACTGTGCCCCTGGCAGTGTGTTCACTCAGCCCCTGGCAGTGTGGTCACTGTGCCCCTGGCAGTGTGGTCTCAGCCCCAGGACAGTGTGGTCACTGTGCCCCTGGTAGTGTGTTCACTGTGCCCCTGGCAGTGTGTTCACTGTGCCCCTGGCAGTGTGTTCACTGTGCCCCTGGCAGTGTTTTAACTGTGCCCCAGGGCAGTGTGTTCACTGTGCCCCTGGCCGTGTGTCCACTGTGCCCCTGGCAGTGTGTTCACTGTGTCCCTGGCAGTGTGTTCACTGTGCCCCTGGCAGTGTGGTCACTGTGCCCCTGGCAGTGTGGTCACTGTGCCCCTGACAGTGTGGTCACTGTGCCCCTGGCAGTGTGTTCACTGTGCCCCTGGCAGTGTGGTTACTGTGCCCCTGGCAGTGTGGTCACTGTGCCCCTGGCAGTGTGTCCACTGTGCCCCTGGCAGTGTGGTCACTGTGCCCCTGGTAGTGTGTCCACTGTGCCCCAGGACAGTGTGGTCACTGTGTCCCAGGACAGTGTGTTCACTGTGCCCATGGCAGTGGGCTCACTGTGCCCCTGGGAATGTGTTCACTGTGCCCCTGGCAGTGGGTTCACTGTGCCCCTGGACAGTGTGTTCACTCTGCCCCTGGCAGTGTGGTCACTGTGCCCCAGGACAGTGTGTTCACTGTGACCCAGGACTGTGTGTTCACTGTGCCCCTGGCAGTGTGGTCACTGTGCCCCTGGCAGTGTGGTCACTGTGCCCCTGGCAGTGTGTTCACTGTGCCCCTGGCAGTGTGGTCACAGTACCCCTGGCAGTGGGTTCACTGAGCCACTGGCAGTGTGTTCACTGTGCCCCAGGACAGTGTGGTCACTGTGCCCCTGGCAGTGTGTTCACTCAGCCCCTGGCAGTGTGTTCACTGTGCCCCTGGCAGTGTGGTCTCAGCCCCAGGACAGTGTGTTCACTGTGCCCTGGCAGTGTGTTCACTGTACCCCAGGACAGTGTGGTCACTGTGCCCCTGGCAGTGTGGTCACTGTACCCCTGGCAGTGTGGTCACTGTGCCCCTTACAGTGTGTTCACTGTGCCCCTTGCAGTGTGGTCAATGTGTCCAGGACAGTGTGTTCACTGTGCCCTGGCAGTGTGTTCACTGTACCCCTGGCAGTGTGTTCACTGTGCCCCTGACAGTGTGTTCACTGTGCCCCTGGCAGTGTGGTCACTGTGCCCCTGGCAGTGTGGTCACTGTACCCCTGGCAGTCTAGTCACTGTGCCCCTGGCAGTGTGGTCACTGTGCCCCTGGCAGTGTGTTCACTGTGCTCCTGGACAGTGTGGTCACTGTGCACCTAGCAGTGTGTTCACTGTGCCCCTGGCAGTGTTTTAACTGTGCCCCAGGACAGTGTGGTCACTGTGCCCCTGGCAGTGTGTTCACTGTGCCCCTGGCAGTGTGGTCACTGTGTCCCAGGACAGTGTGGTCACTGTGCCCCTGGCAGTGTGTTCACTGTGCCCATGGCAGTGGGTTCACTGTGCCCCTGGACAGTGTGTTCACTCTGCCCCTGGCAGTGTGGTCACTGTGCCCCAGGACAGTGTGTTCACTGTGACCCAGGACAGTTTGTTCACTGTGCCCCTGGCAGTGTGCTCACTGTGCCCCTGGCAGTGTGTTCACTGTGCCCCTGGCAATGTGTTCACTGTGCCCCTGGCAGTGTGTTCACTGTGCCCCTGGCAGTGTGTTCACTGTGACCCAGGACAGTTTGTTCACTGTGCCCCTGGCAATGTGTTCACTGTGCCCCTGGCAGTGTGTTCACTGTACCCCAGGACAGTGTGTTCACTGTGCCCCTGGCAGTGTGTTCACTGTGTCCCAGGACTGTGTGTTCACTGTGCCCCAGGACAGTGTGTTCACTGTGCCACTGGCAGTGTGTTCACTGTGCCCCAGGACAGTGTGTTCACTGTGCCCCTGGCAGTGTGTTCACTGTGTCCCAGTAAGAAGTCTTACAACACCAGGTTAAAGTCCAACAGGTTTGTTTCAAATACGAGCTTTCGGAGCACGGCTCCTTCTTCAGGCTCACCTGAAGAAGGAGCCGTGCTCCGAAAGCTCGTGTTTGAAACAAACCTGTTGGACTTTAACCTGGTGTTGTAAGACTTCTTACTGTGCTCACCCCAGTCCAACGCCGGCATCTCCACATCATGACTGTGCCCCAGGACAGTGTGTTCACTGTGCCCCAGGACAGTGTGTTCACTGTGACCCAGGACTGTGGGTTCACCGTACCCCTGGCAGTGTGTTCACTGTGCCCCTGGTAGTGTGTTCACTGTGCCCCTGGCAGTGTGTTCACTGTGCCCCTGACAGTGTGTTCACTGTGCCCCAGGACAGTGTGTTCACTGTGACCCAGGACTGTGTGTTCACCGTACCCCTGGCAGTGTGTTCACTGTGCCCCTGGCAGTGTGGTCTCAGCGCCAGTACAGTGTGTTCACTGTGCCTCAGGACAGTGTGGTCACTGTGCCCCTTACAGTGTGTTCACTGTGCCCCTGGCAGTGTGTTCACTGTGCCCCTGGCAGTGTGTTCACTGTGCCCCTGGCAGTGTGGTCACTGGGCCCCTGGCAGTGTGTTCACTGCGTCCCTGGCAGTGTGTTCACTGTGCCCCTGGCAGTGTGTTCACTGTGCCCCTGGCAGTGTGTTCACTGTGCCCCTGGCAGTGTGGTCACTGTGCCCCTGGCAGTGTGTTCACTGTGCCCCTGACAGTGTGTTCACTGTGCCCCTGGCAGTGTGGTCACTGTGCCCCTGGCAGTGTGTTCACTGTGCCCCTGGCAGTGTGGTCACTGTGCCCCTGGCAGTGTGGTCACTGTGCCCCTGGCAGTGTGGTCACTGTGCCCCTGGCAGTGTGGTCACTGTGCCCCTGGCAGTGTGGTCACTGTGCCCCTGGCAGTGTGGTCACTGTGCCCCTGGCAGTGTGTTCACTGTACCTCTGGCTGTGTGGTCACTGTGCCCCTGGCAGTGTGTTCACTGTGCCCCTGGCAGTGTGGTCTCAGCTCCAGGACAGTGTGGTCACTGTGCCTCTGGCTGTGTGGTCACTGTGCCCCTGACAGTGTGTTCACTTTGCCCCTGGCAGTTTATCTCAGCTCCAGGGCAGTGTGTTCACTGTGCCCCTGGCAGTGTGGTCACTGTGCCCCTGGCAGTGTGTTCACTGTGCCCCTGGTAGTGTGGTCACTGTGCCCCAGGACAGTGTGTTCACTGTGCCCCAGGACAGTATGTTCACTGTGCCCCAGGACAGTGTGTTCACTGTGCCCCAGGACAGTGTGGTCACTGTGCCCCTGGTAATGTGTCCACTGTGTCCCTGGTATTGTGTTCACTGTGCCCCTGGCAGTGTGGTCACTGTGCCCCAGGACAGTGTGTTCACTGTGCCCCAGGACAGTGTGTTCACTGTGCCCCTGGCAGTGTGGTCACTGTGCCCCTGGTAATGTGTCCACTGTGTCCCTGGTATTGTGTTCACTGTGCCCCAGGCAGTGTGGTCAATGTGCCCCAGGACAGTGTGTTCACTGAGCCACTGGCAGTGTGTTCACTGTGACCCAGGACTGTGTGTTCACTGTGCCCCTGGCAGTGTGGTCACTGTGCCCCTGGTAGTGTGTTCACTGTGACCCAGGACTGTGTGTTCACTGTGCCCCTGGCAGTGTGTTCACTGTGCCCCTGGCAGTGTGTTCACTGTGCCCCTGGCAGTGTGTTCACTGTGCCCCTGGCAGTGTGGTCACTGTGCCCCTGGCAGTGTGTTCACTGTGCCCCTGGCAGTGTGTTCACTGTGCCCCAGGACAGTGTGTTCACTGAGCCACTGGCAGTGTGTTCACTGTGACCCAGGACTGTGAGTTCACTGTGCCCATGGCAGTGTGGTCACTGTGCCCCTGGTAGTGTGTTCACTGTGCCCCTGGCAGTGTGTTCACTGTGCCCCTGGCAGTGTGGTCTCAGCCCCAGGAATGTGTGTTCACTGTGCCCCTGGCAGTGTGTTCACTCAGCCCCTGGCAGTGTGTTCACTGTGCCCCTGGCAGTGTGGTCACTGTGCCCCTGGCAGTGTGTTCACTGTGCCCCTGGCAGTGTGTTCACTGTGCCCCTGGCAGTGTGTTCACTGTGCCCCAGGACAGTGTGTTCACTGTGCCCCTGGCAGTGTGTTCACTCAGCCCCTGGCAGTGTGTTCACTGTGCCCCTGGCAGTGTGTTCAATGTGTCCAGGACAGTGTGTTCACTGTGCCCCTGGCAGTGTGTTCACTGTGCCCCTGGCAGTGTTTTAACTGTGCCCCAGGGCAGTGTGTTCACTGTGCCCCTGGCCGTGTGTCCACTGTGCCCCTGGCAGTGTGTTCACTGTGCCCCTGACAGTGTGGTCACTGTGCCCCTGGCAGTGTGTTCACTGTGCCCCTGGCAGTGTGGTCACTGTGCCCCTGGCAGTGTGGTCACTGTGCCCCTGGCAGTGTGTCCACTGTGCCCCTGGCAGTGTGGTCACTGTGCCCCTGGTAGTGTGTCCACTGTGCCCCAGGACAGTGTGGTCACTGTGTCCCAGGACAGTGTGTTCACTGTGCCCATGGCAGTGGGTTCACTGTGCCCCTGGGAATGTGTTCACTGTGCCCCTGGCAGTGGGTTCACTGTGCCCCTGGACAGTGTGTTCACTCTGCCCCTGGCAGTGTGGTCACTGTGCCCCAGGACAGTGTGTTCACTGTGACCCAGGACTGTGTGTTCACTGTGCCCCTGGCAGTGTGTTCACTGTGACCCAGGACTGTGTGTTCACTGTGCACCTGGCAGTGTGTTCACTGTGCCCCTGGCAGTGTGGTCACTGTGCCCCTGGCAGTGTGTTCACTGTGCCCCTGGCAGTGTGTTCACTGTGTCCCAGGACTGTGTGTTCACTCTGCCCCTGGCAGTGTGGTCACTGTGCCCCAGGACAGTGTGTTCACTGTGCCCCAGGGCAGTGTGTTCACTGTGCCCCTGGCAGTGTGGTCACTGTGCCCCTGGCAGTGTGGTCACTGTGCCCCAGGACAGTGTGTTCACTGTGCCCCAGGGCAGTGTGTTCACTGTGCCCCTGGCAGTGTGTTCACTGTGCCCCAGGACAGTGTGGTCACTGTGCCCCTGGCAGTGTGGTCACTGTGCCCCTGGCAGTGTGGTCACTGTGCCCCTGGCAGTGTGTTCACTGTGCCCCTGGCAGTGTGTTCACTGTACCCCTGGAAGTGTGTTCACTGTGCCCCTGGCAGTGTGTTCACTGTGCCCCAGGACAGTGTGGTCACTGTGCCCCTGGCAGTGTGTTCACTGTGCCCCTAGCAGTGTGTTCACTGTGCCCCAGGACAGTGTGGTCACTGTGCCCCTGGCAGTGTGTTCACTGTGCCCCTAGCAGTGTGTTCACTGTGCCCCTGGCAGTGTGTTCACTGTGCCCCGGCAGTGTGTTCACTGTGCCCCTGGCAGTGTGTTCACTGTGCCCCAGGACAGTGTGGTCACTGTGCCCCTGGCAGTGTGGTCACTGTGCCCCTGGCAGTGTGGTCACTGTGCCCCTGGCAGTGTGTTCACTGTGCCCCTGGCAGTGTGTTCACTGTACCCCTGGAAGTGTGTTCACTGTGCCCCGGCAGTGTGTTCACTGTGCCCCTAGCAGTGTGTTCACTGTGCCCCTGGCAGTGTGTTCACTGTGCCCCTGGCAGTGTGTTCACTGTGCCCCAGGACAGTGTGTTCACTGTGCCCCTGGCAGTGTGGTCACTGTGCCCCTGGCAGTGTGTTCACTGTTCCCCTGGAAGTGTGGTCACTGTGCCCCAGGACAGTGTGTTCACTGTGCCCCAGGACAGTGTGGTCACTGTGCCCCTGGCAGTGTGGTCACTGTGCCCCTAGCAGTGTGTTCACTGTGCCCCTGGCAGTGTGTTCACTGTGCCCCTGGCAGTGTGGTCACTGTGCCCCTGGCAGTGTGGTCACTGTGCCCCTAGCAGTGTGTTCACTGTGCCCCTGGCAGTGTGTTCACTGTGCCCCTGGCAGTGTGTTCACTGTGCCCCTGGCAGTGTGTTCACTGTTCCCCTGGAAGTGTGGTCACTGTGCCCCTGGCAGTGTGGTCACTGTGCCCCTGGCAGTGTGTTCACTGTGCCCCTGGCAGTGTGTTCACTGTTCCCCTGGAAGTGTGGTCACTGTGCCCCTGGCAGTGTGGTCACTGTGCCCCTGGCAGTGTGTTCACTGTGCCCCTGGCAGTGTGGTCTCAGCGCCAGGACAGTGTGTTCACTGTTCCCCTGGAAGTGTGGTCACTGTGCCCCAGGACAGTGTGTTCACTGTGCCCCTGGCAGTGTGTTCACTGTGCCCCTGGCAGTGTGGTCACTGTGTCCCTGGCAGTGTGTTCACTGTACCTCTGGCTGTGTGGTCACTGTGCCCCTGGCTGTGTGGTCACTGTGCCCCTGGCAGTGTGTTCACTGTACCTCTGGCTGTGTGGTCACTGTGCCCCTGGCAGTGTGTTCACTGTGCCCCTGGCAGTGTGGTCACTGTGCCCCTGGCAGTGTGTTCACTGTGCCCCTGGCAGTGTGTTCACTGTGCCCCAGGACAGTGTGTTCAATGTGCCCCAGGACAGTGTGTTCACTGAGCCACTGGCAGTGTGTTCACTGTGCCCCTGGCAGTGTGGTCACTGTGCCCCTGGTAATGTGTCCACTGTGTCCCTGGTATTGTGTTCACTGTGCCCCTGGCAGTGTGGTCACTGTGCCCCAGGACAGTGTGTTCACTGAGCCACTGGCAGTGTGTTCACTGTGCCCCTGGCAGTGTGTTCACTGTGCCCCTGGCAGTGTGTTCACTGTGCCCCTGGCAGTGTGTTCACTGTGCCCCTGGTAGTGTGTTCACTGTGCCCCTGACAGTGTGTTCACTGTGCCCCTGGTAGTGTGTTCACTGTGCCCCTGGTAGTGTGTTCACTGTGCCCCTGGCAGTGTGTTCACTGTGCCCCTGGCAGTGTGTTCACTGTGCCCCTGGCAGTGTGTTCACTGTGCCCCTGGCAGTGTGTTCACTGTGCCCCAGGACAGTTTGTTCACTGTGCCCCTGGCAGTGTGGTCACTGTGCCCCTGGCAGTGTGGTCACTGTGCCCTTGTCAGTGTGGTCACTGTGCCCCTGGCAGTGTGTTCACTGTGCCCCTGGCAGTGTGTTCACTGAGCCACTGGCAGTGTGTTCACTGTGCCCCTGGCAGTGTGTTCACTGAGCCACTGGCAGTGTGTTCACTGTGCCCCTGGCAGTGTGTTCAATATGCCCCAGGACAGTTTGTTCACTGTGCCCCTGGCAGTGTGGTCACTGTGCCCCTGGCAGTGTGGTCACTGTGCCCCTGGCAGTGTGTTCACTGTGCCCCTGGCAGTGTGGTCACTGTGCCCCTGGCAGTGTGGTCACTGTGCCCCTGGCAGTGTGGTCACTGTGCCCCTGGCAGTGTGTTCACTGTGCCCCTGGCAGTGTGTTCACTGTGCCCCTGGTAGTGTGTTCACTGTGCCCCTGGTAGTGTGTTCACTGTGCCCCTGGCAGTGTGTTCACTGTGCCCCTGACAGTGTGTTCACTGTGCCCCAGGACAGTGTGTTCACTGTGCCCCTGACAGTGTGTTCACTGTGCCCCTGGCAGTGTGTTCACTGTGCCCCTGACAGTGTGTTCACTGTGCCCCTGGCAGTGTGGTCACTGTGCCCCAGGACAGTGTGTTCACTGTGCCCCTGGCAGTGTGGTCACTGTGCCCCTGGCAGTGTGTTCACTGTGCCCCTGGCAGTGTGTTCACTGTGCCCCAGGACAGTGTGTTCACTGTGCCACTGGCGGTGTGTTCACTGAGCCACTGGCAGTGTGTTCACTGTGCCCCTGGCAGTGTGTTCACTGTGCCCCAGGCAGTGTGTTCACTGTGTCCCTGGCAGTGTGTTCACTGTGCCCCTGGCAGTGTGTTCACTGTGCCCCTGGCAGTGTGTTCACTGTGCCCCTGGAAGTGTGTTCACTGTGCCCCTGGCAGTGTGGTCACTGTGCCCCTGGCAGTGTGTTCACTGTGCCCCTGGCAGTGTGTTCACTGTGCCCCTGGCAGTGTGTTCACTGTGCCCCTGGAAGTGTGTTCACTGTGCCCCAGGCAGTGTGTTCACTGTGTCCCTGGCAGTGTGTTCACTGTGCCCCTGGCAGTGTGTTCACTGTGCCCCTGGCAGTGTGTTCACTGTGCCCCTGGAAGTGTGTTCACTGTGCCCCTGGCAGTGTGTTCACTGAGCCACTGGCAGTGTGTTCACTGAGCCACTGGCAGTGTGTTCACTGTGCCCCTGGTAGTGTGTTCACTGTGCCCCTGGTAGTGTGTTCACTGTGCCCCTGGCAGTGTGTTCACTGTGCCCCTGACAGTGTGTTCACTGTGCCCCAGGACAGTGTGTTCACTGTGCCCCTGACAGTGTGTTCACTGTGCCCCTGGCAGTGTGTTCACTGTGCCCCTGACAGTGTGTTCACTGTGCCCCAGGACAGTGTGTTCACTGTGCCCCTGGCAGTGTGGTCACTGTGCCCCAGGACAGTGTGTTCACTGTGCCCCTGACAGTGTGTTCACTGTGCCCCTGGCAGTGTGGTCACTGTGCCCCAGGACAGTGTGTTCACTGTGCCCCTGGCAGTGTGGTCACTGTGCCCCTGGCAGTGTGTTCACTGTGCCCCTGGCATTGTGGTCATTGTGCCACTGGCGGTGTGTTCACTGAGCCACTGGCAGTGTGTTCACTGTGCCCCTGGCAGTGTGGTCACTGTGCCCCAGGACAGTGTGTTCACTGTGCCCCTGGCAGTGTGTTCACTGTGCCCCTGACAGTGTGTTCACTGTGCCCCTGGCAGTGTGTTCACTGTGCCCCTGGCAGTGTGGTCACTGTGCCCCTGGCAGTGTGTTCACTGTGCCCCTGACAGTGTGGTCACTGTGCCCCAGGACAGTGTGTTCACTGTGCCCCTGGCAGTGTGCTCTCAGCCCCAGGACTGTGTGTACAGTCTGCCCCTGGCTGTGGGTTTTTAGCCCCAGTCTCCGACTCCATCTTGGACAGTTTTATAACTCTTACCCTCGGATAGTATTTCACTACTCACTGGTTCCTTGCCTATTCCTCCCGTCCTGCCTCTGCCTTCCCCATCCCTCCCGTGTTCCTCCACCCCACCCTCCCCTGCTTCCTCGTCCACTTTGCCTCCAGTGCACAGCTGAGGTGCAGCTTGAGACACAAGTATCTGAAATCTTTTTTTTATGCAAAAATATTCTTTATTTGTAAAACATCTGAAAGAACATTACACTTATTTCAAAATGACTATCACACAAAGTTCAATAATATTCAGGTTCTCTACACACGTCATGTTGCTGTCTGAGGTGCTTCAATGCAGTCAAAGAAACAACATAGACATGTCAAAATGATCATTATAAATGTTGCAAAGGCAAATTGTCCACACAGATCAAGTTTCTCTCTGAGGTGCTTCCATGCAGTTGTGATACATGTAATATTCATTGTATACAGTTAATGTGAGCCATACAGCCCGAGAGTGTTCTACACAGTTCCTTTCCCCTCAGTTCACTCTGACTGACCTTATACTGCGACCTTTCCCCATTGCGCTTCTGCGCCAACTGCACCCCAACTTTAGTGCGCTCATCAGCACGTCGTCTTAGGCTTTGGAATCTGAAATCCTGCAGCCACAGTGCTGAAGATGGACAAAAGAAACATCTATGTACTTCAAAGTCATTGGACGGACTGGAGCTTGCCCCAAGCACTGGGAAACAGACCATTGTAATTATTTGCCGGTGGGGGTGCTTCATTTGCAGGGGGAAAGTAATTCCAGTGAGTTGCCCTTTTATTGAGCATTCATGAGTTGGTACTGAATGCAAATGTGGTTCCTGGTGGAGATCAGTAGGAAGCTCGACCGACCTTTAACCCACCAGGAAGGCCAGGTGAACAAAATTCCAAACTAAATTCCTGCCGCCAGGAAAGTGACTTTTGCCTTCACACGGCCCACAGTTCCCGGCGCTGGCGGAAGGGGCAAATTCTACCCAATGAGTTTGATGAAGGTAACTTATCCAAGTTTGCTTCTAATACAAAGTTAAATAGGAAAGTAAACAATGGGGAGGGCACAAAGAGGCTGCAAAAGGATATAGACAGGTTGGGGAATGGGCAAGAACATGGGGCGAAATTCTCCGACCCCCACGACGGGTCGGAGAATAGCGGGAGGGCCTTCCCGACATTTTTCCCGCCCTCCCGCTATTCTCCCCCACCCCCCGCCCAACTCCCGACCCGAATCGCTGCCGCCGTTTTTTTACGGCCGGCAGCGATTCACAGCTGTTCGATGGGCCGAAGTCCCAGCCCTTTACGCCGTTTTTACGAACGGCAAACACACCTGGTCTGGCCGTTTGTAAAAACGGCGTCACAAACTCGCTTTTCATAACCATGGCACCGATTGGCACGGCAGTACCACGGCCGTGCCAAGGGTGCCATGGGCCCGCGATCGGTGGGCATTGATCGCGGGCAGCGGGCTCGATGCCCGCGCACTCTTTCTCCTTCCGCCGCCCCGCAGTATCCATTCGCAGGGCGGCTGAGGGGCAACCCGGCCCGCGCATGCGCGGGTTTCGCGCAAATACGCGATGACGTCATCCGCGCATGCGCGGGTTGGAGTCTTCCAATCCGCGCATGCGCGGCTGACGTCATATGACGCGTCAGCCGGCGCTAACTCCGGCAAGCGGGCTTAACGATTTTCGTTAAGCCCGTCTTGCCGGAGCCTACGGCGTCGGGCTGCTAGCCCCGACCGGGGACCAGAATCGGTTCCCGGTCGGGAAGGGGCGCGCTGGCGTCAAACCCGCCCGGGTTTGACGCCAGCTTTACGATTTCTCCCGTTTTGGGAGAATCGTGCCCATGGTAGGTGGAATAAAATGTGGCAAATGTGTCAATTTGGTCGGAAAAAGAAAAAAATTAAATTTTTTGAATGATGAAAGTCAGGGAAATGTTTGCATTTAGAATGATCTGGGTGCCTGAACCACAGAAAATTAACATGCAGGTACAGGATGCAATTCGGTAGGCAAATTGCAAGCTTGCTTTTGTTACACGGTGTTTGGAGTTTTAGAGTAACAAAGTCTTACTACAATTGTACAGTTGATTGGCGAGCCGATTTCTGGAGAACTGTCTGCAGTTTGGTTCTCCTTACCTTAGGAAAGACATACATGCCCGAACAAAAATACATGGAATGTTAAATAGGATGAAGGAATTGTCCAAGGGGAGGGATTAACTAGACTAGGTCTATATTCCTTAAGGTTTAGAGAAATGAAAGGTGATATCAGTGAAACATGTAACATTTTTAAGGAGTTTAACATGGTCGATGCTGATAAAATTGTTCCTCTGACTGGAAAAGGTAGAAGCCAGGGACATAGTCTCAAAATAAAGAGTCAGGCATTTAGGACTGAGATGAAGAGAAATGTCTTCATTCAAAGGGTTGTGAATCATGGCATTATTTGAGAAAGTGGAGTTAAGGTAGATTAGACCAGGGTTATTCAAATTGTGGGACATGACCCTTGGGTGAGCGTCAGAAGGGTCGCGATGCGATCGCTTACGACATTCCCGATCGCGAGAGAAACACCCAACAGCCGCGACTCTCTTTTAAATGAAACAGTGCAATCTTTCAGCCAGAAGCAGCGGCAGAGAGCAGGTCACACGCCCAGAATTTAAAAAAATTAGTTCATAGGCAATGCCAGCATTTATTGCCCATCCCGAGTTACCCTTGAGGGGGCAATTAAGAGTCAACCACATTGCCGCGTGCCCGGAGTCACATGTAGGCCAGACCAGGTAAGGATGGCTGATTTCCTTCCCTAAAGGGCATTAGTGAGCCAGATGGGTTTTTATTTTAACAACAATCAACAATGGTTTCATTGGCATCATTAGACTTTTAATTCCACTCGGCCCATCGCGGGTCGGAGAATCGCCGGGGGGGGGCTGCTGTCAATGGCTCCCGACCGGCGCGGCGCGATTCCCGCTTCCGCCAAATCCCCAGCGCCGGAAAGTTCGGCAGCCGGCGGGGGTGGGATTCACACCCCCCCCCCCCCCCCCCCCCCCCCACTCCCCCCCGGCGATTCTCCGACCCGGCTCGGAGAATCCTGCCCCTGGTTCTTATACGTTTTTCTGTTTTATCCCAGAGTAGGTGGACTGTCGGTTAGTTACAGAATGAAACTCTTTACTTTATCCCGATGTCAGAAGAATGCCCATTATAGTATCAGTGTGACATTTTTTCATAATTTATCTCAGGTAATCTGGAGGCCTGAATTAAAATCTGATTTTGATACAGATTTCACTAATTTAGTCTCACAACACACATTCATTAAATTGATCCTTTAATATGATTAGTGCTGAAATCAAGCAATTGTAATCCAGTGGACAGTGACCTGCAGGAATTTTAAACAGGCTGCCCCAAACCCATTTCTCATTTCACCCTGACAGCCAGTAAACAGAAGAGACGTGTGTTCTCTGCCTGGGCTGAACAGTATCAGGATGCAGAGGTGATAGGACATGGTTTAACCAACTACACCACCCACACACCTAAACTCTCATTTACAGTCACAGTAGGACACAAATTGCAATAAATTGGCACAATAGATTTCATGCAGATTTTGCTTTGGAACCACAAAGATATTTCACCATCATCACAAATTAGCAACTAATTGTTTTTCATAAATCTGTGTGGGTGTTTGTGAAAATTGTTCTTGCATGAGTGTCTAAAATTAGTTAAGTCACTTCAAGAAAATCTTTTGTACAAACCACCCAAACCCTTTAATTAAATTCTAGTCTGTAACTCATTCCCAGCTATTTGCTATTGTATATATAAACCATCCGATGTCTCAATTAGACCCAGCTGTAATTTGCTCCCTGGCATTTCCAACAATGCTGTACCCCCTCAGTAATGCACAGAATTGTCAGTCTGGGTTACATGCTCAAGTCCCTTGAGTAGAGCTTGAATCCGCCTTTTTGACTCAGGTGAAAATCCAACCGCTGAGCCAAGGAATGCATAAAAGTAGCGAGAAGTAACCATTTTTTATGTCTAATGGAGCATTTATTCAGATATGTGCCAGGCTCCCACAAGTACACATGATGGTTATGCATAGGACAGGAGGATAGGAGAAAGCAGGGCAGACTGCATTTAAATGAAGTACGTGTCATTCTTTCTGTGCTGCCTATATGATAACCCTCTTAACATTTCTTTCCACTTCCCTGACCTGACCTCCATTGGGCCTTTCTACAAGGCTGTTCCACTCGTTCCCAAGGCAAGTGCATCAGTCAGCATGCTCCACCCCCACCTTGGGCCTCAAAGACCCTTGGGTTGTGCTAAGCAGAGGTGATCTCAATCAGAGTCATGTAAATGAATTTGGACCATGGCGGCTTATTCACATGCATGCATTAGGTGAGGACAGGATCAGATTTAGTCACATAATCCGTTGCTATTTACTGTTTTAACTCAGAAGTTACCAAATTGAAGCCGGATCAGACCCAACAATTCCATGTGAGGGCAGGATTTTCCCCAAAAATGACTAAGGGCACAATTCTCTGGAAAGATATCTAATTGAGGTAGTGAGTGGGAACTGCACTCTGCCTAGCGAGGCCGGGAAGGCTATTCAATGTTAATTGATCCACTTAACGAGGCCCCACGTGCTTCTGGCTGCTGATTCGGCCGGGACCGTACTCGCCAGCTCCCCGCTAACAAGGTCGAGCAGCACTTAAGCAGCACGTACTCAGCCGGCCCCAGCCAGCTCGCAACAATGGCACCAAGGAGACAGACCTCAAGATTCAGTGATGTGGACCTGGAGAGGCCTCTGGACGCAGTGGAGGCCAGGAAAGATGTCCTGTTCGCCCGAAGGTCCCGGAGTGTGAGCCACAGGGCAGCCAGTGCTGCCTGGGACGAGGTGGCCGCAGCTGTGAGCGCCGGGAGTGTGACCAGGCGGACTGGCCTCCAGTGCCGGAAAAACTTCTACCACCTACACCGGGCAGCACAAGTGAGTAGACACCAACGCCCCACCCCCTTGAGACCTTTCCGCACCCATGTGAGCACTTCCCCAACTCTCCATGCAGCCCCCAGACGACCCTCGCCAGCGCATCGAAGGCCACGATACGAGGTCAGCAGCTGTTTGCCTCCACCTCTGATGTCCATCCTGGGGAGACATCTCAACGTAGTGGTAGAGGAAGGAAGGCCAAGCACATCGAGGATCACTGAGGGCACCGAGGGGAGGGGGGTGGATAGATATGGGGTGAGGGGGCAAAAGGGGGGCGTAAGGGGGTGAGGCACCATCGGAAGAGTGGGGAACTGTATAACACAATAAACACCTTCGAGCACAGCTACAATGCCGCCTCTGTCACTTCCTTCTGCAATTCAGGTCGACCTCCGAACCCTTGGCCCATCTTTACAGACATCTCTCCCTCTCCACCCTCACAGGCACACTGTGTGCAGGTGAAGGATGTGAGCAAGCACTCAGCAGACAGGCAGGGGTCAGTTTATGGCATAGATTGAGAAGCACCGCCGCTCAGCTCTCTGCAGGTTATCATCAGCCCCCCCTGCCTTCGACAGTGACCCAAGCCGGGAATCGAACCCGGGTCCCTGGCGCCGTGAAGCAAGTTCTAACCACTGTGCCACCCATGTACTGCAGGGCACCACCGGAGTGGCCGGGGCATTGGAGCCGCATCGAGGAGTCCGATACACCGCTCAATCACAGTCCGGGTGGCAGCATGGGCCTCGTTGTACCGGGTCTCTGCTACGGTCACCCCTCTGTACAGTCGTCATTAGCCAAGTTCTCAACAGAACCCCCAAGAGCCAGCCACCCATCCTGGGGTGGTCCTCAAAGAGGCAGGGGATAACTGACTGCCCCAGGATGTAGGTGTCATGGACACTCCCCGGGAAGCGGGCACACACATGTGTGATCTTCATGAACATCACACGAGTTGTAAGTTCAGTAACTTAGATGGCCCGATGTGCGCAGGGCAACATGCGTGCCATCCACTACCCCCTGGACCTGGGCACCCGGCGATGGCGGAGAAACCTGCTGCCCAAGCACCCTGTTGATGTTGTTTTCCGCCTGGGCAAAGAGGACAACCGTGACCTATCGGATGCACCCGTGGACTGTAGCCTGCTGAGATTCCACACAGGTCCCCTTTCGAGCCCTGGAAGGATCCTGAGGCATGAAAATTCAGGGCTGCGGTGACCTTAATGGCCACAGAAAGCAGGTAACCTACTCCTCCATGTGGTACCAAGTCCACAAGAACAAGGCGCAGGTACCGCACCGTCTTCTTGTTGAGGCGGAGCCACCTGCGGCACGTCGCTGTTCGAATGACCAGCGACGCCTATATACCCAGGATCATTGCGAGACTCCTCCTCCAGGACCTTCCCTGGCCTTATGGGCGGCCGAGTCCTCAGGGTGTGGGGCGGAGTCCGGCACCTGCTCCACCATCACGAGCATCTGCTGCTACTGCTGCCGTCTCCGGCGTCTGGCCGCCCGATTTAGAAACAATGCCCTCAGGCAAGTTCTGCTCGGTCCAAAATCCCTGCCATAGCGTTCGGTATCTGTAAGGAATTAGGAGAGGGTGTTCGATTGACGAACAGCAATGGTTCCCACCCCGGGACCCTCCATTCCACCATTGACGCCCCCGCTCCCCCACCCGAAATGTCCTTCTCTCTCCCATTCTCTTTTAGAGAGACCCAATTGTGAAAGTTTTTTACTTGCTTCCTCATACCAGCAACAGACAGAAAGCATCGGCATTGTTTCCTTTCCAAAACCCCAACATCCTCCCGACAGTGTGGAGCACAATATTACACTCAGTACCCCATCTGCAGTCTTTAATAAGATTTAAGCCAGGCTCATCGTTACCTTTTGGTTATTAAATTCTATGCCTCTTGCGAGAGCACCGAAACTTCCACTATCTTTTCTCACAGCCTTATTAGCCTGGAATGCTGCAGTAAACATTCTGTGAACCTTGCCCCCAAATCCATCTGCTTTTACTGCTGATGTAATTGGTGTGTAGGTAATGAAAGCTGACAGCATCCATGGACCCAGTCAATGCTTTCAGGAGATCAGCGTAGAGTAAGTATACGTTTTAAAGAGCAACGGGTAGAATGCAACCGACTATACTCTGATGGTCCACACCTGGATGGGATGCTCTGCTTGCCAGATCTCCCCGTTGTAGCAAGAGATCGGGATGCCATTTTTAAATGGCGCCCCAATCTCCGAGGCCCCCAAAAGAATCCCCGACCTACCCCCCCAACCCAAAAGCAAAATGGGAGGGTTCCCCGGCCCCACCCAACCCAAACCCCTACCCGGCCCAATCGCATGTGTGTAAAAGAATGCCAGCTTGGCAGTGCCAACATTGCCACCTGGAAGTGTCCCTGCCAGCTGGCAGTGCCATCTGGGCACCTTGGCAGTGCCAGGCTGGCACCCAGGTGGCACTGCCAGAGTGCCAGGCTAGCAGTGCCAGGCTATCCATGTAGCACCAACAGTGCCAGGGCACCACGTTGCCCAAAGAGCATGCAGTTGGGGGCTTCCGATCCCCTTGGAGACCCTCGTGAGTGCCGTTCCGTATAGTCCCTGTTTGTGGGGACCAGTAACAAATGGCGCTCACCTGAGGTCCTTGAGGCCAAGGCATTGAATCCCAAAGCCTCAGATACCTCGGAAATCTGCACATTAGAGTAAAGCTTACTGCGTCGCTCTAAAATGCAGATTTGCCAAAAACCGATCCCGTCCATTGTGGGCCGGATTCTCCTTGCAACATCTATAGAGATTGCGTTGAATCTCACGAGTCGTTGTGAGCGGGGTAGATCCTGGGAGTGGGGTCTCCTGGCTTTCAACAGCCATGCTGTGCAGTGGCGAGCTGCTTTCCGGGTGCAGCATGGCTGGAAGATCGCTCCCTATGTTTGTAATGCAAATTTTAAAAAATCTGCTTCTGTGTAGCGCATTTCGTGACCACCTGACAGTCCAAAATGCTTTACAGCATGTACGTTAAGAATGTAGTCATGATTGTAATGTAGGAATATAATGTAGTAAGAAAGACATGAGCAGTGGTGTGAATAATCATTACATAAGAACTAGGAGCAGGAGTAGGCCATCTGGCCCCTCGAGCCTGCTCCGCCACTCAATGAGTCCATGCCTGATCTTTTTGTGTACTCAGTTCCACTTACCCTTTGTTTACCATAACCCTTAATTTCTTTAATGTTCAAAAATCTTTCTATTTTTGCCTTAAAAACATTCAACGAGGGAGCCTCAACTGCTTCACTGGGCAGGGAATTCCACAGATTCACAATCCTTTGGGTGAAGACATTCCTCCTCAACTCAAATAAGGCTCCCCCTTATTTTGAGGCTATACCCCTTAGTTCTATTTTCACCCACCAGTGGAAACAAGTTCCCTGCTTCTATCTTAACTATTCCCTTCATAATTTTATATGTTTCTATAAGATCCTCCCTCTTCTAAATTCCAATGAATATAGTCCCAGTCTGCTTAATCTCGCCTCATAAACCAATCCTCTCAACTCTGGAATCAACCTAGTGAATCTCCTCTGCACCCCCTCCAGTGCCAGTGCATCCTTTCTCAAGTAAGGAGACCAAAACTATACACTGTATTCCAGGTGTGGCCTCACCAGCACCCTATACAGCTGCAACATAACCTTCCTGTTTCTAAACTCCATTCTTCTAGCAATGAAGGACAGAATTCCATTTGCCGTCTTAATTACCTGCTGCACTTGCAAACTAACTGCGATTCTTGCAGGACACCCAAGTCCCTCTGCACAGCAGCATTCTGCAATGTTTAACCATTTAAATAATAGTCCATTTTGCTGTTCTTCCTACCCAAATGGATGACCTCACATTTACCAACATTGTACTCCATCTGCCAGACACTTGCCCACTCACTTAAACACTTAAACTATTTATATCCCTCTGCAGACTTTCAGTGCCCTCTGCACACTTTGCTGTCCCATTCATCTTAGTGTCATCTGCGAACTTTGACACATTACACTTGATCCCCAAATCCAAATGATTGCCAGCCAGAAAAACACCCATTTATCCCCACTCTTTGCTTTCTGTTTGTTAACCAATCCTAGTTGACATATTGCATCCCAAATATTACAAAAATACTCCCAGGAGTTTCACAGCTCAGGAAGATAAGAATTCAGTGACCAGGGATTTGGAAGAGTTGGTGGAAATCATTGATGCTCAGTCTGAATTGGGAAGTTTTCTAAATATTTCTGAAAGGGGCAGAAAGATGGAGAGAGTTAGGAAGAGAGTTTTGGAGACTAAGGCATCGAGAGATCCTGCTGCTGATAGTTGAGTGGGGAAAAGGTGGTGAATTTACATCACATGTGTACTTCATTGCCACTTCGGAACATCGGTGGCAATGAAAAGCACTATATAAATACAGTTATTTTCATCAATGTGACGTAGGACGTGTGATATCTCAAAAGCTTAATAGGATTGAAATATATGCAAAGATAAATGTAGAAATCATAGAATACAGATAGTGGTTTCTTTTTCCGGACTTCGATGAGGGATAAATGATCGTTGAGACATCAGAAAGCTTATTTTCTTCAAATAACCTTTTAAATCTACCTGAGGGGGTCTAGGTTTAATAACTTATCAAAATTCAGCACATCAGACAATGCAGCACTGCCTCAGTACTGTCCCACCAATAGCTGAGCACTCACTCAGAACGGCCCCTCTGGTACTTCCTTAGTATTGTTCCTCTGGGATGCAACACTCCCTTAGTACTCACCCACCAACAGTGCAGCACTCCTTCAGTACTGTCCCTCTGACAGTGCTACACTCCTTCAGTACTGTCCCTCTGACAGTGCAGCACTCCTTCAGTACTGTCCCTCTAACAGTGCAGCACTCCCCCAATACTGACTCACCAACAGTGCAGCACTCCTTCAGTACTGTCCCTCTGACAGTGCAGCACTCCTTCAGTACTGACCCTCTGACAGTGCAGCATTCCCTCAGTGCTGACCCTCTGACAGTGCAGCATTCCCTCAGTGCTGACCCTCTCACAATGTAGCACTCCTCCAATACTCACCCACCAACAGTGCAGCACTCCTTCAGTACTGTCCCTCTCACAATGTAGCACTCCCCCAATACTGACTCACCAACAGTGCAATGTCCCTCAGTATTGCCCATCCGACAGTGCAGTGCTCTCCCTGTAGTAACTCACTGACAGTGCAGCACTACCTCAGTCCTGCCCCACCAATAGTTCAGTGCTCTCCCTGTAG
Organism: Scyliorhinus canicula; assembly: GCF_902713615.1. Taxonomy (NCBI): domain Eukaryota; kingdom Metazoa; phylum Chordata; class Chondrichthyes; order Carcharhiniformes; family Scyliorhinidae; genus Scyliorhinus; species Scyliorhinus canicula. The sequence continues at coordinate 40,055,251 of NC_052160.1, read as the reverse complement.
TGACTCACTGACTGTCGGTACTGTTCCTCTGACAATGCAGCACTCCCCAGTACTGACTCACCAGTACTGTAGCACCACTTCCCTACTGCACAGAAGTATCAAGGCTGGATTTTCTGCTCAAGTCTCTGGAGTGGGACTTGAACCTATGGCCTTCTGACTGAGAAGTGAGTGTTTTTCCTTGCAAGCCAAAGTAGGAGCAGGGACGATAGTGACATTTAAGGGGCATCTTGACAAATACATGAATAGGATGGCAATAGGGATACGGACCCATGAAGCGTAGAAGATTTTAGTTCAGTCGGGTAGCATGGTCGGCAAGGTCTTGGAGGGCCGAAGGGCCTGTTCCTGTGCTGTACTTTTCTTTGTTCTTTGTTCTTTGAAAGTAACTAGTGAGCTAGCTAGACAGCTAGATAGACTGAGAGATGGAGATTGAGTTCGACAGGCAGATAGATGATGGATATCTATTTCTTGAGATAGATTCGGATTACTGAGAGTTAAATCCTCCTCACTTTGCATAGAACGTAGTTTATTTATAAACTGAACATTCAACCTATGATCGCAGTTATCTTTCAATCTCAATCGTCACTTGGCAATAAAAAGAAGGAAGATTTATTTCACACGTTAAGTTCGTGGCGAATATGGGTGCAAAAGCAAACTGTGTGCTACAAATTTCAGTCACGTGTTGTACAGTGTGCTCCACAGGGTGGGTAAGGAGAGCAAGGAGTTCAGTTCAGCAAAGGCTCATCACAGTCGACATATGGAAACTGTTTATAGCTCTGTCTCTAAACTCACGCTGAGACAGTCTGTCTGTGTACCATTGAAGCAGCATTCAGTCATTGTCAGAGATTTTGTGGGACGCACCTTGAACATCATTCTCTGCAAGCTTAGCTCACTCCTGTAGCTCCTGCTGATTGGGTATTTTCACACCAAACTTTCTCAAAGTATCTCCTTATGTAGTTGATATTTCTTCTCTCCCTCCTCATCTGCTCAAAGTGCTGACTTTCACCATGTTGCAATTCTGTCGTCCAATAACTCACCCACATAGCCTTTCTACAGGGTTTTGGCTGGACAGTCAATAGCAAGACTTTGGGGAAGTATCAATTTGCCATCTCCTTATATCGATGTAGGAATCAGTAAGTAGTGTTTATGAAATGAAATGAAAATCGCTTATTGTCACAAGTAGGCTTCAAATGAAGTTACTGTGAAAAGCCCCTAGTCGCCACATTCCGGCGCCTGTTCGGGGAGGCTGTTACGGGAATTGAACCGTGCTGCTGGCCTACCTTGGTCTGCTTTCAAAGCCAGCGATTTAGCCCTGTGCTAAACAGCCCCAGTGTTTAGGAGCAGTGTTTTTCTAGGAGCAGGAACCATGGCTAATTCTCCTCCACCACCTGACCCTCAGGTAAATAAATAAGCTGAATCAGCACCAGGTTATGATCAGTAAACTCATCAGCAGACTGGGGGGCTCAGACTGGGGACTTTGTGTTCCCCAGACGCCCACATTGGGAAAAGTGATGAATCAATAATATTTTTACTGACGTGTGAGGGGAGCAAAATAAATATTTGCATTTCCATAGCACCTTTTACAAACTCAGGACATCCCTAAATGCTTTACAGCTAATCTGACCATTTTAGACAGTAGCACAGCACTCTGAGTGCAGTCCATTGACACATGTGTAGTATATTCTGGACTGGTAAGTACTGCATTGGCACACTCACAGCATGTTTTGTATTGGCGTTTATGCCATTGGTATACATGCACAGCATGGCCTGTATTGGCAGCATACACCATTGGTTCGTACACAACACAATCTGTCAGGGTGATGTCTGAGCACCACTCTTTTCTTTTTGAATATGGTTTCTGTATTTCCTTGTGATGAGGACATAAAAGCACTAGCTTGTTGACTTCGAGTATCATGGCATCACTATAGGTCTGTGCTGACAGTTCACATACTGGGAGCTGAACATGAGCAGCAAGGCGGGATACTCCCCTTGCCAATAAATAAAGGTTCATCTGGTTGCTGGCCTGGTGAGGTCAGTGTATGTCTGGTAGTGACTGCATGAGTTGAGGAAGATATCACAAGAGTGACATGAAAACAGATAGCATTACGTACAACGGGGATACAGAAGCATTAGACAGTATTGAGAATGAAATCCATTTCAAGGCCTTTTTCATGCACACAATTCTTCACTGGTCACTTGTCGTGTCACTGACACAGCATTAATAAAGAGGAGTGGTGCACACACGTGTATTGCTCGCATACGCCCAAAGACCCGAATATGTAATATGGTGACATCAGTGACCTGGACAGGTTGTTGTAATGCCAGGATGCCAAATTTGGTCAATCCACATGCAGGAAGTGTCTTCATTATTCACGTCAGAAATGACGAGCTTCATGAGGCAAGATGGACCCAGTGCTGGGGCTATTTAAAGTTACAGCTGAGGAGTTTTTGATTTACTTCTGTGGAAACACCGTGGTGCGCAGTTATTTAGTGCACCCTTAGTGGCTGCAGCATGGCTGGTGGAAGGCTGCTGACTTTCACTGAGAGATTCGGCTTATGGACTCGCAGGGCACCCTCTACCAGCTCGAGGCTTGAGGGCTTACCTTCAGATTGATTCACCTCAACACGGATAGCAGCAATATGGGCTAGCTGGATTAGCAATTCACCTTGTGCCACTCCCGGGCCTTTTCCTGCAGCCCTGCACGTTGTTTTCTTTTCAGATGATATCCGATTCTCTTTGAATACCTCAACTGAATCTGCCTTCACCACACTCTCAGGCCGTGTATTGCAGATCGGAACCACTCGCCGTGTCAAATCATCATAGATCATTGAACATACAGTGCAGTAGGAGGCCATTCGGCCCATCGAGTCTGCACCGACCCACTTAAGCCCCCACTTCCACCCTATCCCCATAACCCAGGAACCCCTCCTAACCTTTTTGGTCACTATGGGCAATTTATCGTGGCCAATCCACCTAACCTGCACGTCTTTGGACTGTGGGAGGAAACCGGAGCACCCGGAGGAAATCCACGCAGACACGGGGAGAACGTGCAGACTCCGCACAGTGACCCAGCGGGGAATCGAACCTGGGACCCTGGGCGCTGTGAAGCCACTGTGCTATCCACTTGTGCTGCCAATGAAATGTTTTTGTTTCCTTTGCCAATTAAATCTCTGCCCTCTGGTTCTTGATCCTTCCCAATGGGTGTGGTGTTCTTTGTGATGCTCCTAGCAGGGTGGATGTCGTCGTGTTCACAAAGACAACAGAAGCTAAGTTCATTAACAAAGCTAACTTTTATTTACACTACTTAAATTAAGCTCGACCACTTTCTCCTATAGTAAACATTAGTTATAGTAATCTACACTCTACTATCACTAGTCTCTACACTCTAACTCTAACTGTACTCTATCTCCTCTAGATCTGGTTTAGCACAGGGCTAAATAGCTGGCTTTTAAAGCAGACCTAGGCAGGCCTGCAGCACAGTTCAATTCCCGTACCAGCCTCCCCGAACAGGCGCCGGAATGTGGCGACTAGGGGCTTTTCACAGTACTTCATTTGAAGCCTCCTTGTGACAATAAGCGATTTTCATTTCATTTCATTTTCATCTCTCCTATGCACTCTATTCCAGCCTTCACTCTCTCTCCCAGATGCCTGAGAGTCAGTGCTTTATATAGTACTGCATCTAGCTCCATCTAGTGGTTATGTTTGTAACATGACATTAACTCTTTGTACACCAAACATTTCTACAATGTCACAATGGGAACAGTTTCTCCCTATCTACTCTGTTCGGGTTCCTGAATACCTTTTATCAAATCTCCTATCAACTTCTCTTCTCCAAGGAAAACAATCCCAGCTTTTCAAATTGTACCATGAACCTGAAGTTCTTCATCTCTCGAACCATTCTCATGAATCTTTTCTGCACTCTCTTAAATGCCTTCACATCCTTCCTAAAATGTGGTGCTTAGAACTGGACACAATACTCCAGTTGAGGACAAACCAGTTTTATACAGGTTTAACATAAGGTCCTTGCTATTTATAAAGCCCAGGATGCCATATTCATTATTAATTCCTCTCTACATATGCCAGCTTCAATAGTTTGTGTGCATATACACCTAGCTCCTGCACACTTTTATAATTGTACCCTTTATTTTATATTGTTGGTCTGCGTTCTTTCGGCCAAAATGAATGACTTCACATTGTCATCAGCATTTCCTGTGGTCCACCTCAATGAGGCTCTCACCAGAGTTTGCTGTAACAGAACTCCTCTTCAACCTAGCCCTCTGCAGAATGTTCACACAAAACTATCAGTGTTCTGAGTGCAACCCACCTATGCCCTTGGACTCACAGTATGCAGATTGCGACTGTATACTGGCCTCGAATGGTCCCGCAGAGCTGGTATCAGAGTTGATGGTTAAAAGTATAGTGTCAAGTGTAGGTCTAATGTCCAATAGGTGCTGGTTGCTCTCCCACATTCTATCCTCGGTAAACTTGACTACATCCAAACTTCTGCTCCTCATGTCTTAACTCACAGCAAGTCCTGTTCTCCTGTCACCCCTGTGCTCGCTAACCTATGTTGACACCTGGCTAAGCAATATCTTGACATAAAAATTCTCAGCCATGTTTTCAAATCTCTCCATTCCCGAGCCCTCCCTTTTTCTCCGCCCCACAACCCTTTGAGAAATATGCCGTCCTCTAATTCTGGCCCCCAATGCATCCCCTGCTTTAATTGCTTCACCATTCTTCACATGTCTTCAGCTGACTCGGCTTCAAGTTTTGGAATGACCTTCCCACACCTCTTGCCTCTCCCCCCCACTATCTTCCTTTAGGACACGCTGAAAAGCCACCCAACTGACCTAACATCTCCTTCTGTGGCTAGATGTCATATTGTCTGTTATAATGCTCCTGTGATGTGCTCTGCGATGATTCATTACATTAACGGTGCTATACAAATATAAGTTGCTGCCTTTGTTGCTCGTGCTCATCCTCCTGAGACTGCAATGGCTGGCCAGGAGCTGTTCTCGGCTACTTAAGGCACAAAAGTATAAGTGGAGGTTATAGGTCAGGAAAGGGGTGTGAGGAGTGAGAGGAGAAGGCAACAACTTTCCAACATCATTGATGTACTCAACAGCAACAGGTGCCACTGGCTCGATGGCATTGGTCTTACAATTCTCTGGATTAACTTCTTGAGTCACTGGGGAGGTCATAGATGTGCGGGTCTTCCTATTGTCCTGTGGTTTTCCATCTGTTGTGTGCCATCTTTTCCTGCAAGAAAGAGGGCAGAATGTCGGTGACTGTGTGCCAGTATGCTTTAGTGATGTGCCTCTTATAGCTGAATAGCTGTAGATTTTCAGAGGCCTGCGAATGCGCGTGAATGACTTATGATTGGAAAGTGTGTGTGGGTGAGCAGCAGTGTATGTTAAGGGTGAGTGCTGAGTGCCAGGGTGTGCTGCTGGATGAATGGTTGGTAGTATGGTGCACCGACCAGTGTAAGGGGTGGATAGTGTGGTGGGCACAGGATGTGATTTGCCGATGCTTTCACTCCCCTTGACCCCACACTTGAGGTCATTCAATTTTAGCACTGTTGCCACGTCCCGGGTGAGGTATTTGGTCATTAACTGCCCTTGCCACCTGCTTACATTCCCTTCAAGGGATCATTGGTGAAGGCTTTTTGAACCCCAGTGGAAACATGGCCTATTCCTGGCCTCCATCTGTCTGACCAGTGCGTCCAGGGTCACTGAAATGGGGAGGTTTTTCCCTGATGTAATGTGGCAATTTCCTCCTCCCTCAGTCTCCCAGAGTTATTGTCCAGCAGCCTGCAGTGTTTTGCTAGTTTTCCTTTGTCATGTGAGAATACCTTTAAATAATGGGTGTTTGAGAAATGTACCTTTAAGAAATGAGTGTTTAATGGTGATGTCAGAGTGTGGGTAGAGCTGGGCTGTTTGTCAGCTTTTTACTTTCGTTTTAGGCTGTTTGCTGCAGGAGTGTTTAAGTTTCGTTTTCAGAGCTGGATAGCTGCAGTCACAGCCAGAAGGGGTATGAGTCTCTCTCTCTGTAATCTAAAAACTGTAAATCGATCCTTTGGTGATTTAAAACTAATAACTGCTCTCAGTAGTGACTTTAATCTGATGTACTTCTGTTAAAGGTTTTGTTCTTTCGTCTTCTGGATGTTGTTTGGGAAGTTATTAAGGATTACTTAGTGTTGTATTCTTTGGGGGTTGTATTTGAATTGATGGTTGCTAAGATGTTCACTGTATGTACTAAAAATGTTAACTTGAGTTCATAGAATAAACATTGTTCTGCTTTAAAAAATACATTTCCATTTCTGCTGTACGACACCTGTAGAGTGGGCCGTGTGCTCCCCATACCACAAGCTATTAAAACTTGTGGGTCAGGTGAACTCCATGATACACTTTGGGGTTCTCTAAATCCTGGCCCATAACAAATTGGGGCTCGAGGGGGATAAAAGTCTTATCTATTGGATTGGCTGAGCAAACTTAAAGACAGTGAGGGGTGAGCATATTGCAGTTGCTTTTCAGGTGTGGTATTCTAGTTTAAGTAGGGAGTGTGTTGTGGACTATGGCTCTTTCAGAGGCTCTGAAGTTTTTGGGGGTGGAGACGGTCACATGCAGTACCTTACGGACAGAGACTAAAAGCAGACTGTAAGATTTGGCAAAAATATTGCAGTTAATCTCCACCCACACTCTGACATCACTGATAAACACCCATTTCTTAAAGGTACATTTCTTAAACACCCATTTCTTAAATGTACTCTCATATGACACCTCCCCCAAGAAAAAAAATAAACCATCAACTTCAAGATGGTTTCATTTTTCACCTTTTCACTATCCCCCAAGAAATGCACACAGCAAATACAATTTTTCGTAAAAAAAAAACAACACATGCAAACAGGTATAATAATATAGTCCATTTTTTTCGTGCTTCTTCCTCCAACTGAAACTGCTTCCGTTCATCACATTCGTGACAAAGCATCGGCTATCGCATTTTCTTGTCCTGCCACATGTACTATTTTTAAATGAAAAGCCTGTAACAATAAAATCCAGCGAAACAGCCTTGCATTGTTATTCCGGAATCGCTCCAAAAATGTCAATGGATTATGATCCATATATATAATGGTGTCAGATGGATTGCTGGTCACATAAATGTGAAAATGTTGCAAAGCTAGCACCAAACTCAACGTCGCCTTCTCAATCGATGAATACTTTTTCTGGTGAGAACTCAATTTCCTTGAAAAATAACAAATAGGCCGCTCTAGCCCTTTGTCGTCATCTTGTAGAAGCACCGCACCCACACCCACATCACTCACATCAACCGCCACTTTGAATGGTTTCGTACAATTTGGGATGGCTAACAGGGGAGCAGTGGTTAACACAACCTACAGGCCGTCAAATGCCTGTTGACACTCTGCTGTCCATTGGAATTTGTTATGCTTCTTGAGCAAGTCCATCAGTGGAGCGACCACACTGCTGAAATTCGGTGCGAATTTCCTGTAAAATCCACTCATGCCAAGAAATCGTATTATTCCCCGTCGTTTCGAGGGTATCGGAAACTCCCCAATAACTTCTGTTTTCACATCCCGTGGGACCATTCAACCCCGTTCACTTTTGGCGAAGTTTATCACCAAACCCGCCTCCTGACGTCGATCGAATAACTCCATCAGATGTTTCAAATGTTCTTTCGACGTCTGGCTGAAAATTACCAGATCATCGATGCATACCGCACAATTGGGTAATCCTGAAACAACGTTGTTAGTTCACCGTTGAAATGTGGCTGGGGCGTTTTTCATGCCAAATGGCATAACTTTGAATTGGTATTTACCATCTGGAGTCACAAAAGCTGAAATCTCCTTCGCCCTTTCGGATAAAGGTACCTGCCAGTAACCTTTAAGTAAATCCAGTTTGGAAATAAAAGCTGATTGTCCCACTTTCTCAATGCAATCCTCCAAACGTGGGATAGGATAAGAATCCGTTCTTGTAACTGCATTAACCTTTCTATAGTCCACACACAACAGTTGGGTACCGTCTGCTTTTGGTACCATCACTATGGGTGAGCTCCATTGGCTGCAACCCACTTCAATTATGCCATTTTAAAGCATACTCTCAACCTCTTTGTTAACCTGTGCCAATTTTAAAGGGTTAAGTCTGTATGGATGTTGTTTGATTGGAACAGCATTTCCCACATATACATCATGTATAGCCATTTTAGTACTTCCCAATTTATCTCCACAAACTTGCCCATGTGATATCAATAAATCTTCAAGGTCAGTTCATTTTTCCTCTAGAAGGTAACTCAACAATTTATCCCAATTTTTAAGAACATTTTTCGTTTTCCAATTTAATTTGAGGTATGTCAAATTCACAGTCATCTGGATTTGGTTCATCACTTTGAGTTAGAATCATTAAAACCTCCTTTTTCCCTTCCCTTTCAAAGTACCTTTAAGCATATTCACATGACACACTTGGTGAGTCTTCCTTCTAGCTGGTGTTTTTACCACATAATTCACCTCACTTAATTTACTTTCAATCTGATAAGGTCCACAGAACCTTGCTTTTAAAGGCTCACCTATCACTGGTAACAAACTAAAACTTTATATCCACTGGCAAAACTACAAACTTTGGATTTCTTGTCCGCTACCCATTTCATCACAAACAAAGAACAAAGACAAATTACAGCACAGGAACAGGCCCTTCGGCCCTCCAAACCTGCGCCGGTATCCAGATCCTCTATCTAAAACTGTCGTCTATTTTCTAAGAAATGACATTTTGTGCAACTTTCAAATGTTGTCTCGCCAATTCACCTCCTCTATTTAATCGTTCCCTAAAATTTGACACGTAATCCAATAATTTAAGTTCCGATTTCTCACTCACCAATATTTCCTTAATAATTTTAAGTGGTCTTCTTACCTCATGACCAAAAATTAGTTCAAAAGGAATGAATTTGGTTGATTCATTAGGTGCATCCCTAATTGCAAACAGTACAAATGGAATTCCTTTATCCCAATCCTCTGGATAATCTTGACAATAAGCCCTCAACATTGCCTTTGATGTCTGATGCCACTTTTTTAACGCTCCCTGCGATTCTGGATGGTACGCAGTTGATTTAAATTGTTCTATTCCTCAGATATCGTAACTTCTTTGAACAACCTCAAGGTAAAATTTGATCCTTGATCCGATTGCATTTCTGTGGGTAGTCCATATCTCAGAAGGAATTTAAGTAATTCCTCCACAATCTTTTTAGCTGTAATATTACGTACTAGAACGGCCTCTGGAAACCTATCAGACACATCCATTATAGTCAAAAGATATTGATTCCCACTTTTCATTTTTGGAAGCGGTCCTACGCAATCAACTAGGACCCTTGTAAAAGGTTCTTCAAATGCTGGAATGGGTATTAAGGGCACTGGTTTTATCGCTGCTTGAGGTTTCTCTATCACTTGATCACTTGACATATATGACATGATTGACAAAATGTAACTACATCTTTATGTAGTCCAGGCCAATAAAAATGTTTCTGGAGTTTAGCTTGAGTTTTCCTTATTCCCAAATGACCTCCCACTGGTACCTCATGTGCAACTCGCAACACCTCCTTTATATACCCTACCAGCAATACTAATTGATGAACATCTGCCCACTTTTCATCCACCTATATATGTACAGGTCTCCATTTTCTCATCAAGACATTACTTTTACGGTAATAACACTCTGGTATACACTCAGATTCCTCTTCCGTATATGCTTTCTGATACATCTGGTTTATTTCTACATCTTCCTGTTATAACTCCACCAATTTTCCTGAACTAAAAATATCTGCCTCATCCTCCACCTGTTCTTGTTCTTTTTCAACCATCTGATCAAAAATCGTTTCTGATAATTGCACTTCAACTTCATCTTCACTCTTTGATTTCTCCTCTTGTCTTAACCTGTGACTTTACAACTAGGTAACTACACAATCCTGAAAAATCCCAGGATATTCGACCTTCAACACTTCAGTTGTCTGATTTTTCACTGGCTTATCAACCACAGTAGGCATCACTCCCACGTTCGATCCAGCCATATCATTACCCAAGATAAACTGTATTCCTGTTCATGATAGTTTTTCTATTACTCCTACTACCACATCACCACTCTTCACTGGACTTTCCAACCGTACCTTATATAATGGAACACTACTCCTCTCACCCTGAATTCCACATATTGCCACCTTTTCTGGCAACATTCTTCCCAAACTACATAACTCTTACCATTAACGATTGACTAGCTCCCGTATCTCTTAAAAGTGTGACTTCTTTATCTGCTCCTCTTGATACATGAGTAAACTTTACCCACACAAGTAAATTCTTTAAAGAGATCTGGCACCATCTTATCAATCACCTCTTGATCAGGCTGTACAATATTTTGTGCCTCCTTCGCTTCACTTGGGCTTTCTTTTACCATTTTAACAAATCCCACTGTCTTATCCTGTTTTACCACATCAGCCTTCCCAGTGCTGTTCTCCAACCACCAACACTTTGACTTTACATGGCCTAGTTTATTACAGTGAAAGCATTTGAAACTTTTCATTTCTTTTCCACCCTCCTGCATTTCTTTTTAAATCTGAGGTACTCTCCTTATTATCTCCCATCAGGTCACCTTTGCCTCTACCACTTGAGTATTTCTCATGTCCCCAGTTTCTATCCCTCACCGGCTGAAACTGTTGTCGGAAACCAAACTTTGATTTATGAACTAATTCATAATCATCTGCCATTTCTGCTGCTAATCCTGCAATTTTAACCCTCTGCTCTTCCACATGAGTTCTCACTACATCAGGAATTGAACTTTTAAACTCCTCCAAAAGTATAATTTCTCTGAGAGCTTCATACGTTTGGTCTATTTTCAAAGCTCTTATCCACCTATCAAAATTACTCTGTTTGATCCTTTCAAACGCCATGTTTGTTTGACCAGGTTCTTTCCTGAAATTTCTAAACCTTTGTCTGTAGGCTTCATGCACTACTTCATATGCACCTAAGATGGATTTTTTCACCTCCTCATACAACTCAGATACCTCATCTGATAGTGATGCAAATACTTCACTTGCCCTACCTACCAGCTTTGTTTGAATCAGTAATACCCATATGTCCTGTGGTCATTTCATTTGTTTAGCTACCTACTTCCTTCTTCTCCTTCTCATCAAACCTTGGCAATGCTTGCACATATTTAAATAGATCCCCACCAAGCCTTTGACTATGACACTCTTTCTCACTATCCTCATCACTATCATCCAATGTACGTTTCCCATCGCGTCTGCCAATTTTAACTGACTGTCATGTTTCATGGCCATTTTCTGAAGTTCAAATTCTCTCTCTTTATCTTTTTCCCTGATCTGTATCTCCCTTTCTCTTTCTTTTTCCTCTCTATCTCTTACATGTTCAAGCTGCTTTAATTCTTTTTCATGTTCCATTTGTTTAATTTGTAACTGAATTTTTGCCATTTCCAATGAGTCAAACTGTATCTCAGGCAACTTTAAATGCTTAGCCACCACCATAATTACCTCATCTTTTTGCATATTGTCAGGTAATGTTAACTGCAATGTTTTTGCCAAATCTAACGGTCTGCTTTTAGTCTCTGTCCGTAAGGTGCTGCGTGTGACCGTCTCCACCCCCAAAATGTTCTGAGCCTCTGAAAGAGCCATTGTCCACAACACACTCCCTACTTAAACTAAAATACCACACCTGAAAAGCAACCACAATATGCTCATCCCTCACTGTCTTTAAGTTCACTAAGCCAATCCAATAGATCAAGAATAGGTATCCAATAGATACCTTTTCTCCCCCTCAAACCCCCAATTTTTTATGGGCCAGGGTTTAGAGAACCCCAAAGTGTATCATGGAGTTCACGTGACCCACAAGTTTTAATAGATTGTGGTATGGGGAGCATACGGCCGACTCTACAGGTGTGGTAGAGCAGAAATGGAAACGTATTTTTTAAAGCAAAACAATGTTTATTCTATGAACTCAAGTTAACCGTTTTAGAGCATACAGTGAACATCTTAGCAACCATCAATTCAAATACAACCCCCAAAGAATACAACATTAAGTAATCCTTAATAACTTTCCAAACAATATCCAGAAGACAAAAGAACAGAACCTTTAACAGAAGCACATCAGGTTAAAGTCACTACTGAGAGCAGTTATTAGTTTTAAATCACCAAAGGATCGATTTACAGTTTTTAAATTACAGAGAGAAATAATACCCCTTCTGGCTGTGACTGCAGCTCTTGAGCTCTGAAAATGAAACTAAACCACACCCTGCAGCAAATAGCCTAAAACGAAAGTAAAAAGCTGAGAGACAGGTACATTTCTTAAACACCCATTTCTTAAAAGCATTCTCACATGACACCTTTTATTGGGAATTTGACTTTAAAAAGGAAAGGCTGCCTGGGGCATATGGCTTCTTCAAAACACTGCACAACTCCCTGTGGTACGCAGAGGCTTCTGGTGGTGCAGCAGAGACCAGTTGAGTGTGGGAGCCCCAGGGGAGCATGTTGCCATCATGGGGATGAGATGAAGTTTTTCCCACCTCAATTGCAATTGTCGCGATCAAGTTGCAACTTTCAGCCGTTGCACCCAAAATAACAAAGCTGCCCAATTTCTATCTATTTGTTCTTTATTGCTCTTTGTCAGAATGCCTGAGCCACATCTCAAAATGCTTTATGTACCAAGGATTACTTTGAAGTGCAGTCATGTTTGTACATTATCAAACATAAGATGGAGTCTTCCAATATTAGGAAGAACAGAAGAGATAGGTTGCAGGCTCCTTCGAGCTGACAACAGATGTTGTCCTTGTAATGTGTCAATCATAATGATGACATCAATCCTAATTGTGTTTATTATTGCTGAGGCTAATCACTGAGTAACCAGACAGAAAAAATAATTAAACAGCAAATATCAAATCCCATCAGTATTTATGTAAGCTGAAGTACCCTGTTAAAACACAGCAGTTTGCAGGAGAGGGTTTAAAGGAGGATTTCATTACTATATTGATTTTTGAAGGCAAGTGATCTTTTTATCCCTTATATTCTGTCCAATTTTCTTCCTTTCTCTTCTTCTGAAGTTGATGTCTCTGTCTCAGTTGCTGTTCTACAGGCCATTAACACATGAACTTCCCTGGTTAGTGTTGGCAGGATATTCAATCACACAGCGCACACAACACCAACATCAACAGATTTTATGCGCAAAGTCACCCCCAAATGCACATGCATCACAAATGCACACCCACACAAACACACCCACACGTTCACTGATACAGACACCCCAAACTCATTCACACACATCCATATCCCAAACTCAAACACACACAAAATCACTTACAGACCAAACACACAACACGCACGTAATAGCAAATTGCATTTGTTACCCCTTTAACACAATAAAATGTTTCAAGGTACTTCACAAGAGCAATAGGGGAGCATCTACCAGCACCTCCTGCAGAAACCAGGGCGAGAGACAGCTGGTAGATCCAGGGAAAGACCTGCCAGGATTCGCAACGGTCATTATGCCTCACGAGATCTAACCAATGTGGGGGGGTTTCTAACATTTCTAAAAATTGGGACACTTTTTAAAAAACGGCACCCCAATCATTTGCAGAGTAAGTTGCCGGCTGCCCACCAACGTGACGGTATGGGAACCGCGTCTTAACTCTTTTTTGTTTATGACCCTACAAATACTGCGGAGGAAGCTTCACCCCAATTTTCCCGCCCGCTTTTCCGCTCTGCCAAACTAAAAGAGAAAATCTCTTGAATGGTTGGGATATTCCGGCCCTTCCCGTCGGGATCTTCCAGTCCCTGCCGAAGGTGATTTGCCATGGTGGGTTCCCCGCCGGCAGGACAAACAAGCCATGCAAAATGCCGTAGACTTTGGCGAGACCAAATAATCCCACCGTCGGCCAATAGCGAGAATCCTCCACCACTGTACAATCCCCGGTCGGTGGCTTTGGTCCTCCCAATATTTAGTTGGAGGAGGTTTTCGTTCATCCAGTATTGGATGTTGAACAAGCAGTGTGGCAAATTAGTGGCAGTAGAGTGATTAAGAAAGATGATGCTGATACAGAGTTGAGTGTTATCAGGATACTTGTGAAACCCAACATTGTGTTTTCAGATGAAGTTGACGAGGAGCAGTATGTACAGGAGAAAAAGGAGGAGGCCAAGGATAGATACTGGAGGGACTCCAAAGGTAACACTGCAGCGGAGCAGGAAGAAATGCTATTGCAGATTATTCTCTGACTGTGGCTGGATAGATAAGAATGGAACCAGTTGAGGGAGTCTTACCCAGCTGGATGATGGAGGAGAGGAGAGGAGAGATGGAGGAGGTTAGAGTGGTTAACCATAGTCCTAGGCTGCCAAAAGGTTGAGAAGAAGGGATAATTTGCCATGATTGCAGTCACACATGGTGCCATTTTTGTCTTTGATATGAGCTGCTTCAATACTGTCGTGGACCAGAGCTGCAACTTACAGGAAAGATGGCCAGGTCTTTGACAGGTAAACATATATTCAAGGATTTTGGGCAGACAAGGGAGATTGGCTACAGACAGTGGTTGCATGGCAGAGGGGCGGACTTTTTTTTTGAAAGCAGGGATGATGGCAGATTTAAAGGAGAAATTGAGGTGCGGGGTGACAGTAACCAGAGGAGTGAAAACTATTTGTGTGAGAGAAAGGAAGTGAAGTTTGGTGGTCAGGAGTTCAGTGAGAAGAAGGTTGGGGGAGCAGGAGGTGATTCTCACAGACAAGAGGAAACAGGAGAGAAACTAGGGAACAATGGGATTTCAGGATTCCAGCAGGGGAAACCTTAAAGGACATTGGCCTGGTCAACATGGGGAATGGAGGCAAGCAGCAGAGACAGAAAATAAGAAGAAGTCCATAAAGCTCCTCATTCTTGTTGGAGGTAAGGATTGAAGGGAGTGGGACTTAAGCAGAAGGTTTCTGTAACACAAATGACACAACACAAACATACGCACACACCAAATGTATACCAACCATTAACATAAACCAAACTCCCCCACACCCCAAACGTACACACACTAACTTATTCATGAACCAATCAAAGACACACTAAACACACAGATACACAATCCACAATTGCATGTACCAAACACACTCCTTCTATACTCTCCGACCAAACACATCTCCACCAAACAAACACAGCCACACACTAACATGCACAGACCCACACCCACCCACCCACCACACTCACCCACTCACCGCAGACCCATCCACCCACCACACCCCCCCTCCACACACATACACATACTCATGCACCGACCCTCCACACATACATACCCACCACACACACCCGCCAAACACACACTCCTACCCCACACACACCCGCCAAACACACACTCCTACCCCACACACACCCGCCAAACACACACTCACTCCTACCCCACACACACCCGCCAAACACACACTCCTACCCCACACACCCGCCAAACACACACTCCTACCCCACACACACCCGCCACACACACACTCCTACCCCACACACACCCGCCACACACACACTCCTACCCCACACACACCCGCCAAACACACACTCCTACCCCACACACACCCGCCAAACACACACTCCTACCCCACACACACCCGCCACACACACACTCCTACCCCACACACACCCGCCACACACACACTCCTACCCCACACACACCCGCCAAACACACACTCCTACCCCACACACACCCGCCAAACACACACTCACTCCTGCCCCACATATACCCGCCACACACACACCCACAGTCGCCGCACACACACACACCCGCCACACACATTCACAACACACATTCACGCACACTCGCCACGCAACACAGATTCACACACACTCACACCCGCTACACAGACTCACACCCACCACACAAACTCATAGGTCACCACATTCAGATCCGTCATGCAAACATGTTCACATCCGCCGCACAAACTCGCCCACGTCGGACGCACAAACACGCTCACAACTGCTGCACAAACACGCTCACAACTGCTGCACAAACACGCTCACAACTGCTGCACAAACACGCTCACAACTGCTGCACAAACACGCTCACAACTGCTGCACAAATACGCTCACAACTGCTGCACAAACACGCTCACAACTGCTGCACAAACACGCTCACAACTGCTGCACAAACATGCTCACAACTGCTGCACAAAGATGCTCACACCCACCGCACGCACACAGCCATACCCGCCACACAGGCACGCCTACATCCGCAACACAAACACACCCACAGACACATGTCCAACCCACCGTACACACACACATGCGCCGCACACATACTCACACCCACACACACATCCCCACCCACCACACACACACATCCCCACCCACCACACACACACGCCATACACTTTCTCACACCCACATCCCCACCCACCACACACACACACACACCTGCCACACACAAAGACATTTGCCACAGTCACACCCACACACACATCCCCACCAAAAACACACACATGTACTTTAGACTTTGTCATTGACTGCAGCAGGGAGTGAGTCCTGGCAGATATTTCCTCCCTTACCCTGTGACTTGGACACAGAACACTGAGCGACTGAACTATTGGGGTTCCTGATTTACTGCTGTGTTATTCCTGATATGTACCATGTTCTAAAGTTCCACTGTAGCATTCTCCATTCGGTGGGTAGGTCAGGTGTGGATGAGGAAAGGAGCTCTCCTCATATTAAGCAAGTGTATTTCTGTCTTGTTTGACACCTTGTAATGTCTCAGCCAAATGGAACATGAAGGTGAGAACAGCTGGTGCAACACAAGACTGAGCAGCCTGCCTGTTGGCAGAGAGCTCCTTCAAACGCTGTCTACCTCCAGCTTCAATGAGTGTAGCATCCAATTAGACAATTAGCATGGTCGTGATTTTATTTTCAGATCAGTTCAGTGGTCACACAGAGCTGCAGGCGCCGGGAACACCATGTCAAGCGAGAGGTTTGTGGAGCTTCCTGCCGCTCCAGCGATCTGTCACATCCGCCTGTCTGCTCAGCACTCCGACTTGAAGCTGGTCCTGCATAATCGGAATGTGAGACTCAATACTTTCCCAAGTCTATCTTTCTGCTAAAATAAATCTGGATTGGGGAATTAACTTCATTGTGCGCTGGTTAAATGTTAGCATAATTTTTCTTCAGTTAGCAAAATACGAACCCGTGGTGGGGAATGCTTCAGATTTATTTTTCAGTGCAGGTGGGACATAGGTCAGAGCAATGACCTGACCCCGACAATCCTGAGGCCCAGGTTTGAACACAGGGCAGACTGGTGGTGGGATGAAGGTCCCTGACAGTTGCTGCAAGAAGAGGTCAACACAAGTGGGGAGTCTGAGCAGTTCCAGTGAGAAGACTGTGGGTCCTGCATCAACTCAACCTATTCCAGCTCTAAATGGTCTTAAATTGGCAACCTTGGGCTGAATGTTATGCTTCCTTGGGGTGTAAAATTGGCAACATTGCAATGTTCTTGGCGCCACATTTTGACTTGGGTCAGGGGAGGCATCAGGTGGACAGCCCGTCCACGGGCCAATTGAGAAGTATTTAAATTTCCTGTAAAGTTTTGTCTTTACTTGCCCTTTAAGGGGCTGTCAACTTATTTAATTAATTTGTTAATTAGTCTATCTTATTTTATTGCTATACTCTAAATAGGAGACACCGTGGTGTTCTGTACTGCCACCTGGAGGTAGCTGAGAGCCCCTCAGTGAAGGGCTCGCGTTGTGGCAGTCCTTCCCTTCACCAATGGGGATTTGGCATGGAGGGTGTTACATATGCAGCAGCCCCAAGCAATTGTACATTAAGATGGTTTATGGACT
The DNA here is from genome assembly GCF_902713615.1 of Scyliorhinus canicula. Lineage (NCBI taxonomy): Eukaryota > Metazoa > Chordata > Chondrichthyes > Carcharhiniformes > Scyliorhinidae > Scyliorhinus > Scyliorhinus canicula. Next base: position 40,037,412 of record NC_052160.1, on the reverse strand, counting down.
CCCAGTATTTTCTGTGGCCTTGACGAGTCCCTGTTCCAAGTCTATACAGATTGTGTGAGGTTGCAGCTCCTTTTTGATTATCTGAAGGAGCTGATGCTCAAATGTTGGTTGTACTTCAGCCAAATGCTCCTGGCCACCTGGTGTGGGAGGTGTGGGGGTAAGAAGGGTAGAGGACTTTCTTGTCAGCCTGCTCCTGGGCCTCACCAATGTGGCCATGAACTGGTCCAAGCAGTAGGTGATTAAGTTTAGCCTTTTTGTTACAATGTCCCTTTCTTTAGGGGTTTTAATTGGTTTAGTTAATGTGTTTATTTTATATATTTTTTTTTAAAGCCTGTAAATAATGGACAGGGGGGCTTTCAGTCCTCAGACCCTGCAGCAATACCTTTATGTTAAGCCTTCTCCCCTTGGTGGGCACTGGAGACGTATTTCCTCTGCCAGGTACACTGACAATTATGACCTGCAACTCCTGTTTATAGACCTGGGAATCTCCATGCTTCCTTGCAGAAGTTGTCTGTCATTAATGAGGAACTGATCAAATAATGGAACATGGTTTGCTTTGTGCCAGAGCTCTCTCACGTCAGGAGTAGCTGCTCAGGAATCCACACCTCCAACAATATGGGTTCATGTGAGTGGTGGAAGCGAAGGCTTGGACTGGTGAGTGACCAAAGTCATGGATGCACAAGGTGGTGGAGCAGCGGGGCAGATCACGCCACAGGAACTTACATTTTGATATCCAACTTGTAGCCAAAGCCATCCACAACCTTAGTGCTTGGGCCTGACTGTGCCCCTGTCTGAATTGACTCCCACCCTGTGCCCCAATACCTCCCTTCGGAACCTCAGCCCCATCATTTGTCCCATGGAAATTCCTTTTGTGCCTTTCTGCTCCACATGGAGGGTTTCCTGTACAGACTGTTGCTCCGTGCCCTTAACTTCCTCACACTCATTAACCATCCGGACACATTGTGAATTTCCGCTTGGACGTGACAGGGACCTCCTGTGGAAGACACACGACACAAGAGTCTTCCCCTTTACCACTCAGGATTTGGCATGGAGGGTGTTTCAGGCAGCAGTCCTGTGCAATAGAATGTTGGGTGGGTCACGGTCTTCCAGACTGCCAGTATTTTCTGTAGCCATGAGGAGTCTGTGTTCCATGTCTATATGGGTTTCCAGAGGTCACAGACCCTTTTGTCCCACACTGCTGATCTTTAGCCACCTTGTAGGGGGGGGGGGGGGGGGGGGCATGGTCAGATTTTAGGACCTCCTTGTGGGTCTGCTCTTGGGCATGGTTAGTGTGACCATTGACAGTTCCAGGCAGTGGGGCCATGGAGGGGGTCATTAGACCCTCCTGCCTGTCCCCATTCCATGCTACATTCATACCTGTATGTCCCTGGAGAGGGAGAATGTGCTGTCTGCAGGTAGGCTTGAGGCCTTCCATGACCAGTAGTGGGCACCACAGGAGCTGAAATCTCTTTATGACCTTCAATGAGCTTTCAGTTAGTTTATTGGTATGTTTTATAGGCTTGAAAAGAATGTATAAATAGGGGACAGCTGGGACACAGAGGGTGAGAGGAAATCTATGAGACTGAACCAAGTCAATAAACTCCCTCAGTAAATAAAAGCTCCGTGTCTCAGTTTTGACGTCACCAATTGGTTTGGATTCCATTAATAGCTACCGCTCTTGGTGCCGCTGGGACCAGAGTGCCTGCTATTCGATTGGCTGACGGCTCTTGGAGAAAGGACCCACAAATCTCGCCTCAAGCATTAAATAGTTGCTTGCTGATCCTCCGGAGTGGGAGTAGGCTCACCATTAACATTTATGCTGGCGAGATTGGGGTCCTGGCGCAGTGTAAAATCCAGCCCCTTGTTTCTGAGCATGTGAGCCTGGCCAGCGAGGAAATTAAGCTTTTAGAAATGTCTTTACTCTACCTCTTAATTCTTTTTTTCAATGGCTTTAGTGTACCCAAATCATTTTTTCCAATTAAGGGGCAATTTAGCATGGCCAATCCACCTACTCTGCACATCTTTGGGTTGTGGGGGCGAAACCCACGCAGACACGGGGAGAATGTGCAAACTCCACACGCACAGTGACCCAGAGCCGGGATCGAACCTGGGACCTCGGCACCGTGAGGCAGCAGTGCTAACCACTACACCACCATGCTGCCCCCTCTACCTCGTAATTCTAATAACACAAGGGCGTTTGGCACAATGACACGTGTGGAGTTTGCACATTCTCCCCATGTCTGTGTGGGTCTCACCCCCACAATCCAAAGATGTGCAGGTTAGGTGGATTGGTCACACAAAATTGCCCCTTAATTGGGAAAAAAAAAATTCCAATGACACAAACCACACTGTATTTCGGGTCTTGCGTGGGGCGAGAAGGAAGATATTCATCTTTGAGTTCAGCTGCTACTTCTTACCAATGAAACATTTCAACCACTCCTCCAACATGATGTTACATTATTTTACTTAAACAATAATCGTACCAGTCAATCAGGCTCGGAAGTACCGAGTTCAGTCCCTCTGTTTTGATGAGCAAATGACAGTCATGATGGTGGCTCTGGTTCTATATTTCTTCTCCGTATTCTTCAGCTGGGGTGGGGAAGGGGAGAATAGCCAGAATTTATGTTGCTGATCATCATTGAGTGATCCATGGATAAGAGACAGTAGAATTGAGCCAGAGCTCCTGATCCTCATCGCTTTCCAGTGACCCCCTGTGTTACTGATAGGGAAACTAAGATCCCTGTGCCTGATGACTGTCCAATGACCACCCCGGCGATAGAGATAAGGGTTCCTGACCTCTGCCCAGTTACTCTAGTGTTAGAGACAGGAGCGATTTTTAAAAAACCTACCAATCCTGTTCCTTGTGGTGAACGTATTATGATAACCATTCACCACGGTACTGCACTGTACCACACTGTTGCCCATGTGGGCTCCACCTATGGACCATTGTACTGTACTACACCGATTGTATCATGTTGGTGCCCTTGTGGGCACCGCCCCCTTGAGGGGAGGTACAAAGAGCAGCTGCCTTGTAGGCGGCTCTCAGAGCAGAGCAGTCGCAGGCAGGCACTGTTCTAGTTGATTAAAGCCACTGTTCACTTCAACTCTCTGTCTCGTGTGAATTGATGGTCGCATCAATTTAATCAACTACAACATCACGATGGAAGCAGCCCTCAAGCCTGACCGACTGGAACTTGACCCACAGGCCATGGAAGCCAAAGGGATTTTTTCACACTGGCTCCAATGTTTCGAGGCCTACCTCGCCACCTCCTCCTCATCCTCTGTCACCGACGAACAGAAGCTGAGCCTCCTCCAGGCCCGGGTGTCCATCCAACTCAAGGAAGTGACCACATACGCAGAAGCCCCTCGCGATGCTGAAGCGCCTATATGTGAGGCTGGTGAACGAAGTGTACGCGCGGCATCTCCTCACCACTCATCGCCAATGCCCCGGGGAATCACTGGAGGAGTACCTACGGGACCTCAGAATCATTGTGTGAAGCTGCAACTACAATGCCGTCATGGCCTCTCAACACATGGAACTCGCCGTCCGGGACGCCTACGTGCCTGGGGTCTGGTCCAACTACGTCAGACAGCGCCTGCTCGAGAAGGGCACCCTCGACCTAGATGAGACGGTAAAACTAGCCACCTCCCTAGAAGTAGCGTTCCAAAGCCTCAACACTTTCCCGTCCGATCACGCGACCCCCTCGTGGACTCCCCAGAGAGTACCCCAGGCCTGTGCCGGGTGGCTGCCCGCCCAACCCAGGGGGCTATCCCGCTATTTCTGCAGCCAGCACCAGCACCCAGGCAGCGCTGCCCGGCTCAGAACGCGAACTGCAGCGACTGCGGCAAGAAAGGACATTTTGCCAAAGTTTGCCTGGCCAGGTCCAAGTCCTCCAAATCGCAGGCCCAACTCTCGGACTCACAGGCCCGCAGACCCCGCAGTGTGGCTGCGTGCCTGTCGGCTCCGCCCCCTCCGGACGCGTCACCCCGCCTCATATTGTCGGTGGGGGCAGCCATCTTCAACCCCACACAACACGTGCGACTCATGGGGGCCGCCATCTTGACCGCCATCTGCAATGCCGCCCGACACGTGTGACCGACGGGGGCAGCCATATTCGGACCACCCCACCATCTCTGACCATGTCGGCTACCCGCAACTCGGCGCGGTCACACTCGACCAGTCACGGCCAAAGCACCTCCTGAACTCCATGATGACCGTTCGGGTCAATGGACATGAAACGCCTTTCCTGTTTGACTCTGGGAGCACGGAGCGCTTCATTCACCCAGACACAATAAAGCGCTGTTCGTTCCAAATCCCCCCCGCACTTCAAACTATCTCCCTCGCTGCCGGATCGCATCCTGATTGCTTTGTTTCCCCCTGGGTTAAAGACGGGGTTGGAAACACTGTGTTTCTCCTGATCTCAGTCCAGTGACCCCTGGATTAGTGACGGGGAAAATGAACCAGGGGCGGGATTCTCCGACCCCTCTGCCGGGTCGGAGAATCGCCCGGGGCCGGCTTCAATCCCGCCCCCGCCGTCTCCCGAATTCTCCTCCCGCCCCCGAGATTCGGCGGGGGCAGGAATCGCGCCGCGCCGGTTGGCAGGACCCCCGTGGCGATTCTCCGGCCCGCGATGGGCCGAAGTCCCGCCGCTGACAGGCCTCTCCTGCCGGCGTGGATTAAACCACCTGCCTGACCGGCGGGATTGGCGGCTCGGGCGGGCGCCGGGATCCTGGGGGGGGCGCGGGGCGATCTGACCCCGGGGGGTGCCCCCACGGTGGCCTGGCCCATGATCGGGGCCCACTGCTCGGCAGGCGGGCCTGTGCCGTGGGGGCACTCCTTTTCTGCTGGCTTCGCCTTAGTATTCACCATGGCGGAGGCGGAAGAGACCCCCTCCCCTGAGCATGCGCCGGAATGACGTCAGCAGCCACTGACGCTCCGGCGCATGCCCGGACTTAGGCCGGCCGGCAAAGTCCTTTCGCCCCGGCAGCCATGGCGTCAAAGGCCATTCACACCAGCCGGCGGAGTGGGAACCACTCCAGCGTGTGTCTAGCCCCTCAATGTGAGGGCTTGGCCCCTAAAGGTGCAGAGACTACCCGCCGGGTGGGGAAGAATCCTGGCCCAGGGTTCCAATGTTATTGACAGGAGAGTGGCCAGGATCCTTCTCCTGATCACTGTCCAGTTACCCTGGGTTATAGTCAGGGAACTGAGCCCAGAGTCCTGCTCCTGATCACATTCCAGTGACCCTAAGTTAGCGAGAGGGATATACATCAAGAGCTCCTGCCCCTGATCACTGACCAGTGCCCCTGATTTAGAGCCAGAGCCAATGTTCCTGCTTCTGATCCCTACCTATCTCACCAGTATTAGAGACAGGGGTAAGAAGGCAGAATTCCTGTTCCCGGTCACTGTCAAACATCCCTGGGGTAGAGATTGGGGAAATCAGCCACCATTCCTGCTCCTGAATACTGTCCAATAATCTCTGGGGATAAGAGACACTGAAAAGTAACCATGGTTCAATGCAGTATTCCAGTTTTCGGGACTGAAAGCGTTAATATGTAAGACTGGGGAAACATACCACTCATATGGTGACGTACAAAGGACGAAGAAAAGTACAGCACAGGAACAGGCCCTTTGGCCCTCCAAGTCTGTGCCAACCATGCAGCCCATTGAACCTAAAACCTTCCGCACTTCCAGGGTCCGTATCCCTCTATTCCCATTCTATTCATGTATTTGTGAAGATGGCCCTTAAACGTCACTATCGTCCCTGCTTCCACTACCTCCTCCGGCAGCGAGTTCCAGGCACCCACTTCCCTCTGTGTAAAAAAAACTTCCCTCGCACATCTCTAAACTTTGCCCCTCGCACCTTAAACCTATGCCCCCTAGTGATTGACTCTTTCACTCTGGGGAAAAACCTTCTGACTATCCACTCTGTCCATGCTCCTCATAATCTTGTAGACCTCTATCAGGTTGCCCCTCGACCTCGGTCGTTCCAGTGAGAACAAACCGAGTTTATTCAACCTCTCCTCACAGCTAATGCCCTCCATACGAGGCAACATCCTGGTAAACATCTTCTGTACCCTATACAAAGCCTGTACCACATCCTTTTGGTAGTGTGGCGACGAGAATTCAACGCTAAAGGGAGTCACATGATGAGTAGAACCTGATAGTAGTATAACTGGAGATGCTCATGATTTGGACTAAAGAAGTCTTGTGTATCTGCACATATTTATGTTCGACAATAAATAGGTACTGTTCAGGTCCAATAGAAAAAAACAGGGACTCCTTCCATCCACACACAGAGAAGCCCCCCATGGCACAGGAGAACCCCGTCCTCCCCAGTGGAACTTCCCAGAGACCCCTTGGCACTACCCCCTGGCACCCTGATTATGGCACTGCCCCTTTGGTACTGCCCGGGCACGTCCCCCTTCCCCCGAGGGCTATGGTTGCCTGTATGTCCTCAGCGGGTTCCCATCACCTTGTCCCCATTTTTGAAAAGCAGTTGCTGACATGATGTCCCATTGGCAAGGGGGGAGTTCCAAATGTGGGTGGGGGACAGTATGGCAGAGGCGGCTCATCATTGGCCAGCGGAGGGATCTTCCTGCCGATGCCTATGGTATTTTGAGTAGCTCACCTGTCCTGCCACCAGGCAACCAGCCTTCGGCGGCACCTGGCCCCGGCTGGAGGGGCTGGAAAATCCTGCCAAAGTAACTAACTGATGTTAATATATATGGGGAGGAAGTGATGCAATGGTATTATCACCGGAGAAGTAATCCAGACACCCAAAGCAAGATCTGGTGCCCTGGGTTCAAATCCTGCCATGGCAGATGGTGAAGTTGAATTCAATGAATATCTGGATGAGTATGAAACCGTTGCGATTGTTTCTGTCTCGGAAAGGAAACCACTCTGGGGAAGGAATACAGCCGTCCAGACCTATGTCATAGGCCTGATCTACATCTTAACTCCAGATACTAAGCAATGTGGTTCTCTCTCAGATGTCCTCTAAAATGGAGGGTAGTGAGGGACAGTCAATAAATGCTGGCCCAGCCAGGGGCGCTCATATCCTGTAAAGTGAGTAAAAAAACAAATAATCTGTTTAACAATTTTTACGGAGATTCGGGGCAGGGTTGCGATGGAAATCCCAAATATCCCGATGAGCGTGGGAGAACTCGATTACTGCATTTTAAAATTTTAGAGCAAGCCTCTCATGAGCTGAAAACAGTGGTGCATTCAATATTGGCTTTGCCAGGACGATTTGTCCAGGTGGAAGGACCAGACACGGAATCGGGCACTATGGAGGAGGTGACACTTATTGAATTGCATCAGGATTAAATAATAAATCAGTGGCTGCGGGAGTTACCTACATTTTTGTATTCAGTCGATGCAATAGCTGATGATGTGATAGTTGGACAAGATATTAATGAATCATCTTGCAAATTTGAAGACGTCATAAACTCCTTTGACAGTTTTGTTAACCTCCGGAGTAATAAAACTTTTGAAAGAGCAAAATTTAATATAAGGGCCACAAGCTTGGAGAATCGGTGGACACCTTCATCAATGACTTGTATTAGAGTTACAGAATGCCGGAAATATACAGTGCAGAAGAGGCTCTTCGGTCCATCGAGTCTGCACCGACACATGAAAAGCACCTTATCTCGTTTGCCAGTACTTGGCCCATAAGCTTTAATGTTATGTCGTGCCAATACAATTTAAAGGATGTGAGGCAACCCACCTCTATACCCTCCCACACAGCACATTCCAGACCGTCACCACCCTCTGGGTAAAAAGGGTTTTCCTCACAACCCCCTAAACCTCCTGCCCCGCACCTTGAACTTGTGTCCCATCGTGACTGACCCTTCAACTAAGGAGAACAGTAACTCTCTATCAACCCTGTCCATACCTCTCATAATCTTGATGTGGAGATGCCGGCGTTGGTCTGGGGTGAGCACAGTAAGAAGTCTTATAACACCAGGTCAAAGTCCAACAGGTTTGTTTCGAATCGCTAGCTTTCGGAGCACTGCTCCTTCCTCAGGTGAATGAAGTGGTAGGTTCCAGAAACATACATATAGACAAAGTTAAAGATGCAATACGATACTTTGAATGCGGGTCTTTGCAGGTAATTAAGTCTTTACAGGTCCAGACACTGGAAGAGGGATAATCACAGGTAAAAGAGGTGTGAATTGTCTCAAGCCAGGACAGTTGGTAGGATTTTGCAAGCCAAGGCCAGATGGTGGGGGATGAATGTAATGCGACATGAATCCAAGGTCCCGGTTGAGGCCGTACTCATGTGTGCGGAACTTGGCTATAAGTTTCTGCTCAGCGACTCTGCATTGTCGTGCGTCCTGAAGGCCACCTTGGAGAATGCTTACCCGAAGATCAGAAGCTGAATGCATTTGACTGCTGAAGTGTTCCCTGACTGGAAGGGAGCATTCCTGCCTGGTGATTGTCACGCGATAGTTCTTGGACACACTCATCTCCATCAAGGACGGTCACCTCAGCACATCGCTTTACCACAAGCCCACGGATAACCTCACGAGGCTCCACCTCTCCAGCTTACACCCTAAAGCCATTAAAGAAGCCATCCCCAGGGCAGCACGGTGGCGCAGTGAGCAGCACCGCTGCCTAATGGCTCTGAGGTCCCAGGTTCGATCCCGGCTCTGGGTCACTGTCCATGTGGAGTTTGCCCATTCTCCCCATGTTTGCCTGGGTTCGCCCCCACAACGTAAAGATGTGCAGGGTAGGTGGATTGACCATGTGAAAAAATTGCCCCTTGGAAAATAAAATGAATTGGGTACTCTAAATTTATTTTTTTAAAAAGAAGCCATCCCCTATGGACAAGCCCTCCGTATACACAGGATCTGCTCAGACGAGGAGGAGCGTAACAGGCATCTACAGACGCTGAAAGATACCCTCATACAAACAGAATATGGTGCTCGACTCATTGATCGACAGTTCCAACGCGCCACAACAAAAAACCGCACCGACCTCCTCAGAAGACAAACATGGGACACAACTGACAGAGTACCCTTCATTGTCCAGTATTTCCCCAGAGCGGAGAAACTATGACATCTTCTTCGCAACCTTCAACATGTCATCGATGAAGATGAACATCTTGCCAAGGCCATCCCCACACCCCCACTACTTGCCTTCAAACAACCGCGCAACCTCAAACAAACCATTGTTTGCAGCAAATTACCCAGCCTTCAGAACAGCGACCACGACACCACACAACCCTGCCATGGCAATCTCTGTAAGATGTGTCAGACAATCGGCAGGGGTACCATCATTACACTTGAGAACACCACCCACCAGGTACGCGGTACATACTCGTGCGACTCGGCCAACGTTGTCTATCTCATACGCTGCCGGAAAGGATGTCTCGAAGCGTGGTACATTGGTGAGACCATGCAGACGCTGCGACAATGGATGAATGGACATCGTGCGACAGTCGCCAGGCAGGAATGTTCCCTTCCAGTCCGGGAACACTTCAGCAGTCAAGGCATTCAGCCTCTGATCTTCGAGTAAGCGTTCTCCAAGGCGGCCTTCAGGACACGTGACAACGCAGAATCGCCGAGCAGAAACTGATAGCCAAGTTACGCACACATGAGTACAGCCTCAACCGGGATCTTGGATTCATGTCGCATTACATCCACCCCCCACCATCTGGCCTGGGCTTGCATAGTCCTACCAACTGTCCTGGCTTGAGACAATTCACACCTCTCTAACCTGGGATCATCCCTTTCTCCAGTTGCTCTGTCTGGACCTTAAAGACTTAAACTCGCATTCAAAGTATCGTATTGCATCTTTGACTTTGTCTATATATATGTTTATGGAACCTACCTCTTCATTCACCTGAGGAAGAAGCAGTGCTCCGAAAGCTAGTGAATCGAAACAAACCTGTTGGACTTTAACCTGGTCTCATAATCTTGCATTGGTTGGCTGAAGACTGTAAATATAGTCATCTTAAGTCTGAGCTGATACGAGACCGCATAATAGTTGGGGTAACTGATGATAACGGGCGAGATTCTCCAACTCCCCGTTGGGTCGGAGAATCTCTGGTAGGGGGCGGTGTGAATCCCGCCCTGATGCTGGCTGCTGTATTCTCCAGTGCTAGTTTCCGGGCTGGGCTGGGATTCACGCCACGCCGGCCGAGGGCCATCGGCAGCGCCCCCCCCCCCCCCCCCCCCCCCCGGGCAATTCTCCGGGCCCCGATGGGCCGAGCGGCCATCGGTTTCTGGCCAGTCCCGCCGGTGTGGGTTAGACATGGTCCCACATGGCGGGACCTGGCAGGTAAGTTGGCTGGTACAGTCCTCGGGGGACACGGGGAGATCCGACCTCGGGGGGGGGGGGGGGGTGGGCGGGGGTGGCACGGTGGCCTGGCCCGTGATCAGGGCCCACCAATCTGCGGGCGGGCCTGTACCGTCGGGGCACTTCCTCCTTCCGCGCCGGACCCCGTAGAGCTCCGCCATGGCCGGCGCAGAGATGACACCCCCCCCTGCGCATGCAGCAGAATACACCGGCGGTTCCGCACATGCGCGGACTCGCGCAGTCCCTTTGGCGCCGGGTGGCGCGGCGACAACCCCTCCGGCATCAAGTGAATTCCGCTACTTCCGGTCGGCCCGACGCCGGAGTGGTTTGTGCCGTTTTTGACACAGGCGTTGGGCCATCGCGCCGATTGAGGAGAATCCCGCTGAACCTTTCTGACCTGCTACAATCCAAAGAAGGTCTAACTTTGGAGAAAGCGATATTGATTATCAGACAATCTGAGGTCTGCCTGCAAAATGGTCCATGCTAAGAGGATCACCAGCAAATCTTCGCACAAAAATCCATCAACGAAATAGAAGAGTTTCATCAAGGTGAAGAACAACAATGCTTCCTCGGTGAGATTAAAGATCTCAGATGTACATTATTGTAGTGATCTGCAGGGGCTGGTTTAGCTCACTGGGCTAAATCGCTGGCTTTTAAAGCAGACCAAGCAGGCCAGCAGCACGGTTCCCGTACCAGCCTCCCCGGACAGGTGCCGGAATGTGGCGACTAGGGGCTTTTCACAGTAACTTCATTGAAGCCTACTTGTGACAATAAAGCGATTTTTCATTTTCATTTTCATATCTTTGTGAATGTAAAGGGTGAACATACAGAAGTAACAGCTAGATAACCACTAGATGGCAGCACCAGATATTGGTATAAAAGATAAACTTGAGGAGAGTTCCCGCCTCTTTGTATTAGGAGTGACCAGTGAACAGAGGTAGAGAGAGATAGCATAGTGTGCAGGTGCAGTTAATCATTATTATATATATATTTAATCTTGTAAATCTCATCTACAGTTATTGTTATTGAAGAGAGAAGAAACTCAGAGTTAAATTATTATCGCTACTTAATAAACAGCATTTGCTTTATTTGAAGACTTTGAGTTTTACTAAACATCACGCATATGACCATTCTGGCAGAAAGCATCCGAGAAGAGACGGCCAAAGATCCCCTGTTGCAGTGCGTTATCCACATCCTCAGCAATGGCTGGCAGAAAGGGCAATGCCCTCAATTCTACAACATCAAGGCCGACCTGATGCTGATCGATGGCATCCTGCTCAAGCTGGACAGGATAGTCATCCCGCTACGTCTCCAGAGCATGGTGCTGCGGCAGATTCATGAGGGACACCTGGGCGTAGAAAAGTGCAGGCGCAGGGCCCGGCAAGCTGTCTACTGGCCCGCATCAACCAGGACATCACAGACATTGTCCTGAACTGCAAAACCTGTCAGAGGTTCCAACCAGCGCAGAGCAAGGAGACGCTCCAACCACATCAAGGTTGGCATTGACCTATTCCACACGAATGGTTGCGACGATATCTTAATCATCGATTACTTTTTGAACTATCCTGAGGCAGCAAGACCTCACCTCACGGACCGTCATCAAAGCGTGTAAAGAGACATTCTCACGGCATGGCATCCCGAACACTGCCATGGGCGACAATGGGCCGTGCTTCCACAGTCGAGAATGGTCCATGCTTACCAAGAGCTACAATTTCAGGCATGTCACCTCCAGTCCGTACTATCCGCAGTCCAATGGCAAAGTCGAAAAAGGGGTGCATATCGTTAAGCAGCTCATCCGCAAGGCCTCGGACTCCGCTTCTGACACACATCTTGCACTACTTGCGTACCGGGCGACTCCCTTGTCTACTGGCATGTCGCCAGCTCAACTGCTGATGAACAGGGACCTGCGGGCGACACTTCCAGCCATGCACCTGGCCAACCTTGATCACCTCCCGGTGCTGCAGAAGATGCAGCAGCTTCGCGACAGACAGAAGCAGGGCTATGACGCACATGCCACCGATCTGGACGTGCTATCCCCGGCAGACATGGTCAGGATCAAGATACCAGATGATGGGTGGTTTGCTCCGGCTGTCGTTGTTCGACAGGCTGCACCCAGATTCTATGTCATACGTATGAGTGATGGCTCCATTGTGCGAAGGAATCGAGGGGCACTGCGAAAAGTTGCTTGCCCACAACCACTTTCCCCTCCATTTCCACATGTTGAATTGCCACCTCCAGACACCTCGAACCATGAGGCCACCAGTCGTGCCTCCCACTCACCTGTCAAGACACCGGCATCCCCTCCATCACCTCTCCGGCGGTCGACGAGGATCAGACGCAAGCCTCAGAGACTGGACTTATGAGCATTTGTTTTGTTTGTTCTGTTCTGTATTCCTCAGTCAGTCACATTAGACAGACACATTCACATGTATATCCATCGAAAAAAAAGATGTCATGATATGCAAACATGCAACCAATGAACACTCAGAATAGGACACAACCAATGGGCAGTCAGGACACTCAGAGGTGGCATCACCACAAGGGGACATGACATAAACACTATAAAAGGGATGAGGCAGTCACACCCTGCCTCTTTCCACAGACAGACATCTAGAGAGTTAGACAGGGTTGATCAGCTGCATCACACCCCAGCACGTGGCTTAGAGCAAGCTGGTACAGTTAGACTGAGTTACTACAGTTAGCAGAGAGTCAAACTCATTTGAGAATTGTGTTAATAGTTCAATAAACACGTTGAACTAATTTCAGAGTCTGGAGCATCCTTTAGTTAAGACTGCATCAAGTAGCAGCCTGTGTTATCCGAAGCAGCAGAACACAACAGATGTCTCTCAACCTCCTCTTCCTTAGGCAACCAAAGAACATACAGCAGTTCCTGTTCTTGATCACTCTCCAGTTATGCCAGTATTATAGATAAGGGTAATCAAGGGCTCTTGTTCCTGTCCACTGTCAGTTACTGCTGAATTAGAGATAGTGGGGCAATCAGGCAGAGTTCTGGCTGACTATCACTGTGCGGTGAACCCTTAGTTCAAGAGAGGGAAGTGCATCTATAGCTGCTGGTCATTGTCCAGTGTCCCCAGTTGAGAGACAGTGATGCTCCTGATATATCACTGTCTAGTTTCCACATTATTGAAACGAAAACATGGGGTGCCTACTCCTGATCATTGCCCAGTAACCCCAGTTTGGAGACGGGGGTAAGCATCCTGAATTTCGCTTCCATTTGGCTGGGGTGGGATGAAGGTAAACAGGTTTCCGCTTCTGATTGCTGTCAACTGATTCCTGGGTTAGAAGCAGGAGATTTCAATCCGTTTTCCTGTATCTGATCAATGTCTAGTGATCCCGAGAAAGGAGACTGAGGGAATTCAGCAAGGTTCCGGCTCCCGATCATTTTCAGTTGCTGCTGGATTGGGGACACAGAAAATCAGCCAGAATTCCTGCCTGTGATCACTTTTCAGTGGCCACTGTTTTAACGACAGTGGAAATCAACCTGGAATCCTTCTTCTGAGCACTACCCACTGATCCCCTGGGTTAGAGACAATAGAAATCAGCCAGGGTTCCAACTCCTGATTACTGTCAGGTTATCCCTGGGTTAGAGACAGGGGGAACAGTTTCTCATCTTAGTCCAGTAATCCCCAGGATGAGGTCAGCCAGGAAGTGGCTGCTGCTGATCACTGTCCAGTGAACATGGGTGAAAAACAGGACAAGTCAGGCAAGGGACCGGATTCTCCGCCTGCCGACTCCAAAACCCCGATCGGCCGGAGAATCACCGTTTGCGGCGAAATCGGGGGGCGGGGCTGCTTTTGCGACGCTCCGCCCCCTCGAGTTCGCCGCCCGCCAATCGGGACGGCCTCAGGACGTCACCTGAGGCCCTCTCCCGATGCTCCGCCCCCGATGGGCCGAGTTCCTGACGGCGTGGAACACTTATCCTTTTTCTTTGGTGAACCCGGCAAGGCGGCTGTGGACTGAGTCCAGCGCCGCCACAGTCAGCAAGGAGCCATTCCGCGGGCAGGGGGGGCTTGATCGGGGCTGGAGGCACTGGTGGGGGGTGGCGAGGGGGGTTTCTGGGGGGCAGTATGTGGCAGGCCGGGTCCGCGCGTGGTCATAGATATCATAGAATTTACAGTGCAGAAGGAGGCCATTCGGCCCATCGAGTCTGCACCGGCTCTTGAAAAGAGCACCCTACCCAAGGTCAACACCTCCCCCTATCCCAATAACTCAGTAACCCAGTAGCCCACCCAATACTAAGGGCAATTTTGGACACTAAGGGCAATTTAGCATGGCCAATCCAACTAACCTGCACATCTTTGGACTGTGGGAGGAAACCGGACCACCCGGAGGAAACCCACGCACACACGGGGAGGATGTGCAGACTCCGCACAGACAGTGACCCAAGCCAGAATCGACCATGGGACCCTGGAGTTGTGAAGCCATGGTGCTATCCACAATGCTACCGTGCTGCCCATGCTGTCGGTGCTATGTTGCACGGCACGGCCGTTGCAGTGCACATGCGCGGCCATGGACCCGGCTATTCCCCGGCCGTATCCGCAGCTAATGCCCTGGGCTTCACGCTGCATGGCTGCGAGCCCCCCACCACACGGAGGATCAGGGCCGGGGGCTTCACGCTGCAGACTGCGAGCCCCCCACCACACGGAGGATCAGTGCCGGGGGCTTTACGCTGCATGGCTGCGACACCCCACCACACGGAGGATCAGTGCCGGGGGCTTTACGCTGCATGGCTGCGGGCCCCCCACCACACGGAGGATCAGTGCCGGGGGCTTCACGCTGCAGACTGCGAGCCCCCACCACACGGAGGATCAGTGCCGGGGGCTTCACCCTGCATGGCAGCGAGCCCCCCCACCACACGGAGGATCAGTGCCGGGGGCTTCACGCTGCATGGCAGCGAGCCCCCCCACCACACGGAGGATCAGTGCCGGGGGCTTCACCCTGCATGGCTGCGATCCCCCACCACACGGAGGATCAGTGCCGGGGGCTTCACGCTGCATGGCTGCGACAACCCCACCAGGCTCCGACACCCACCACACGGAGGATCAGTGCCGGGGGCTTCACGCTGCAGACTGCGATCCCCCCACCACACGGAGGATCAGTGCCGGGGGCTTCACGCTGCATGGCTGCGAGCCCCCCACCACACGGAGGATCAGTGCCGGGGGCTTCACGCTGCATGGCTGCGACACCCCACCACACGGAGGATCAGTGCCGGGGGCTTCACGCTGCATGGCTGTGGGCCCCCCCACCACACGGAGGATCAGTGCCGGGGGCTTCACGCTGCAGACTGCAAGCCCCCCACCATACGGAGGATCAGTGCCGGGGGCTTCACGCTGCATGGCTGCGACACCCCCACCACACGGAGGATCAGTGCAGCTTTTGCGCCGTTTTCTCTGGTGTAAAGCACCACTATTCCCATGCCCGAGTCAACACTTAGTCTGCAAATCGGAGAATCCAGCCCAAGATTCCTGCTCCTGATCACTGTCCAAAAACCCCGATGTTAGAGACAGGACAAGTCATTTAGTATTCCTGCCATTGTCCAATTACTGCTGGGTTAGGCATAGGGGAATTCCAGACAGGGTTCCTGCATTAGGTCATGTCCGGTGACCCCTGTTATCAAGACAACAGATGTAATCTAGGGTACCTGCTCCTGATCACTATCCCGACTTTAAAGACTGGGAAATCAACTGAGGCTCCTGCTTCTTATGATCCCCAGATTTGGACCAGGGAAATCAGGCAAAGCTCCCAGGCTGGGTTCTCCGATTTTGAGGCTATGTCGGAGGAAGTGTCTACTTCTACAATGAGAAAATCGACGAAGGCCCATCACCGACCCTGCGACCAGTGAGGGTCGAGCAGCCGCGCCACGTAAAACAGCCTTTATGAAATAAACAATCGGAGAATGGCCGCACATGCGCACAGGTGACGACCTGCAGCGGTCACGCTGTACAGCGCGCCGGCTGATCGCGGACTCGACCTGCCAGATAGTGTTCCCCTGGACACCTGCTCCCCACCCCGGGACCACCACCCACCAGTCCCCGTCGAAGAACCCCCCGGCCAGCGGCACGCCTCCCCCCCCCCACCCCCCCCCGCCGACTATGGCGGCACTGGACACAGTCCGCATCCGCCACACCGGGTTCACCAAAACTGAGAGCACAAGTCAACTGCGCCGTCGTGAACACGGCCCATCGGGGGCTGAGCATCAGGGGAGGGCCTTTAGGTAACGTCCTGAGGCTGTCCCAACAGCCTACGCCGTACTCCCCAATGACGCTGTTTTGGAGGGGGGGGGGGGGGGGGAGGGGGGGGGCAGGCATCCGAAAGCAGGCCCGCCCCCGATTCTGTCGTAAAAAGGGATTCTCTGCCCGATCACCGATTACGAAATCGGCGTTGGCGGGCGGAGAATCCCACCCAGTGTTTCTGGCCATTATCCAAACCCTTGGGTCAGTGACATTGAAAATCAGCCAGGCTTAACGCGTCTGATCACGATCCAGCTACCCAGCTCAACCATGCTTTCTGTTTCCTGTTCATTGTCCAATGATCACTGGGCTGGTGAGAGGGGAAATCAGCCGGAGCATCTGCTACTTTCACTGTCCAGTCACCACATGGTTAGAGGTGGGTTTCAGCCAGTGTTCCTGCTTTTGATTCATTGCCTAGTGACCCCTGGGTTAGAGACGTGTGTCATCAGCTCCTGTTGCTGCTGCTGGCTGTCTGGTGGCTGCTGATTCTGAGACATTGGAAATAATCAAGGGTGTCTATTTCTAATCCAGTTCCTGTTCACTGATTCTCCAGTGACCCCTGGGACAGAAGCTAATGGAAATTATCCAGGGTATCTGATTACTGTCCAGTGACCCTGGGTTAGAAACAGGGGCTATCTGACAATTTTGAACCGGTGGAGGGAGAATCCATCAGACTTATTTGCTCAGTACTGTGCTGGATTTGTTTTCAATACATTAACCTGCATGGAGCATGGTTACTGAAAATCAGTGACCACCATAAATGTCTCAGTCACTGGATTAAACTAGATGTAAAGGTCACTCCTCGTGCTCTGAGGCATGAAGGGATTAATCTTCACAGCTGGTTATATGTAAACTCGAAAAAAAGATGACAGTGACACTAATCAAATGTCCTGATTGACAGCTTATCTCCATCCAAGTGTGCTATCTACTAAATGATTCAGCAGCTCTGTTGATAAACATATGTCCTTCTCCAGTTAGTTCTTGTGGCATAGCAGGGTAGCTTGACTGAAAGGTAACCTCTCATCCACAATCTCTATTGAACTTTTCCAATTGCTTTTCATTCATAATAAAGAATTGTGCAGGTGATTAACATTAGTTATGTCAGTGCTGGGAAAGAAATACTCTTTCTTTATTCGTTCAAGGCACGTGGGCGTCGCAGGCTGTGCCAGCATTTATTGCCCATCCCTTCTTGCCCTTGAGTGGGCCGTTAATAGATTTTTAGACTTTTTTTACAGTGCAGAAGGAGGCCATTCGGCCCATCGAATCTGCACCAGCTCTTGGAAAGAGCACCATACCGAAGGTCAACACCTCCACCCCATCCCCATAACCCCATAACCCAGTAACCCCACCCAACACTAAGGGCAATTTTGGACACTAAGGGCAATTTATCATGGCCAATCCACCGAACCTGCACATCTTTGGACTGTGGGAAGAAACCGGAGCACCCGGAGGAAACCCACGCACACACGGGGAGGATGTGCAGACTCCGCACAGACAGTGACCCAAGCCGGAATCGAACCTGGGACCCTGGAGCTGTGAAGCGATTGTGCTATCCACAATGCTACCGTGCTGCCCCCAAGAGTCAACCACATTGCTGTGGGTCTGGAGTCCCAGACCAGACCAGGTAAGGACGGCAGATTTCCTTCCCTGAAGGACAATGGTGAACCAGATGAGTTTTTACGGCACAAGACTTTTAATTCCAGATGTTTATTGAATTCAAGTTTCACCATCTGCAGTGGTGGGATTTGAACCTGGGGCACAGAGCAGTACTCTGGGTCTCTGGATTACTAGTCCAGTGACAATACCATTATGTGCCACCTAATTGTCAATTAAGAGTCGACATCAAACACTCCCAGCCCAAAGGAAAGTAGGGGCACAGATTCATCAAAAGCTTCAACTTGGGTTGAGAGCATAAAAAGTACAAAGCTTTCAAGATCATTCCCAGACGAAGTGAATTTGAAACAGAGAATTTGGCTGTGAAATTGGATGGTTGTTGTCACTGGTGCTAGCGCAATTGAGACTTGAAACTCAGAGGCTGATGACTGGATTCTTCAGCCATTTTTGGCACGGCTTGCCCCGACTGAAAGAGAGCTAGGGTATGAAAGAGAGCTGTGCATGTGGCAGAAGCATGGGCAGAATTCTCCGTTTTTGAGACTGTGAGCGGGCTTCTCCGTCCCGACAGATTTCTGATGCGGCACGGCGGCGGGATTCTCCGTTTTGCCGGCCGGTCAATGGGGTTTCCCATTGTGGGGCAGCCCCACGCTGTCGGGAAAACCCCGGGCTGCCGACTAAACGGAGCATCCCAACAGCGGAGAATTCAGCCCTATTTGTGGTGGCACGAAGCTCCAATGGTACCTTTCTCACTGGCCAGAACGACTGGATCCCGTGCCAGAGGGATTCTCCGTAGCCCGACGCCAGAATCAGGAATGGCGATTGGGTTGTGAATGGCTCCAGGTTTGACGGCGGATCACGAGGCTCCGCCTCCTCTAAATTGGCGTCATCGCGACATGCGCGCGAGCAGTCACACCCCATTGGTATGTCATTAGCCAGCCTACCCATGATGCTCCGCCTCCAATGAGCCGAGTTGCCAACGGCACAGACCACGTGTGGCCCCAGCGGTCGGGAGCCTGGCGTGCCGGCTGCAGGGAGAGAGAGGGCGTGAAGACAGTGTCCAGCGTCGCCACACTCGGCTGAGATCCCGTGCCATTGGCTGGGGGACTTCCGCCAGGACTGGGGGGAGTGGTGGGGGGTGGCCAGGAGGTGAGCTGTGGGGTCAGGGGAGGTGGGTACGCGGTCATGCACGGCCGGCGCCATATTTTCCGGCGCGACCGATGCGTGTGTAGGGAGTGTCAGCCCTGTGCATGTGCAGCACGGGATCCCGTGAATCTCCAACTATTTTCCGCACGTTCTGCGGGTGTTTCACACGGCACCGGTGCTAGCCCCTCACCGGTAGCGCAATCGGTGAGGATTTCATGCCACTTTTCCCGTTGTGAAACATCGCAAATCCTCAGTTGGCGTCAGCACTTGGCCTCAGGGACGGAGAATCCAGCCCTTTAGTGTTTGGAACTTCATCTATTATGCAGAGCGAGTTCCCCTCCAAAGCTCCTGGCTGATCAGCAGCTGATTCATCCACCTGCTGTCAGCTGGAGGGTTCAAAGGACCCAGCGCCATTTTTAAACACCAGTTTAGCGCACACTCATATCACTTTCGCCAGCCCACCTGTTTTCACCAGACCATGTAGGGTGTCAGCAACCCAGAGGAGCAAGGCAAGCAACCCCAAGAAGAAGTCTGTTCCTTGATTTAACCACCCTCCCCTGAGCCAATCACAGTGAGATGCCCTTGCCCCACTTGGATGCGTGTCAGGGGGGCAGCGGGTGACGCCGCACCAGAGCGTGCTGCAGAGAACCAGGTGGCTGCCGCCCAGGCTGGAGGCCCGCCCGCACGACAGGACAAGGAGGAGGAGGAGGAGGAGGTGGTGGTGGTGCCACGGCGACGGACACGGATATGGGGGAAGGGGGGATATGGTGGAAGGTGGGGATATGGGGGAAGGGGGGATGGGGGAAGGGGGAAAGGGGGGCAGGCAGTGTGGGGCTCACTTGGCGCTGCGCAGCACCTCCGCCGCCCCAGCTGCCGGTCCCGGCCTGAACCCGGTGCCGCGGAGTCCACGCATGCTCAGTGCGCTGGCGTCAACTAGCGCAAGCGCAGTGGCCTTCTTACCCGCGGCCACCCCAACGCCAAATGGCGCAGGGCTACAGGGGCCGTTACGATGGAAAGGAGGCCAGGGGGCACGGAGGCCGTCCCTCCGATTGGTGGGCCCCGACCGTGGGCCAGCCCACTATGGAGGCCCCCTCCGGGGTTGCAGCCCCCCCCCACCTCCCCCCCAGGCAACCCCCGGATTCTTCAAGGCCGAGGTCCGCCGGCTCAGAGGATGTCAGAACGGCGCCGGCAGGTCTCGGCTTTTTGATGACGGACCATCAAAACTCATCCAGGCCGGAGAATCGACGCGCCGGCCTGCGCCGGCCCGGGACCAGAGAGTCGGCGCATACCCCAACCGGTGCCGCGTCGACCATGCCGGCGCCGATGGCAGAGATTCTACGCACTGCGGAGAATTGCGTCCCTGCATCGGGGTGCCGTGGCGCGATTCGCGCAGCGTCGATTCTACTACTCGGTGGGGGGTCGGAGAATTCTGCCCACTGTGTCCAGTTTTCCTTATTTGAGGAAGGACATGGTGGCATTGGACACAGTTCAGAGGAGGTTCACCAGATTGATTCCGGGGATCAAAGCGGTGACATATGAGGAGAGATTGAACAGTTTGGGCTTATACTCGCTGGGGTTTAGAAGGATGAGAGGGGATCTGATCCAGGTGTATAAAATACTAAAAGGGATTGATAATGTAAACATAGACCAAATGTTCCCCATTGTGGGGAAATCTAGAATGAGAGGTCACAGTTATAGGTTGAGAGGCGGTAGATTTAGAACTGAGAGGAGGAGGAATTACTTTTGGTGAATTTGTGGAACTTGCTGCCCCCTATTGCAGTAGAATCTGAGTCATTAAATGGTTTCAAGAAGGAGATAGATATATTTCTGATTTTAAAAATGGGTCAAAGGGATATGGGGAACAGGCGGGGAGGTGGATTTGAGACCAGGAAGAGATCAGCCATGATCTGGCTGAATGGGGAGCAGGCTCGAGGGGTTGAAATGCCGACTTTCGCTCCTAATTCCGATATTCCTATGTTTCTGACATTTTGGCTCCCACTTGATTCTTGCTCTTGCCCATCACCCACCGCAGGCAGGATGGGGGAATTCCACCCATTGATTGGGCAGATTGTGGTGTCCAACATCCTCTGACACTGATCTGTTGAATGATCTGCCATTTTGGACCAGGACACAGGTCAAGATATTATGAGCTCTAATCCATTCAATTGCTCGAGGAAGGCATCCCCCGTGTCCACCGTGTACCATACATATATCGGAACTATGACATACATGTGCTATACAATACCAGGCAGGAGTGAAAGACAAATACGACAGGTGCTGAAAATTTTAAATTAAAACAGAAATTCCGCCCACCCAGAAAAGTTGTCTATGCAGGGAATCAATACTTGGAGGGGAAGAATCTGCAATGCTCTGGGGAAAGTAGGAATTGCAGTTGGGGGTTCTTGTGCTGTGGGGGTGTAGGGGAAGGGGGCAGGGGGCGGAACACAGAGAGGGTGAGAGGGAGTGAGACGAATAGGGCAGCTATTTCATAAAGTCATCACAGGCAAAATGGACTAAATTGCTTACTTCTGTGTTGTCTCAGGTGTCGAGGCAATTGAGGACACAGCCACCAATGGTGGAGTTTCACCAGGGGTTAAAGCTAGATGAATGGAGGAGTCGCTTACAGCAATAGAGGGGCCAGGGAAAAGTTTGAACCTGAGGTTGAGAATTTTAAGTTGTGAGTTTTAGGAGCCAATGTAAGGCAGAAAACACAATTCCGGGGATTAAGTCTCCACGCCGGCGGGAAAACCGGCTCCAACAACTCCAGCGTCAACGGGTCCCCAAGGTGAGGAATTCTCACCTGTCTTGGGGGCTAGGTGGACGCCGGAGGGGTTGGCGCCGCTCCAAAGGAACTGCGCTATTTTGCACATGTGCTGAATGGCTGTCGTGATCTCCCACTTGCGCGGAACCGCCAGCATGATTCCGCGCATGCGCAGACCGGCCGTTGTATTTTGGCGCACGCGGAGGGGGTTCTCTTTTCCGCGCCGGCCATAGCGGAGCTCTACAGGGGTTGGCGCGGAAGGAAGACGTGCCCCACAGGATAGGCCCGCCCGCAGATCGGTGGGCCCCGATTACGGGCCAGGCCTGCCCTCCGGGGTCGGATCCCCCCACGCCTCCGCGAGGACCGCCCATGCCGACTTACCTGCCAGGCCCCGCCATGTGGGGCCATGCATAACGCACGCCGGCGGGACTGGCCAAAAACGGACGGCCGCTCGGCCCATCGGGGTCTGGAGAATTGCCAGGGGGGGGGGGGGCGCTGCCAACGGCCCCCGACCGGCGTGGCATGAGTCCCGCCCCCGCCTGAAAAACGGCGCCGGAGAATACGGCAGCTGGCGTCGGGGTGGGATTAGAGCCGCCCCCTGGGGATTCTCCGACTCGGCGGGGGGTTGGAGAATCTCGCCCAAGGATGATGGGTGACTAGGACTTGGATCGTGGGTTAAATATAAGCAACAGAATTTTGGATGAGCTGAAGCTTATGCAAGGTGGATGATGGGAGGCTGGCAAAGAGAGCATTGAGTGGGAGAGTCTGAAGGAGACAAAAGCATGGAGGAGGATTTCAGTGGCCAATGGGCTGAGGCACGGTTAGAGACAGGTGGTATTGAGGAGGTGGAAGTAGGTGATCTTAGTTTCAATGATTACTTGGAGGAAATGGCATCTCAGTTATGACAGACTGCTGGACAAACAGTCTGATGACATAGAGGCTGTAAAGGGGTCTGGACAGTTAACGAAAGAAAAGGAAGATTTGCAATTATATTGCAACATTTATGACAAAAGAACATCCCAAAGCACTTTACAGTCAATGAAATGCTTTTGAAATGTAGTTACTGTTGCAGTCTGGGAAATGCGAAAGCCAATTTGTGCACAATAAGGCCCCATAAACAGCAATGTGATAATATCCAGATCATTTATTTTAGTGGTGTTGGTTGAAGGATAAATATTGGAAAAATACCAGCTCTTCTTCCAATAGTATTAAGAGATTTTTACATTCTGATGAGGGGGCAGACAGAGCCTTGGTTTAACATCTCTGGTGGATAGCACCTTTGCGAAGTTGCCTCAGGATTCCTTCATTGCTAGAGGGATGGAGTTTAAGACTAGGGAGGTTATACTGCAATTGTATAAGGTGTTAGTGAGGCCACACCTGGAGTATTATGTTCAGTTTTGGTCTCCTTACTTGAGAAAGGACGTACTGGCACTGGAGGGCGTGCAGAGGAGCTTCACTAGGTTAATCCCAGAGCTGAAGGGGTTGGATTATGAGGAGAGGTTGAGTAGACTGGGACTGTACTCGTTGGAATTTAGAAGGATGAGGGGGGATCTTATAGAAACATTTAAAATTATGAAGGGAATAGATAGGATAGATGCGGGCAGGTTGTTTCCACTGGCGGGTGAAAGCAGAACTAGGGGACATAGCCTCAAAATAAGGGGAAGTAGATTTAGGACTGAGTTTAGGAGGAACTTCTTCACCCAAAGGGTTGTGAATCTATGGAATTCCTTGCCCAGTGAAGCAGTTGAGGCTCCTTCATTAAATGTTTTTAAGGTAAAGATAGATAGTTTTTTGAAGAATAAAGGGATTAAGGGTTATGGTGTTCGGGCCGGAAAGTGGAGCTGAGACCACAAAAGATCAGCCATGATCTAATTGAATGGCGGAGCAGGCTCGAGGGGCCAGATGGCCTTCTCCTGCTCCTAGTTCTTATGTTCTTATGATTCATAGAATCCCTACAGTGCAGAAGGAGGCCATTCAGCCCATTGAGTCTACACCAACCTTCTGAAAGAGCACCCCACTCAGGCCACTCCCCCACCCCATCCCTGTAACCCCATAACCGCCCCTAACCTTTAGACACTACGGGCAATTTATCATAACCAATCCACCTAAACCGCACATGTGGGTGGAACGGTGGGTGGAAACCGGAACACCCGGAGGAAACCCACGCGGACACGGGGAATAAGTGCAAACTCCGCACAGTCAGCCATTGCATAGTGTTTACACTGATGGCACATTATGGGATCTTTGATCTCAGCCAAGCAGGTTGACAACACAGATGTGAAGATAGGGATGTAGGTGCAGAAGCCAATGGAGAGAGTACCGTATGTGAGACTATACCGGTTTTGTAAAATGCCTTTTAACAGGGCTTTTAATGCCCTAAGCATCAACAAGATAAGCCTGTCACCTGCTAAATGCTCAGTGTTGTTGCAAAGTCAAAAATATTCTATTATAGAAAACTATATAGCTTAACCTTCACCACATTTGAATTCCACTTTTTTCTTGTTTTAATCGCTTTTTTATTTTAATCCACATTAATAATCAGAAATCTTCCCAAAAATCCCACTTTAATCCTCTGATTATGAAAAATAGCAAAAAGCTTAGAATTGTTATTCTGGTATTGTTGCATTGAAGAGAACAAGGTCCTGACAACAGGCATCTGATATATATCAGAACGGATACATAAATGTTGCTGGTAAATACTGTAATGTACGAGAAGGACATTGAAACCAGAACAGTGGCGGGATTCTCCGTTCCTGAGACTAAGTGTTGACGTCGGGGCAGGATTCGTGGACTTCCATGACAGCAAAACTGGCGCCGCACCTGGACTGGTTCAGTGACCGTTAAGGGGCTAGCACCGGCGCAATGTGAAACACAATCGATTCCAATGAAAACAGTGCCAGATTCTCTGGGTCTGTGATTGACACTCGGGAGGCTGACAAGCTACAGCTGCATGCACACACTTCATTCCCCACACACTCTCATCCCAGCCAACAAGATGGCACTTGTTGCGCTGGAACACAGCCATACCGTTGATGGTTCGCTGGGGCCAGAGGGCACCTAGGGGGCCTGGCGAGGACACCCATACGACCTGTGACCTAAGTTCACAGTGGGCAGTCAGTGGCATGCGCAGCTGCATGGCTGCCTTGCAGGCCGCGGCAATGATGTTCTGTGTCCGTCCACCCTGACCCTACAGCCCACCTCCTGACCACTCCCCTCTACCCCCCCCCCCCCCCCCCCACCCCTGGCAGAAGCCCCTCCGGCCAGCAGCACGACTGTCAGCAAACTATGCCGATGTTGGACTCTTTCCGTACCCCCTCTCAGCAGCCACGGCGCCTGCTTGACAATTTTTAAAAGTACAAGTGAGCCTCGCCATCGGGAATTTGCCCCGGTGGAGGGAGAAAATCACAGAGACCCCGGAGAATACCGGATCGGGCCCATTATTTTCACAGGAACTTCATTGCAGTGTTAATGCAAGCCTACTTGTAAAGATTATTATTGTTATCAATGATATGCCAAGGGTGTTTACTGTACGTGCAGAGTGGAACGCAATGAGACTGCTGTCGAGGCACCGGTGAATTGCGATTTGGCGTGAAACTGGCGCCCGCCACGATTTTGGTGTCAAATCTTCGGCCCAGTCCCGATTCCGGAGTCAGCCGACGGAGAATCCCGCCCCTGATTCCCACTTCCTCCACCCCAGCTGAATTCAAATCCAACTCCCAGTGGTTCCAGTTCCCCTATACGGGATGAGCAGAAACTTCTTCCATTCAGATATTGGGAATGTTGAAGCCATTGTGTCCTCTCCCTGTTACACACCCAAGCTACCAACTCCATTCCTGTCCCTGTCTGCGGCCACACCGTTCTGCTCACAAATTTGGTGTCATATTTGACCACAAGATGAGTTTCTGGCCACACATTTGTGCCCACTAAGATCTCACCATAACTTCACCTAATTTTGTCCCTAACTCAGTTCATCTGCTGCTGAAACACTCACTGCTACATTTGTTACCTACAGACTTAACAAGTCCAATGCATGCCTGACTGGTCTCTACAATTCTACCCTCCATAATCTTGAGGTCTTCCAAAACTCTGATGCCCATGTCACTACTTGAACAAAGTCCCATTGTCCTATTATTCTTGTGCCCATTTCATTTACCTTGGCTCCCAGTTAAGCAAAGTCTTGACTTTAAAATTTCCAATCCTTTAATGACTTCACCTTTCTCTATCTTTGTAATCTCCTCCAGCCTCAAAACGCTGCAAGTTATTTGCATTCATCTAACTCTGCTCTCTTGAGCATCCTCAACAGTCTCCCCACAATTGGTGGCCCTGGCCTCAGTTACCTGGGCCCTAAGCTTTGGAATTCCTTCCCTGCACCCACTCACTCCTCCACCTTGCTTTCCACCTTTAGTGTGCTCCATAAAGCCTACATTTATGGGCAAACCTTTGGTCCTCTAACCTCATATCTCTTTATAAGAATATAATAATAATCTTTATTATTGTCACAAGTAGGCTTACATTAACACTGCAATGAAGTTACTGTGAAAAGCCCCTAGTCGCCACAACCCGGCGCCTGTTTGGGTACACTGGGGGAGAATTCAGGATGTCCAATTCACCTAACAAGCACATAATTCGATACTTGTGGGAGGAAACCGGAGTGCCCGGAGGAAACCCACACAGACACGGGGAGAACGTGCAGACTTCACACAGACAGTGACCAAGCCGGCAATTGAACCCGACTCCCTGGTGCAGTGATGCAACAGTGCTAACCACTGTGCTACCATGCCGCCCTTGTGGTTTGGCATCCTATTTTTGGTAATGGAGCTCCTGCAATTCACCTTGGGATTTTTCATTACATTGAAGGCAATATATAAATGTACGTTGGGCGTGATTGAACAACCAGGCTGTGCCCGAAAAGTAGTGTACCGCGGCGCAGCATGGCCGATAGAAGCCGGGAGACCCCGTTCCCGCGATCTATCTGGCTCACAATACCTCACGAGATCTCACGAGATGTTGCAATGTAAATCCCGCCCTCGGAAATCTCGGGTGAACGCTGTTCAGTACTGGTCTCCAGAAACGGGGATCAGATGGAATGGCATTTGTGGGGCCTCCCAGAGGATTGGAGGCCCCCAGGTGCATATCCTTTGGGTAGAGTAGTACCCCTGGCACTGCTGGTGCAACATGAGGACCTTGGTATTGCCAACCTGGCATCCTGGAAGCGCCACCTGCTGGACTGGTACTGCCAGGCTGGCAAGGGCACTACCGGGGTGCCAGGCTGGTAGTGCCAAGGTGCCAGGCTGGTATTTTGGCATCTGGAATCGGGCCCAGGGATGCCCTGCCCATGTGAGATGGGGGGCTCCCATATAGGTGGTGAATTAGGGTATGGGTGGGGGGAGGGGTTCTGCAGGGTTGCATCCGGGGGGGGGGGGGGGGGGGGGGGGGAGGGGGGGGGAACCGGATTTGAGAGATTGGGGCACCATTTAAAAATAGCATCTCGATCTCCTCCTCACTGAGGAGTTCTGGCGAGAGGAGCTCCTCAGTGCAGGAAATGCGACTGAGTGCGGCATCTGGGCCACCAAATAAACACAAGAGTGCCATTAGATAGCGGGCTCCCTCTTACCATTTTGACTGCTGGGAACAGCCCCTCGATTTCCGCCCGGAATGGACTCTTTTTTTATTTGGTTAGATCGTGCCCCCGATCTCTGGCTGAACATGGCATCCCAATTGAGCCCAATTCTGCCTTCACTTCCCATGCACGTATTGCAATTTCTAAATAGAGTTACTGGGCAATGATTAAGCACAGGTTGTATTTTATTTCTTCTTCCTTAATTTGGACTCCTGAGGTTAATTTTAGAACCTCTCAATGCTTGGCTAAGAGCAGCTAATTCAGCACAGGCCGAGGTTCGAAGTTGATGTATGGATTAGTACCACACCAGGCGGTACAGTTCACCCACTGAGACGTCATCATCATTCGGCAACTATCCGCTTGCTAGTCAGTAAGTTAGTTCCTTTCCTTATCATTGAGAAATGTCCGAGGCACAGTCGGAATTAAACTGACGACTTGGCAGACTTTAGGCTGAGAAGATAATTTGTACTGGTTTTAGCCTTTTGTCTTGGAGACAAATTACTGTGTCAATTTTATATACGTAAGAATCTCCATCTAATTCAGAGCAGTGTACACTCTGTAATTCAACCCCTGACAATCCATTACCTGATATATATTCCACAAGTCATGTGGGAAAGGCCTTGTCATTGTATTTTGTCAAATCTAGGTAGGCAGCACAGTAATGAGTGGCTGCAGGGTAAGTATAAACTGCACTAAAGCACAGGACGAATTCAGTTAAGACACTGCACGGACACCAGGCTTCATAACTCACACAGGATGCTGAAATGAAGTAACACGGATCTGTTTTTTCTCTTCTATTGATCTTGGTGTGATGTTATAACAATCCAGAATCAAGCAGGACAAACAGCAATGCAGAATCAAGCATGAGCGATATCAATTCAGACTAAAACAATCTTCCCTTGACACGTTATGTTCCTAAAGTAACCATTCTTCAATCCGCAGCCTGTTTCACACTCCACCTAATTTTCTTTTTGATTGACTTCAGTCGGATGGGGTTAAAAACCAGCTGCCGATTTGCTGTCAGCTGTTTTAATCCATCGCCCAAGAACAATCTCAACCCCACTCTTCCAGCTCACACTGCCCGATGGCTACTTGGATGAAGAACCAGGTAAAGGAAACAACTGAGTAAGCTACATGGAAACATTTGATTAATGTGGTGGTGGGAAATTGTGTACTTCAGAAAGATGTTATGAAGCCACATGTTCAGTCAACTGTACTTCAGTCGGCTGAGGGATCAGGGTGACTTCTATGCAGAAGCTTTATGTTATCACAAACCTATTTGATGCAAAATGTACTGAACTAAGTAATGAGGTTAAGAGAAGAAAAGATTGTTCAGGAATCAGGCGATTGCTTTAGACACTCTGCACTTTTCATTCAATAATGCAGGCCTTCAGGCTTCAGTTCAGTGCCGACTACCTTGCCTTACCAACACTCAAGAGATACCACAGCACATGTCCACATTAAAAATACAAAACTCATGCATCAAAACACATCTTCAAGCTGCCGTTTACTGTCAAGGACACAATAGTTTAAGTAATTGTGGCTCTGAGATGAGGCAAAAGGAAAACATACAAATGGCCCTTGACTGACTAGTGGGTACAGTCGCATAGCAACCAGTCACTGAATACCAGCCTGAAAGAGGGGAAAAAAACATGCTGTGCGTCAAAAGGATTGTTCTCCAAAGAATAGAATACTTCACTAAACAATTATCTTCACGCTTCAGGGCTATGGTTTAACTGATTTGCGTGGCTGCTGTTCTCCAAAATTATTGCGACGAAACAAATACATTCTGAAGACGGAAAGTTTGCGGCGATAGAATTTTAAGGAATGTTTTGATCATTTTTGAGTAAAGATTTTAGTTGATATACCATTGTGCAGATGGGCTCTGTGATTCTCTAGGGAGGGCCAAAGCTTCTCAAATATTCAGAAATGCCCTCAGGCAAATCTTGGCCGGAGAGCATCACCTGTGAAGCTGAATTAATTGAACCATCGGCTCTGCTGCAGTGTGCAACATGCCGACCATGTCTGGTGGATAGACCGATCTGGGAACATTTCCTGCTTCAAGTTCTAGCAGCCTGCCAAAAGATAGCTTGACTATATCTAACCCTTCCTGTACCTGCTCTGGGAGTGTTTAATGGGGCAACGGGAAGAAAATAATGACGGCCACAGAGGATGGGTTACTCTGTGGTTCAGTGGGCCGAGGTGCGGTATTGAGCCAGACAGACCAGGGAACACCAAGGAGGGCAGGGAAAGGGAGAGAGGAGACGGGGAGGGGAAGCGTGGAGAGAGAGAGAAGAAAGAAGATGATGGAAAGGGATGAAAAGGAAAGAGGGAAGAGAAGAGGAAAGGAGGAAAAAAACAATTTCTTACAGTTTAAAAGGTTTCAACAACAAAGTGGAGATTATAGTAGATTTAACAGAAACTCACTTCAGATTATCGTGCTTGCAGAGCCAGAATAATACGCAGATCAAAAATTTCAGGGTTTACACTAGATTATGGAGAACATGGAGCACCCTCACCCCTTGCTTAGTGTCCCGGTTTGCTGTAGATAATTCTTTCAGCTTTGCTTTGCAACCGATTACGCAAAGGATCTCTTCAAGTTAAACATCCATGTGTCCGTAATATTGTAAATGTGTTATTTACAACAGGGATGGGTCAGTGGCTGAGCCTGAGCCACGCGCAGGTCAGACCAGGTATAGAGGATAACATTCAGCCAAGGGCCATCTTCCCCTTGTCTCCTGATTGTGTCAATTGTTTTTTGGCATGGAAATTGCAGGCAAAGGCTACTCTCCAGTATTTAATCTCTGGACAAGAACTTGGGAGCAGTAGTGTTGCTGACGCCTTTAGAAAATAGTGGGAATATGAGTGTGTTGCACAACAGTATCGGTGCAATCATGATGTCAAACAGCCGTTGCAGTTGACTTGACGTTAGCGGATCATCATTTGCTAGGTAGATAAAATCTTCTAAAGCGGTAAAATGTTAACAGAGAAGATTTTTTTTGGAGGGAAGAGATTGTTTGGCTTTGGATGTCGCCTGGCACTTTTGTCACAGTTCAGACACTCCAGGAGGGCAAAATCCACCCAAATCGATATTGGGCTGGGTTTAATGCAGCCCGTGGCAGTGGCAAATATGGCAGCCAAACCAGCCTTGTTGTGGGAGAGGCCCCACATCAGTCTCCCAGAGTGAGAAAAGGCTTCCCGTTTAAGTGGGATGGTGAAAGGGGTTGGTGCAGGAGTCACTGCCGCTGGATGGCAGGATGTCAATCATCCACTGTCAACTGGGAAAGCATCAGGACCAGTTGTGCACACCGCAGTAGCCGGTGCATAGACACTGATCCTGACACCTTTCTGGTTGGTGGCAGGAGTTTGGATCCTGTAATTCCATCGGTAGATATTGAAACTCATTATTTTGAGCCCATACTGGGCAATTATGTTTTTCTCAAATATTTTAGTCAAAATGCTCTTCCTTGATTTTTACCAAAAACATCCTAAAACTAAATATTACAGTCAATTCTCCACATTGGAAGGTAAGAATCCCATTTGCTGAAATTTCCTGATTGTACATCTTCATAATTTACTGAATGGTTAGAAGCATGTTTTAGAGGAAATACGGGTATCCTAAGAGAAATAACTTGCCATTGGTGAAGGACTGCACAGACCTATAAAATGGGTAACTTGAATTTTATTATTAGTCAAGCCAAACTGTTTGTCTTAATGCTGCCAGTTGACACTCCGTTCAACATGACCTCCTTGCTTTTGAGCTCTGTGTCCCTATTAATAAAGCCCAGATACTGTGTGCTTTATTAACTGCTCTCTTAACCTGGCCTGCCGCCTTCAATGATTCATGCACATAAATATAAGCACCCTGGTCTCTCTGCTCCTGCACACCCTTTACAGTTGTACCCATTATTTTATATTTTATCTCAATGTTCTTTCTACCAAAATTAATCACACACATTTCCTTCCATTGAACTTCATCTGCCGCCTTGTTTGCCCATTCCACAAACCTATCTATGTCCTTTTGAAGTTCTACACTTCTGTTCACAATGCTTTTAAGTGTTGGATCATCTGCAAACTTTGAAATTGTGCCCTGTACATCAAGATCTAACTCATTAACATACATCAGGAAAAGCAAGGGTCCAAACACTGACCTCTGGGCAACTCCAATACAAACCTTTAACCAGCTCAAAAAACATCCATTAAATGCCACTCTTCGTTTCCTGTCACTCAGTTAATTCTGTATCGATATTGCGACTGTCCCTTTTGCTCCGTGAGCTATAATTTTGCTCACACGTCTGTTGCGTGGCACTGTATCGATGCTTTTTTGGGAGTCTATGTATGTACGCTCATCAACAACATTGCCCTCATCAAACTTCTCTGTTACTTCTTCAAAAATCTCCAGCAAGATTGTTAATAAGGATTTTCTCTTACGAAATCCATGTTGACTTTGCTTATTTAACTTGCATTTGTTGATGTGACTATTCATTTTCTCCAGAACTATTGTTTTGAGAAGATTTCCCACCACTGAAGTTAAACTTATTGGCCTGTAATTGCTGGACTTACCTCTAGCTCAATTTTTGAACAAGGGTATAACATTTGCAATTCTCCAGTGCTGCAGGATGACCCCAGAATCTAGGGAAGGCAGAAAGATTATAGCCAGTGCTTCTGCAATTTCTACTCTCACTTTCCGCAGTGCCCTTGGATGCAGTCCTGGTGCCTTAACAACTTTAAGCACAGAAAACTTATCCATTACGATAGGCTGGATTCTCTATCGTTGGGACTATGCCTCCATGCCGGTGTCAAAACAATGGAGTTTTATTCTTTAAAATCCTGGATTAAGGAGACACAAATTCCCAGCCCTGCAGGGGGCTGGCAGGGACCCGGAGTAAGTCTCGCAGCTTTTGCTGCAGATACCGGCCCCCGCACTTCAGGGTCAGAGGCCACACATGTGCACGGCGGACTCAGACCGCGGAGCCAGACCCAAAAAAGAGACCCCCCGATGGCCGAGCGCCCGGCCCTCAAAGCCCGCACAAGCATTCCCCGGCCACCTATAAGCACCCCCCCCCCCCCCCCCCCCCCCCGGCCTCCGATCCGCCCGCCCCCGACCAGGGCGGCCGCAGACTGCATCCGCAGACACCACGCAAGTATCCCGACCGGCTGGGCCAGGTTACATCCACGCAGTCGGGATTTCAGTCGGTGGGGGTGGAGGATATCGGAGCGGGCCTCTGGCAATGGCCCCGGGTGGCGAGGCGTACTCCCCGGTGACGGCACTTTTCGGTGCCTGGAGAATCGGCAAACCGGCGCTGGTCCCGATTTCTGCGTCAAACTGGATTCTCCGCCCCAGCGCTGGCCGCGATTTCGGCGTCGGGGTGCGGAGAATCCAGCCCCTTGCTCTTTTCAATTCTAAACCCTTCTTGTCTGAATAACCCCATTTTACAAAGTCCTGGTGGAATCTTCTTCCTTTGTAAAGGTATATGTAAAATGTTCATTTAAGCCTCAGCTATGCACTCTGCCTTCATGTGTAGACCCACTTTTTGGTCCCTTAACAGCTCTACTCCTCCTTTTACCACCCTCAGGAGCAGCAAGAGGAGGAAAAGATGGAGAGGAGGAGAAAGAGAAAGAGGCAGGGTGGATGAATCCGGAACCCCCTTTCTCCAGCTGTCTGCATTGTACTGGAAGCTGAGATAGCAGCCACCACCTCCATCGTAGCTGGGCCTGCTCGTACACTCATGGAATTGACCACCACTTGCAAGGTGGAAGGGATGGACTCTGTGTTCTGTGCAATGCTTTATGTCACAGACCCAGACTCCTCCTTGCTTCTTGACAGTGAATGTATACTGGCAGTCTAGTGCAAATGCACCAAAATTGCAGAATGTATGTTCAACACTGTTCTCCTATAGTCCATTCCATTGAAGTGCTCATCTGAGTCCCTTGTAGCAGCACGCATTGACAACTACACAGTCCGTGGAGTGATACACTTCCAGAGACAGAACGTATCTGCTCTCTTAATTAGTAACTAGTATGTTTATATGGAAAGAGCTGTTTCTCTTTTTTACTCTTGAGGTACTCCTATTAAATAATTCAGCAAAAAGCGTTTGTGAATATGAAATAAAGAAGGTTATTCATTCCTACACCCTTACCCCAATTGAAGGCAATGTCAACACTCAGCCACACACACACACACACACACAGGCTGGATGCAGATAAATATTGTGCACTTTTATGGATAACAGCTAATTCAATCTCTGATTTACAATTTCTGGTCTCCCCTGTGGCAGGCCTAAGGTTTCCAAAATGGATTTGGTGATTGAAACTTGAAGTGAGGGTCTTCTAAAACAAAGGATTCATGCAGATTGTGAGGTTTCTTGTCGTTGAATATCTATGAAGTAAGTGGAGCAGGTTAAGTATTTTGGCTGCTTGAAGACTTGCAGCTAATTTCAGAGTCTAGTTCTCAGACTCTAACAACAGATGGTTCTGATGGATCTGCTGAGCCCTGGGGAATAAGGGAACTGAAATCAGCTTCAATCACATGATCACTGGCTTAACACTTGTTGCTCCTTGGATTCGGGTCAACTGACGCAGCTGACAAAGGGACTCAAACTCTTAAGTTATCAGACAACAATCTTGTATCTTACAAGTTTTTATCACAAAGTATCAAAACTCTATTGCACAAAATACCAAAACTCACGCCTTGGACTTAGATAGTGCCCGTTCCGAGGCGAGGTGATCAGTTTCCCCCCCCCAATGGATTCCATGTCTCCGAACCCCAGACTCAGGGTCCCTTCACAATGGTTCTTCCTGCAGACTGTCACCATCAATGTCTTCGAAGTTCCTCCCTTTCTCCAGATCCTGATGGGACTGATCGTGCCCACAAGGGATCGTGCTCCATCACCGTCCATTCCGAGACATAGCAACAGCCACAACGTCACATGTCCACTCTCACACTGCAGACCACAGTAACTTCACCGTCCACACATTTCTCAGACCTATACAGAGTTATTCTTTTTGATCATCGGGCTTTGCTGGTGTCTCACGGATACCCATCAGGCTACGCACTTCTGGGGCCTACCCAGTCTAGTTAGAATGGGAGAGGCCATTGTGATACAATGGGAGAGGCCATTGTGATACAATGGGAAGTTAATGGCCATTGAATTTCAATCTTCCCTTTTATCCAGCATGGAACATGGAAACAGAGGTAATCTGGAAACTTCATTGTCTTCAGGTGTTGGCCTGTCCTTAAACCTTGAGATGTGTCAATTCCACAATGCCTGTTAGATACCCTCACCTATGTTCATATTTAATTCGATATTCGCCAGAGAATTGATACTGTCTGCAGTCCAACTGACAAAAGTCACATGATTTTCAGCAGCCATCTTAGCAGCTTATTTGTGCTCAATTTTTAAAAGTATTGACTGTAAGTTCATAAAATGACATGCTTTTACTGGGCATGACTCAGACAAACTACTGTTTGGTCTTGGCCTGGCTGTAGCCCACTTGTACCTGGTAAGTCACTGTTTGCAGATTCCAACTTTATACCATCTCTAAGGTATGACCACTGTCTGATCAAGTGCCGCAAATGCCAGATCAAGCCACAATGTTTCCTGATCAGGGGAGTGGAGTTGCTCTCTGTTTTGCTTGGGTGCACTGTGGTTGGCCAGGCAGCAGTTCCTGGGTATCAGAAAATATAAGAACAAAACAGGACTGGAGAGAAGCTGTACAGGGGGAGTGAAGCAAGAGGCCGACGGTCAATCATCTGCAACGTACAGTTTATGCCAAGGGGGAGATGTCAGTTGAGAAAGGCCAAGAAGCAGTAACATCTCTGTCTCAGTGATGGCAGATGCTGCAAGCTCTGTTGTACACAGCCTCATGACGCTGAGAGTCATCTCCTCTACTGAGCCATGTGGATGAAGGACTGTATTGGCATCCAATTCCCCTTACTCAGAACTGTGAGTGAACACAAATCATAAACCGCACATCAAATGACAGGCACATCCTGTCAGAGGATCCCACAGTTTTTTTCAGCAGCCCGCCCAGACATCAGTGATCGCTGTGAATTACAAAAATCTTTTCAATTCTCTCTTCCTCATGAGGGACTTCTGCTCCTCTCCTTTCAGCTTCTCTTGTTTGCCCTCAGCAGCAGCTCCAGCTCAGCTTGGAGCCCTCTTGCTTCTTCTGCCTGCAGTGGTTGTGAGGCAACAGGACTCCAGCACAGATTGCTCCTACCACCTAGCGGCTCAATCACTTAGTGTAAGACTGTACTCGGGAGTCTAAATTCAGGCACTGTTCCAGCTCCCCAGCTGCCAATGACGACTGTCAACCCTCTTCTGCCAAATCTTCTCACGTGGGCCCTCGTTGTCGTACACACAGTTCCGTGGTTGTGTTTCTGCCTGCACACCAGGTCGCAAGAGCAAGCTTTTCACACCATCTCTCCAGGTTCCATGGTTGAATCCTTCACCTTTCATTCTGAGGCAAAGCCTGGAGGCCGGTGCTCTCCGACTGCCACCACAACCGAATGCGACGTGAATGAGGCTCTCAGCTTGAAGTCTCCAATAAAAAAAAAGTTTCAAGCCATCCCTGAGCCTATCAAAAGGAAAGCTGTAAACTGAGTACAGGTGGCCTGTTCCCCCACCATGCTCTGCGCTTGTGCCAGAGCCCTGGGCATGCTGGGAGTTGTAGTCCTTTGCCACAAGATATACAGAGGGAATTTAAAAATAATAATAATCTTCATTAGTGTCACAAGTAGGCTTACATTAACACTGCAATGAAGTTACTGTGAAAAGCCCCTAGTCACTACCTGTTCACGTACACTGAGGGAGAATTCAGAATGTCCAATTCACCTACCAAACACGTCTTTCGGGATTTGTGGGAGGAAACCGGAGCACTCGGAGGAAACCCACAAAGACACAGGGAGAACGTGCACAGATTTTCTCACACAATACAGCCTCCTCCAGCCCTGATTCCCACTTTATATACCCTGCTCCAAAGTATCTTCATCCCTAGCCTCCGTTTCCTGATTTGCTTTCCACATTCTCATCATTTTGGTTAAAGGCATGTTTGATGACAATA
The DNA here is from genome assembly GCF_902713615.1 of Scyliorhinus canicula. Classification (NCBI taxonomy): domain Eukaryota; kingdom Metazoa; phylum Chordata; class Chondrichthyes; order Carcharhiniformes; family Scyliorhinidae; genus Scyliorhinus; species Scyliorhinus canicula. Next base: position 40,000,654 of record NC_052160.1, on the reverse strand, counting down.
TTTCCAATGATACCTTGACTTCTGAGAAAAAGTCTTATTTGAAAAGGCCAACTGGCATAATTTTAGAATTAGAGTTAGATCACTTAGAAATGAAATCAGGAAACATTTTTGCACAAAGGATAGTGACAATCTGGAACTCACCCCCACAAGGCTGTGGATGACAGGTTTTCAAAACTGAGATTGGTAATTTTTTAATATAAAGATAGAAAATGCTGGAAATACTCAACAGATCTGGCAGCATCTGTGGAGAGAGAAACGGATGTTTCAGGTTGATTATTTATCAACTTTTAAGTACAACTAGCCATTCAAAAACAGGTCAACTATCCTTTATCCTTAAATCCGAAAACTGAACATATGTAAAAACCAAACAGTTTTTCAAGCTCATCGACCTTTAGTGCAGGAAGTCTAGTTGTTTGTCTGCTCTGTTTACCTTGCAATTTTTGTCGTAAACATGTCAGAAAGAAACTTTTCCAGCATTGTGTATTTATTCTTCAATTATACATTTTTGAGCCATTGTATTTATTTCAGACCAGGGTATCCCAAACTGGGTTCCGTGGAACCCTGAGGTTCTGTGAGACTCTTCCCAGGATTTCAAAGTGGATCCGGTCATCTTAAATATTTAAAAAGCTGTCCTTGCAGCTTGACCAATTGAGGGCGGTTGTTTCACTTGTTGGTTACTGATTGGCTGCTGATAGGCTGACTAGTATGCCTATGAGCTGAGAAGCCAGTCTCTGATTGGACGAGCAGGAAAGACTTTAATTTAAACTCACAGGCAAGTGAGGAGCTTGAGAGGGAGCGGGGGCTTGAGAGAGGGAGCGGGGGCCAAGAGAGAGAGCAAGGGCCAAGAGAGGGAGCGGGGAACGGGGGCCAAGAGAGGGAGCGGGGGCTAAGAGAGGGAGCGGGGGCTTGAGAGAGGGAGCAGGGGCTTGAGAGAGGGAGCAGGGGCTTGAGAGAGGGAACAGGGGCCAAGAGAGGGAGCGGGGGCCAAGAGAGGGAGCGGGGGCCAAGAGAGGGAGCGGGGGCTTGAGAGAGGGAGCGTGGGCTTGAGAGAGGGAGCGGGGGCCAAGACACTCCTGGGGGAGTGTGAGGGGACGGGGGCTGTGGGAGCCTGAGAGAGCAGGATTCTCTAATCCTGAGACGAAGTTTGACGCGTCGTGTCGCGTATACCCTCAGGAATAGCGATTCCGACCCCTTCAGGGGGCCAGCACAGCACTGGAGCAACTTACGCCGATCCTGGCGTCAGATGGGCGCCGCGGGTCTGCGCATGCGCAGTGGGACCGGCGCCAATGCGCGCATGCGCGGTGGCTCCCTTCTCCGCGCAGGCCCCGACGCGACATGGCGTCAGGCTACAGGTGCCGGCGTGGAATAAAGAGGCCCCTAGCCATAGAGGCTGGCCCGCCGATTGGTAGACCCCGATAGCAGGCCAGGTCACAGCGGAGGCCCCCCCCGGGGTTGGAGCCCACCCCCCCACCAGGCCACCTCTGCATGCATGCACACCGAGGTCCCACCTGGTAAGACCACATGTGGGCTGCTATGCCCATCCCAGGTGGAGAATCGCTGCGGGAGGTGGAGGGGGGGGGGGGGGGGGGGGGCGCATAGAGTGGCCACCGACTGGCGCAGGGCCAACCGCACCGGCGCCGATTCTCCGCTCTCCGGAGAATCGGCGGACTGGCGTTGTGCAATTCGCGCCTGTCCTGGCAATTCTCCGGCCCGGCCTGGGCTGAGACAATCCCGCCCAGAGTGTCCGAGAAGGGCCGGGGCTGGAGTGGTACAAAAGAAATGTGTGTGTGAAGTGAGTGTGTGTGGAGTGAGTGTGTGTGTGGGGGCGTGAGTGTGTGTGTGTGTGGAGTGAGTGTGTGTGTGTGGGGGGTGAGTGCGTGTGTGGGGGGTGAGTGTGTGTGAGGGGTGAGTGTGTGTGGAGTGAGTGTGTGTGTGGGGGCGTGAGTGAGTGTGTGTGTGTGTGTGTGTGGGGGGTGAGTGTGTGGGGGGCTGAGTGTGCGTGTGGGGGGTGAGTGAGTGTGTGGGGTGGTGAGTGTGTGGGGAGGTGAGTGTGTTGGGGTGAGTGTGTGTGTGGGGGGTGAGTGTGTGTGGGGCATGTGAGTGTGTGGGGCGGGTGAGTGTGTGTGGGGCGGGTGAGTGTGTGTGGGGTGGGTTAGTGTGTGTGGGGGGTGAGTGTGTGTGTGGGGCAGGGTGAATGAGTGTGTGTGGGGGGGGTGAGTGTGTGTGTGGGGGATGAGTGTGCATGGGGGATGAGTTTGCGTGGGGGTTGAGTGTGTGTGGGGGGTGAGTGTGCGTTTGGGGATGAGTGTGTGTGGGGCTGAGGGTGTGTTTGTGGGGGGGTGAGTGTGCATGGGGGTTGAGTGTGCATGGGGGTTGAGTGTGTGCATGGGGGTTGAGTGTGTGCATGGGGGTTGAGTGTGCATGCATGGGGTGAGTGTGTGTGGGGGTGAGTGTGCGTGGGGGGTGAGTGCATGTGGGGGGTGAGTGTGTGTGTGGGGGTTGAGTGTGTGGGGAAGGTGAGTGTGCGTGGGGTGAGTGTGTGGGGAGGTGAGTGTGTGGGGGGCTGAGTGTGTGGGGGGCTGAGTGTGTTGGGGTGGTGAGTGTGCGTGTGGGGGTGAGTGTGTGTGTGGGTGGGTGAGTGTGTGTGTGGGTGGGTGAGTGTGTGTGTGGGGGGGGTGAGTGTGTGTGTGGGGGGTGAGTGTGTGTGTGGGGGGTGAGTGTGTGTGGGGCGGGTGAGTGTGTGTGGGGCAGGGTGAGTGAGTGTGTGTGTGGGCGGTGAGTGTGTGTGTGTGGGGGTGAGTGTGTGTGAGAGGGTGAGTGTGTGTGGGTGTGCGAGTGTGTGTGTGGGGGGTGAGTGTGTGTGTGGGGCAGGGTGAGTGTGTGTGTGTGGGGGGTGTGTGTGTGTGTGGCGGGTGAGTGTGTGTGTGTGGGGGTGAGTGTGTGTGTGTGTGTGTGGAGTGAGTGTGTGTGTGGGGGGTGAGTGCGTGTGTGGGGGGTGAGTGTGTGTGTGGGGGCGTGAGTGTGTGTGTGTGTGTGTGGGGGTTGAGTGTGTGTGGGGGTTGAGTGTGTGTGGGGGGTGAGTGTGGGGGGGTGAGTGTGTGGAGGGGGTGAGTGTGTGGGGGGGTGAGTGTGTGGGGGAAGGTGAGTGTGCGTGGGGTGAGTGTGCGTGGGGTGAGTGTGTGGGGAGGTGAGTGTGTGGGGGGCTGAGTGTGTTGGGGTGAGTGTGCGTGTGGGGGTGAGTGTGTGTGTGGGTGGGTGAGTGTGTGTGTGGGGGGGGTGAGTGTGTGTGTGTGGGGGGTGAGTGTGTGTGTGTGGGGGGTGAGTGTGTGTGTGTGGGGGTGAGTGTGTGTGGGGCGGGTGAGTGTGTGTGGGGCGGGTGAGTGTGTGTGGGGCAGGGTGAGTGAGTGTGTGTGTGGGCGGGTGAGTGAGTGTGTGTGTGGGCGGGTGAGTGTGTGTGGGGCAGGTGAGTGTGTGGGGGGTGAGTGTGGGTGTGCGAGTGTGTGTGTGGGTGTGCGAGTGTGTGTGTGGGGGGTGAGTGGGTGTGGGGGGTGAGTGTGTGTGAGAGGGTGAGTGTGTGTGGGTGTGCGAGTGTGTGTGGGTGTGCGAGTGTGTGTGTGGGGGGTGAGTGTGTGTGTGGGGCAGGGTGAGTGTGGGTGGGGGTGAGTGTGTGTGGGGGTGAGTGTGTATGGGGCGGGTGAGTGTGTGTGGGGGGTGAGTGTGTGTGAGGGGGTGAGCGTGTGTGGGTGTGCGAGTGTGTGTGGGGGGTGAGTGTGTGTGTGGGGCAGGGTGAATGTGTGTGGGGGTGTGTGTGTGTGGGGGGTGAGTGTGTGTGTGTGTGGGGGTTGAGTGTGTGTGGGGCGGGTGAGTGTGTGTGGGGGGTGAGTGTGTGTGAGGGGGTGAGCGTGTGTGGGTGTGCGAGTGTGTGTGTGGGGGTGAGTGTGTGTGTGGGGCAGGGTGAGTGTGTGCATGGGTGTTGAGTGTGTGTGGGGGTGAGTGTGCGTGCGGGGGGTGAGTGTGTGTGGGGGTGAGTGTGCGTGCGGGGGGGTGAGTGTGTGTGGGGGTGAGTGTGCATGGGGAGGTGAGTGTGTGCGTGCGGAGGAAAGTGTGCGTGGGGTGAGTGTGTGGGGGGTGTGAGTGTGTGCGGGGGTGAGTGTGTGGGGGATGAGTGTGTGGGGGATGAGTGTGTTGGGGGGGTGAGTGTGCGTGTGGGGGGTGAGTGTCCGTGGGGGTGAGTATGTGCATGGGGCATGAGTGTGCGCGGAGCGTGAGTGCGCGTGGGGGGTGAGTGTGTGTGTTGGGGGTGAGTGTGCGTTTGGGGATGAGTGTGTGTGGGGGTGAGTGTGCTTGTGTGGGCTGAGTGTGTGTTGGGGGTGAGTGTGCATGGGGGTTGAGTGTGTGCGTGGGGGCTGAGTGTGCGTGGGGGCTGAGTGTGCGTGGGGGCTGAGTGTGCGTGGGGGGTGAGTGTGCGTTGGGGGTGAGTGTGCGTGGGGGGTGAGTGTGTGCGGGGGAAAGTGTGCGTAGAGTGAGTGTGCATGGGGGGGTGAGTGAGTGCGGGGGAAAGTGTGCATGGGGTGAGTGTGCATGGGGGATGGTTGTATTGTGATTGGCATCCTGTCCACTGCCTTAAATATTCATTCCCTCCCACTGGTGAACAGTGACAGTAATATGTACAGTGGTTCTTCGACAGCACCGTCAAAACTCAAAACTCTACTATCCAGAGGGGCAAGAACAACAGATGTATGGGAACACCACCAACCCTCCACCTTGACTTGAACGTATGTCTGTTCCTTCACTGCTGGCAGGGTCAAAATCTTGGAAGTCCCTTCCTTGCAGCATTGTGGGTGATGCTGCACTCTGCGGTTAGCCCTGCTGCTGTTTTTGTAGATTTTAGGAGGGAAGGAAGATTGATGGGAATCGGAAAGAATCAGTTAAGATCAGACTTCTGATGATGGTGATGTGCTGAGTGGACGCACATCTGGTGGCTCTCCTCCAAAACAGAATCAAAAAGGCACTTTCCGGCGGTGCTGAGCGACCCTGACCAGAACCCGAATGAGCAGGTTCGTACCAGGGGTGGAGGACAAATGTGAACAGTGCCAGGGAGGCCCGGCCAACCACACCCACAGTTTCTGGGCTTGCCGCAGACTTGTAGGGTTCCGGACAGCCTTCTTCGAGGCAATTTCCAAGGTTATGGGGGTGGAGCCGTGTCTGAGAGTAGCAGTCTTTGGGGTATCGGAGCAGCCAGAGCTACACTTGGAGTAGGGGGCCGATGCTGTTGCTTTCGCTTCCCTAATCGCACATCGGAGAATCCTGCTTGGCTGGCGATCGGCAGACTGGCTGGCAGACCTGGTGAAATTCCTCCACCTGGAGAAGATCAAATATACCATCTGAGGGTCGGAAGAGGGCTTCCACAAAACGTAGGGGCAATTCATCAGCCTGTTCCAAGGCCTGTTCTGGGCCAACAGTGACTAGGGAAAGATGGGGAGACAGGGGAGAGCAGACAAGGACACATACTACAAGGAGGTACAAAGGGAAGGCTGGGGAGGAGATGAGGTGGAAACCCAAGGCAGCCACACAGAGAAGAATGAGAGGAAAAACTGGGGAGGAGAGGCGGCAGGAAGCACCCCCCCCCCCCCCCCCCCGAATCCACAAGGCCTCCAACAAAAACCGCAGAAAAGAGGACAGGAGCTCAGCGATAGAACACCCAGGGCGGAAGAGGGGGATACCAACGAGGGGACAGGGAGTGGGGGAGGGGAGGAGATATACCAAGAAAAATTAATGTAAATAAGAAACTGTACAAGATGTCAATATCAGACACAAAGGTATCACTCTGTAAAATTGAAAAATGCCAATATAAAACAGTTAAGGATTTATCGGGTTTTAACAAACAGTTAGCACAAAGACTTATTTGTATCTTAGAAGCAATAGAATAGAAAAGCTAAGAGGAACAATGCCTGTTCATGTTAGCTGTGACGCAATGCAAAAGGCAGGAATGTCTGAAAGAAGTTGAAGGTTAGAAATGAGAGAAAGATGGCTCCCAGCTGGCAATGTTTGACAGCGACTTTTTGACTCTCTCAGAATGGAGCATCTTCTGCCGAAGGTGTCAATCTGGCTTTAAGTCTTAAAGCATGATGCACATACTCTGTGCTTCATCCAATCGATGAAGGGATTGACAGAGGCAGTTTAGCCAATGCAATGCCTTATTGATTTTGTTTTCCTTCAAAACCAAGCTACTGACTCTGTGAAGCTGCGATGTTATGTAATAAAGCACGACCCATTTAATTTTTCATTTGGCTTAATCAAATCTATGGGATCAGAGAGTTGTGTGGATTGAGCGGAGGTGGTATTCTGCAGAGACAAAGTGGCATCGGTAGTGCCAATACAAGGAGCACCCTTCAGGAACCAATCGGTTATATGTTCAGATTGTCACCCCTTGTGTCACTCATCCAAAGGGATAAAATTCATCACAAGTGTGATTGTTTAATATTTGAAGGAGTTTCCATACAGCTACAGAGAACTTTACTTTAAAGGAACCTCAGACACTGCTGTGCACGTTGTTGCAATCATCCAGTTAACTTTTTATTTTTTCAAGTATATTAGCACAGTGGGCTAAACAGCTGGCTTGTAATGCAAAACAATGCCAGCAGCGCGGGTTCAATTCCCGCACCGGCCTCCCCGAACAGACGCCGGAATGTGGCGACTAGGGGCTTTACACAGTAACTTCATTGAAGCCTACTCGTGACAATAAGCGATTATTATTATTAATTGAGGTTTTACATTTTAACAATGAACGCAGTAACGCTACAAAAATGACGCAGTGCAACAAGTAAAAAAAAAAGGCTCAGCATGCATGAATACAGAGAGGGACAGGAGAACAGCAAGTTTGATACAACATAACTAGATGCCTTTATATGACCAACCTGAAACCAAGGGAGAACCAGGATACGGCCATGAAAACATGGTAAAATGGTACACACCTTCCCACGCTGAATTCTCAAAATCGCTACGGGAGTTCAGGATAAATCCTTCGCACCATGCTCTGGCGCGCACTAATACATATCTCCCTCCACTCCCGCAGCACCAGAGACACCAACCACATACTGCAACCTTCTCTTCTCAGATACCAGAACCATCTGCACTCATGCAGGAGCCAGTCATGGATTCTTTATACCTTAAAAAAGGGAAACAGATAAAAAAAAGATGAAAACCCCATCTCTAAAAGGGTGTTACATGTAATTCACACATCACAACATTACCCCAGTCTTAGGCCCAGTACAGAACCAATATCATTTCACACATTTATACAGAGAAGACCAGCAGCAACATATATGGATTATGATCATTGCTGTAAATACCTCCCAATAAAACAAAAATGAAGAAGAACTGGAACTACCAATAGTGAATCGCAGGGTAACAAAGGATCAGGACAAGGGGCTTGTAATTCCCCAACGCAATCCCATAACCCATTAATGGACAAGAGAACAAGCTGCTCATTCAAACAAGAAAGCGTCCCGATCATTAGAGGGACAACAGGGTATCAACCAAAGTACTGGAGTCGGTTCAACCCCAGGCCCCCGTGCACAGAAGAAGCAAAGCCCACCCTCTCAGGCTGTCCCTAATCAGTGCCTTTGAAAAGGGACATCTCAAACTCCAGGGACCAACAAGATGCCAACCACAGCACCGGACCTGGCCGAGCCCAGCACATTCTGACACACAGGAATCAGTACCCCCAGGACCTCAAGTACATCCCAAAACCTACTCTCCAGTTGATCCTGCACCTCACCGACCACCCAGGGAAGTATACCACCACCACTGATACAAAAAAAAGGATTATGTCAACCCCAGCCAGGGAGACTCATCACCGAATAGAAGAAGAATCTTCAGGATACCCAATAATTGGGCATCCAGGGAGGAAGGTATGCATCCCTTCCCACCAGTACAATAAGGGGAGCCTCCCATGGATCTCCGAACTGGAACAGGATTTAGAATAGCACATTTCTCACCCAGATGAAGAGAAAAAGAAAATAAAAACCCTAAGGGAAGAACTCCCAAGCTGAGCTCGGAATATTAGCCATTGCCCCACACTGCACACCATCACAAGAGGATATTAAGGGCAAACACGGCACTGCCTCAACAGAGACACAAACACTGCTCCCACGTGGAAAACCCAACCACAACAAGGAGGACACTCATCAAACCACCATTTTAGACCACTTGGAGGAAGCTGCCGAACTCCCCCATCAAACCAAGCCCCACACAAGGGAAGTGCTCCAACAATGTAGGCGCCTGGCAAACACGCTCTCTCTTCAACCAATCAGTCAAGGAATGACCAAACTCACCTCGGAATGCGCCGCCACTCAATTCCTCCTATTCTAATAGCTCCAATGATAAAAGACCCCCCAACAAAACGCTCCAACTAGAAAAGTCAGAAGGAACCCAGTCCCCTCGAGGATACAAAATTTGCCGGGCCAGCGAAGGAAACAATCACGGTTCTTAAATTCGAACTAACAAAAAACAAAATAAAGACCTGATACAGTTAGCTCTAACTGGGGGGGGGGGGGGGGGGGGAAGAGGAGGGGGGCTGCTATCTTCAATATCAGTGAGAAATTGATTAACCCAACTCTACACCAACCAACCACCCAGCACCCTGCCATAACCACAAGGATTACAGCACAAAATAAAAGAAAGGAGTACAACAGTGCACAGACCACATTTCACACAGGCGACTCAATATGGCTTTTGCTGGGACAGGATAACAGGGGACTCTTGCCCTCGTGCTCCCATCTTGCACATCCTTGCAGGAGAAAAGACAACAACAAACAATCAACCACATAATCACAAGGAGGTCATGTCCAGGATTATTTAAGAATTGCACAGTTATAACACCATCTGTGTTGCTCAGAAAGGCCAAAGACCATGACAGGATCATCAGACACTCCTCAGGAACTCTCGAGGATACAGCGAATAAAGTATCTTCACTTCCATCATGCCTCCACCCCAATGCCCAACTGAACCGGCTGCCCTGCACACCCCCACCATTTAACCCCCCCTATCCTCCTTTCATGGGCATGGGCCCTCGGGCCCTGATCCTTGGCAGTGCCACCCTCGCACCCTTACACAGGCAACCAGGAAGTGCTCCAACCAGATGGGCAGTGCCACCCAGGCACCTTGGCAGTTCCACCCCTTTTGGGCGGAGTTCCGATTCTAATGCCTCGTGGGACATAGGTGAATCCCACGAGGCACAGAGGCTGCTGGGAGGCCTGCTGGAGGGCTCTCCCAGGATTCTCCAGCAATGTTGTGCTCTCGCTTGAGTGCCCTAAAGCAAAATGTAGCTGGAGATTGAATTTTGTGCCCCCCCCCCCAACCCCGCCAGGTGTCCAAGTAAATTATGTCAGGGGACTGACCCACTGCTTTCTTGCCCATTCCAACCCAGTCCCCACAATTCTGGGGAGTGGCTAAGGCCTCCAGTAGCTAGGGTGACTAAATTTACAAAAGTCAAAACTGGGATAAACTCCAAAGCTTTGGGAAGACGGGACTGATGTTGGGTGACCAATGGCAGGAGTCTTGAGGTAGGGGAGTTGAAACTCATGTGATGCCATCTCCCACAATATGACCATCCACCCATTAAGGCACCCAGCTATTGGTTCCCGATACAAACCCACAGGAGTGTGTAGCTTCCAGAGATCGCTCAACTCTCCTAACAATCCATTGCTTTCCATGGTGTCATGGATAGGTGCAATAATTTGGATTTATAGGAGAGTAACAAAATCATAAAGAATAGGTGTATGAATTTTAATTCTTTGTAGGATGTGGGCAATACTGGCTGGGCCAGCATTTCTTACCCATCCCTAATTGTCCTTCCTTAAAAGACATGAGTGAATGAGACGGGTTTTGTAACAATTGACTGTTCATTAAGGCTTTTTAATTCTAAATTTTTATTGGATTCAAACTTCACAATATGCTGGGGTGGGATTCAAACCCAGGTCCCCAGAACATTGCCCTGATCAGTTGACTATTAGAATGTGTGTACGAATGCCATGTCATGGACTTGCTCTTCCCTCCTTCATTCACAAGAAGGCTCGTGCTTACATGAAATCTGAGTCAATGAATGGGAGCCTCAACCTAAGAAAATGTTTCTGGGGGCTGAGGTGGAAGTACAGTAATTCCTCAATTCCCCTCTGGCGGTGCATTCCATCCCACAGAAAGATCCAGCTGTGCCTATCTGCCATTATATCACACACTGATAAAGCAAGATATCAGCTCAGTGGGTCAAAGGTGCATGGTGAAGAATGATCCCCGTTCATGGGCCACATCATCGGCCCCAATAATATGGTACAGATAGATACATAAACAAAATACAAACTATATATGACCTAACATACAGCAATGCAGATTAGCCTCTGTGTAGTACACAGCAGACTGCTGTTCTGTCGGCAAAATGACATTTCCTGTGTTACCATACACTGTACATGAAATTCTTTACTCTCCATGTTGAAACTTACATACAAAACACGTTTCAGTCTGTAAATTACATTTTACAAACTGAGCTATCTTTACTGTATGTAAACACATGACAGAGGGAAAATGTGGGGGTAAAATGCTTTGACTAGTGGATAAACTAAGACCTGCAGCAAAACTATGATTGACTATAAATCCAAGTTTTCTTTGTCAGTCTTTAATATTGCGAGAACTCGTGTGCGGTGCCTAATTAACATTGACGATTTCAAATTATTATTATTTTTTAAATAAATTTAGAATACCCAATTCATTTTTTCCAATTAAGGGGCAATTTAGAGTGGCAAATCCACCTACCCTGCACATCTTTGGGTTGTGGGGGTGAAACCCACACAAACACCGGGAGAATGTGCAAACTCCACACGGACAGTGAGCCAGGGCCGGGATTGAACCTGGGACCTCGGCGCGTGAGGCAGCAATGCTAACCACTGTGCCACCGTGCTGCCCTGGCGATTTCAAATTAAAAGGCAGGAATATTGAGGGTGCTCTTTAGCTGCAAGACATTATTGGACGACCCCTTCTCAATGAAATGATTGGTGCGGAATTATTAGAACCAGCGGCAGGGTCCTGGCACTGTAACAAACATCCAAACAATATGAAAATGCACTTTCTTCAATTGTTCAACTTCTTCCTGACAGGCGGAGCTCACTCGATCTTTCCCCATCCTGTAAAGGCACCTCTGGTAGATTCTTATGAGTTTGTTTCAGGTGGTGGAAGGGGTTAAAGTATTTCTTGTTTTTTTTTAATCCAGTTGTCTACATTGTAAAACAGCGCCATTATTTTGATATTGCGAGTTTGAAGAAGGCATCCAAGAAAGAGAAAAAATAGCTTTGTTTAACTGCCCAGCATTAAGCCTTAATCCTGAGCTTTGAAATATATCAATTCAGGAGACCCTTGTTTTGATTGCAGGCTTGTTTTCTTGGGCGGGGCAAAGGGCAGGAGGCTCAAGGGAGAGGAAGTATAAGACACTGATGCTGTGCAAAAGCCAGGACAGCTGAAGGCCTGGGCATGTGAGCAATTTGGAGAAAACTGTCAGTCAGGCAGGATCTCTAATGAAACACCAGGACTGTTCTGGCAAAACTGGGACATCTCGTCATCGTGCCACTCGTCCATCCACCCAATTAAGACCTACTTAAGGTCCTTGTTCTGCCCTCACTGCCACAATACATTGGAGAATGGTGCTATATTACTTGATATGTTTCCCATTTGTTCACGCCAAGAAGTTCTTAATCTTGATGATGATGAATACTCAAAGTCATCCTGTGATAAAAAGGAATTTATTGAGTAACTAATCAATTAACTTGTCAGTTCGATTCTTTAATATTTTTACGAGCTATTAAATTAAACAAGATCGAATTAGATTAAACTATGAATATTATACTTGCTCTCTGAGCTAACTCTATACTTCTGTTCTCTAGTCACAACACACCCGAAGAGAGCGGGAAAACAGATTGAGCCTGTATTTATACCCCCTGTTAGTGTTGGCCTCTAGTGATCATTTGACTATGCTGACTATACCTTAACCCTTTATGTATATACATATGTACAGAGATCACTACAAATGAGAAGGCCATTTTTTCACCCCACTTGGTGAAGGGGCAGGTGGGAAGGGGAAGGTACCTCCGCTAGTGACATGCCCTGCGCACATTGGGGGCAAACCCGCCTAAGTTTGCACCTCCTTTCTGCTTCTTTGTCTGGCTTTGAAAAACCCACCCAACTAACACTCCCTCCCTATCACATCCCATCCCAAAAAGGCCCGACTAAGTCGGTCTCCTGTGTGTATGATGCTTCTTCCCAGGGTCTCCTTGCATTTCGAGCCGCGCCCACAGCTCTCTTATGGTGTGGCCAGCACTACAGGAGCTGCCAGGGCTACAGGAACTGCTGGCCAGTCTGATTGGTGAGTAGGTATACCTGCAACCCTCAATGAAGTTCAGCCGTAGGTGCTCTAAGGCAGCAATGAATAAATTCATAATTCACCTGACTTTGTGAGTACACATGGGTCTTTGGGATGCCTGTTGGTGTTTTCAGAAGAAAGGAATAAAATATCACTCCTGATTTATCCTGACTCTAGTTTGGCTCTCTTTTTGCACAACTTAATGATTAAGTCCTTGAATATCTGCTGGCAGTGAGCATTGAGAGTCAACAGCCAGAGCTGAGGGTATGCATAGATAATGCTGGGAACATCAATATATAGTATTTAACAATTAGCCTATAATTGACCCTGCAAAGACTAGCAAACTGAAGCTGCAGTGCTGGGAATTCCACAGTGTGTCAAAGGAGAGACAATTATTTGACAGTGCTCAGTGAATCTGTTTCAGCTACCTCAGCAAACTTAGACATTCATTGTCTCTGATCACCAGGGATCCCTTCGGAAGAAGGAGCCTCCACCTCAAAATCCCTTTTGAAGTGAGTTCTCCCACCAGGACCACCTTGAGGGAGTCTCACTATGAGGAAATTGGTTGGTATTGATAGGACATCAGAGAGAGACAGAGAGATAGAGATAAGAAAGGGAAGGCAGAGACTAGTACAGGTTCGCTGTTTGATAGAGGTGTGTGCTTATTGATTTACATGTCACAGCTTATTGTCTCGGGTAGAGTTTTCCCAGTTTGGCCTGGGCAGATTTGGTGGGAGTGGGGTAGAAAGTCCCTGAAAAGGTTATTGGTCAGGATTCTGACATTCCGCCCTCTTCCACCTTACCCTTGGCAGCATGCAAGTCCACCAGGGACTTGTTTAAAGACAACCAAGAGCCTTTACAAGTATGGAATTCCTCTTTATCAACAGTGCACCGCTCACACGTGCTGTGTCAGGAAGTCACCAGCTTGGAGGAGTTGAGTGCAAAATGGGAAGTGTTAAAGAAGCAAGCATGTGGTCAGCCACAGTGAAAGGATCACTTTCTTCAGTCTGAACACACTGATTTTGTTGGGAACAGCAACTTTGTGCACTTTATTGCAGATGGCTTGCATACATACCTCTGTGACTCATAGACTTGGTCGAGTGTTGCAGACTGGCACATTCCAAGGTTCTGCATTATGTGCTGAACGAGACACAAAGTTTGGGTCAGCTACCATTAAGAATCAAAGGGAAAAGGTCACAATCTACAACTCTTCCACCGTTGTATACCAAGAGGCGGGAAATTGAAAAAATCCTTTGGCTTTTGTGCACAAGAGAACGTTTTATATGAAATGTAAAAGTAAGGGTGTAACCTGTAATGGTAAGGGTAGTGGGGCACCTCAGAATGCTACCTAGTGGATTGAAAGAAGCTGATAAGTATTACACTTTATTTAATACCAACTTTGAACTGTTATTATAATCTAACTTTACAAATTTTATAAAGAAAGCATGCTTTTGGGGAAAACAAATGAGACTGTTGTCATCTTATTGCCTGCGAGACTTCCCTGTGAAATTGGGTCGACATATTCTGAAGTTCATTGCAACAGTGAGGAGGTACAACGCCCACCCGCTCAGCAGCGATAGGGCCGTGATTGCCTTGCCCACCGCCAGATGCAGCTGAACAGATTGGGGGGGGGGGGGGGGGGACACAGGCTGCATGGCGAAGGAGGCAATACCCTCAGCAAAGGGTCTACAAGACAAAGGGTTAGTTTCCTCAACTGCTTTGAGCAACAGTGCCTCTGGAAGCTCAGACTTGCACTACGTGGTCACATGCCTCTGTGGTCATTTGGAAGAACTCTATCCATCTAAGCAGGAGGCCACCTAATGCCTGTGGCTATTAAGATGAGCACAGCCCTCAATTTCTTTGCCTGCACATCCTTTCAGAGCTCAGCTGCTGATATATGCATGATCTTGCCATCTGCAGCCCAGAATTGCATCAGCCCAGTCACAGATGCCTTGTCTGCAAGGACTTTCAACTACATCAACTTTGAGACGGAGGAGGCCGATGAAACCTATAGGGCTATTGACTTTGCTTCCCTTGGAGATTTACATAGGTTCGGTGGTTATAGACCACACCCATCTGACAACAACAACACTCTTGGAATACTCAGGCAATCTGTCAATCTGAAGGTATCTCATTTGAGGTGTAGCTGCTGCATAACCACAGCAAAGGGATATTGCAAATGTGTGCCGAATGTCCAGAGAGCTTCCATGATTCATTTATTCTTCGATAGTATCAGTTCTGTCGCTCTTCCTCCACAAGATAGCCTCAGTGGTTGGCTCCTGAGGGGAAAGGGATAGTCAAGCAAGTGCTGGCTGATGACCCAACGAGGAACCCCACCAGAGAGGAGCAGGAGAGGTACAAATTGTGCTAGCTTACCCACCAGTGCCACAATAGAGCAAGTCATTGGCTTGGTTGTAATGAGGTTCTGCTGATTCTTAGCAAGGCTCTCCCAGATGGTAGTGTGCTGTGCACTGGTCAGCATGGCATTACAGCGAGGACAGGACCTGGGTGCCAGAAGAAAGTGGAGAGTACCCAGCAAACTTGGAAAAAAGATGAGCATCCTGGTGTGCCATTGCTATCTGCAGCTGCAACCCTACCTGCCCAGAAAGCCACTGATGCCCTCACCCAGGCACGCTCTATCTGAGAAGTGTGCTGGCAGCATTGAGGTCTTCCCATCATGACCCCTGTGTCCCCATCCCCACCACTGGTCCTCTCCTGACAGACACTCATCCACCAACCGCAATCACAGCTTTACCTCCTTGTTAAGGAGGCTCATTCCATTCACTGACATTTAACTGACAGTCAATGGGGAATTCAGCACAGTGGATGCCATGGCAGTAAGTAGTTCACAAAAACTCATTAATTCAAATTAAGAACGTCAATGTCACACTAACAATGCAATAAATAACCAAGAGATCCCTTTGGTGCAACTAAGATATTTTCCTCCCATGTTTTCTGTTGAATCTATGTATTGCTAGCCCTGTGGATACAGCAGAGTTGGAGGCTGGTTGCTTGTTCCCCTGCTCTGACGCATGAGGTGCTCATGGCGAATGTCATCTGGGTTTGGAGTGTGTGAGGATGCTATCTCATCTCTAACTGTGCAAGGGCAGACTTGGGCATCAGGACAGGACACAGTGTATGCGGCTCAATCAGAGGAGGTGAGGGCAAGGGCTGTGAAATGGGGCCATCTTGAGAAGCCCCCTCACTGTCGTCAGCCTTTTCTCCAATTTCCCTCTCAGTGCCCACCTGCAATTGCCTGCTGACCAGGAGTGGGAGTGCACTAGGCTGCAAGTAAATGTGGTGTTCAACCACCAAGCCAGTCCTTTGAGCAATGTGGTGCAAAGTAGCAGCTGTGCTGGAGACGGACTCCTTTGCTTTTCATACAAGGGTGCGCTTGGCTCTGGAAATTCTGAAAGATGCTCACACTTTTCCTTTTGCTCCTCCACAATTCCCTGTTTAGTGTATGACCCTTGAGGCTCAGATCTGTGTCCAGATGTTTTCATGCTACCCTGGGCTAGTCAATTTCAACCCCATGTGCTCTGGAGTCACAACATAAGTGAATTAACCAATAATATGTATGAAAGTACCCAAAACCTTTACATTAATCACAGTCACCAGATATGAAAGTTTAAACACAATTACTGCTTATTTCTAACTGGAACAAATATTAAATATGCAGTTAGTTTGATGTCCTTTAACACCTGACCCCCCCCCCCCCCCCCCCCCCCCGTTAAATGCCCCACCCTTCACCCACTCACACAAGACAGACAAACACAGAGGGGAAGGAAAAGGGTGAAAAAATAATAAGGATTAAGGTCAAAATATAATGAGTTCTTCAGTGCACTCTCTTCACAGCGTGAGTGTGGTTTAAAGTCTCTGGTCTACAGCCTTTAGTGATCTTCTTTGCAGTTCAGCAGAGAATCTTACTCACAACATTTCCAGGAGATGCCTCCGGCTTCACATCAGCCAGTTCTTAGAGAGAGTTATCAGACCCTGGTCCCTGCTGCACATCAGCCTCTGCTGGAGAGAGAGAGTTATCAGATTCTGGATTCTGCTTGCACTGCCTTTTCCAGAGAGAGAGATAGTGATCAGATTCTCACAAAGGCCATTTTGCTGCGAATTAACTTGATACTTCTGGAGTGAGGGGGTTAGATTCCTCCATCCAGCCTGCAGAATTGAAAGAGAAACGATCACACCAGCCTCGTGACACTGAAAAGCACAGCAGTGTAATCAGATACAACCATCACCTGCCACTGGGTAGACCACCTTTTAGCCAATTCTTTGGCCATAAGCAAAATCAATCAAATTGGGTCATCGCTGCAATCCTCTGCTTAATTAAATGGCAGAGGCCACCTATAAGCTGCTTTGCCTTAAAGATACACGTTGCATTAAAGTCTCAGGTCCATTAGTCACCCAAGGATCAAAATGGTAATCGCAAAAATAGAAAGGGGAAATAAGGGAATCAATAGGTAACACACAGGAGGGACCCTTACATTGAGAAAAACTTGAAGTGTCCTGTACCCTCTGACAGGGAATCTGTACAGGTGTCCAGTCTTCAGCACCTGCAGCTGTTCAGGTTTTTGGAGAAGTCCGATGTTCCTGAGACTGTGTTGACACCTGGGCAGGATTCGTGGACTTCCATGACAGCAAAACTGGCGCCACACCTGGTGGCATGGTGACACAGTGGTTAGCACTGCTGCCTCACAGCCCCAGGGTCCCGGGTTCAATTCCGGCCTCGGGTGACTGTGTGGAGTTTGAACTTTCTCCCTGTGTCTGCGTGGGTTTCCTCCGGGTGCTCCAGTTTCCACCCACAGTCCAAAGATGAGCGGGTTAGGTGGATTGGCCATTCTAAATTGCCCCTTTGTGTCCAAAAAGTTAGGTCGGGTTACTGGGTTACAGGGATAGGGTGGAGGTGAGTGCTTAAGGAGGGTGCTCTTTCCAAGGGCCGGTGCAGACCCGCTGGGCCGAATGGCCTCCTTCTGCAATGTAAATTCTATGGCTCTATGATGCTAAGTAGGTGAGAGGAATAAGGTGGATCGGAATGGTGATGATTTAGAGGTAGAGCGTATTTAAAAGGGAGATGAAGAATGAGGAGAAAGTGAGAAGAGTTTGGGAGAGAGGGAGCGTCAAGAAAGTGCAGAAAGAGAGGGAAGGAGAAGAGTATAGATGACGGAAAGAGTGTGGATTTTGGAGAGAATGAGGTGAGAGAATGGGTCGGGGGAGATGAAGAGAATGAAGGCAAAAAGAAGACAGAGAAAATGGAATGTTCCATGGTCAAAGAATGCAGAAAGGGAAGATAGAGAGGGATGAGTGGCGAGAGACTGACTGAGAGAAACAGACAGTAACAGAGAGTAACAAAAAGGTAATGGCAGAGAGGAAAGTAGGAACGTTCAGTAAAAAATAAAGCATAAATGCCAGAAAATGTATTTCTTTGAGAGATGGTCCAAATGATCTCTTGCTGTTCTGAAAGGCAGCATAAATAATATTCAATTGTGTAGTGTGACAGAGATTACAGGCTGCTGTTAACTGGGTGCTGAATTACTGGGTGTATGTAAAGAAGATTGTCAGCGCATCCCTCTTTATAGATGTGTCTATATTTTACAGTCAGGGAACGGTTTTCACAGACAATAACTGATATGGTTCACATTTCCTCTTCTAATTATATTATAGTAAATATATTCTTGGTGAAGCACAGAGTTTGTCAGCAATCAACTGGACCAGAAAACATGTATTAAAGGTCACATTGAAATTCCATATTGTTTTTAAGATGATTCTTTCAGGGGAAAAAAATCTATTGTTAATTTTTTTCTCCCATTCCCATCCCCTCCCTGCCCCAAACAAGCTGGCAGACTGCCGACCGCCTCAACTAACCCCCTCCCAAACAAACATAAATCGGCTGTTAACTTTGCTCTGAGAAAGTTCTGGGTTACTTTCTTCACCAGTCATGATTTCATTGAATGACAGATCAGACTCGATGGGCCGAATGGCCTACTTCTGTTCCTACACCTTATGGCATTAATTAAAAGGTAATAAGGTAATTTATGTCATCTCACAACCTCAGGCATAAAATGAGCTGGCCCCCAAAAACCTGGGCCGCAATTCTCCAGAAAGATTTGTAAGTGTGGTAGTGAGCGGGAACTGCCACACGTTTCCTGGTGCTAAGCCCGGCGAGGCCGGCAACGCAATACAACATCAATTAGTCCATTTAATGAGGCCTCACTGGCTTCTCGCTGCAAATGAAGGCTCGCCAGCTGATTCGCCGAGACCACACTCGCCAGCCCCCACCCCCCCCCCCCCCCCCCCCGCTATCAAGGGCGAGCAGCTCTTAAACAGCATTTGCCCAGCCAACCCCAAACAGCTCGAAATAATGGCACCCAGGAGTCCGGCCCCAGACCTGGGGAAGTTCCGAGATGCAGTCGAGGCCAGGAGGGAAATCCTGTTCCCCCGGAGTGTGAGCCACAGGGCAGCCAATGCCACCAGAGACAAACTGGTGGCAGCCAGTGAGGTCGGGAAGTGTGACCAGGAGGACTAGCCTCCAGTGTCGCAAGAAGGTCTACAACCTACACCGGGCTGCACAGGTGAGTGGAAAGCACGCCACCCCCCCCCCCCCCGCCGAGTCCTTTCCGCCCTTATGCGAGCATCCCCCCCAACCCTCCATGCGTCCCCAATACTCTCTTCACCCCCATAATCCTTTCAACGCTTCCTTCACCAGTTCTCCCTTTAATCTCCTTCCTCCAAACCTTCAAGGAACGTTCCCGGGTGACCGAGTGGTCACCCACGTGGAATCGTAGAATCATAGAAGTTACAGTGCAGGAGGAGGCCATTCGGCCCATCGAGTCTGCACCGGCTCTTGGAAACAGCACCCTCCCCAAGCCCACACCTCCACCCTATCCCCATAACCCAGTAACCCCACCCAACATTGAGGACAATTTTGGACACTGAGGGTAATTTATCATGGCCAATCCACATAAGCTGCACATCTTTGGACTGTGGGAGGAAACCGGAGCACCCGGAGGAAACCCACGCACACACGGGGAGAACGTGCAGACTCCACACAGACAGTGACCCAAGCCGGAATCGAACCTGGGACCCTAGATCTGTGAAGCAGTTGTGCTGACCACTATGCTACTGTGCTGCGGAGGTTGGAGGACGCCGCAGAGGTGAGGATCCACCGAGTCCCACCTGGATGACCTGTCAAACATGGGTTGTTATTGCCTTACTGACTGACCCATCCCTCCCACTGACCACATGTCCATTCTCCCGAGGTCCTCCAGCCGATGACGCCAACCCATTTGGGGTGGCCCCTCCCCTGCCTCCCATGAGAATACCTCAGAGGAGAGCTATGAGGATGCCACGATCGATGCATCATAGCTGTAATCCACACCCTCCACCAGCGCAGATACACGCACCCCGATGGAAAACGTTAGTGGTCAGGCTTCTGGGGCACAATCTGGTGAGCACCACACAGCCGCTGATGATGTACATCAGGTGGAGGCAGGAACCCCCAGGCGAGACAGCAGTCGGAGGTCTGCTGGATCCCAGGACCCAGCTGGGTCCCAGTCAGATGCCAAGCCTATGGAACGGGAATGCCCGGAGCTGATGGAGATGTTAGGGAGCAACGGGACATTCAGAGGAAATTGTCAGCGACCCTCCAGCAGGTCCTTGGCCAATTGGAGAAGTCCTAGAGGCAACGGGCAATGCTACTTGGGTGACGACCCCAGTGGAGAGCCTGGTTCACAGCGTCGGCACCCATTAGTGAAGGAGTCCAAGGGTGGCGTTGTCGATGACGGCCATGGGTGAGGCCCTCGGCAGAATGTCGCTGGGGGACGTGGTGCAGTATCAGGCTGACCTTGATGAGGTTCTACAGGACGTGTCCTGCTCTCAGATGGGAAAGGCTGAGGTGTTGCGGACCCTTTCCCAGTTGCAGGTGGACGTTGCCGAATCTCTGCAGAGCATGGCCGAGGGCATCGACACAATGGTGCAGACATCAGGGTAGTGCGACAGTTGGCAGAGTCAGATGATGCAGGGACAGCCGGGGCTCGAACCGGCTGCCCCTCCAGCCCGAGGCAACCTGGACCCGTTCCGTGGAGTGGTGATGGTGGCCACCAGCTCCCCCAAGTTCCACCCGTCTGATGAGGCCGCATCTCAAAGTCAGCACATTGGACAGGGCGTCTGTATATGTGCCGTCAACAAGTGTGCCAGGCCCTCAGGCCCTCAGGCCCCCAGAGCCCCCAGAGGGCACCTATCAGGGGCTTCGAAGGCCACAGCATGTGGTAAGCAGCTGGCTGCCTCAACCTCTGATGTGAATCCTGGGGACATACCTAGATGTAGTGGTAAGAGCAAGGAAGGCATGTTGAGGATCACTGAGGGAATCACTCATTGGAAACCTTGACTAACGCTGCCAACATCGTGCACCAGGCTTTCCACAGCAATCGCCACCCTAACACTGTTGGCCTCGGTACCACCCATTGCCGGTGACATCTCCTGCACCCGTAGCCTCTGGGTCTCCTCCAATCGGCTATGGGTCTGCTGGAGTGTCGGGGGAGGGCAGGAGAGGGTAGGGGGGAGGGGGAAGAGGAGCAAATGGTGGGGAGAGTGAAGTAGCACCATCGGGAGAGTGGGGCATTGTTGGACACCTGGGTCACATTAAAAGCGCTTGACCACAAGCAGTCACTTTCTTCCTCAATGCGGCCGACCACCGCACCCTTGGTCCATCGCTCCAGGTATGACCCCCCCCTCCCTGCCAAAAACCGGGTGCAGGTAATGGGTGTAATTGAGCACTCAGCAGACAGGCTTGGGTCAGACATGGCACAGATTGAGGAACACTGGCAGTCAGTTCTCTGCAGGTTATCATCACCTCCCTGCCCTCGACAGTGATTCACTGATGGTACTGACACAGTCCCAGCACCCTGGAGTGATGTGACACATGTCATGGGAGGGTGGGAAATAGGTGTGGTGGGAAGGTAACAATGACGGACCAGGCCACGCCCCATGTGAAATGGGCGAGAATGATGGTCTCTCTGGTTGCCAAGGGTCAGGGGCCGAGTGGGAGCCACATCCATGAAAGAAATCTGCTGGGCGTTTGAAGGGTGGGGGTTTTCAGGGTAGGTAGGCAGGGGCCTCTGGGAGGTTGGGGGGGATGATGGATGGGGTTCCTGGAAGAGGAGGGGGTCTCCCAGGGACCCCATAGCGGGGTGTGATCACTTGGGGGGTGGGGGGGGGCCGTGTGTGTGAGGGGTGACAGTGCCCATAGTGGTGGTGGTGGGGGGGGGGGGGGGGGGGGGGGAGAGACCCACAAGCTCACTCAGAGATTGGGGCACCCCTTTAAAATGGCGGGCTAATTTCTGAGTTCAGCTCCCCAGTGCTGCACAAATTTAAAGGGCGCAATTTTCCAGCCTCTTTGCGCTCGCTCGAGCGCAATGAGGCCATGAATAGCGAGAGAAACCGGAAACGAAAACCACGCCAGACGGCAAAAGTTTGTGATCCAACCGGCCCGCTCCCCGAGGCGAAATGGGGATCTCGCCTAGCGTGATACGAAACCAATTATCACCATGATTCAGCAGTCTGCCCAGCAAGTGGTCACGCTGCTGCTGATTCGTACTCCATTTTGAAAGTCAAAATTTGACTGACATTCTGCTGCAGGGACCCTAGGAGGTGAGTAGCCATCTTTTCTCACAAGCAAAGAGTCCGGGGGCGATGAGCTTGCCAATGCTCGGTTGGGGGTGGCGGACCCTCGGCTGGGAGTGGTGGAATCTCTGCAGGGATTGGCCGCCATGGGATTGTGGGGGAGGTGCTGGGGGGGGGGGGTGCAACCGGGGGAAACCACACGTGGCACTACCATGCCAACCCCTGGTTCATGTGTACCCACTTCAGGGGCAACCCTTGTCCTTGACCATCTACCCCATGACCATCCATAACCCCCATTAACTTCCGAGGCCTCTGGCCGCAAAGCTGAAGGCTATCGCTAATAGGGAGTTGGCAATCGTGGTTAAGTGAGCACTTCACACAACCCAAGTGGATTCCGGTGAGTGGGCGGGCCATGTAGCATGTGCGAGTCATCACTTAGCATCCCAATCACACCTTGATGCCTGGACACTGTGCTTGAACACTGCGGGAGGCAACACCAACATCCGAACATCCAGGGGATGGGGCACAGCTCCGGGAACATGCCCATGGCCAGAGTGTGGGTAATTGCCATGGGGAGGAGGAGATGCCTGGAGAGATGGGCCAAGTGTTCGGAGGCCGGCCCGCATTGCAAAAGAAAGTGACAGACTAATCATACTAGTTGTGCACAAGAGTGTTTATTGTGTGTGATTCCCCACTCTCCCGATGGTGTCTCCCCTTCTCCCCCATCCCACAACATACCCCCCCCAACACCCTCCCCCCTCAGTGATCCTCAATGTTCTTTGCCTTCCTCCCACTATGTCTAGGTGTGGCCTCAGGATACACATCAGAGGTGGAGGCAGCCAGCTGCTGACCACGTGCCCTGGCCTTCGATGCCCCTGGAGGGCACCCTCTGGGGGCTCTGGTGTTAAAGGGCCCCGACTCACTCTGTCGGAGACACAGCCGTGCCGCCCTGTTCCGGTGTTGGCTGCGAGAAGTGGCCTCATCAAAGAGGTGGAACTTGGGGGGTCTGGTGGCCACCATCACCACTCCAAGGGATGGGTCCAGGTTGACACTCTGCGCCCCTCCCCCTGCTCCTTGCCCATAGGGCCCTGGGGTCCGCCTTCGGACAGAGCGGCAGCTCATTTTAACCCCGGCTGCCCCTGCATCGTCTGCCTCTGCCAGCCCTGGCAGTTGCCAGCCCTGGCAGTTGCCCATGGTTTGCACCATCATGTTGATGCCCTCGATGATGCTCCTCAGTGATTGGGACATGCTCTGCAGTTCCTCGGCACTGCCGCCTGAGACTGGGACAAGCTCTGCAGTGACTTGGTCATGTCCATCTGAGAGCGGGACATGCCGCGCAGAACCATTAGTTTTAAGATAGCTCTGGAGAATTATACTTCTGGCGCGAAAGTTTAAATTCTAAATTGGGACAAGGCCAATTTCAATGATATTAGGTGGGAACTTTCAAAAGTTGATTGGGGAGCCTGTTTACAGGCAAGGGAACAGCTGGTAAGTGGAAGTCTTTCAAAAGGGTATTAACTAGGGCTCGTGCGAAGGGTAAGGCTGGTAGGACGGAACCCTGGATAATGAGCCCATGGTCAAAAGGAGGAAGGAGGCATATGACATGCATAGGCAGCTGGGATCAAATGGATCCCTTGAAGAGTATAGAGCTTCTCGGAGTAGAGTTGGGAGAGAAATCAGGAGGGCAAAAAGGAGACATGAGATTGTCTTGGCAGGTAAGGCAAAGGAAAATCCAAAGAGCTTTTACAGATACATAAAGGGCAAAAGATTGACCAGGGAGAGGGTGGAGCCGCTTAAGGATAAACAAGGTCATCTATGTGCAGATCCACAAGGGATGGGAGAGGTCCTAAATGAATATTTCTCGTCAGTATTTACTGTTGAGAAAGGCATGAATATTAGGGAAATCGGGGGAAAAAAAAGTGATGTCTTGAGGAGTGTACATATTACAGAGAAGGAGTGGGAGGCCAGTGGGAGGCCAGGGAGGAAATTGTCGGCCACCTAGCTGAGATATTTGAATCATCAACAGCCACAGGAGAAATACCTGAAGATTGGAGGGTAGCAAATGTTGTGTCCTTGTTTAAGAAGGGCTGTAGGGATAATCTTGGGAACTACAGACAGGTGATTCTTACTTCAGTAGTGGGTAAGTTTTAGAAGGTATTCTGAGGGACAGGATCTAGGCATTTAGACAGGCAAGGGCTAATTAAGGAAAGTCAGCACGGCTTTGTAAGGAGAAAGTCATGTCTCACGAATTTGATTGAGTTTTTTGAAGGGGTAACCAAGAAGGTAGATGAGGGCAGTGCAGTCGACGTTGTCTACATGGACTTTAGTAAGGCCTTGACAAGGTACCGCATGGCAGGTTGTTGCAAAAGGTTAAACCTCATGGAATCCAGGGTGAGGCTGGGACTTTTTTTCCCTGGAGCGTAGTAGGCTTAGGGGTGATCTTATTGAGGCCTATAAAATAATGAGGAGCATAGATAAGGTAGATAGTCGACATCTTTTCCCAAAGGTAGAGGAGTCTAGAACTAGAGGGCATAGGTTTAGGGTGAGAGGGGAGAGATACAAAGAGACCAGAGGGGAAATTTCTTCACACAGAGGGTGGTGGGCATGTGGAATGAGCTGCCAGAGGCAGTGGTAGAGGCGGGTACAATTTTGTCTTTTAAAAAGCAGTTAGACAGTTACATGGGCAGGATGGGTATAGAGGGATATGGGCCAAATGCGGGCAAGTGGGACTAGCTGAGTGATTGCAACTGGGCGGCATGGACAAGCTGGGCCGAAGAGCCTGTTTCCATACTGTAAATATCTATTACTCGATAACCTCATCAAGGACAGCCTGGTACTGCGTAACATCCCCAAGCGAGGTGTAAATTCTGCCTAAACCCTCAGCCATGGCCGTCACCGACTGCGCGATGCCTTGGACACCTTCACTAATGGTGCTGACGTTGTGCACCAGGCTCCCCACTGTGGTCGCCACCCTAGCCGTGTTGGCTTCGGTGTCATGAATTGCTGGCGACATCTTCTACGCCCGTAGCCTCTGGGACTCCTCCAATCGGCTATTGAGCTGCTGGAGTGTGGCTAACATCTCCCGCTGAATGTCATGACCGCACCGTAACATCTCCATTAACTCCAGATAACTCTGTTCCACAGGCTCAGCATCAGGCTGGGACCCAGCTGGGTCCCGGGATCCAGCAGACCTTCAACTGCTGTCTTGCCTCCACCTAATGTACATCAACAGCAATGTGGTGCTCACCAGATTGTGCCACAGAAGCCTGACCACTAACATGTCCCACCAAGGTGCAAGTATCTGCCCTGGTGGAGAGTGGGGATCTGACGCCTCTTGGAGGTGGTCTCCTGGGAGGCAGGAAAGGGATGGGCCAGCACCATCGGCTGGAGGACCTGCAGGAGAATGGACACGTTGTCAGTGGGAGGGATGGGTCAGTCAATAAGGCAATAACAATTAACCTCAGACATGTCCTTCAGGTAGAGTCCAGGGATTCCTCACCTCTGCGGCGTCCGTTAGCCTCCATGTTAGTCACTGCTCTGTCCTTGGCTACCTCACTCCTCGAAGGAGGTGGGGATTTGTATGTACAGCACCCCACTGCCAGTCTGGGCCCTCACCCGACAGTTGAGGGAGAGCTTTTCCTGAGGAGACACAGAGAGGGCATCGTTAGCCACATGCGTGGTTCACGGTGGTGGGAGGGAGGGTGTGAAGGAAGGGTTGGGGGTCGCATGGAGAGTTGGGGAGATGATGCTCACGTGGAGGCGGAAAGATCTCAGGGGGAGGGCGGGGGGGGGGGGGGGGGGGGAACGACGACGGGGGCCTTGGTGTCTCCTCACTTGTGCTGCCCGGTGTAGGTTGTTGACCTTTTTATGGCAGTGGAGGCCAGTCCTCCTGGTCACACTACCGGAACACACAGCTTCCACCACCTCATCCCAGGCAGCACTGGTTGCCCTGTGATTGACCATCCGGGACTCTCAGGAGAACAGGACATCCCTCCTGGCAACTAGGAGCCTGCGGGATCTGCATCCCTGAATCTTATGCAAGAGGTGTTTAAGTGTTGCTCAACTTTGTTCGCGGGAGGGACTGGCGAATGCGGTGCCAGAAAATCCGTTGGCAAGCCTTCATTTGCGGTGAGAAGCCCGTGGGGCCTCGTTAAGTGAATCAATTAATGTTGTATAGCGTTGCCGGCCTCACTGGACTGAGCCCCAGGAAGCTCGCGGCAGTTCCCGCTCGCCACCCCACTCAGAAATCTTTCCAGAGAATTGTGCCCGAAGTGTGGCCTAAACCAATGAGAAACTCCCCAGGGCCCAAAAAAGTGACTAAGTGACATTGGATAGCGGTGGGGAACGCCCTGAAACCCGCCACAAACATAAATTTTACCGGAGAATCGCGCCCTGAGTCTTAATGACTGGATTAAGGAAAGAAAAAAATGAACAGGAACTGTTATGCTGATCATTATTACACTGACATAACATACTTTCACTTTTGGGATCTGGACTCAAATACAGCCCCAAACAAAAGAAAGTATTTTCTTTTAGTTGGTGTCTGATGCAGCTTAAATACAGCTCCTCATGGGCTCAGGGACGAGGTCTACAGTGTGAAACATATAATTGACACTCCGACCGCATAGAAATACAGTTTACGCCACACACAATACACAAAGGCCTTTCTAGGGATGTGTTGTTTACTTAATTGAGCTACTCTATTGAAAATAGTGTGCAATAGATCCAAGGTGAAGCCAACTTGGAAGATAGAAATATTTGATAATATTTGTTAATAATGCCATTTGAGCAGTAGCTTAGTAATAATGATTTTTTTGGCCCAGAACTGGGCTTAGGGTAGATGGTGGCATAGTGGTGTTGTCAATGTACGGGTAGTCCCGATGCTCAGACTAATGGGCTGAGGACACAAGTTCAAATGGGATTTAGCACAACCACAATGGGATTCAAATTCAATTAATTAACAGATTCATTTGATTAATACAAATCTGGATTGAAAGCTAGTATCAGTAATGATGCCAAGAAACCACCATTGATGGCTGTTAAATACCATCAAGTTCACTAATGTCTATCAGAGAAGGAAGCTTGCAGTCCTTACCTGGTCTGGCCTACACATAACTCCAGACCCACAGTAATGTGGGTGACTCTTAACATCCTCTGTGAGCCACCTGGTTGTACCTACCCAGCATAGAAAAGTTAAAAAGGCAAAACCGGAGCAGCAAATTCGGCATTGGAAACATTCCGGCCTGTCAACCCGACAAAGCCCTCCTTACTAACATCTGGACTTATGCCAAAATTGGGAGAGTTGTTATATAGTTACATAGTTATACTCACAGAATGATACCTTACAATGAATGTCCCAGACACCCACTGTCCTCAATGTCCCACTGTGAGGACAGACCCATATAATAAATAATAATATAATAATAATAATCGCTTGTTGTCACAAGTCGGCTTCAGTGAAGCTGCTGTGAAAAGCCCCTATGAACATACAGGGGTAGGCTTCAGTAAGATCATGGCTAATCTGATTGTGACTTTAAGGCCAACATCCTGCTTATACCGATACCCTTTGACACAATCTAGTCACAAATCTAATCTACCCCTGCCTTAAAAATATTCCATGGCCTTGCCTCTTCCACTCTCTGGGGAAGAGAGTTCCACCGACTCGTCACTCTCTGAGAGAAAAGAAAATTCTCCTCATCCTGGTCTAACATGGGGAAACTTCCTATCAGCATCCACTTTCTCAAGCCCCCTCACGATCACTTATGTTTCAATAAGGTCACCTCTTATTCTTCTAAACTCCAATGCACAGGCCCAGCCTGACCAACCTTTCCTCATGAGATAACCCTCTCATCCCAGGAATGAGTCGAGTGAAAGTTCTCTGAACTGAGCAACAGGTGGCATCACAGTTGGAAGGGTGTTGCCCTGGGAGTACTGAACTTTGACTCCAAACCCCATGAGGTCTCATGGCATCAAGTCAAACATGGGCAAGGGAACCTCCTACTGATTACCCGATGCCATCTTCTCGCAGCTCCAATAAATCAGTGTTCCTGAATGTTGAACACCACTTGGAGGAAGCACTGAGGGTGGCAAGGACGCAGAGTGCACTCCGGATTCCATCAATTTCAATTTCCATCACAAAATGTGGCTCAGTAGCACACTGCTGACTGAGCTGGATAAGTGTTAAATGACATAACCATCAAACGAGGCCTGTGGTAGGTGGTGCGAGAGCCAAAATGGGGGAAAAAACTTCCCAGACCAGGTCCTCACGAATCTATCTGTCACAGATAAATCTGTCCATGAAAGTATAGGCAGGGGTGACCACCACACAGTCCTTGTGAAGACACTGTGCTAAATGGGACAGATTAAGACCAGATCTAGAAGCTCTAAAATGGGCACCTATGGGGTGTAGTGGCCCATCAGCAGCAGCATAATTCTATTCAATCACAATGCGTAAGTGCATAGCCCAGCATATCACTCACTCCACCATCAAGCCAAGCGATTGCCCATGGTTCGATGGAGAGTGCAGGAGAGCATGACAGGAGCAACAGCAGGCATCCCTAAAAACGAAGCGTCAACCTAGTGAAGCTACAACACAGGAGGACCTGCATGCCAAACTTTGGAAGCAACGTGGGACAGACAGAGCTAAGCGAGCCCACAACAATGGATCACATCCAAGCTCTGCAGTCCTGCCACATCTCGTCATGTATTGTGATTCCGGACCAGACCCCAACAGTTGCTAGGATACCAGACAGAAACCACGATATTTAATTTAATTTGTAAGACCGTGAGGAAAGATTACCTCACTCCAGGGAGTGATTTCACACATTAAAAAAAGGGATTTGGTATATCAAAACAAACTTTATTACTAAAACCGTATTAAACTCATTTTATCATCATACAAGAAAATGTAGCTGACAATTACCAGCTAACAATGCTGAACAATAAAACAAAACTCTTTGGGTGGGATTCTCCCAGCCGCGTGTTTCATGTGCTGTTTGTTGGCTGCAGGATTCTCTCTTCCCGCCGCTTATCAATGGGATTTCCCATTGTAACCACCCATGACATCCATGGGCGGAGGTGCGCTTCCAGCGGGAAAAGTGAATCTCAATGACTGGAGAATGTCGTCCTTTATCTCCTAACTGCTATCTTTTATCTCCAGTAAAACAAACCTACCTCAGGTCAAAACACACTTTTAAATACAGTTAGCAAACCCAGGAATACGTGCTGCTCAGAGATACCTTTTTTTCTTTTTTATAAATGTAATTCTTTATTTCCCCAATTATGGGGCAATTTAGTGTGGCCAATCCACCTACCCTCCAGATCTTTTTTGGTTTGTGGGGAGGGGTGAGACCCACACAGACACACAAAGAATGTGCAAACTCTACACGGACAATGGCCCGGGGCTGGGATCGAACACAGGTCCTCAGCACTGTGAGGCAGCAGTGCTAAACACTGCGCCACCGTGCCGCCCTACATGCTGCACAGCAATATCTTAGATAAACTGCTTTGAGAGAGATTCTTCAGGTACCAGCTTGCAGATTCTCGCCTGTGTCAAACTACTATTCAACTTCCCAGCAAAAAACTCCTGTTCACAGTCAAATCTTAACTCACTGTGTTCAGAAGCTGCTACTTTATTCACAGACAGATCTAAAACTGACCTCCATACCTGAACTGCGCTCCTCGCATTAACTAAATCATCTTTATCCCACTAACTGTGAAGACTAAACACATCTCTAAGTACCTACTCCCCATGAAACCTTCTTCTTATAAACAAAATTAGCGCTACATCCACAAACAATGGCTGGATTCTCCTGTCGCCTATATCGTGTTCGACGCTCAGCCGGAGAATCCAAATTCCCGCCGAAATCAGGCGGCACAGCTTTCACGCTGCTCCGCCCCCTCCAAATCGATGAACTCTCTGAGTACGCCGCTCCACGTATCCTGAGGCCCGCCCCCTGATGCTCCGCCCCCAACCGGCCAAGTTCCCGACGGCATGGGTCTCTCGTGGTCACACCCGTCGGGAGCTCGGCGTGGTGGCTGCGTACTCAGTCCAGTGCCGAAAGTCGGGGGCCAATGCGCAGGCGGGGGGGGGGGAGGGGGGGGATGGGGGGGGGGGGGGGCATGATTCAGGGCTGGGGACACTGTAGTGGGGTGGTCTGGGTCCACGACCGACCTCCGCCATGAAGCACGGCATGGCCACTGAAGGCCGCTGCCACGGACCCGGAAATTCTCCAGGCAATATCTGCAGCGAGAGCCAGGTTCTCTATGCTGCTGTCCTGCCAGCCCCCAGCCAAACGGGAGTTGGTGGCCACTTTGTGTCAGTTTTCTGTAGTCCCAAATTCTAAATGCCTTTCACACCAGGGGCGGGATTCTCCGACCCCCTCGCCGGGTCGGAGAATCGCCCGAGGCCGGTGTCAATCCCGCCCCCGCTGTGTCCCGAATTCTCCGCCACCAGAGATTTGGCGGGGACGGGAATCGCGCTGCACCAATCGGCGGGCCCCCCGCGGCGAATCTCCGGCCCAAGATGGGCCGAAGTCCCGCCGCTGTCAAGCCTCTCCCGCCGGCGGGAATCAAAACATCTACCTGACCGGCGGGATTGGCGGCACGGGCGGGCGCCGGGGTCCTAGGGGAGGCACGGGGCGATCTGATCCCAGGGGGTGCCCTCACGGTCGCCTGGCCTGCGATCGGGGCCCCCCGATCGGCGGGCGGGCCTGTGCCGTGGGGGCACTCTTTTTCTTCCGCCTTTGCCATGGTCTTCACCATGTCGGAGGCAGAAGAGACCCCCCTCCCCTGCGCATGCGCCGGGATGACGTCAGCAGCTGCTGACGCTCCGGCGCATGCGGGGACTTACGCCGACCGGCGAAGTCCTTTCGGCTCTGGCTGGCATGGCACCAAAGGCCGTTCATGCCAGCCAGTGGAGTGAGAACCACTCCGGTGTGGGCCTAGCCACTCAATGGGCTGGTTTAGCTTACTCAGCTAAATCGCTGGCTTTTAAAGCAGACCAAGCAGGCCAGCAGCATGGTTCGATTCCCGTACCAGCCTCCCCGGACAGGCGCTGGAATGTGGCGACTAGGGGCTTTTCACAGTAACTTCATTTGAAGCCTACTCGTGACAATAAGCGATTTTCATTTCATTTTCATTTAATTTCAATGTGAGGGCTTGGCCCCTAAAGGTGCGGAGACTTCCGCACCCTTGGGGCGGCCCTACGCCGGAGTGGTTCACGCCACTCCATCCCGCCGGGACCCCCTGCCCCGCCGGGTAGGGGAGAATCCCGGCCCAGGACTTTAAACAAAATTACGGAAGTAGCCAGATAAATACCCTAACCAGGCCTTTACTAATACAACATATACATATAAAGAATAAATTCTTCAATTCATCACATGGTGGTAAGCTCCCTTCCTCCCCACCCCTCGCACGCTTCTCACTTCCTCCCCACCCTCACACACACTCTCGCTTCCTCCCCACCCCTCGCACTCTCTCTCTTCCTCCCCACCCCTCGCACAGACTCTCTCTTCCTCCCCACCCCTCACACACTCTCTCTCTTCCTGCCCACCCCTCGCACAGACTCTCCCTTTCTCCCCACCCCTCACACACTCTCTCTATTCCTCCCCACCCCTCACTCTCTCTCTTCCTCCCCACCCCTCGCACGCTTCTCACTTCCTCCCCACCCCTCACACACACTCTCTCTTCCTCCCCACCCCTCGCACACACACTCTCTCTCTTCCTCCCCACCCCTCACACACTCTCTCTCTTCCTGCCCACCCCTCGCACAGACTCTCCCTTTCTCTCCACCCCTCACACACTCTCTCTTCCTCCCCACCCCTCGCACGCTTCTCACTTCCTCCCCACCCCTCACACACACTCTCTCTTCCTCCCCACCCCTCGCACACACTCTCTCTTCCTCCCCACCCCTCGCACACACTCTCTCTCTTCCTCCCCACCCCTCACACACTCTCTCTCTTCCTCCCCACCCCTCACACACTCTCTCTCTTCCTCCCCACCCCTCACACACTCTCTCTCTTCCTCCCCACCCCTCACACACTCTCTCTATTCCTCCCCACCCCTCACTCTCTCTCTTCCTCCCCACCCCTCGCACGCTTCTCACTTCCTCCCCACCCCTCACACACACTCTCTCTTCCTCCCCACCCCTCGCACACACACTCTCTCTCTTCCTCCCCACCCCTCACACACTCTCTCTCTTCCTGCCCACCCCTCGCACAGACTCTCCCTTTCTCCCCACCCCTCATACACTCTCTCTATTCCTCCCCACCCCTCACGCTCTTTCTTCCTCCCCACCCCTCGCACGCTTCTCACTTCCTCCCCACCCCTCACACACACTCTACCTCCCCACCCCTCGCACACACTCTCTCTTCCTCCCCACCCCTCACACACACTCTACCTCCCCACCCCTCGCACACACTCTCTCTCCCTCCCCACCCCTCGCACACTCTCTCTTCCTCCCCACCCCTCACACACTCTCTCTCTTCCTCCCCCCCTCACACACTCTCTCTTCCTCCACACCCCTCACACACTCTCTCTTCCTCCCCACCCCTCACACAGACTCTCTCTTCCTCCCCACCCCTCACACACTCTCTTTTCCTCCCCACCCCTCACACAGACTCTCTCTTCCTCCCCACCCCTCACACACTCTCTCTCCCTCCCCACCCCTCGCACACTCTCTCTTCCTCCCCACCCCGCACACACTCTCTCTTCCTCCACACCCCTCACACACTCTCTCTCCCTCCCCACCCCTCACACACTCTCTCTCCCTCCCCACCCCTCGCACACTCTCTCTTCCTCCCCACCCCGCACACACTCTCTCCCTCCCCATCCCTCGCACGCTTCTCACTTCCTCCCCACCCCTCGCATACTCTCTCTCTTCCTCCCCACCCCTCACACACTCTCTCTTCCTCCCCACTCATCACACACTCTCTCTTCCTCCCCACCCCTCACACACTCTCTCTCTTCCTGCCCACCCCTCACACAGACTCTCCCTTTCTCCCCACCCCTCACACACACACTCTCTCTTCCTCCCCACCCCTCACACACTCTCTCTCTCCTGCCCACCCCTCACACAGACTCTCCCTTCCTCCCCACCCCTCACACACTTCTTCTCTTTCCTTCGCCCACCCCTCACACAGACTCCGTCCCTTCCTCCCCACCACCTCACGACACTCTCTCTCTTCCTGCCCACACCCTCACACAGAACTCTCCTTCTCCCACCCCTCACACACACTCGCTCCCTTTCTTCTCACCCACCCCTCACACCACACTGCTCTCTCTTCCGCCCGACCCCCTCACAGGACACTCTCTCTCTTCCTTGCACACCCCTCACAAAGACCTCCCTCTTCTTCTCACCCACCCCTCACAACACCACTCTCTCGCTTTCCTCCCACCCCTCCACACAGCGCTCGTCTTACTGCCCACCCCCTCGCACAGACTCTGCTCCCTTTCTCCCCACCATCCTCATACACTCTCTCTATTCCTCCCACCCCTCACTCTCTTCTTCCGCCCCACCCCGCGCACGCTTCTCAATATCCTCCCCACCCCTCGCACACACTCTCTCTGTACCTCCCCACCCCTCGCACACACTCTCTCTCCCTCCCCACCCCTCGCACACTCTCTCTTCCTCCCCACCCCTCGCACACACTCTCTCTCCCTCCCCCCCCCTCACACACTCTCTCTTCCTCCCCACCCCTCACACACTCTCTCTTCCTCCACACCCCTCACACAGACTCTCTCTTCCTCCCCACCCCTCACACACTCTCTCTCCCTCCCCACCCCTCGCACACTCTCTCTTCCTCCCCACCCCTCACACACACGCTGTCTTCCTCCCCACCCCTCGCACACACTCTCTTCCTCCCCACCCCTCGCACACTCTCTCTTCCTCCCCACCCCTCACACACACGCTGTCTTCCTCCCCACCCCTCGCACACTCTCTCTCCCTCCCCACCCCTCGCACACTCTCTCTTCCTCCCCACCCCGCACACACTCTCTCCCTCCCCATCCCTCGCACGCTTCTCACTTCCTCCCCACCCCTCACACACACTCTCACTTCCTCCCCACCCCTCACACACTCTCTCTTCCTCCCCACTCATCACACACTCTCTCTTCCTCCCCACCCCTCACACACTCTCTCTTCCTCCCCACCCCTCACGCACTCTCTCTTCCTCCCCACCCCTTGCACACACTCTCTCTTCCTCCCCACCCCTCGCACACACTCTCTCTTCCTCCCCACCCCTCGCACACACTCTCTCTCTTCCTCCCCACCCTCACACACTCTCTCTCTTCCTCCCCACCCCTCGCACACACTCTCTCTTCCTCCCCACCCCTCGCACACACTCTCTCTCTTCCTCCCCACCCCTCACACACTCTCTCTCTTCCTGCCCACCCCTCGCACAGACTCTCCCTTTCTCCCCACCCCTCATACACTCTCTCTATTCCTCCCCACCCCTCACTCTCTTTCTTCCTCCCCACCCCTCGCACGCTTCTCACTTCCTCCCCACCCCTCACACACACTCTTCCTCCCCACCCCTCGCACACACTCTCTCTTCCTCCCCACCCCTCGCACACACTCTCTCTCCCTCCCCACCCCTCGCACACTCTCTCTTCCTCCCCACCCCTCACACACTCTCTCTCTTCCTTCCCCCCCCTCACACACTCTCTCTTCCTCCACACCCCTCACACACTCTCTCTTCCTCCCCACCCCTCACACAGACTCTCTCTTCCTCCCCACCCCTCACACACTCTCTCTTCTTCCCCACCCCTCACACAGACTCTCTCTTCCTCCCCACCCCTCACACACTCTCTCTCCCTCCCCACCCCTCGCACACTCTCTCTTCCTCCCCACCCCGCACACACTCTCTCCCTCCCCATCCCTCGCACGCTTCTCACTTCCTCCCCACCCCTCGCATACTCTCTCTCTTCCTCCCCACCCCTCGCACACTCTCTCACTTCCTCCCCACCCCTCACACACTCTCTCTTCCTCCCCACTCATCACACACTCTCTCTTCCTCCCCACCCCTCACACACTCTCTCTCTTCCTGCCCACCCCTCACACAGACTCTCCCTTTCTCCCCACCCCTCACACACACTCTCTCTCCCTCCCCACCCCTCACACACACTCTCTCTTCCTCCCCACCCCTCGCACACACTCTCTCTCCCTCCCCACCCCTCACACAGGCTCTCTCTTCCTCCCCACCCCTCACACAGGCTCTCTCTTCCTCCCCACCCCTCACACACTCTCTCTCCCTCCCCACCCCTCACACAGGCTCTCTCTTCCTCCCCACCCCTCACACAGGCTCTCTCTTCCTCCCCACCCCTCACACACTCTCTCTTCCTTCACACCCCTCGCACACTCTCTCTTCCTCCCCACCCCTCGCACACTCTCTCTATTCCTCCCCATCCCTCGCACACTCTCTCACTTCCTCCCCACCCCTCGCACACACTCTCCCTCCCCACCCCTCGCACAGGCTCTCTCTTCCTCCCCACCCCTCGCACACACTCTCTCTCCCTCCCCACCCCTCACACACTGTCTCTCTTCCTCCCCACCCCTCGCACACTCTGTCTTCCTCCCCACCCCTCGCACACACTCTCTCTTCCTCCACAGCCGTGTACACTCTCTTCCTCCCTACACTTTACACACACTCTCTTTTCCTCCCCACCACTTGCAGACACATTCTCGTCCTCCCCGGCACTCACACCCACTTTCTCTTGCTCCCCACCCCTCACACACATCCTGTCTTCCTCCCGAAACTTCATATTCTCTTCCTCCCCACAAGCATTCTCTTTCTCCCTACCTCTCATACACATACGGTAGCACAGTGGTTAGCACTGTTGCTTCACAGCTCCAGGTTCCCAGGTTTGAGCATGGAACATAGAACATAGAAAATACAGCACAGAACAGGCCATTCAGCCCACGATGATGTGCCAAACTTTTGTCCTGGATTAAGAACAAATTAATCTACACTCCATCATTCTACCGTAATCCATGTACCTATCCAATAGCCGTTTGAAGGTCCCTAATGTTTCCGACATAACTACATCCACAGGCAGTTGTGGATAGTGAGGAGGGCAGTTGTCGGCTGCAAAGAGACATAGATACTACTCTCTGGGTAAAGAACCTACCTCTGATATCCCCCTTATATCTTCCACCATTCACCTTAAATTTATGTTCCCTTGTAATGGTTTGTTCCACCCGGGGAAAAAGTATCTGACTGTCTACTCTACCTATTCCTCTGATCATCTTATAAACCTCTTTCGTCTCCCCTCATGCTTCTCTGTTCTAATGAGAAAAGGCCTAGCACCCTCAACCTTTCCTCATAAGACCTACTCTCCATTCCAGGCAACATCCTGGTAAATCTCCTTTGCACCTTTTCCAAAGCTTCCACATCCTTCCTAAAATGAGACGACCAGAACTGCACACAGTACTCCAAATGTGGCCTTACCAAGGTTTTGTACAGTTGCATCATCACCTCAAGGCTCTTAAATTCAATCCCTCTGCTAACACCATAGGCCTTCTTCACAGCTCTATCCACTTGTGTGGCAACTTTCAAAGATCTACAAACATAGACCCCAAGATCTCTCTGCTCCTCCACATTGCCAAGAACCCTACCATTAACCCCGTATTCCACATTCATATTTGCCTTCCAAAATGGACAACCTCACACTTTTCAGGGTTAAACTCCATCTGCCACTTCTCAGCCCAGCTCTGCATCCTATCTATGTCTCTTTGCAGCCGACAACTGCCCTCCTCACTATCCACAACTCCACCAATCTTCGTATCGTCTGTAAATTTACTGACTCACCCTTCAACTCCCTCATCCAAGTCATGAATGAAAATTACAAACAGCAGAGGACCCAGAACTGATCCCTGCGGTACACCACTGGTAACTGGGCTCCAGGCTGAATATTTGCCATCCACCACCACTCTCTGTCTTCTATCGGTTAGCCAGTTTGTTATCCAACTGGCCAAATTTCCCACTATCCCATGCCTCCTTACTTTCTGCATAAGCCTACCATGGGGAACCTTATCAAATGCCTTACTAAAATCCATGTACACTACATTCACTGCTTTACCTTCATCCACATGCTTGGTCACCTCCTCAAAGAATTCAATAAGACTTGTGAGGCAAGACCTACCCCTCGCAAATCCGTGCTGACTATCCCTAATCAAGCAATGCCTTTCCAGATGCTCAGAAATCCTATCCCTCAGTACCCTTTCCATTACTTTGCCAAATATCGAAGTAAGACTAACTGGCCTGTAATTCCCAGGGTTATCCCTATTCCCTTTTTTGAACAGGGGCATGACATTCGCCATTCTCCAATCCCCTGGTACCACCCCTGTTGACAGTGAGGACGAAAAGATCAATGCCAACGGCTCTGCAATTTCACCTCTTGCTTCCCATAGAATCCTTGGATGTATCCCGTCAGGCCCGGGGGCCTTGTCTATCCTCAAGTTTTTCAAAATGCCCTACACATCTTCCTTCCTAACAAGTATCTCCTCGAGCTTACCAGTCTGTTTTACACTGTCTTCTCCAACAATATGGCCCCTCTCATTCATAAGTACTGAAGAACTCGTTCAAGACCTCTCCTATTTCTTCAGACTCAATACACAATCTTCCGCTACTGTCCTTGATCGGACTTACCCCCGCTCGTGTCATTCTCATATTTCTCACATTTGTGAAAGGCCTTGGGGTATTTCTTGATCCTACCCGCCAAAGATTTTTCATGCCCTCTCTTAGCTCTCCTAATCCCTTTCTTCAGTTTCCTCCTGGCTATCTTGTATCCCTCAGGCACCCTGTCTGAACCTTGTTTCCTCAGCTTTATGGAAGTCTCCTTCTTCCTCTTAACAAGACATTCAACCTCTCTTGTCAACCATGGTTCCCTCACTCGACCATCTCTTCCCTGCCTGACAGGAACATACATATCAAGGACACGTAGTATCTGTTCCTTGAACAAGTTCCACATTTCAACTGTGTCCTTCCCTGACAGCCTATGTTCCCAACTTACGCACTTCAGTCCTTGTCTGACAACATCGTATTTACCCTTCCCTCAATTGTAAACCTTGCCCTGTTGCACGTACCTATCCCTCTCCATTACTAAAGTGAAAGACACAGAATTGTGGTCACTATCTCCAAAATGCTCCCCAACTAACAAATCTATCACTTGCCCTTGTTCATTACCAAGTACCAAATCCAATATGGCCTCCCCTCTGGTCGGACAATCTACATACTGTGTTAGAAAAGCATCCTGGACACAC
Organism: Scyliorhinus canicula; assembly: GCF_902713615.1. Classification (NCBI taxonomy): domain Eukaryota; kingdom Metazoa; phylum Chordata; class Chondrichthyes; order Carcharhiniformes; family Scyliorhinidae; genus Scyliorhinus; species Scyliorhinus canicula. Next base: position 39,962,360 of record NC_052160.1, on the reverse strand, counting down.
TGCACAAACACTACCCCATCCAAACTATTTGATCTAAAGAGTTTCCACTCAATATTTGGGAAGTTGAAGTCACCCATGACTACTACCCTGTGAATTCTGCACCTTTCCAAAATCTGTTTCCCAATCTGTTCCTCCACATCTAGTTGCTATTGGGGGGCCTATAGAAAACTCCCAACAAGATGACTGCTCCTTTCCTATTTCTGACTTCAACCCATACTACCTCAGTAGGCAGATCCTCCTCGAACTGCCTTTCTGCAGCTGTTATATTATCTCGAATTAACAATGCCACCCCACCCCCACCTCTTTTATCACCCTCCCTAATCTTATTGAAACATCTATAACCAGGAACCTCCAACAACCATTTCCGCCCCTCTTCTATCCAGGTTTCCGTGATGGCCACCACATGGTAGTCCCAAGTACCGATGCATGCCTTAAGTTCACCCACCTTATTCTTGATGCTTCTTGCGTTAAAATATACACACTTCAACCCAAGTCCGTGCCTGCAAGTACTCTCCTTTGTCAGTGTTACCTTCCCCACTGCATCACTACATGCTTTGGCGTCCTGAACATCGGCTACCTTAGTTGCTGGACTACAAGTCCGGTTCCCATTCCCCTGCCAAATTAGTTTAAACCCTCCCGAAGAGTACTAGAAAACGTCCCACCCAGGATATTGGTGCCCCTCTGGTTCAGATGCAACCGTCCTGCTTGTACAGGTCCCACCTTTCTCAGAATGCACTCCAATTATCCAAATACCTGAAGCCCTCCCTCCTACACCATTCCTGCAGCCACGTGTTCAACTGCACTCTCTCCCTATTCCTTGCCTCGCTATCACGTGGCACCGACAACAACACTGTCCTGGCTTTTAACTTTCAGCCTAACTGCCTGAACTCGTTTATTACATCCACACCCCTTTTCCTACCTACGTCATTGGTACCAATGTGCACCATGACTTCTGGCAGGTCACTCTCCCCCTTGAGGATCCTGAAGACACGATCCGAGACGTCATGGACCCTGGCATCCAGGAGGCAACAAACCATCCGAGAGTCTCGCCCGTGCCCACAGAACCGCCTGTCTGTACCTCTAACTATTGAGTCCCCTATAACTAGTGCTCTCCTAATCTCCCCCTTCCCTACCAAGCCCCAGAGCAGGACCTCATGCCAGAGACACGGTCACTGCAGCCTACCCCTGCTGGGTAATCCCTCCCAACAGTATCCAAAGCGGTATACTTATTGTTGAGAGGAACTACCACAGGGGATCCCTGCACTGACTGCTTCCTCCTCTTCCCACCTCTAACTGTTACCCAGCTACCTTTGTTCTCAGGTGTAACCATGTCCCTGTAGCTCCTATCTGTCACCCCCTCAGCTTCCCGAATGATCCTCAGTTCATCCAGCTCCAGTTCCATAACACGGTCTGTGAGGAGCTGGATATGGCTGCACTTCCCGCAGGTGAAGTCAGCAAGGACACCGGTGGTCTCCCTTACCTCAAACATTCTGCAGGAGGAACATTCTACTGCCCGAGCTGCCATCACCTCTACTTAGTTTCCCAGTAAAAAATAAAAATAAAAGTAAATAGCTTACCTTCTCACTGCACTGAGTCTTTTTCTTTTAGGTTAGAGGAGGAGGGAGGGAGACACTACATGTGTAGTGTCCCGGGTTTTCTCACCGTTCAAATTTATTGGGTAATACAATCTTCCCAGGTCTCCCCACGGCTGACTTCCAGTTTCCTGCTGCTCAAAGAAAAAAAACAGCTCCGAAAAAGTAAGTTAAAAACCAAAAACTCAGCTTAGCTTCCAGCTCTCCCCTCCAAAAATCGCTCTCCTCTCTGCCCGCTCCGCTGGAAGAATGAGGCCGAAACCTCATTCCTGGTTTGAGTCACTGTCTGTGAGGAGTCTGCACGTTCTCCCCGTGTCTGCATGGGCTTCCTCCGGGTGCTCCAGGTTCCTCCCACAAGTCCCGAAAGACGTGCTTGTTAGGTGAATTGGACATTCTGAATTCTCCCTCCGTGTACCTGAACAGGTGCTGAGTATGGCTAGACGAGGGGCTTTTCACAGTAACTTCACTGTTAATGAAGCCTACTTGTGGCAATAATAAAGATTATTATTATTACACACTCTCTCTTCCTCCCTACACTTTACACATACTTTCTCTTCCCCCCCCATCCTTTGAACAGACCCTGTTTTCCTCCCCATCCCTCACAAGCACTCTCTCTTTATCCCAATCCCTTGCGCAAACTCTTTCTTCCTCCGCACCCCTCACACACTCTCTCTTCCTCCTCAATATTCTATTACATTGTTTTCCCATGTATTAATCATTTGAGTCCCCAGATGTTAGTAAAACTACGTTTTTTAAGTGAAAAATATCAGCGCTGGTTAACATTTTATTTTGAACCATGAATCATTAGTCTTTAGCCTAGCTAATGATTCATTATTCACAGTTTAATTATGTAATTCAAGCCTTTTAAAAATGTGAAATACAGACCTTTGCTTACAAGATATGTAACAAATCTGGGTAAATAGAATTAAAATACAGACCAGCCATAATGGCAGAAGCAGCTCAAGGGGCTGAATGGCCTACCCTTGTTCCTGGGTTCCTAGCTAGATATTAATGAATGGGTCTTAGTTCATGTGTGCAAGCATTCATGCATCAAGCTCTTTCTCAAATCAGTTCAACTAGTACAGATCTCAAAGAACTATTCGGCAGCTAAATTAATGGCTTGCATAGTACCTCTCTGATTTTCTCCAGCATTCAAGGTTAAATGTTATCTCGTCCGGCAATCTGATCAATATTCAGTGCCTCAAACCAGGTTAAGGCCGTTTATGTATTTACATTCAAGGAATCAATACCTAAAGCATCTTCACCTATCCTTGTATCATCTTCAATAGTGAAAGTGAATACAAAACATATATATTTACATTTCAGCCATGTCCTACTCAGCAATCCTAACCATCATGCTACATCTTTCAAAGGTGACGTTACTGGCCATTTACAGAACTTATAAAGCTTTACTATAGGAATGGCACCTGATCAGTTGTTTTTTTTCCAAAGCAAATTTTTGACCAGTTATCATTATTTCATACTATACGGAGCTAATTTTAGTGTCTATTCTTCAAATAGGATAAATGAAGTGATTGACAAAACTTCTGCGGTCCAAAGAAACCTCTATATTATTAAAAAATCTGGCTTTTCATGACCAAACTCTTGATCCTAATAAAATATTTATTCGGTTGGCAAGCCTAAAGAGGTCACAGCCTTGGTGCTGAGATTCATTGAGGTCATTGTGTTGATTCACTGCTGCTTGCGATAATTCAAATGAATAAAGGACATTATTTGAAAAGCAGAATACATTGTTTTTTCTGAGGGACTGACTTGGCCTGGCTTCTGTGCTGGGGTAAGGATTTGTCTGCAGAAAGTGCTTCACTCTCCCGGTGAGCTGGTGCTGCACTCCTGTATACCACATCCTACTGCAATGATAGCTTTCCCTAGCCAGCTGGAGGCCGCTGTTAGGATCGGCTCACAGTTGAAGAAACCTGGATATAAATTGATCTGCCCCACACTCACACACACACACACACACAGTCTCTCACTCATTCAACATTTTTCTACTGGGGTTTGGGGTGTGAAGGAGAGGTCACTGTGAATGTCACGATTGCCAGTGTGCAACATAAAAGTGTTTAGTAACACATACCGGCTGGATGGTTCTTGATTTCACACTGGTCTATGTTGAATCCTTTAATCCTAACCAAGGAGGTCGCAGGAACGCTACAATTGTCTCAGTGCCTCTTGTCTGATAAAAATGCAATTGATCAGAATTTCTGCTGCCGATGATGGATGCAGTCATCTCCACACATACCCTATCGAGAATCAAGGCCAAGGCCCTATGAGGTGAATTATGGAAGAACACTAGTTTGCGTGATACTGTACCTCCACGGATAGTCCATACCTTCAGGAGAGATGGAGAGAGAAGTGAGGGAGGCAAAAAGTCAATTGCAGCATTATAGTCCAAATGATGTGGCGATGCCGACGTTGGACTGGGGTGAGCACAGTAAGAAGTCTTACAACACCAGGTTAAAGTCCAACAGGTTTGTTTTGAATCACTGGCTAACGTAGCTTATTCTTCCTGAGTAAGGAGCTGTGCTCCGAAAGCTAGTGATTCAAAACAAACCTGTTGGACTTTAACCTGGTGTTGTAAGACTTCTTATCGTCCAAAGACATAGCTGGACTACAGGTCATCAGCAGAGTGGTAGGTGATGTAAAAGATCACCATTTGCGATGTTCATCGATCCTTCACCTAAATCATCGGTACCTCTAAAGTTTATCTTAAACTGTCTCATTGCTCACAGGTTCTAATTGTCAGGTATGTTCAATGAGTTACTGGAGTTCCATGTCTTATCACGGTTTAAATGGGTTACCTTGCCTGAAGCATTAGAAAAATTAGGTTTGAAGCCAGTATCAGACATTGAACTCAGTGAACAATAAATTAGATTTTACACTTTGGGCTGACCTCACTTACTGTCAACTTACAGTGATTAATAGATGGTAAGAGATGGTTAATGGCCGCAGCAAAATTGATCAGCAACAACATTTAAATGTCTGGCGGGAAATGTGAATATGTTTGTTTGATCAACCAAATTAAACTATAAATTTTAGAAACCTGTCTTAAAAGGAGAGGATCTCACCACTGGAACCTATTTAAAGGGAGGGGGGGGGGGGGGGGTGTACGTCAATCAAACCCCCAAATTTTCCTTTCTAGAAGTAGGAGCAATGCTATGAAGCTGGGACGGTCTTAGTGAAGCTTGCCGATTGTGAAGGGTATTGACAAAGGAAAAGTGTTCCTCTGTTTCATGTTTTCAAACATCAGGAGGCACGAGTTGAATCGGGAAGCTAAGAGTAAGAAGAAATTCACCTGAAAGGGAATCGAGCTGTAGAATAAGTTACCAGGGATGGATATTGAAGTGAACAGTGTAAATCTTATCAAGTGAGAATGTGATATCTTCCAGAAAAATAAGCTTTTGAGAAATGTTGATACAATGGACAGTGGGGCTGAAGTATAGGTAGTTTATGGGTCTGGTATACATAAGGTTAATTGGGACTGAGTTCAGTATCACTCACACGTGATGTAAGAAGGTACATGCTCCCAGAGCTAGGGTAAGTGTGATGTTAGCCAGAGACGTGATAAGATCTAGACATGGAGGTAGCTCCTTGCCTGTATCCTTTACTGTATATATGTTTCTAGTTACAAGTAGCTAATAATGACTTGCTGTTAACATAACATAAGACGACAAAGACTTCCCTAACAGACACATTCTGAAACAACATCATTGCCACATGATGACAACTGGGGATCAAAAAACCTTCAACTTCAAAAGAATGCTGAAAAGCTAAGAAAATCCTCAATGGATTCTGCTGTGAAGGAAATCCCCGACTGAAGCTGCAGAAGCTGAGAACATTTGTGAGAAAAAGCTCAGAAGAGGCTGGAAGCTAAAGGCAGAAGTTTATCTTTAGCAGAAGACTCCACACACGGGCAGCACGGTAGCACAAGGGACAGCACGCTAGCTCAAGTGATTGGCACTGTGGCTTCACAGCGCCAGAGTCCCAGGTTCAATTCCCCGCTGGGTCACTGTCTGTGCGGAGTCTGCACGTTCTCCCCGTGTCTGCGTGGGTTTCCTCCGGTTTCCTCCCACAGTCCAAAGACGTGCAGGTTAGATGGATTGCCCTTAGTGACCAAAAAAGGTTTAGGAGGGGTTATTGGGTTACAGGGATAGGGTGGAAGTGAGGGCTTAAGTGGGTCGGTGCAGACTCGCTGGGCCGAATGGCCTCCTTCTGCACTGTATGTCCTATGACTCTCCCTTAGAATTGCAGTTTCGGCAAGGGTGAGCTAAAACATTTTAACTTCCAGGCGGCAGCCAGTCCTGTGAAGCTCCTTTTATTAATCCAGTCAGAAGCGCCGTTTGAACGAAGCCCATCACTAATTTCAATCCCTGACTCTGAGCCTCAACGTGTGGCCTATGAGTGGAAAAAAAATTAATAATTAACTTACTCAACTCTCAGGAACCTTGCGACCTTCTGATTTGTAAAACGGCATGCCTCATTACTTTGAATGCCTTGTTAATCATAACAGTAAATCACTGAATGAAAGGGGTCCACAGACCTATGACCCACAAATACAAAGATTTTCTTCTCGAAACACACTGCCATAATTTTGTGGAATCTGCCAAAACCAGCAAGCATTTGAACTCCCTTTGTCTCCCAAGTGACCAGTGATGTAATTGTGAAATCCGGAGAGCTGAAACAAGACAAATTGGGAGAAAAACGTTTTTGAAACTGTTGTATTATGATTTTGTAATATATATATTACTCTTTTTGTCTGGGCGAGTTGTTGAAAGATAGACGTAGTCTTCCAGGTGATGACAAAATAATTTAATGAGTAATATGAAATAAACTAGTGAGTACTTTTTACTTCAAAACTGAACTAGTAAACAAACAAATAACTATAGATTAAACTATTAAATAAGATAATGCTATATACTAAGATCTGTTAACTTCTTCACTCTAGTTGTTTCCCTTCTGTACTCTCCTAACACACTGAGGAAAGAGCGGGAAAACCTTTTTATGGGTTTTGGTAGTGTGGCCATCTAGTGATCATTTGCCTGTACTTGCTTAACATTACTCTTTTTAAATAAATTTAGAATACCCCAATTATTTTTTCTTTCCAATTAAGGGGCAATTTAGAGTGGCCAATCCACCCGGCCAGCACACCTTTGGGTTGTGGGGTGAAACCCACGCAGACACGGGGAGAATGTGCAAACTCCACACGAACAGTGATCCAGGGCCGGGATTCGAACCTGGGTCCTCAGTGCCGCAGTCCCAGTGCTAACCACTGCCCCATCTTAACATTACTTGATCATGTATTTCGACATACAGAGATCACGACAAAAACAACAGAAGACAGAGTAAAATTCACCTTGAAATCGGTCTTTAAGGTTTGGAGGAGCAAATTGCTGGCAAACACTATTAGCTTAACATTTCTTTTCCAAAGTTAAACAGTTGATAAGTTTGTTTAAAAAGTCCCGCAATCACAGCAGGAGTCAACCGAACCTGACGCAGCGTGGGAAGATTGAAAGAAAAAAAAAAAACGGCAGTGGTGGAGCCATTTGTGAGAGAGATAAAAACGGTTCCTGCACAGCCATTTTAAAAGGGCAGCAACATTTAAAGCTGTGATTGTAGAAAATAAATTAAATGACCATGAATTAAAAAATTCAACTTACTAGGATGAGTTTAGGTTAATTCCAGGGCCAAACCTAATGAAAAATTATGTGTACTGGAGAACAACATTTTAAACGACTAGAGAACATCAAATCTGAGGAAGCAATCAGAAGAAGTCCAGATTATTACCTTTTTATCCTCGTTTGGTAAACTTGCTGACAACGTAACCCTAGTTCAGTACATTGATCTGTCCCCAACCAGTATCGATTAAGTATTGACAGCCTTTGATCAATATTTTAAGCTTCAAGTGGAGGAGCATCGAGAGCTTAAAAAGAGGCCTGGAAAACCCCCAGCAAAGCAATACATAGGCAAAAGACAACATCCGAGCAAATCTAATAAGGGCACCTGAGAGACACAGAACTCGCCCAAAGCCCAGCAACACATCTATATGGAAAGCCCGAGATGGACGTCCTAAACGATTTCCTTTTTGAAGACACAAAGGTGATTCCAGAACTATACTAACAGCTGGTAATGAAGGGCAAGGAAAAAGCCCTGTGACTTTAAGTATAGTCAGAGAATGTTCTTCTCACAGCTGAGTTGAAAGAACTCAACTAGAAGTACAGCCAGGCATGACAGAATACATGAGAGGCACTCACCAAAGTCACTGCCTTGAAAGACTCTTTGACAAACCAATTCTTGCCCCTGGAAAAACACAATGAGTTGAAAAAGATGTTGAATGCTGCTTGGGAAAAAGTGACATTAGAGCTATCAGTAATGACAAAGCTGTACATTGATATGCAGAATGAGAAGATAAGAGCAGAACAAGAAAATAAATAATTGGAAGAACAGATACTGTTCTTCAGGATCAAGTTTAAAAACAGTTCATTTGGCAGTACGGTGGCGCAGTGGTTCGCACTGCTGCCTCACAGCGCTGAGGTCCCAGGTTCGATCCGGGCTCTGGGTCACTGTCCGTGTGGAGTTTGCACATTCTCCCCGTGTTTACGTGGATTTCGCCCAAAGGTGTGCAGGGCAGGTCACCAGACATTCTCTCTCCTGAGCAGGGATACCTGCGTTGCCTTGGATCTCTCTCTGACAGAAGAGGATGTCAAGACGATCACTGTCACCAGCCAGCCAGAACAACGTGGTACTGAGTACTCAAGCACCGAAGAGTAGTCAGGCTCAGATTTCACCTTTGTTCCCTCATCTCTCTTCGCAGAACGGGTTTGCACATTTTCATTCCAGGTTCTGGAAAACCTCCAGTGGTCAGACCATTCTACCGCCCACTAAAAATTATCATTGCACCCAGTCGAAGTCCCACCAGAGAATGACCAGCACTCCGAGAAGCCTCTACCTCCAATGATGATGATGGTACAGGGAGTTAACACAGCAGCCAATATGTACACACTGCAACTTTCAGCCAGCATGCTGCAACCACAAGAGATGCTGGGACCTGGTATCAGTCTCTCACCATTGACAACAAAACACAGAGGTGTGCGTACCACTATACTTCATCATGCCAGAGGAACTCTTTTCCTCAGGCGCAGATGCTTTGAGACGGCCCATTACGAGAAAGAAGAAAAGGCAGCGGCAAGATGACAAATACTTTGTTTGTCCACCCCACCAGAAGTGATTGAGAGTCGCCATCAACTGGCGCATTCTCCATGGCAATGCCTTTACCAATCGGGGCCCACTTTCCAACTAATCAGTAGGAAGAATAAAGAAGCTGAATGTCATTTAAATGGAGAAAGATTGCAGAAAATTGCAGCACAGAGGGATCTGGGGGGTCCTCATGCATAAATCACAAAAAGTTTGCACGCAAGTTCAGTAGGCAATAAGGATGGCAAATGGAATGTTGGCCTTTATTTCAAAGGGAATGGAGTATAAAAGTGGGGAAGTCCCACTAAAACTATACAAGGCATTAGTAGACCACACTTGGAATACTGTGAACAGTTTTGGTCCCTTATCTAAGGAAAGATATACTGGCACTGGAGGCCATCCAGAAAAGTGGCAGGAGGTTGATCCCGAGTATCGAGGGATTTCCTTATTAGGAGAGGTTGAGTAGGTTGGGCCTGTACTCATTGGAGTTTAAAAGAAAGAGAGGTGACCTCAGTGAGAAATGGAGGATTCTCAGGTGGCTTGACAGGGTAGATGCTGGGAGGACGTTTTCTCTTGTTCACGATTCTAGGAACCGATCGCATAATCTCAGATTAAGGGATCGTCCATTTAAATCAGAGGTGAGGAGGTATTTCTTCTCGCAGAGACTAGTAAATCTGTGGAGTCCTTTACCACAGAGAGCTGTAGAGACAGGGTTGTTAAGTATGTTCAAGACTGAGATGGACGGATTTTTAATCAGCAAGGGAATCCAGGGTTATGGGATCAATGCGGGAAAGTGGAGTTGAAGATTACCACATTAGCCATGATTTTGTTGAATAGCAGAGCAGACAATGGACCGAGTGGCCTACACCTGCTCCTGCATCTTATTCTCTTCTCATACAGTAGGAATTCCCCCTTAAATTAGTACTCTTGCGAAATGTCCTGATGAGTGCAAGGCAAAAACTTCGACATGTCTCTCCTTTCAGCAACAATTTAAGATTTGAAGTCAACTAACCTAACTTTATGGGTTAGACTTGGCATTAGGCTCTGGTATATACAGGGTTAATGTGGGACTGAGTGCTCTACCGCCCACAGAGTCTTGTAAGTAGGAACATGACGCAGAGCCAGGTGAGCGTGGTGTTGGCCAGAGACTTGCTAATATCTAGACATAGATAGAGTTTCTTGCCTGTACCCTTTACTATATCTATGCATATAGTTAAAAGTAGTTAATGAAGACTTGTTATTAACATGCAGACAATTCTGAAGACTTTCTTAACAGATACGTTCTGTAATCAATGCCATTAAAACAGTATGTGGGAGAAAGGATTCGAAAGTTGGGTTAAGGGATAAGTTACAAGGATTTGTAGGAATGAAGGATATGAGGGGGAAGATGGTGGGCACGAAAGACTAAGGGACGGAATTCTCCAAACCCCTGGAGGGTCGGAGAATCGCCCGAGGCCGGCGTCAATCCCGCCCCCACCGTGTCCCAAATTCTCTGCCCCCCGAGATTCGGCGGGGGCAGGAATCGCGCCACGCCAGTCGATGGGCCACCCGTGGCGATTCTACGGCCCGCGATGGGCCGAAGTCCCGCCGCTGACAGGCCTTCCTGTCGGCGTGGTTTAAACCGGCGGGCTTGGCAGCACGGGCGGGCTCCGGGATCTTGGTATGGGGCGCGGGGCGATCTGACCCCGGGGGGTGCGCACACTGTGGCCTGGCCCGCGATCGGGACCCACCGATCGGCGGGCGGGCCTGTGCCGTAGGGGCACTTTTTTTTTCCGCCCCCGCCATAGCCTTCACCATGGCGGGGGCGGAAGAAACCCCGTCCCCTGCGCATGTGCCGGTATGACGTCAACAGCCGCTGACGCTCCGGCGCATGCGTGGACTTAAGCCGGCTGGTGAAGTCCTTTTGGCCCTGGCTGGCGTGGCGCCAAAGGCCGTTCATGCCAGCCGGCGGAGTGGAAACCACTCCGGCGCGGGCCTAGCCCCCTAAAGGTGCGGAGAATTCCGCACCTTTGGGGAGGCCCGCGCCGGAGTGGTTCACGCCACTCTGACACGCGGGACCCCCCGCCTCGCCGGGTAGGGGAGAATCCCGGCCACTTTATAAAAGGTGGTGAAAGATATTTTCCTCTCTCTGAATTGGATGCTCAGAAGGATTTCCAGAAGGGAAATGAGAATGACAGGGAGAGAAGAAAACCTGGGACTGAACAAAATACTTTCAGTTTATAAATGCAAACTCAAGTCAAATGTATTATCTCTGCAACTTGCATTTACTCTGCACTTTTAAAGTCAGAAAATATCCCAAGGCACTTCAGACAAAATCCAGACAATCAGACAGCAATTGGTACTGTGCAAAAGAAGGGGGAAATCAGGATACTTATCAAAGACCAGATTCTAAAGAGGGTCTTAAAGAAAATAACTTTTACTTTAAAATAAATTATGATCAGATTTATTTTAAAACCTACTGAAAAGTAGGTTTTGGCTTCTGGTGCCAAAGAAGACAGTACCAAAACTTGAAATGAAATATTAGAATCATAGAATCCCTACAGTGCAGAAGGAGGCCATTCAGCCCATTGAGTCTGCACCCTACCTAGGCCCAATCCCCCGCCCTATCCCCATAACCCCACCTAACCTTGGGATTCTTAGGGGCAATTTATCATGGCCAATCGACTTAACCTGCATATCCTTGGTCTGTGGGAGGAAACCGGAGGAAACACACACAGACACGGGGAGAATGTGAAAATTCTACACAGTCACCCGAGGCTGGAATTGAACCCAGGTCCTTGGCGCTGTGAGGCAGAAGTGATAACCACTGTGCCACACCGTGCCGCAACAGGAGGCACTACCATCCACTGAAGGGGTTCTGCAAATAAGAAGCTGATTCTTTGAAAGAATGAGTTGGAAAATACTCAATACCTATGAAACATTCTAATTTCTTGATATATAATTTCTGGACATTTCGGAGAAAGAGTGCATTCAAAGAGCAGATGAGTCCACCTAAAAACGGGTATCACTCACAAGTAATTTGTTTTTTGGTGAATTCGAGCTCCCCAGTTAGTTGTGGAAAATTAAACACTTGACCATTCAAAGACCCAGGGTGGGATTCTTCGGTCTCCGACCCCGAAATCGTGTTCGGCGATCGGCCAGAGAATCCCCATTTGCAACGAAATCGGGGGCAGCGGCACCTTTTGCGATGCCCCGCCCCCTCCAAAGTGGCGTATTCTCGGAGGCCCACCTCCCGATGATCCGCCCCCGACCGGCCGGGTTCCCGACCCCGTGGGTCTCTCATGCTATTGTTTGATGGGAACTCGGCTTGCCAGCTGCGGACTCAGTCCAGCGCCGCCACAGTCGGGGGAGAGTCAATCCACGGGCAGGGAGGGGCTTTGGCAGGGGCTGGGGGCACTGTTGGGGGGGGGTGCCCTGGGGGTCGCAAGCCTGGCCGAAGGGGGAGGCACTATTTGGCAGGCTGGAATCGCACGCAGCTGGCACCATATTGCACTGCACGGCCGCTGCAGGCCACCGCGTGCCCATGCGCGCCCATGGACCTGCCAATTCTCCAGCCGTACCGGCTGCTAGAGCCGGGTGCTCTACTCTGCCTGCCTGCTAGCCCTCCACCAAATGGAGGATCGGTGGCCGTTTTGCGCCAATCTTTTGGTCGTATATCGCCACCGTTCCCACGCCGGCATCAGGATATAGCCTGAAAATCGGAGAATCCAGCTCCCAGTATTAGCATCAAACATTCCCAGGACAGGTACACCATGGGTTGAACACAGAGTGAAACTCCCTCTGTTCCATCGAACACTTCAAAGGAAGCTACAGTACAGGTTGGATACAGAGTAAAGTTTGCTCTGCACGGTCTGATAAATGTGTCTCCTATTGTTTCAAAGCAATATTAGTAGCAGTTGTTGTGCTTTGGAAGCACACCCATTAAGAACTGGATTACCCTGTCACAAATGATTTTCCTGTAATACCTTTACAACAACAGTTTGCGCCAATTTGTGCTGATTCCGACCCAAGGTACTGGAGATGAAAGGCTGCATTCGACCCACTAAGTTATTCTGTCCCACTTAAACTCTTGTTGAAGAAGCATTTAAAAGAAGGCATCTTAACCCTCAGGACCCTTTTAAGTAAGCTTCTGACCATCAAGATTCCAGTTAGAGTGGCAGTCTAGCAGCTGGAATGATAAAACAGAGCTGGCGGTGCTGGGGTTTTTGTGCTGCAAGCTCCTGGGAAATGAGCTGATCTAAATCACATCTGACCTAGCAGCCTCTGAGCTTGGAGAGGGTTCAGTTAATGAGGACTCATGTGGTTGCTGCCTCATGATTTTCACTTGATATTTTGGATGTGTGGAAGTTGGGTGTAAACTGGACCAGTATTGCGGGTGCAAATTTTCATCTTTAGCCCATTCACCCAGTTCTTCAGATCCGCGAGTCAGGGGCAATGAACAGTGAACATTTATCCCGCACTTTTCTGGGTCACCTGTGAAGAATAGACAATGGGGCAACACACCAAATGATTGCTTTTATCCATGTATAAAATCACCACAAAGCAGCCAATGGCTTCGGGGGCAGCAAAGTAAATGGGAAATTTAAATAAATGTTCTATCAAGTTATGTAGGCCTCAGAATTTAATGTAACATCAATATCTTTATTTGGTCCAAGGGGCCGCATGTCAGCAGTAACTATCTCTGAGCAACAGCAGGTTCGGAGCTAAGGCACCTTAATTGGCTTCTATTTTCCTTAGTACCGCTAGGGGCACATTGTACGTGGAACTGTCAAGTATACAGCTGAAGGAGTCACTATCTACATTATTGACTAATCTATTGCATGATCCTGCTGAGTAATCCCGACTTAATAAACAACAAACACAGGAAGCACTTCCGATCTAATTTCATATTTATTAACCGTCAGATCAATCATTTTTAATCTGATCTCAATGAATAGATAGATGCAAGCCACAATGCAAATGGAGCCTCGCGATAAATTTTAGTGTGTTTTTATTTCCTACAGTTAACATGCCAATAAATTAGGTTAAAATATCCAGTGTTCTTTTGTAATATTTCATCACTGCCTCCTGAACTTAATTGACTCTTTACCGATGTGAGTCTTGTAAATATACTTATATTCGTAGATAATTAATCTTCTGGATTCGGTGATACAGTTCACATTGGAACACAGGCCTCCTGCACTGTCCTTTAAAAACATTCTGAATATTACAGGTCACTTTTCAAACCCAGATGGGAGAAAGCTTTTGAATATTTTGAAGATCAAATAATCATCGGGAAGGATCATTTCTGCCACACGTTACCATGGCAACAGAAAGGCCAAGGCAAAGCTATAGTTACATTTCTGATTTAGACTAAAATGGCCGCCTGTGCCAGCCCTGTTTAGGCCAGTTTAGGCTCATGAAGTTGCAAGCGGCCACCAATGTGACCATGCTGCCTGAGTCCAGTAAAACAACCAGGTTCTGACAGTCCACTGGGATCTTCCGGACCCGAGATGCCCAAACTTAATCTGGGTGTGTGCAGAAATGAGGTTGCAGTCCATCTTGTCCTCTCCTTCTATATCCTGTTCTCTCTGGTACGGGCACTGTTGAGCACGATGCCCCATTTTCCGGCAGACATAGCATCTGCAGGCTTCTGGTTCTAGGTCTCCAACTTTTTGGGGTGTCTCAGTCCTCGCTCTGGGTTTGGGGGTGGAAGTTTAGTTCGAGAGCATTCTGGGGTCATTTACTCCAATTTGCCGAACTTCATTACCCCTTTTGTAGCCAGCAGATGGTGTTGTATATAGTTGGTGGTGCGACCTCCAATCAGCAGGTGGCGGTACAGATTCACCACCTTCAAGTATCGGGTAATGTAGATGAAAACTGCCGGCTCTTCAAGCAGCAGTTCAAACTCTATGTATTGGCCCAAGGCCTGCAGGCACAGCCAGATGAAAGACAAATAGCGTTGCTGCTAACAATGGCAGGTCCACAAGCAATTGTGATTAGGTGGATTGGCCATGCTAAAATTGCCCGTAGTGTAAGGTTAATGGGGGGATTGTTGGGTTACGGGTATACGGGTTACGTGGGTTTAAGTAGGGTGATCATTGCTCGGCACAAAATCGAGGGCCGAAGGGCCTGTTCTGTGCTGTACTGTTCTATGTTCTATGTTCTAACTGCATAATACTTTTGCTTTTGACAATGAGGAGGGTAGCAAGAGGTACAATGATGTAATTGGGTACTTTGACTATCGTTGCTCCCCCTAAAATAATGAGACATTTGAGAGATACATGTTCCGTATGCCTACCCATAAAGCTGGTGAATTGTTCAACAGTTTTGTCACTGACTTGAGGCTGAAGGCCCAGTCCTGTAATTTCAGTCGCCCAAAATCTTCTCTGATCTGCGAACAAATTGTTTTTGGTGTATCCAATGATACGCTACGTGGGAGGTTGCTGCGGGAAGAAGATTTGGTACTGGAACAAGCAATAAAGATTTGCCAGGCAAGCGAGGTAGCTGCACAGCAAATCAGCACACTCTGCTCGAAAAATTTTGGCGCCAACACAAAGGAAGACGCCAGCACCATTAATGCTGTGATGCCCGTCATGAAGAAACACGGTCTCAGTGCGGGCGGCCATTTTAAGCGGCCTACAGGATCTGCCATCTTGTGCCCAAAGTGTGGCAATCGACATGGCCACGGCAATGTCCGGACTTTGTAAAATTCTGTTCCAGGTGCGGTCGTGTTGGGCATTTTGCAAAAGTGTTTTGCATGTCCTTCAATGGACCATGTAAGATCAATAAATGTGGTTGATGAGATATCTCCAGGCGAACAGTTCTTCATCGATCTCATCGCAACCAAGGACCAGAAGAGTCTAACCAAAAAAGATGAAGACACAATTTCAAAAAAGAACAAAGCTAGTAAGAACTCCCCGGAACCATCAAAACCAGATGGAAATTGATGGAGTTCCTAAATTACTCATTATTATGCTGTGACTTTAGACATTAAAATGACAGCCAACCTCCTCAGTCAGTCTGGTGACAAGGTGAACACACAGCTGAAATTGCTCATTGGCCATGACTGCAGGTATATTTACAGTACAAAAAAGATGGAGCTTTTTGATGAATGTGAACTTGAGCTCTCTGTGGACAACACAACATACATGTTACTGTTTCATATTGTGTACATGAAAATTGGGTCCATCATAGTAGTGGATGTGTGTGAATCTCTGAACTTAGTTGAGCGACTGTATGTCCCAGAAGATGGGTGGCCAGTTGAATACTGGAGATCCATACAAGGTATCATAGTGTGCACATTTGATGAGGATTCAGAAGAAATGCAGGCGGAGGGCAACAAATCAGACAAAGGGATGGAAGGGCAAGTGAGCATTCCGCAATTCTGGTTAACAATCTGCAAGAAGGTGTATGTGCTCCGTGGCATGATACAGGAGCATGAGGACCCCGCATTAAAGCATCTACAGGATGTGAATGTTAAATTTTCAGAGCATGAGAAGCCATGGAGCTTCTCTTCTGGAGTTTAAGTTCGAGCCTAATGAGTATTTCACAAATGAGGCGATTATGAAAGTATACCAGATGGATTTGCGGCCTGACAAGCTTCAATCTTCATTCTTTGATGAACCAGAAATCATGGGGTGCACAGGCTGTAAGATCAACTGGACGGAGGGCAAAATTGCCACATTGAAAACAATCAAAACTAAACCGAAGCGAAAAGGTAGAAGCCCTCGCAGAACAGTTACGAAAATTGTACCAAATGAATCATTCTTTAATTTCTTCAGTTCTCCTGAAGTTCCACAGCGTGGAATGTTAAGCAAATGTTCGGCAGCAAAACTCGATGTTGACTTTGAACTTGGCTGCCTCCTGCCCGAACACATAGGGAGCGATTCTCCGCTCCCGCGCGAGTTTGACGACGGCGTCGGAGGCCGCTCCTCGCACCCTATTCACCCACCCCCCAGGGGGCTAGGAGCGGCGTTGTGAGAAACCCGGCCGCCGGGCCTTGACGCATGCGTCAAAGCGGCGCACCGAGAATGACGCGACGGCGGCGCCTAAGTGACGTCAGCCGCACATGCGCAGGTTCGCCGGCTCTAACCCGCGCATGCGCGGTTGCCGTCTTCCCCTCCGCTGCCCCGCAAGATATGGCGGCTTGATCTTGCAGGGCGGCAGAGGGGAAAGAGTGCGTCTCTTAGAGACGCCGGCCCGACGATCGGTGGGCACCGATCGCGGGCCAGACCCCTCCCGAGCACGGCCGTGGTGCTCGATCCCCTCTCCCCCCCCACAGGCCCCAAACTTACCTTTCGCGCTATGTTCACGCCGGCAGCAATGCCGG
Source organism: Scyliorhinus canicula (assembly GCF_902713615.1). Lineage (NCBI taxonomy): Eukaryota > Metazoa > Chordata > Chondrichthyes > Carcharhiniformes > Scyliorhinidae > Scyliorhinus > Scyliorhinus canicula. The sequence goes on along the minus strand of NC_052160.1, from coordinate 39,945,251 downwards.
TCTGCGGCCTCAACTGGATGTTGGAGCGCCTCGCTTTCTGGTTCCTTGGTGGAGGTTAGATCTACGACAACAGGTGCTGCCCCTTGGCTCAATGGCTCAATGGCTTCTCGTCACTGAAAATAACATCTCTGGAGAGACAAACGCGATGTAGAAAGTGAAGGAGCGAGTATTGGAAATATCGCCCCTTCAGTACCTGCCCCTTGTGACATCACAGGCTGAAGCCAGAGGTCTAGCCAATATTGGGAATGTTCCCATGCTTCAGACAAGTCAATGCACAGGGCTGATTCGTTGTGTAATTTTCAGAAATAGAGAGAAAAATTGGAGCTCAAGTTTCAGTGATCTAGAGCCCAAGAGGAGGTCTGTCGTTGTCTTCCCATCTTTGGGGGTAATTTCAACTTGTGTGGGAGTGTAAAACAGGTGATGGTAATGTGGCATACTTTTACACCTCTTCCAATTTTGATTTGCATTGAAGTTACCACTGCCACTGCTTTCTATTTCTCTTTGTGTCTGTGTACCTCTACATTTCTGAATGTCTCTCAATGCCATTCTCTGTACCTCCTTGTCTTGCACTCTCACAATTCTTTCTGCAGAATATTACGCTCTGTTGCTTGCCATCTTATCTTAATTAATCTGTCTTTGCATTTATGTTTATGTCACTCATTTTTTCACCTCCCATGCTCTTCCCCACCATCTTTCTCTTTGTCTTTCTGTATATCTCTGCCATACTCTATTTCCATGGTTCAAACCCTATTGCATTTTGAAGAATATAGTGAACCGTGAACTCAGCAATGACAGCCTGTCTTCAATCCAGAACCAAAGTGTACCATTTTCACCCACTTACACTTTGCTCCAAATACTGTCCCAATTCAGAATGTTTGCTCTCGCAATTCCTCCACTGTTGCTGGATTATCATAAAGCTCATCCGACATCCCATTCTGGATTGCTTCAGAGCTAAGCTATTTCACAACCAACAGATCAGATCTAAGCTCTGCAGTCCTGCCACAACCAGCCGAGAATGGCGGTGGACAATTAAACAACTCACTGAAGGAGGAGGCTCCACAATATCCCCATCCTCAATGATGGAGGAGCCCAGTAAAGATGTGCAAAAGACAATCTTCAGCCCAAAGCGCCGAGTGGATGATTCATCTCGGTCTCCTCTGGAGGTCCCCAGCATCACAGACGTCAGTTTTCAGACAATCTGATTCACTCCACGGGATATCAAGAAAAGGCTGAAGACACTGGACACTGCAAACGCTATGGGCCCTGATAAAATCCTGGCAATAGTACTGAAGACCTGTCCTCCAGAACTTGTTGCACCCCTAACCAAGCTGTTCCAGTACATCTACATGGAAAACTGTATCTTGCAAATTAATTTTTAAAAAGCAGGACTCTCCACAGGGGTGGACCGCCATGGGAGGGGGGGGGGGGGGATGCTGGGGGGAGGGGGGGCAATCGCACGTGGCACCACCATGGCAACCCCTGGATCATGTATACCTGTTCTGGGGGCAACCATTGTCCTTGCCCATCTGCCCCCCTGATCACCCATAACCTCCACCGACTGCTGAGGCCTCTGGCTGTATGGCTGAAGGCTATTGCTAATAGGGAAGTGGCAATCTTGATTAAATGGATTCCTGTGGGTGGGCGGGTCATGCAGCATTGCCTAACATGCCAATCACACCTTGATGCCTGGACACTGCGGGAAGCAACACCATACATGCAACAGCCAACATCTGAACACCCAGGAAATGGGATACAGCTCCGGGGCCATGTCCACGGCCGGAGGCTGGGTGATCACCATGGGGGGAGAAGGGGGGGGTGGGGAAATGCCAGGAGAGATGGGCTAAAGCTCCAGGGGTCAACCCGCATTGCAGACGAAAGTGACAGAGGCATCATAGTGGTTCTGCCAAAAGTTGTTTAATGTGCTGTACACCACACTCCCGATGGTGCCACCTCCCAACAACCCCAGCCTCCAACCACCACTCCCCAACCCCGATGCCCTCAGTGATCCTCAACGTGCCTGGCCCTCCACATTCTCTGCAGTGCCTCAGCAATGCCCACCTGTAACTGGAACAAGCTCTGCAGCACCTCAGCCATGCCCATCTGAGAGTGGCACATATCCCCGCAGAACCTGATCAAGGTCAGCCTGGTACTGCGCAACGTCCCCCAGCGAAGCGGCCATTCTGCCGAGATCCTCAGTCATGGCTGTCACTGACTGCACAACTCCGGCGATTGTGGGAGAGCTTCTCCTGAGGAGACACAGAGGGGGCATCGTTAGCCATCACTCATGGTGCCAACGTCATGCAACAGGCTCACCACCCTAGCATTATTGGTCTAGGTGCCACTCATTGCCGACGCCATCTCCTGCGCCTGTAGCCTCTGGTACTGCTCCGAGTGGCTATGGATCTGCTGGAGTGACATTGACATCTCCCTGTGAAAGTCCCGACCACTCCCTATTGTCTCTATCAGCTCCGGGTAACCCACTTCCAGAGGCTCAGCATCAGGCTAGGACCCAGCTGGGTCCCGGGATCCAGCAGACCTCCGACTGCTGTCTCGCCTGGGAGTACCTGCCTCAACCTGATGTACATCATCAGCAGTGTGGTGGTCACCAGATTGTGCCCCAGAAGCCTGACCACTAACATTTCTCACCGAGGTACGAGTATCTGCCCTGGTGCAGGGTGGGGATGTCAGCTGTGCTCCGACCACAGTGGTATCCTCAGAGCTCTCCTCCGAGGTGCTGTCTTCGGAGTCAGGAAAGGGGGGCTCTCGGGATGGGACGGCACCTTCTGCTGGAGGACGTGCAGGAGAATGGACATGTGGTCAGTGGGGGGATGGGTCAGTCAGTAATGCAATCACTACTCACATTTGACAGGTTCCCCCGAGTGGAGCCGGTTATTTCCTCACCTCTGCAGGGTCCGCCAGCCTCCACGTTGGTACCACTCAGCCACACCAGTCACCTCCAGGGCTGGCTCCTCGAAGGAGGTGAGGATTCTTGTATCTGGCACACCTCCGCCAGTCTGGGCCCTCTCCCGGCGATTGTGGGAGAGCTTTTCCTGAGGAGACACAGAGGGGGCATCGTTAGCCACATGCCACAGGTAGGGGGGAAGGGGGAGGGCGGGCTTGGATAATTGGGGGATGGATGCTCCCTCGGGGAGGGGGTGGGGGGTGAACTGTTGGCCAGTCCTCTTGGTCATACTGTTGGAGCGGCTGTCACCACCTCGCAGAAGGGAGGACATCCCTTCTGGTCGCCATCACGTCCAGGAACCTCCTCGGTCAACATCCCCCAAACTTGGGGCTGGTCTCCTCGGTGTCATTGTTGCGAGTTGGCTGGGTTTGGCTGAGCAAGAGCAGCTCCTCGACCTTGTTAGCGGGCGACTGGTGAGCACGGTCCCGGCGAATCAGCTGGTGAGGCGTTATTTGCGGCGCAAAGCCTGTGAGGTCTCTACGTCGGCTGATTAACATTGAATTACGTTGCCGGTTCTGCTGGGCCGAGCGCCGGGAATCGCGTGGCGATTCCTGCTCGCTGCAACACTTGGAATTTTTCTGGAAAATTGTGCCCCAAGTCTCATTTTCGTATCACCCAAGAGCTCACTGACCTTCACTGCAATAATTTTTGACGCAAATCCCTTTTGAGCCCAGCTCCGCAATGGGTACTTAAGATTGGCGACTTTACTGTTACAGGTTTTTAAGTCAAATATTTGTTAGGCTATTGTCAAGATTTGAAAACTGGTCCTTTGGTGTTTAAACATTGTACATCTCATAGTCATCTGCATAGAATTTAAAATTATATTGACTGTTTCTACTGAAGTTAATCCAGCTCCCCCACACTGTCACTCCGTAACTTCACCCCACCTCAGGCGCCTTGACTGTGTCATTCCTAATATTTAATAAGCATTCTCACACTGCCTTGTTTCATTGCATGTTTGAAATAGCTTTCTTTTTGCTGCTATTTGGTATATCAGGCACACATGGGCCTGGGGATTACGAATGCGTTCTGTGCTTACATAAACAGAGAGATTTTAATGTCAGACATTTGAAATATGAAACAGAATAAGTTTGTTCTCTGCACAAGCCAAATGAGGATTTGAGGATCCCGCTTTAGAGTCTAGTCACTGTTGAATGATGCTGGTGTGGCCATTTGCCATGTTGTATGTACACTAGATCCCAGTAAAGCAACGCTTTGATTTAAAAATTTCCATCCTTGTTTTCAAATCCCTCCATGGCCTCGTCCCTCCCTATCACTGTAATCCCCTCCAGCCCATAACTCTGAGATATCTGTGCTTCTTTAATTCTGGCCTCTGGAGCATTATGGATTTTAAAGATTCAATTATTGATGGCGGTGCCTTCAGTTGCAAAAGCCTGAATTGCGGAAACCACCCACATCATCTCTCCACCTCACTTTGTTCCTTTAAGGTCTTCCTTCAAGTCTACCTCTTTGACTAAGTGTTCAGTCATCTGCCCTAATATCTTCATTTAGATTCATAGAACTTACAGTGCAGAAGGAGGCCATTCGGCCCATCGAGTCTGCGCCGGCCCCTGGGAAGAGCACCCTTCTCAAACCCACACCTCCACCCTATTCCCGTAACCCAGTAACCCCCACGTAACCTTTTTGGACACTAAGGGCAATTTTGAATACCTAGTCTACACATCTTTGGGCTGGGGGGAGGAAACCGGAGCACCCGGAGGAAACCCACGCAGACACGGGGAGAACGTGCACACTACGCACAGACAGTGACCCAAGCCGGCAATCGTACCTGGGACCCCGGAGCTGTGAAGCAACTGTGCTAACCACTGTGCCACCATGCCACCCATTCAGCTCAGTGACCATAATTTGTTTTACACTGCTCCTGTGAAGCGTTTGGAGTGTGTTATTACATTAAAGAGGTGAAATGTAAAAGAACAAAGACTGTTGCACTTATTGATCATGCGATGTGGGACTACTACGGGATAGGACAGAACTCTACAGCTCTGAAGGAAGAGTGGATGATTACAGACATGATGGACTCTAGCAGCGGTAGTTAAAAAAATAAGCTAATCATTTGCATTAGTTCCATTACGGGCCTGAGACAATACCCTGTGTCTCCTCTTAATCCCAATTTTAAACTCTGCAGCACCAGAAATGTTGTTTGAGTCTGTTTATTACTGTAATATTAATGTTTGTTTCAGTATATTAGTGTTAATATTCCAGTAATATATCATCACCTTGTATTTGAGTGTGTTTATTACTGTAAAATTAATGTTTGCTTTAGTATATTAGTGTTAATATGCCAGAAATAAATCTTCCTCAGTGTTTGAATGCGTTTATTACTGTAATATTAATGTTTGTTTCAGTACATTAATGTTAATATTCCAGGAATAAATCTTCCCCTGGTGTTTCAGTGCATGTTATAGTATTTATCTGTAATTGCTTCCATCTAGCTATGCACTAGCTGATAACAAGCAACACTGTCCATCCTGGGAGACTGGTATTTACCCGAACTGGCTTGTAGTAATTCAGGTTCCTTGTGTTGGTGCTGAAGAGAGGTTGGACAGTGCTATGCTTAAATGGATCTTAAAATAATCTACTGGTGTAACATTGACAACTGAGCTGGTGCATTTAAATGAGGGGAAAGGTCAAACATGATCCATCCATGATAACCTACTTGAAGATAATAGCATCAGGCAGTCTTCTTGTTACGACCCCCTACGGTAGACCCACATTGATGGCAAGGCGCCCAAGCGAGCAGCGCCAACCACCAGAAAAGGACTCACCGATCCGGGGCATGGCAGGACAGAGAGGGAGAGAACCCCCTGGACAAAGAAAAAGACAGAATAGAGAGCAACCACAAGAAACCCCAACAAACAATTAAGTACAAGGCAAAACCGCCAGCACTCAAGCCAGTGCGCGCTCCCCTCCCCCCCGCCCCAGCAAGAGTCCCATGTCAGTGGAGAGGTGCCCGCAAGCAACACATTCCATCGGAAAAGGACAGGCATTGGGCGGTTGAGGTGAGAGAGTGAAAACACCCCTCCCCCTCACTAGCACCGGGGAAGGACCCCTCAATCCCCAATGAACAGGAGCAGGAGGGCTGCAACTGGCGAGCACCCAGCCGCAAGGCCCAAAATAACAATACACACCAAAAATACAATAATAACCATACAATCCCCCAACAATAAAACAAAACCAACATCAGTACAGGAAGTACACATAGTCAATTTGGCCACCGCCCTGCTGCTCTCACAGTCCCGGAATCCGGACTCCAGACACCATCCAGTCCAAAACTGCAAAAGCGAGTCCGTTCTCCTTCACTTTCAGCCCAGCAACAGGCCAACCAAAATCCACCCTTGCTCCACTCCCAGCCAATAAGCAGGAAGCCGGCCAGCAACAAGTACGAGTCCCAGGCGTGGCAACTGCAGGCAAGCAAGTTCGATCCTCTCTCTCCCCTGCAAGCAACTGGCAGCAGCAACAGCCACCTCCTGCCTTCCATCCAACCGTTCAGAACACCGCTCTCCCTTGCCATAGTCCAGGCTTAAAAGTCCAGGAAAGGCAGCCAGCATACAGAGTAGCACACCAGCTCCAGAAGCAGTGTTACAGCCAGAAGCAGCAGGAGCTCAAGAGAAAGATTCCCCTCCTCCGCCTCAGCGTATGAGCTACTCGGGTGACTTGGGGGAGAAGCTTCTTCCCCAATTGGAGAATATATACCCCGACCTGGAAGCAGTTTGGGGAAGGAGACCCTGCGGGGAGCAGAGAGCAGTGATTATTGTGACTAGTGTGGAATAAAATGAGTTGCACCCTGTAAGCCTCTCATGGAGTCTTTGCCTCTGTCTACAACACATCTGAGCTCCATGTGTTGGAGGCTGAGTCCTTCATGTTCCTCTAAGTATCCAATGGTTAACATTTTCCTTCAGTCTGAATTAACAGTAAAAGTCACCAATTTTACTTTATTCAAATTCAACTATGACCACAGCTGCCAAAGTACCCTGTTGGGTATACCCTGTTTATACAGTGCCTTTCCATGACCTCATAATGTTTCACAGCGCTTTCCAGTCTGTGAAATAATTCTTGAGGTTTTGACACTGTCGTGATGTAGAGAGGGAAGCAGACAGGAAGAAACAAGAGAGACAGATATAAAAAGGAAATAGATGAAGAGAAAGATATGTGCGGCACGGTGGCACAGTGGTTGGCACTGCTGTTTCACAGCACCAGAGTCCCAGGTTTAATTCCCGGCTTGGGTCACCGTCAGTGCGGACTCTGCACGTTCTCCCCGTGTCTGCGTGGGTTTCCTCCGGGTGCTCCGGTTTCCATCCACAAGCCCTGAAAGATGTGCTGTTAGGTGAACTGGACATTCTGAATTCTCCCTCTGTGTACCCAAACAGGCGCCGGAATGTGGTGACGAGGGGCTTTTCACAGTGACCTCATTTCAGTGTTAATGTAAGTCTACTTGTGACACTAAAGTTTATTATTACATAGAAAAACAGTGACGAAGAGATAGAGACTAAAATAGAGGGTGTAATCTTAGTCTCGAGGAGATGGGCTTGAAGATCCAGGCAGAACGTTTGAAAACCCCCACATCACCTCTCCACCTCATTTTCCTCCTTTAAGATTTCCCTTCAAACCTACCTCTTTGTCTAAAATTTTAGTCATCTTCCCTAATATCTTCTGATTCGCCTCGGTGGTCATAGTTTGTTTTACACTGCTCCTGTGAAGCGCTTTGGAGTGTGTTATTACTTTTAAGAGACTATATATAAATTGGTGTAAAAATACAAATCTTGTTGCACTTAATGATCATGTGCTTTGGTACTGCCGGGAATAGGACAGAAGTATACAGCTCTGCTGGGAGAGCGGATGATTACAGATATGATGGACTCTAGCAGCCCGATGTGTTCCTGCCTCTCGCTGATCTTGCTATAAGCGGGATGAAAGCCAACAGTGAGGGTAGCCAATCTAAATATTTATGGGGCTGAAGGCAGACCAATGATGCAGGTGGATCGACCCGGTGGCAGACAAGTCCCCCAGTGGGACCCAAGCCCAGCGGGTGCCTGGAGTGAGATTGCCGGCCGCAGGCTGAGGAGACCCCAAGGCCTCTTTCAGTTCCCCCCACCGCAGGAGTCACAAGGATCTACCGGCCACCTTTTGGAGTGGTTTCCTCCCAACAGGGTAGCTTAGCAGCTGTCCCGGTTGAACTTGAATAAGTAGAAACGTCTTTAGCGGACGTCAAGCCTTGTGGCCTCCCATTCTACAATTACAGTGCCTATCTCTGATTGGGCCTGCAGCCTGTGGAACTCGCCCACTGGAAATGAGTGTGGAGGCCACCAATTAGCAAAGTGTCTCCCAGCAGATCACACCAAAGGGAGCACTGTCAACAAGTGCAAGGTCAGGACTTGCAACTCTGGCCTGTGATTTAAAAAATGTATTTTAAGATTCCACCAAAAAATCTCATTCAGACACAGAAAAGACAGAGAGAGATAAGGAACAAAATCAAGAAACAATTGCAACACAGCTCAAAGCATGGATAAAAAAAAAAGATTTTACAAAAGGAACAGAGAGGTGCAGAAAATGGTGGAGATGACAAGAAAGCATTCAGTCAAAGACAGGGACAGCAAGAGAATGAAAGGGAACCAGCAATATGTACCAGGCAAAAGGAATGATATACGACACCAGAAGACACAACCTCCCAACAGAACACGAGCTGTGCCCACTATTATTTATTCATCAGCACAGAGAATGTCAGTTAAGTGAACCCCGCGTTGGACTCTTCAGTTAATCACATGGACTAATATCCTTTCCACTTAATGGTAGCTAAGATGACATGGTGTCACAGATCCATGACTGACAGCATGATATTACAGCGAAAACAACAAACGGACTGCCATTACAGTGTTTGAACATCAATTACCCAGAGTGTTCAATTATCACAGAGTCTAATGCATTGGTGTCTCAAAAGCTTTCTGTGAGAACTTCATGTATGTGGAAATTAACTTCCGCCCTCTCCCAGAAAACGTTACAAATCTATTGGAAAAACGTGATGTAACTCTTTTTCCAAATCTGTCCCGCATGCATCCACTTTTGGCACATGGTCAATAAAGTGAAATGTTGGCCTGGATTTGCATGCTTGTGCTGGATGGGGAAAGTCGGGAAAATCCAGCTTTGCCCAGCCCGCCTCAGGGGTAAGTGCCCATTAGGGTGGGATCTTCATTCCTGGGGGCTGGGTGCAAGCTGCAGTCGGGCCAGTTGACATGGGAAGATGTGCAGAGGCCAGCTGTTTAAATGGCCCATCCCGGTGTCATGGAGCTATGTCCTAGTGAAAGAAAAAACACAAAGGCCCAGAAACCCTCACAGCCCCTTTGCCCTTTAATAAATACTCCCCATGCCTCATCAATGTCCCCCTTCTCTTTCCACCCATCCCCTATTCTAAGCCCTGCCCTTCCACGCACTCTCTCTGTCCCCTTATGACAAACCTCACCCTTGGACCCACCACTATGACCCCTCACACTCCCATGACAACCTCTGCCCTTTCACCCAGCTCCTCAGGTGCTCTCTTGTCACTTATGCCAAGATCCCACACTTCCATGCCCGTTGACTCCCTGACATATTTTAGAACCAATGTACACCAGAGTTAATAGTGGGATCTGTCAAAGGCCTTTGAAGTTTTGAAAACCACACACACTTGAAACCATTTAACTTATGTCAAGAAATATTGTGAAATTGACCACTAAGATCAGAGCCTGAACTTGTCAATCAAACAATGGGTGCAATTTTCAGAGGGGAGGACAGACATGGGAGTGCGGGGGAGGGGTGGAGGGAAGGCGCTGTGGGGGCAATTGATAGTGGCTCCAGCATCCAAATCCTGCATCATGTGTACCCATTCCGGGGGCAACCCTAGCTTCTGTCCGTCTGCCCCACCAACCACCCATAACCCACCACCGACTGCCGAGGCCTCTGGTCCTGTGGCTGAAGGATATTGCTAATCGGCAATAGGCTATCGTAGATAAGTGAGCACTTCATACATCCCATGTGGATTCCCGTGAATGGGCCATCTATGTAGCATGTGGGAGTCATTATCCAGCGTCCCAAACACACCTTGATGCAGGACACTGTGCGTGAACACTGAGGGAGGCAACACCACACATGGAGCAGCCAACATTCGAACACCCAGGGGATGGGACACAGCTCCGGGGACATGTCCATGACCAGAGGGTGGGTGAGTGCCACGGGGAGGGTGTGATGCCTGGAGTGATGGGCCAAACGTTCGGAGGTCGGCCCGCTTTGCGGAAGAAAGAGGCAGAGGTGCCATACTGGTTGTGGGCAGCGGTGTTTGTTGTGTTTTACAATTTCCCACTCTCCCGATGGTACCACCCCCTCCCCTTTACCTACCTTCATTCATGGTGCTGATGTCGAGCAACAGGCTCTCCGCTGCGGTTGCCACCCTCGCAGTGTTGGCCTCGGTACCACACATCGCTGGCGACATCTGCGCCCATAGCCTCTGGGACTCCTCCAATTGTCTATGGATCTGCTGAACTGTCATTGACATCTCCCCCTGAATGTCCTGGCCACTCCATATCATCTGTATCAGCTCCGGGCAACCCTGTTCCAGCATCAGGTGGGAGACCTCTAGACTGCTGTCTCGCCTGGGGGTACCAGCCTCCACCTGATGTACATCAGCAGCTGTGTGGTGCTCACCAGATTGTGGCCTCGAAGGAGGTGAGGATTCTTAAGTCTGGCACCCTGCTGCCAGTCTGGGCGATTGTGGGAGAGCTTTCCCTGAGGGAAGAGAGAGAGGGTATGTTAGCCACATGTGTGGTTCACAGTGGTGGGGGCGTGGGGGGGGGGGGGGGGGGGGGGGGTGAAGGAAAGTTTGGGGTTTGAAGGGAGAGAGGGGTGAAGGGAGGGCTGGGGGCCACATGGAGAGTTGGGGGGGGGTGGATGTTTGTGTGGGGGTGGAAAGGTTTAGGAGGGAGGGGGGGTGGAGGCGTGGTGTCTCCCCATTCATGCTGCCCAGTGGAGGTCGCTGGCCTTTTTCCGGCACTGAAGGCCAGTCCCCCTGGTCACACTCCCAGAGCTTTCGGTCGCCACCAACCACTCCATCCCAGGCAGCAATGTCTGCTGCCCTGTGGCTGATCCTCCGGGAACCTCGGGGAAACAGGACATCTGTCCTGGCCTCCACTGCGTCGAGGAGCCTCCGCCGGTCAGCATCCCCAAATCCTGGGGCCGGATTACTGGGCGTCATTGTTGGAAGCTGGCTGGAGGTGGCTGAGCAAATGCTGCTTAAGTGCTGCTCGACCTTGTCAGCTGGGGGCTGGCCAGAATTGGCTGGCGAGCCTTTAATTGTGGCGAGAGCCCATGGGGCCTTGTTAAGTGGACCAATGAACGTTGAATAACGTTGCCGGCCTCGCTAGGCCGAGCGCCGGGAAGTTTGCGGCAGTTTCCGCTCGTTATCAGAGTTAGAAATCTTTCTGCAAATTATAAATTTCTTTATAAATTTAGACTACCCCACAGTAACTTCATTGAAGCCTACTTGTGACAATAAGCGACTATTATTATTATTTTCAAATTAAGGGGCAATTTAGCGTGGCCAATCCACCTACCCTGCACATCTTTTTGGGTTGTGGGGGTGAAGCTCACACAAACACGGGGAGAATGTGCAAACTCCACAAGGAGAGTGACCCAGGGCTGGGATTGAACCCGGGTGTCCGGAGCCATGAAGCAGCAGTGCTAACCACTGAACGCCCAACGTTTCCTCTGGGAAGGCCTGTGATAGGGAGAAATTAAGCATCAGAAAGATTGGTGGTGCAAGGTCAAAGGTTCTCTTGATGCTTTAAAGCAACTGTCCTCCTCCAACGAACACGAGTAAACAATAAACAGAGTTCACCTCTGATACACTATCAATTACGAGAAGACGAGAGTAGAATGTAATCGAGGCTTTATTACACTGAGATGTGTGGCCTCCTATAGCAGCTGACGAAATGGCTGCTGGACGGGGAGCACACATATCTATACTCCGCCGACTGGGCGGAGCCAGCAGGCAGGGATCTACCCCCGTACCTGTAGTACAGGGGCCTTACCGTAAAACACATGTATATACAGTATATACATCAGTGGTGACTACCACTTTCACCCCCTGTTGAAAATTGAGTCCAGCGGGGGTGGTGGAGAACTATATACAGAAAGATGTGTTTAAAATCACCGAGCATATTACCAATTCAGGTGGTCCGGTGCCTTGATCTGCCGTCGAGAGCGGCGCAGGGCTGGAGGCGACTCAGGCGGCGGCTTGGTCTTCGATGACTCCGGGAGCGTGTCGAAATCCTCTTCATCCCCGGGTTGGAGCAAGGGGAGGACGGATTGTCCCAGAGTGGGGGCTGCGGTGGGGTGCGCCGGGGGAGGTGAGGGTGGCGCCGGGGCAGAAGGGGGGGGTGTGTGTGTGTAGAACCAGCTGGTGCCAGGTCCCTGAGGGAGACTGTGTCTTGGCAGCCGTCGGGATACGCTACGTAAGCGTACTGCGGGTTGGCGTGGAGTAGCTGCACCCTCTCAACCAACGGGTCCGCCTTGTGGAGTCGCATGTGTCTACGGAGGAGAACGGGTTCTGGAGCTGCCAGCCATGTTGGGAGCGAAACCCCGGAGGTGGACTTCCTGGGGAAGGCAAAGAGACGTTCATGGGGGGTTTCATTAGTCGCGGTGCACAGGAGCGACCGCATGGAGTGGAGTGTGTCAGGGAGGATCTCCTGACAGCGGGAGGCCGGGAGATTTCTGGACCGTTTCCCCGGGGGTTGTAGCTGGTTGTCCTGCTCGAAGCAATGCCTCTGTTGAGCAGGAACTGGCGCAGCTCATCGCTCATGAATGAGGATCCCCCATCGCTGTGGATGTAGGCGGGGAAGGCGAACAGAGTGAAAAGGGCTGTTGAGGGCTTTGATGACGGTGGCAGACGTCATGTTGGGGCATGGGACGGCAAAGGGGAATTGGGAATATTCATCGACCACACTGAGGAAGTACGTGTTTCGGTCGGTGGAGGGGAGGGGCCCTTTGAAGTCCACGCTGAGGCGTTCAAGGGGCGGGAGGCCTTCACCAGGCATGCATGGTCTGGCCGGTAGAAGTGCGGTTTACACTCCGCGCAGACCTGGAAGTCTCTGGTGATAGCCCTGACTTCCTCAATGGAGTAGGGCAGATTGCGGGCCTTGATGAAATGGTAAAAACGGGTGACCCCTGGGTGACAGAGATTGTCATGCAGGGTCCGGAGACGGTCCACTTGTGCGCTGCACATGTACCTCGGGATAGGGCATCGGGGGGCCCGTTGAGCTTACCGGGGCGATACAAAATCTCTTAGTTGGGGAGAGCTCGATCCTCCACCTCAAGATTTTATCGTTTTTGATCTTGCCCCGCTGTGTGTTGTTGAACATGAAGGCAACCGACCGTTGGTCAGTGAGGAGAGTGAATCTCCTGCCGGCCAGGTAATGCCTCCAATGACGCACAGTTTCAACAATGGCTTGGGCCTCTTTCGACGGAGTAGTGCCGAATTTCGGAGGCATGGAGTGAAAAGAATGCCACAGTTCTGCCTGCTTGGTTGAGGCTGGCGGTCAGAGCGACGTCTGATGCATCGCTCTCGACCTGGAGGGGGAGCGTCTCATCGACCGCATGCATCGCGGCCTTGGCGATGTTGGCCTTGATACGGTTGAAGGCCTGGTGAGCCTCGGCCGTCAAGGGAAAAACGGTGGATTGAATGAGAGGGCGGGCCTTGTCCGCAGAGTTTGGGACCCACTGGGCGTAATAAGAAAAGAACCCGAGGCATCGTTTGAGGGCCTTGGGGCAGTGGGGAAGGGGGAGTTCCATGAGGTGGCACATGTGATCGGGGTTGGGCCCCAGAACTCCGTTCTGGACCACGTAGCTGAGGATGGCTAAGCAGTTCGTGCTGAACACACACGTCTCCTTGTTTTCCGTGAGGTTGAAGAGAGTGGCGGTGTGGAGAAATTTGGCAAGGTTGGCGTCATGGTCCTGCTGGTCGTGGCAGCAGATGGTGACATTGTCCAGGTACGGAAAGGTGACCCGCAGTCCGTACCAGTCAACCATTCGGTCCATCTCCCGTTGGAAGACCGAGACCCCGTTAGTGACGCCGAAGGGAACCCTAAGAAAGTGGTAAAGGCAGTCGTCTGCTTCGAACGGCGTGTATGGGCAGTCCGCCTTACGGATGGAGAGCTGCTGGTAGGCAGATTTCAGGTCCACTGTCAAGAAGATCTGGTATTGTGCAAACTGATTGACCATATCAGATATGCGAGGGAGGGGGTACGCGTCGAGCTGCGTGTACCGATAGATGGTCTGACTGTAGTCAACGACCATCCTGTTTTACTCCCCAGTTTTCACCACTACCACTTGGGCTTTCCAGGGGCTGTTGCTGGCCTCGATGATACCTTCCTGCAGCAGCCGCTGGACCTCAGACCTGATGAAGGTCCTGTCCTGGGCTCTGTCCTCTGCTCCTGGTGGCGACGAGTTTGCAATCCGGGGTTAGGTTTGCAAAAAGGGAAGGCGAGTCGACCTTAAGGGTCGCGAGGCCGCAATCGGTAAGGAGTGGTAGGGGCCCGCCGAATTTCAGGGTTAGGCTCTGGAGGTTGCACTGGAAGTCCAAGCCGGGTAGCAAGGCAGCGCAGAGATTGGGGAGGACGTAGAACCGGAAGCCGCTGAACTCCAGACCCTGGACAGTGAGGCCGGCGATGCAGTACCCCCGCATCGCCACGGAGTGGGATCCGGAGGCCAGGGAGATTCTCTGGTTAGCGGGGTGTCCCGTGAGGGAGCAGCGCCTTACTATATCGGGGTGAATGAAGCTCTCAGTGCTCCCGGAGTCCAGCAGGTCGTGAGGTTGTGTGGTTGGGACTGGTCAATCGTGACCGAGGCGAAACGCGGCTGGTCGGCGGCGGTTGCAGGTGATGAGCGGCCTGATGAGGTGCCCGACAGGCAGGGGTCCTGAGGCGGGTAAGATGGCGGTGTCCACGGGCCACACGTGTCCTGGGGAAGGCAAGATGGTGGTGCCCTGGGGCTGCACGTGTCCTGGGGCAGGCAAGATGGCTGCGCTCATTGATTCTGAGAGAGACAAGATGGTGGCGCCCACGGGCTGCACGTGTTGTGAGTAGAGCAAGATGACGGCGTCCACTGTCCACACGTGGTCCGAGGAGGGGAAGATGGCAGCGCCCATTGGCCGCACGTGAGGGGTGCCGGCACAATAGTTACGATTGAGCGGGCCTGGCACACTGCAGCGAAATGTCCCTTCTCGCCACATGCCTTGCAAGGGGCCCGCTCGGCGGTGCTGTCAGGTGTGTTTTGACTGCCCACAGAAACAGCATTTGGTACCCCCGGGTACCCCCAGGCGTGGGGTTGGCTGAGGGCGGTCGCTGATGGGGTCCACGATGGGGTGGCCGTCAGCGGGGTCCACGCTGCACAGGAGGGGTGGCCCGTTCGGTCAGGGGCATAGGCCTAAACGTTGTGTGAGGTGACTGTAAGTGAGAGCGCTAGTTTTTTGGTCGCCGTGAGGTCCAGCGTGGCCCCTTCTAAGAGGCGCTGGCGGATGTAGTCAGACCCTAGGCCCGTAACAAATGCGTCTCTCATCAGCAGATTCGAGTGTTCCGTGGCCGAAACGGCCTGGCAGTCACAGTCTGTCACTAGGGCGAGCAGGGCACGCCAGAAATCCTCCACCGACTCACCGGGAAGTTGGCGCCGCGTGGAGAGGAGATGCCTGGCGTAGATTTTGTTAGTCCGCTGAGCGTAGTTTTCCTTCAGTAGCGCCATGGCCTCTGCGTAGGTCGGCGCGTCCTGGATGAGGGGAAAGACATTGGAGCTCAGCCGCGTGTACAGAATCTGGAGCTTCTGTGCTTCTGGGATTGGGTCTGACGCAGACCCGATGTACGCTTCGAAACAGGCTAGCCAATGTTCTAAGTCCTTTTTGCCGTTGTCTGCTTGATGATGCAGCTGCAGGCGATCCGGCTTGATGTGGAGGTCCATCTCTGAAAAATCTCCGTGTAATAAATTGATGCACTATCAATTACGAGAAGACGAGAGTAGAATGTAATCGAGGTTTTGTTACACTGATGTGTGTGGCCTCCTACAGCAGCTAACAAAATGGCTGCTGTATGGGGAGCACACATATTTATACTCTGCCTACCGGGCGGAGCCTGCAGGCAGGGATCTACCCCCGTACCTGTAGTACAGGGGTCTTACCGTAAAACACATATATACATAGTATATACATCAGTGGTGACGACCACAACCTCACTGCTGGATGTGGGATTGTGTTTTGGGGTAAAACAGTTGCTGCATTTTACACAAAGTCAATGGCAAGATAGGTTAGTGAGCAAGGAGTTCAGATATAACCAATGATTTCTGAGCTATGTACTTCCAAACAGAAGCTAATTAAAGTGTGCCATAAATAACATCCAGGATTGCAAAACATTCTTGAATTATGCCTGGGTGTCACATTGGTTCAGTGGTAGCCTTTGAATCAGAGGGTCATAGATTCAAGGCCTACTCCAAACAACTTGAGCACATGATCCAGGTTAACATTCAGGTTAACATTCCCGTGCATTACTGAAGGAGTGCTGCACTGTTGGAGGTGTCATCCTTCAGGTGAGATGTTGAACTGAGGCACTAAATAGCCTCTGGGATGGATGTGAAGATCTGTGGTATTATTATAAGATCAGAGAATTTTTTAAATAATAATAATCTTAATTATTGTCACAAGTAGGCTTACATTAGCACTGCAATGAATTTACTGTGAAAATCCCCTCGTCGCCACATTCCGGCACCTATTCGGGCACACTGAGGGAGAATTCAGAATGTCTTACGTTTTCATAGTGTCCTGGCCAAAACTTATCCATTAATTCTCATCGCTGGAAACAGATTGTCGATTTCTCGTTGCTGTTTCTGTCACCTCGTCAAACACAAATTGATAGTCATGTTTCTTACCTTACAGTGGTGACTGCACTCCCAAAGTACTTTTGGTGTACCTGAGATTGGGAAGCGCAAAAGAAATGTATGTCCTTTCTGCCTTGTCACATTCGGGAGTTACCATAAGACCATAAGACATAGGAGTGGAAGTAAGGCCATTCGGCCCATCGAGTCCACTCCGCCATTCAATCATGGCTGATGGGCATTTCAACTCCACCTACCAGCATTCTCCCCGTAGCCCTTAATTCCTCGCGACATCAAGAATTTATCTATCTCTGCCTTGAAGCCATTTAGCGTCCCGGCCTCCACTGCACTCCGCGGCAATGAATTCCACAGGCCCACCACTCTCTGGCTGAAGAAATGTCTCCGCATTTCTGTTCTGAATTTACCCCCTCTAATTCTAAGGCTGTGCCCACGGGTCCTCGTCTCCTCGCCTAACGGAAACAGTTTCTTTGCGTCCACCCTTTCTAAGCCATGTATTATCTTGTAAGTTTCTATTAGATCGCCCCTTAACCTTCTAAACTCCAATGAATACAATCCCAGGATCCTCAGCCGTTCATCATATGTTAGACCCGCCATTCCAGGGATCATCCGTGTGAATCTCCGCTGGACACGCTCCAGTGCCAGTATGTCCTTCCTGAGATGTTACGGATTGAATTTCTGCAGAGAATGGGGATGTTTGGTTTCATTTCACTTCTCCAGCAGGCGACAACCCATTCTGACTGGCATGTGTTGCGATTATCCCGGAAAAAAAGAACTCCGTATTTCCTTTTGGTGTGGTGTCCCTTTAATTCCGAAATGAAACTGGGGAGTATTCTTAAAAGGGTATCATTTGGTTTCTGAGCAAGCATTTTGGTTCTGCAAAATGGCATGTGACCTGAGGTAGCCATGGGGATGAAAGTTAAAAAGCAACAGGTAAATAGAGAGCTAATTGGGAGATCGAAGGACAGCTGTCTCAGACTGAACAGTGAAGCATGCAGGGAGAGGATTCTGAGAACGGAGCACACTTTGTTTCACTGCCTGTGCTGTGAAGTTGGAAAGGACAGGGATTGGAAGAGGGATTGTGGATTGGACAAGACCACTACCTTTGCAGTTCGGGTTTTGCCAGAGCCAACCTCCCGAACAGCACAGTGGGTGTACCTACACCTGACGGACAGCAGGGGTTCAAGAAGGCAACTCACCACCACCTTCTGAAGGGCATCTAGGGATGGGCAATAAATGCTGGCCTGACCAGCGACGCCCACATCCCGTAAATGAGTACACAAAGCAGACCAGTTAAAGGGGTGAGGGAAGGGACTCTCTGGGGATTCTGTACCATCAAGACTATTTTGAGCACATTTGGGGAGTTTGTGCAAGGGTGTGCTGTATGGATGAGGCCACATCCAGGTATTTTGGAAGGAATAGGGCCACTAGTGAAAGCGGCTCAGCGGCCATTGAGTGGGAAGTGAGAGATCCTGCATAACAGAGGCCGAGTTGCAAAGTTCGAGATTACACCTGGATGCTACATTTGTCAGGGAAGCGATGCATGCACGTGTAATCATGTGAGGAGTATCTTTATTGTGCAAACTATTTGAAGTGAAATTTATCTTCTGATTGTCTGTTTGATTGTCTTCCTATTTGAATTGTGTGGATTGTTGTTTGATTGTGGAGTTAAGGTTTAAATAGTGAAATCTCGTCCACTGGTTTTCTTTCCTTTGATGTGGAGATGCCGGCGTTGGACTGGGGTGGGCACAGTAAGAGCTTTTACAACCCCAGGTTAAAGTCCAACAGGTTTGTTTGGAATCACTAGCTTTCGGAGCGCAGCTCCTTCCTCAGGTCAAAATGAACAGAAGGCTGTGGAGGCCAAATCACTGAGTGTCTTTAAGACAGAGATAGATTGATTAATAAAGGGATATGGGGTTATTGGGAGAAGGTAGGAGAATGGGGATGAGAAAAATATCAGCCATGATTGAATGGCGGAGCAGACTCGATGGGCCGAATGGCCTAATTCTGCTCCTAAATCTTATGGTCTTATGGTCTAAACCTGTTGGACTTGAACCCGGTGTTATAAGCTCTCTTACTGTTTCTTTCCTTTGGTATTGGTGAGGATTCCTTTCTTCTAAAAAGTTACTAGTTTCTGTGGGGGTAGTAACAGCGGGCACTGGCAACCTACAGGTCCTCAGACCAGGCGAAGGGAGTTCAGAATTTTGCTTTCACTTCCCTCCGCTCCAGAAGGTGCTAACTTGCCCTGGATAATGGACAGGAACAACCTGCAGATTGCCACCCCTGCCAATGCTTAATCTTCAATGTGAGCTTGAGCTGTCACCGTCGCCAGAATGATTGATCCTTGAAGTTAAGATAAAGCCATAGCGAGCATGGTGAGTTGAAACTAATATAAAACCAAGGTAAAAGGAGGTTAAGAATGTGCTGAGGAGGAGCTAACATTTGAGTTAAGGAAGGCACTGATAGACGGGGAAGTTCAAAGAAGATATTGCACCAGGCCCAGATGGCCTTCACACACCTGGGAAATTGGGCACAATTCTGGCCACGACACTGCAGTGAGATATCCAGGCATCAGGGACATTGCAGAGGAGGACACTGTGTGCCCAGGTTAAGGCATCTGAATTTTGAAAACAGTGTGGGATTGGATATTCTGGACTGAAAAATCAGGGGAAAGACACATCTGGCCTGAGAATTTAAAATTACCTGGGCCTCACACTGACCTTTCCACAGGGTCCCTCTCTTGTTTTCTTCGAATCCCCTGCAAGTTGACATGGACTCCACACAAGATACGGTAAGTGGCAGGTTCCATCCTCACTCTACTGTGATCGCTGAGCTCAGATGGGTGTGAAGCGTTGAGGACGCTACAATTAGCCCAGCACCTTTGGAGGGGGGGGGATAAAATAAATTCAGATTCCGAGTGGGTCCCTGCTAGGAATTGGAATTTGAGTAAGGAGAGGATTGGGCACGGCTGCAATACATCCACTATCAAATTGTCTGTTAAATGGAAGACTCTCGGATGGAGAGGGTTACCAGACCCCATGAGATCATAAGAGTCAGAACAACAATTTGCATTCACATCATGGGGCCGATTTCGAGCCTGTGTTAGCAGTCCACGGGATCATAGACGTGCCGAATAATCTGGAGAGAATCACGTTTCCCAATTTTCCATACCCTTCGCCCGCGACTTCACAAGTTTCAGGGACAACATAAAAGCAAAAGAAAAAGCATACAATGTGGCAAGGGTTTGTGGGAAGCCAGAGGATCGGCAAGCCTTTAAAAGCAAGCAAAGGACAACTAAAAAGCAATAAGGGCGGAGAAAACGAAATATGAGCTGGTAATACAAAAGAAGATTGCAAGAGGATTTTCGATATATGAAAGGTAAGAGGGAGGCAAGCAAAAATGAAAATCGCTTATTGTCACAAGTAGGCTTCAAATGAAGTTACTGTGAAAAGCCCCTCGTCGCCACATTCCGGGGCCTGTTCAGGGATGCTGGTATAGGAATTGAACCGTGCTGCTGGTCTGCCTTGGTCTGCTTTAAAAGCCAGTGATTTAGCCCAGTGTGCTAAACCAGCCATGTAATGGAACACTGGAAAATGAGGCTTGAGGAATAGTAATGGGGATTTAAAAAAAAAATGAATCGGTACTTTCCACCTGTCTTCACGGTGGGAGACACCAGTGGCATACCAGAACTTCAAGAGAGTCAGGGGGCCGAGGTGAGAGTCATGTCCTTCACTAAGGAGAAGGTTCTAGGGAAGCTGAAAGGTCTGAAGGTGGATAAATCACCCGGACCGGATGGACTACATGCCAGGCTTCCGAAGGAAATAGCTGAGGAGACGTTGGTGGTGATCTTTCAGGAATCACTGGAGTCAAGGAGGGTCCCAGCGGACTTGAAAGTGGCTAATGTAACACCCCTGTTTAAGAAGGGAGGGAGGCAGAAGACAGGAAATTATAGGCCGGTCAGCCTGACTTTGGTCGCTGGTACGATATTCAAGTCCATTATTAAGGATGAGATTGCGGAGTACTTCGAGGTGCATGGTAAAATAGGGCTGAGTTAGCACAGCTTCATCAAGGGGAGTTCATGCCTGGAAAATCTGTCGAATTCTTTGAGGAGGAAACGAGGAAGTTGGACAAGGAAGAACCAGTGGATATGATCTGCTTAGATTTCCAGAAGGCCTTTGACAAGGTGTTGTACAGTAGAATGCTAAATAAGATAATAACCCATGGTATTGGGCAAGATACTGGTATTGATAGAGGGTTGGTTGACTGGCAGAAGGCAGGGAGTAGGGATAAAGGCATCCTTTTCAGGATGGCAGCTGGTAACTTGCGGTGTTCCGCAGGGATCAGTGTTGGGACCACAATTATTCACAATATAAATGAGCGATCTGGAAGAAGGAACTAAGGGCATTGTTGCTATGTTTGGAGATGATACAGAGATATATATCAAAGAGGGACAAAAGGACTTGGACAGACTAGGAGAGTGGGCAAAGAAGTGGCAGATGGAATACAATGTGGAAAAGTGTGAGCTTATGCAATTTAGGAGGAAGAATAGAGGAATAGACAATTTTCTAAATGGGGAAGGCTTCGAAAATCTGAAGCACAAAGGGGTTTAGGAGTCCTTGTTCAGGATTCTCTTAAGGTTAACATGCAGGTTCAGTTGATATTTAGAAGGCAAATGAAATGTTAGCATTCATTTTGAAAGGCTAGAGTACAAGAGCAGGATGTACTGCTAAGGCTGTACAAGGCTCTGGTCAGACCCCATTTGGAATATTGTGAACAGTTTTGGACTTCTTATCTAAGGAAGGTTGTGCTGGCCTTGGAGGGTTCCAGAGGAGGTTCACAAGAATGATCCCGGGAATGAAAGGCTTGTCATATGAAGAGCGGTTGAGGACTCTGGTTCTGTAATCAATGGAGTTTAGAAGGATATGGGAGAGATCTCATTGTTTCCACTAGTAGGAGAGACTATAACCCGAGGACACAGCCTTAAACTGAAGAGATGATTCCTTTCTACTTTAAATCACAGATGAGGAGGAATTTCTTCAGCCAGAGGGTGGTGAATCTGCAATGGAGCTCATTGCGGCAGAGGACTGTGGAGGCCAAATCACTGAGTGTCTTTAAGACAAAGATAGATAGGTTCTTGATTAATAAGGGAATCAGGGGTTACAGGAAAAGGCAGGAGAATGGGGATGAGAAACGTATCAGCCATGGTTGGATGGCTGAGCAGACACGATGGGCCAAATGGCCTAATTTTGCTCCGATATCTTGTGGTTTTCACACCCACAAAGCGTGAGAACCTCATTTTAATGGTTATAAGTACATATGAATGTCATTATCCAGCCCCCCGCCTCACTGAATATTCAAACCTCGCTGGTGTGATGTCACGTCAGTGCGGTTTACAACAACTATTTAAAGGCGTGAATCAGTCGAGGGATTCCTCCCGGGGGCGCAACAGTAAGTACCCCCTGGGGGAGAACGACATGCCCCGGCAGTGCCTTGTCACTACCCCCAACACTTCCCCTTGTCACAGGTTGGCACTGCCAGGTTGGCACAGTGGCAAACTGGCAGTGCCAGGGGCAGGCCCTTCAGAGAGCCACATGGGGGAGGGAAGTTTCAGTTACATGTGGGGGGAGGGAAGAGTGCCAAGACCAATGAGGAGGGAACTTTTGTGCATGGGGGGGGGGGGGGGGGGGGGGGGGGGGGGTAGCAGGCAGTGAGGTAGAAACTTGCAGGCATGGGGGGGAGCCAACAGTTCTGATCAGAGCACCCTTTAGTAACCCAATCTCTGTGGATCTGGCCTTTCTGGCTCAATGAGGCCCCACCCAGCCCAGTGCCCACCCACTGACGGCTTAAACCACGCCCACTCATTTTTGTTTATACAAGATAGAACATAGAACATAGAACAGTACAGCACAGAACAGGCCCTTCGGCCCTCAATGTTGTGCCGAGCCATGATCACCCTACTCAAACCCACGTATCCACCCTATACCCGTAACCCAACAATCCCCCCCCCCCAACCTTACTTTTTAGGACACTACGGGCAATTTAGCATGGCCAATCCACCTAACCCGCACATCTTTGGACTGTGGGAGGAAACCGGAGCACCCGGAGGAAACCCACGCACACACGGGGAGGACGTGCAGACTCCGCACAGACAGTGACCCAGCCGGGAATCGAACCTGGGACCCTGGAGCTGTGAAGCATTTATGCTAACCACCATGCTACCGTGCTGCCTTGATCTGGATTGAAGACTGGTCTGTGCAGTGGGAGAGCCACACACCGGTTTTCAGCCTGATCCTGACATTGTGATCAAATATGCTAAGATTCCACCCCATGAATTTAACGTAGAAAACATCCCAAAGAGCTTGACAGGAGAATAATTATATGAAAACTGACATCAAGCCACAGAAGAAGACAAAGACAGGTAACTGGAAGCTTGGTGTAAGAGGCAGGTCGAAGGAGAATTTTGAAGGAAGGGAAAGTGGCAGAGAGATTTAGGGAAGGTTTTTCCCAACCTGACAGGAGTTGGCGCTGCAGTTTTCAGATGAAAGTTTTACTGTCAATGATGGGGTGAAGGCATTGAGAGATGGACGAGATGTCGCAGCTGGATGAATGTAGTAATTTCGCGGGGTTGTAGAACTGGAGCAGGCTGCCTTGATAAGAATGTTGATGCCAAGGAGGGACAAACACCTTCAAGGGGGAATTAGCCGACTTAATTATTTACTTGTATTTATATGCAACATCCCAGGTGGCTGCTTGAGTCTGTTCGCAAAGGGCTTCGGCCCAAAGGCAACAGTGTGACAGAAGAAACTAAGTCAATGCTGCACATTAACCTTTCAAGCTGCTTGGTTGTGTGTGACTGTCATTTCTGAGTACGCCTCGCTCTATGAGTCAGCAATGGCAAGGGAAAGGGGGGGCAAAATAAATTGTCGCTCCTGTGCACCGCAATAGCTGCAGGTTTGTGACAGAATTTAAAATGCAATATTTCTAATTGTAGGGTTCTGGGGATCAGGCGGCGAGAGGGGAACATTAGCAGCAGCATGTTACAGATGCAGCAAAAACAAATTCAGAGTTCCCAACAACCACGGGCAACCCTGAGCCACATGGGTAAAAACATAAAGTACTGAACTTCACTGGAGCTTATCTGGTTTATCCCTGTATCCATGACTATCAGGTGCTGCTTAAAACCTTCCAGTGGGCAAACAGCAAGTATGGCATGTACTCCATCATCACAGAATCAGCTGATCTCAGCCATGATAGATGTGTAACGGTTGACTTCAATGTGCCTGGCTGTGAGAGATTTAAAAAAAAAACCTAACTGGAGTCCCCACTCCTGACCACTGCCCAATGATTCCTGCTCAAGAGAAAACTAGACCATTCTAAGCTCTCTGTGCCCTTGAGCTGGCATCCCCTAGATGTAGTTTTATACCAATCTTGAACATATTATCAGGGTTCAATTTATGGTGTTAGCTTTTACCCAAAACTCAGGTAGATCAGTGAGCAGCAGCAGAAATTGAGAGGGAATCTGCAGACATTTACGACCCAAGTCGCCAGTGCTGGAAGGGAGAGGGAAAGCTGGAGCCACAGATGTCCAAGGATTCCTTATTGGGTGGAACGTCTCCCCCTCCAGCCCCTCAAAGCCCCACTAAACATTCATTGGATGTACATAATACTTCTGGCCACTCAACCTACTCATGCAAGGTCTTGCTATTGGGCTTGACGCCAGAGTGTCCAAATTCTTTAATTGAAATTGCATTGCCTATGACATCATCAGGTCATGACTTTTCAATGTAAAGTACACCCCTGCCTGTTCTGAGGTGACCCCAATGGTTCAATGCCACCACACTATGAATGTGTTTTATGCTTTTAATCCTTGGGTGCATTTTGGGATGCAAATTCACTTTGGCAGCAGTACAAGATGGGTAATAACAGGCCAAAATTCCTCCAGGAAATCACAGTCAAACAATGAGGGAAATGGAAATGATGAGATGTATAACGCACAAACTCAAAATTACCCCGCGGAAATCAAAAATGACCCATGGTACCAATAGCGCTGAACTGTATAGAATAATCTTCAGGAGAAGATGGGTAGAAATTTGGGGGAATAATTGCTTTCAGTGTGTTCAGGATGGGCTTGTCCCCTATCAACACCAACGGGAGTATTCAACATTTGTCACTTTGATCCAGACGCTCGTCAGACAGTCAGTATAAATACCATCCCTCAGAAATCAGTCAGACAGTTTGAGTGGCACACTTTCAGTTTCTCTCCTTGCATAAGTGATTTAATGTCAGTTTTAAAAATGTCAAAATAGTTCTGGTGAGCTGGGATAACTGTTAGCTTTTTATGATTACTTCAACTGCCTGTTTTGTGAAGAGTCATTTGTCACACAGTGAACAAAAATGGGCATTTAACTGCAAAGGTACCCACGTCTTCAAGGTCCTGATTTTTGTTCTCAGAGTGGGCGGAGGGAAAAAGGTTTTGCACATCTGTTGTTATCTGGAATGCACAGCTGGAAAACATTGTGAAAACAGCTTCAACAGTAACTTTCAAAATGTAATTGGATTTATATTTGAAAAGGAAAAATTGCAAAAGGAAACAAAGAGCAGGAAAGTGGAACGAATTAGTTAGTTCCAAATACCAGCATATTAGGCCAATTGATCTCCTTCTCTGCTGCTCTCCCTCAATCCCCAGACCATGAGGTCAACCCATTAATAAACCTAAGCATCTTGACTGAGCTGGGACCTTTAATAAGGACACGGGGAGTCTACACTGAGTAGAATAAGAAACAAAAGGCGCGATTCTCTGGAAAAGTTTCTAAGTTCATTTGTGACGTGTTTTTCAGGGAGTTTGCCGCAGGCTCTACCAGCGAGTTCCCCACCGCTAGTCAATGACCTTAGTCATTTTGGGCCTTGGGGAGGTTCTCACTGGTTTAGACCGCACTTCGGATGCGACTTTAATGCCTCGTTACACTCGCGCTCAAGCGAATCGGAACCCATTCCCGTTGGACAGCTCATACTCCTCTTCCAATTCCTCTGGGCTCTAAGAGCTGTCTCCCGCAAATATGTCCCCAAAATGTTCGATCCCCGCCCGCCGCCACCCCGGAACCCCACGCCCACACAAACCCCGAATTCAAGGCATTAATTTTCCTAAAAAAGGTCTTTGGAATAAAGATCGGGAGGTTCTGAAAGACAAATATGAACCTCGGAAGCACCGTCATTTTCACGGTCTGCACCTGCCCCGCCAGCCCGTCTCCTAAAATCCCCTTCACCTCCTCTACCAACCGCGCCAGATTCAATTTCTGTAGATTTTCCCATCCCCGCACCAACCTTGATGCCCAGGTACCTAAAGTTTGTTTCCGCCACTTTAAACCTTCAGCTCGCCCAGCCTCCTCTCCTGTCCCCTTGCCTGGATTGGGAAGACCTCACTCTCCCCCATGTTTAACATATGCCTGAAAAACCAGCCAAATTCCTCCAAGATGTTCATGATCCCTCCTGATGCCAACCAGTGGGTCCAAAATGTGAAGCTACAAATCACCCAGGGCGCGATTCTCTTGCTGCGTTGCACTTGAGCAAGAGCACGACGTGGCTGGAGAATCCCAGGAGAGCCCTCCAGCGGACCTCCCAACAGCCTCCGTGCATCGCAGGATTCACCCAAGTCCCACGAGACATCGGAGTCAGATCTCCGCCCACAAGGGTCGGGACCAAATGGTGCTCGCGAAAGTAGGTCATTAACCTACTTTTGACTAAACTGCCCAGGATCCATTGGCCTCCTTCAATTCTACAGCCTTCCCTGGGAGGCCGGAGCCAGGTGCCGTTCACCACGGGTCCACACAAACGTGGACCAAGCGTAACGGACCCCAGGGTCTTCCAGGAAACCCCTGGGTGATCAGGGTCAGTGCAGGGTGGCCCCCTGAAACATGGGCCTCTTGACTCTGCCCAGCTTGCACCTTGGCACTGCCAAGCTGGCAGGAGCACTGCCTGGGTGCCAGGGTGGCAGCACAAGGGTGCCCCAGAGCCAGGGTGGCATTGCCAGGGGCTGAGGGGGGCCATGCCCATGAAGACGAGGGGAGGGGGGGGGGTTGAAGGGTATGAATGTGCAGGGCAGGTAAGTAGGGGATTCTGGGAGGTTGAGGTGGGAAGGTGATGGGTGGGTATCCTGGAAGGGAGGGGGTTGCTGTAAGGTGGCTTGAAGAGGGGAAGACCAGGGACCCCATAATGGGGTGTTCTAATTTGGGGGATGTGGGGTAGTGTGTGTGGGGGTGACATTGCCCATGGATGGTGGGCGTGGAGGATTTCACATGCTCACTTAGAGATCGGGAAACCCTTTCAAAATGGCAGCCTGATCTCTGAGTTCAGCTCCCCAGTGCTGAATAAATTCTAAGTGTGAACTAAAGCGGTGAGAAACTCCTCAGGGCCCAAATAAATGATCTTGCGGCGACCGGAGAATCCCGCACGAGGTCAATTGATTTTTCCATTGTCGGCGTCTCGCCTGTGGCGTTCTTGCGGTGGGCGAGGCAGAAGAATCCAGCCCTAAGTGTCATTGAACAGTGGCAGGGAACTCGCCGGCAGATCCGGCGGGAAACTCCCTGTAAAACCCGACTCAAATTAACTTAGAAATTCTCTCGTGCCTAGTCTTTTGGGGGAGATCTGCCAGGGTGGAATTCTCTGATTATGGGGCTATGTCCTCACGCCCGCGAGAAAACAGGCGCAAATCACTCTGGACTTATCTTGAGAAAGTCCAGAGTGATTCTGCATTTTGCAGGGGGCTTGCAGGGCACCGGAGTCCTCGCAGCTCTGGCTACCAATAAGGGGCCATGCGCTTCCGGCCGGAGGTCCGCGCATGCGCGCAGCGGCGGCCTGCGGCGATGGCCCCGCGCAACATGGCGGACCCACACAGCGGTCCGGCACCGAGATCAAGGCCACACAGGGCCTGGACTGAGTTCGCAGCCGCCATTCCGGGTGCCCACCGTGTGGAACCATGAGTGAACCACGCCGGCGGGAACTCGGCCAGCTGCCGGCAGAGAATCGCCGCGGGGGCCTCTTTCAATGGCCCCCTACTGGCGCCATGTCGACCGCTCGTGATTCTCGTGGGAGCGGCATCGGACCATTGAAAGAGGCCCCCGCGGCGATTCTCCACGGTCAATCGGCCAAGTTCCCGCTGCCATGGTTCATGTATGATTCCTCCTGGCGGGAGCTCGGCATCGCAGCTGCTGTGGCTGTCCTGGTGGGGGGTGGGGGGGATCAGTCTCCGAGGGGGGCCTCCACGGCGGCCAGGTCCGTGATCGGGGGCCACTGATCGGCGGGCACACACGATCTGGGGGGGGGCCTACCTTCTTCCACGCTGGCCTGCTGTGTGGCTCCACCATGTTGCACTGCGCCAATGCGGGAGCAGCCGCCACGCACATGCGTGGACTTGCAGCCGGCCGCCGTGTGCGTGCGCGGACTCGCGGCGAGCAGTGCAGGGCCATGTTCGGCCGCTGGAGCAGCGCAGAGCACTCCGGCGCCGTGCTGGACTCCTGTGGGCTACAGAATCACTGGACCAAGAGGATTGTTGACGCCGGCGTGAAACACTCCGATATTTATGCCAACGTCAACAGTTAGCTGCATTTTTAGAGAATTCCGGCCGTTAACTCTCACAATGCAGCTGTCCCTCAGTACTGCAATGGTGTCTCTGCCTAGATTATATGTTCATGAGTTGGAGCAGGGTGTGAATTTACCAACATCTAACTCAGCGTGCAATCATTGAGTCAGGCCTGAAGGTCCCTGCATTTAATCAACTGACTGAAGCCAAGAAATACATGAACAGGAATAGGCCATTCTGCTTCTCAGGTCTATTCTGTCATTCAACTACACCATAGGTGATCTGTGCCTCAATCCTATTTACCTCCTGTTGTTCAGATCCCTTGATACCCTAATCCAAAGAAAGCCTACCAATCTCAGCTTTAAAAATTTCAATTGACCCAGTGTCAACAGACCTTTGGATGAAGGCTCTAAATTCTCACTACTCCTTGTGTGAACAAGTTGTTCCTGATTTCTCCGCTGAATGGCTTAGAAGATTACACGCCTTGTTCTGGATTTCAGCCATCAGAGGCAACATTTTCTCTGCATCCAAAACAATTTATTCTTTTAAATATCTTAATTGGATCTCCCTTCAACTTTTAAAATTCAAACTACTTCATGTAACCTGTTATCAGAATTTAATTCTTCAAGACCTGGGCATCATTTTGGTGAATCATTGCTTTCTCCCTTCCAGGGAATCACAGAATGTTACAGCATAGGGGCTGGTTTAGCTCACTGAGCTAAATCGCTGGCTGTTAACGCAGACCAAGCAGGCCAGCAGCACGGTTCGATTCCCGTACCAGCCTCCCCGGACAGGCGCCGGAATGTGGCGACTAGGGGCTTTTCACAGTAACTTCATTGAAGCCTACTCGTGACAATAAGCGATTTTCATTTCATTTCATTTCATTCATAGAAGCCAGTGGGCCTGTGGTCTCTGTTGGAGCCTCCACCTATGGGCCCATCTCCCTCTTCTCTGTAGCCTTGCACATTCCACTTGCACATTCAGTAGCCATGGCAATCCACTGAACCTACACATCTTTGGACTGTGGGGGGAAACCAGAGCACCCGGAGGAAACCCACGCACACACGGGGAGAATGTGCAGATTCCGCACAGGCAGTGACCCAAGCCGGGAATTGAACCTGGTACCCTGGCGCTGTGAAACAACAGTGCTGCCCACTGAGCTACTGTGCCGCCCATGACTGAGGAGTGAGCTTTCACAGAGTGAGTTGACTTTCCTTCCGTGATTGGAGTAGGCGTCCCGCCTCCCTGTAACATGCAGCCCGTTAATTCTCTTTCTCACACGCTACCAGACCAGCTGATTATTACCACATTTTCTGTTTTTATTTCATATTCCCATCTTTTGCAAGCATTTTGCATTGATATCTTTCCTGCGGTTCAGTGCCAGTACTGAACACAGTACTCCAGCCATTTCAGTATTAATTACAGGCATTGGGTTAGTGATCTGAAAAGCCAGCCAAGACACATGCTTCTGATCTTTGTGACAATCCTGAGAGATGCTGCACCTGCGGAAGTCACCAACGCAAATGTGTGCGTTCAGGAGTGGAAATGAAAAAAACACTTTGAGACCTAGCTGTGTGCAAATTGGCTGCCACGTTCCAAATTTCCAACAGAGATTACACATCAAAAGTACTTCATTGCCTGTAAAGTGCTTCAGGAAGTCTTGATGTATGAAGTGCTATATAAATGGCCTTTCTGAAGTGACATTTGATTAGCAAGTATGTGTACAGAGCGAACTACGACTAATTATGTTGTCTAAGCAGCAGACAAATAGAAAGGGCACCTCAGTCAAGATGCTGCGGATACTTCAGTCAATAGATTTATTGCAATGCATACGTTCCGGAATCTTTTCCTCAAAACATACAGAGAAAAACTTCTGGGGCGGCATTCTCCTGCTGCTCCTGTTTGGTGTGGCGTGCCCCCCCGCCTGCAGCGGGATTCTCCGTCCCACTGCTCCTGTTTGGTGTGGCGCGCCCCCCCGCCTGCAGCGTGATTCTCCGTCCCACTGCTCCTGTTTGGTGTGGCGCGCCCCCCGCCTGCAGCGGAATTCTCCGTCCCGCTGCTCCTGTTTGGTGTGGCGCCCCCCCCGCCTGCAGCGTGATTCTCCGTCCCGCTGCTCCTGTTTGGTGTGGCGTGCCCCCCCGCCTGCAGCGTGATTCTCCGTCCCGCTGCTCCTGTTTGGTGTGGCGTGCCCCCCCGCCTGCAGCGTGATTCTCCGTCCCGCTGCTCCTGTTTGGTGTGGCGCGCCCCCCGCCTGCAGCGGAATTCTCCGTCCCGCTGCTCCTGTTTGGTGTGGCGCCCCCCCCGCCTGCAGCGTGATTCTCCGTCCCGCTGCTCCTGTTTGGTGTGGCGTGCCCCCCCGCCTGCAGCGTGATTCTCCGTCCCGCTGCTCCTGTTTGGTGTGGCGCGCCCCCCGCCTGCAGCGTGATTCTCCGTCCCGCTGCTCCTGTTTGGTGTGCCCCCCCCCCCCCCCCGCCTGCAGCGTGATTCTCCGTCCCGCTGCTCCTGTTTGGTGTGGCCCCCCCCCCCCGCCTGCAGCGTGATTCTCCGTCCCGCTGCTCCTGTTTGGTGTGGCCGCCCCCCCCCTCCCCCCGCCGGCAGCTGGATTCTCCGTCCCGCTGCTCCTGTTTGGTGTGGCCCCCCCCCCGCCTGCAGCGTGATTCTCCGTCCCGCTGCTCCTGTTTGGTGTGGCGCCCCCCCCCCCCCCCCCCCCCGCCTGCAGCTGGATTCTCCGTCCCGCTGCTCCTGTTTGGTGTGGCGCCCCCCCCCCCCGCCTGCAGCAGGATTCTCCGTCCCGCTGCGCCTGTTTGGTGTGGCCCCCCCCGCCTGCAGCAGGATTCTCCGTCCCGCTGCTCCTGTTTGGTGTGGCGCGCCCCCCCCCGCCTGCAGCAGGATTCTCCGTCCCGCTGCTCCTGTTTGGTGTGGCGCCCCCCCCGCCGGCAGCGTGATTCTCCGTCCCGCTGCTCCTGTTTGGTGTGGCCCCCCCCCCCCCCGCCTGCAGCGTGATTCTCCGTCCCGCTGCTCCTGTTTGGTGTGGCGCACCCCCCGCCTGCAGCAGGATTCTCCGTCCCGCTGCTCCTGTTTGGTGTGGCCGCCCCCCCGCCTGCAGCGGGATTCTCCGTCCCGGCAGCTGGCCAATGAGGTTTTCCATTGTGGGGGTGAGTGCCCTGCCGGCGAAATGGAGGATCCTTCTGACGGAAAATCCAGCAACCTGGTTTTCAGTGACTAACCCAAGTTTTGCAAGTATTGAGTGTCCCTGTAGGTAGGAATATGCTGTGGGAGGCAAACACAGCCTCGTACTGTGCATTTAGCCCATATTCTCCTTTTAGTCTAATGTCCCATTTGCATAAAAAAAGAACCTCTTCCAACCCAGTAGGAGTTGGCTCCGACTGTGGTGAATTCACCTTGTTCACACTGTGAGGGGCATTTGTTAAAAAAGGAATCACTGTGTGTGCTCAACCTTCTGTACAACCCAGTCACTCCAATAAAATGGTGCAGACATTCTCTGACTTTAAGAAAAGGCAACACAAACCAACAATGTGAACGCTGAATAAATAGGCACCGATATGGAAAATCTGGAAGGTGTGGAAATTGTAAGTTCAAATGGCAAGTGTGCTTCTTGAAGTCAGTATTTAAGACCAAGGTTATTTTATCAAGTTGAGATCAGCAAGGCAGAAGGGCAAAGGAAGTCATAGAGAAGTAAGGAAATAGACAAGTAGGAACAAAGAGAGACAGAAGTAGAAAGAGAGATAGGTGGAAAGGGTTAGCAGGAGGACAAACGTAAGTGAGACCGAGCGATAGTGACTGAACAGATAGAGAAAGAATGACAGAAAAAGATAAAAATACAAAGGAACAGATGGAAGCAGAGATGGCAAAAGACAGAAGATGATAGAGAGAAGCGGATATAGTGTACTGGAGAGAAAGAAACAGTCAGAGAATCAGAGATAACTCTGGAGTAGGACAGATTTGCTGAAACTTACAATGGATTCTCAAGTATCCTCAGTTTCTGTGTAAGTTCTATCTTACAATTTCTGGGGGATAGGCCATGATGTCGCAGTCAAAATTGTACACAGTTCATCCACATGAACAGAGTAAGAAGTCTTACAACACCAGGTTAAAGGCCAACAGGTTTGTTTCGAATAACTAGCTTTCGGAGCACTGCTCCTTCCTCAGGTTTCCTCAGCACTGCGACCCGAGGAAGGAGCAGTGCTCTGAAAGCTAGTGATTCGAAACAAACCTGTTGGACTTTAAGCTGGTGTTGTAAGACTTCTTACTGTGCTCACCCCAGCCCAACGCTGGCATCTCCACATCATGGCATCCACAAGAAAGCAGCTGTTCAACATTGTGCAGTATAATACCCTGTTTATATTACGCAGGTTGCCTCTGACCGCATTGCTTCTGAATGGGGTACATTGGCAGCGCTGGTGGCTGTGGTAATAAGGTCTGGTGCACACAAGATTAATGTGGGACTGAGTACAGTACCGCCCACACAGTGATGTAGGAAGGTACATGACCCAGAGCTAGGTTCCTTCTAGACAAGGACAGAGATTTATAAAGACCTAGGATGGAGTCAGCTCCATATCTGTACCTTCTACTGTATGCAACGGCCAGACTAGAAGATGAGTGGAGGTTCCAGGGATTCCATTGAGATAACCCCCTTCACCCATGCCCAACACCAGCCGCACATTGAAACCTGTTGGGCTGTACACTTGGGACAACAACTTCCGTTTTTGATAGAAGTCTCACGCGCTGCCTGAAAAAGTGGCAAGAAAAGCACACTTACATTTAGCATGAAGGCCAGCTGTATTGTCTGCCCATCAGGCACTTAAGAGGATAGCAGTGGGCCTTCCTTCCAACTGAGAACATCTGCGATATTACATTTCATATGCCTAATGCCTGTGGTGGTATGATTAACATAGCTGCCTGCCATTTGTGCAGAACACCGGCTTACCATTGGCCCTGGCCGGTCATGTGCCTCTCGACCGATTGGTTGAGACCAGTCATGTGACGGCTCCCCGATTGGTCGAGAGGCTGAGTTAACCCCGCCTCCAGGGCGGGGTATAAATACCCAGTACGCCCGGTGGTTGTCCATTTACTGTAGTCGACCGCAGGGCTAACATATAGCTTATTAAAGCCTTACTTTTGTACAGCAACTCGTCTCGCGTTCAATTGATGGTTCATCAATGCCATTGGGCAGTACCAAGGAGGAGGCCAAGGCTGCTGCTGGAACAATGTCCCCTAGAGTCCCAGGATTGCAGAACAACCCAGGAGAAAATCAACAGATGCAGCGGGGGGTGGGAGGGGGGTCACGGTTTGGAGGCTGGAGGGTGAAGGGGTCATTGGGATTGGCACAAGGCTCTCAGCGGCCACACCCCTGTCCTGTGTCCATGCCCTTGATCACGCACAGATTAGTGCACACCTGAAGCTTGGAAAATTGTAACAGAGGTGGGAAGAGGCCCTTAATTAAGAGGCCCTTAATTGACTCAATGGATGTCCTGCTGAGCAGGTTGTATTGGTTGTATAGTCTCTGTGTTTCTGTATGGGGTTTCCCTAGAGGGGCCAGTTGCCATCTTATCAAAGAATTTCCCTTATCAACTAGGATCCATTCATGCGCTTTGTGGGTTGGAATACAGATCAGAGGGAGCCTGGACTGGCAGAGGATGAAGGAGTCATGGTAACTGCCAGAAATGCGATTATAAACTGGGAGGAAGCTCTTGTTGGAAATTGAGGGAGCAGAAGTCCCTCCAATGTTGGCAAAGAAAAATCTATCACCTCTGTGAAACACCAATGTGCAGCCACCTGCGAGATGCCGCAGAGGTCTGCAGCTGACCTTTGAAAGGATCCAGTAGTGAAGAAATTCATGACCAAAGTTACCTTGACTGCTGCTGCCAAGGCCTGGCAATCAATGGTGTGAGGTCCGTACTGACAAGGGCACACTTGTCCATGACTATCTGTCGAGAGTCGCGTCTCCTTTAGTGCTAGTTCACAGTGATGCTCAGGTATCTTTGTCTCTGCCTGTAAAGCCTGTGCTCATGGCCGTGTCTCCTTCTCCTCTGTGATCCCTGTCGCTCTCCTCTGGCCTCCTGATGGCTGGCACTCTGCCTTTCCTGTGCAAGTTGCTACTCCTCATATTCAGTGCCCTCAGTTTCTCAGGGTGCATTTCCAACTGCAGCCAAACCTGGTGCCTTGCCCACTAATCTGAGATGCCAGGAGGATGCAAATGGCGTAGTTGTTCATGCTGACTCCTCCCCTGACCAATGCAACTTTTTGTTTCGAAGATGCAAGCCCTTTCAGCTCTAATCAGCCTTCAGACTTACCATCAAAAACTTTTCCTGTCTCCCCGGCTTGGTCCATGCCTGTCTTCAGCTAGTCTGAGACAGACAGCTCCTGAACACCGTTGTCTCCGCGAAATTAAAAAAAAACACAGAGTCTGACTTCTAATTCAGCCCCTCAATGAGTTTAATTGGCACCAACTGGAATGTGGGCCTGTTTGCAGGCCCATGCTCCCCTCACCCTCATGAAAATTTTAGATGTGGAGAACAGAGGAAGGAAGGATGTTGCCACCTGTTTTTTTCACCTGCCTGCTTGACCTGATTGGACGCTTGAAAATCTGGTGCATGATCACCTGAAAACGTGTGGATTAGCGGCTCATTTACTTGTATAATGGAATCTTTCAGCAAAGGTGTTTGCAGTCCCAGAAAACATTGATGAGGTTTGGCAGCCAAGGGTTGAGCGTTTAATCCTAACCTCGAGGAACATTTTTTAATTATTTCCGAAAAACTATCATGATAAATCGAGGTTATGTTGTGTGTTTATAAGCTGGAAGCTTCTGTTGTGAATAACATTAATGTAAGCGATTATGAGATTTGCATAATCTCTCTGGAATGTCTAGTTGATGTGAATGAAATAGAATTGATGGGTTCTCTGGAATGGACTGCATAGCTGATGTGGTGAGCTTCCTATTCTTCAGGTGGGGCTGTTCTGTGAAGTGCAACATTTTCTCCTAATTGTCACCGTACACAAGATTGCAGTGATGAACTATGTCACCATGTTCTGTGCTTAGAATAATTGATATTGCGGCCTGCAGTTTCAATTCACACCTTAAAATTTACACCGCATAATGTTGGATATATATCCTTCTGTCAGGGTCATCGCTGCTAAGTCTGATTCTCACCAAAAATATTCACTCACTCTTTACAGCAGGGAGACCAACCAGTGATGGAACTTGCCTGATATTTCCACCATCGTCACCCGGTGTGTTGAACTCAGTCATTGCACTGCCCAGTAAAGATTAGTGGGATTCAGCAGACCGAAGTTAAAGTCCACTTTTGGCGAATTTGGCAGTGTGTTTCTTGGCTACCATGCCTGAGAATCGGCTCGCTATTCAACAGTATTTTGCCGTTTCCTTTAGCCTCGGGGAGTTTCACCCCCGCGAGGCTACACGGTAGCTGATTAATCAAATGGCTCCTCACAGATCGGGATGCCATTTTGAATGGCAGCCCGGAATACTCTCCCCCCACCCCTTTCAGGCCTCCCTGCATTACTGACACCCCCTTCACCAGCCAATCTTGCCGAGGCGCCTGGGAATCACGCATCCAATGGGCAAGGCTCCACCCTCACCCCAGCCCGAACCCTGGTATTACCAACTTGGCACCCAGGCACTGCCAGCCTGCCAGTGCCCCTCGCACACTGGTAGTGCCGGGGTGCCAATGCCAGGGTGCCAGCACCAAGGTGCTGGGGGGGGGGGTGGGTGCCAGGGTACTACCCTGCCCTGTCCCCGACCAGCCAAGGCCTTTAATGGCCTGCAAGCCTCCCCACCCCCCCCCCCCCACCCCGAGGTGCCATTATGCCACGTCCACGTTTGTGGAGACCAGTACCAAACAGCGCACGGGCGACGTCTCGCAGGTGCATACTGCGTCCAGGCATTTAAATGAGCCCAATGGCTTATTTAAACACGCAGATCTGGGTCTCTCCCAGATAGAGTGAGTCGGGTGACTTGTTATCTGCCCGGCGATTTGGGACTCTCGTGCGATTCACCTGTTGCTCCCGGATCCGTGCCGGGCACAACACAGTCGCTGAATTGTGCCCTCGGTTACGAGTTTTAAAACATGGGGCTGAGTTTTATGGGGTGCAGGGGGAGTAATACAGAAAATAAAAATGGCCACCCCACAATGGACATCGGGTCTCCCAAGTACTAACCAGGCCTGAGTTTGCTTAGCTTCTGAGATTAGACCTTTTTCAGAGCAGTATGACAATGGAGACAAATTGAGAGCCTTAAGTGGGCAATAATGCCCTAAAATGCCTTTAATTGACCTTTTGTGCCTCAGTAGGTATGAGGGTTTGTGGACTATTGGGTGCCTTACCCACTCCTCTGTATTATGGAGACTGGGTCAGAGATGGGTGGGGAGGCGGTGGAGTGGCTACCCACTATATTATGCACCCCCCCCCCCCCCCATCACCCCGGCTGGCAGGGGCTGTAAAATCCAGCTCATCATCAGCCTCGTCTGTGTCCTCCAGATGCAAGACCCAGCCCCGGGGCTGATGCCTATCTTAGCCGGGGCATCTGTAGCGCTGGACCTCCTGCTGCCTACGGGTACGTCTAGACTGGCACCCACATATCGCACACGGATTGGAATCACCTTCAGCCGAGTCCGGTGACGTTGTACGTCTGGGTCTTCACCCAGAGGCTGGAATTGCAGCAACGTTCGGTCCGGGCCATGGGGACACCATGTGAGGGGCGACGCCCTAAAACATTCACTTCAATCCCTTGTATCTCTTGGATGCACGGTCCGCTCTTTCCCTGGAGAAGGAGATCAAGTTGCAGCATCAACAGCAAACCAGTTTTCTCCTCGTCGCCAGTTTAACAAGGACATGGGAGTCCACACCGAGCAAAATTTAAAAAACTTAACTTTATTTACAAAACGCTATGTACACTGCCCGGTAGATCCAAACCGGTCTCCTGCTCTGGTTAGTGCCTTACTGGATGACCTTTTATACAGGGATCAGTAGACATCCACCGACCCTAGCGGGGGAGCTTGAACTCCGCAAGGACCACGGGGGAAATAATCATTCCCACCCCGTCGGCTCCATGCGGGATATTCCAAATTGGACACATAGCCCTAAATTATGATGAAAATCAGGGATATTCAAGATGCGAAAACTGAAGGAACACAGAATTCTTGATGGTTTGTAGAACTTGAGGAGGTTACAGAAATAGGGAGGACAATGTCATGGGAGAATTGGAAAACAAAGAGGAGTTTAAAATAGAGGTATTGTTGGACCGGTGTAACACTTGATCAGAGTTAAGATATGAGCAGTGGTTTTGGATGATTATAATTTTTTGTAGGGTGGAAGATGAGAGGCTGGCCAAGCAACCATTGAAACAGTCAAGTCCAGAGGTAGCAAAGGCATGGATGATGGTTTCAGCAGCTGATGCGCTGGAGCAGAGACAGAGTCAAGTGATGTTATGGGGTTGGAAATAGGCAGTCTTAGCATTAGAGCAGATACATGATGAATCAGTATAACTCCATGTTGAACACTATTTGGAAGAAGCGCTGAGGGTAGAGAGAGTACAGAATAGACTCTGTGTGCGGTGATTCTATGTGCATCACGTAGAGTAGCTTGGTAGCAGCACTACTGACTGAGCTGGCTGAGTTCTGAAGGACATACCTGCAATAGCTGAAGGACTGGCCTTGTGGCAGGTGGTGAAGGAACCTACAAGGGGAAAAACCTACTTGACCAATCTATCTGTCTTTGACAGTATTGGTAGGAGCGACCACCACACGTCCCATCTTCACAGACACATTCTCCATCATGTTGGCAGAGTTTGATGATCAGCTATGATCATAATGGATGGCAGAGCAGGCTTGAAAGGCTGAATGGACTAATCCTGCTCCCATTTTCTATGTTTCTATATTGTGCGGCACTATTATCATGTTAAATGGGATAGATCCCGAACAAATCTAGCAGCTCAAAATTTGGCACCCACAGAGCACCGTGGGCCGTCAGCAACAGCAGAATTGTAGAGCACCACAATCTGTAAGCTCATGGCTTGGCAGGTTCCTCGCTCTGCCATACCTTCAAAGCAGGAGATCAACCCTGAATCAGTGAGAACCAGCACCAGTCACACCGAAAAATCAGGCGCCAACCTAGAGTAGCTAAATCATAGGATGACATGTTAAATATTGGAATTAGCATGCAGCAAGCATGATATAAATGAAGCTGAGAGTTTCTGCAACCAACAGATCAGATCCTGTCACATCTAGCATGGATGGTGGTCAATAATGACACAACAGATGCAGGGAGGAGGCTGATGCGACCATCAATTCACTCTGAGACACGAGTTGGAGTAAACTGTGGCTTTAATCGGCTTACAACTGAGCCTGCCTGCGACTATACTGAACTGAGGGCGGACTCGCAGGACCGCAGCACTTATACTTCCTGACAGCGGCGGAGCCAAGGGAGGAGCCCTGTATATGCTCCTCATCTCTCCCTGTGGGCAGAGCCACGCAACGGCTCACAGACAGAGCCCACAGGGACACAGTAATGTACAGTGTGAATTATAGTGGTTACACATTCACCACAGAGGCTTTATAAACATTAACATTTTCAATGATGGTGGATGTCAGTATGCATGTCATGTCAGTACAAAAAATAAGGGCCAGTCCAGTCCCACCTGCAGCAGGAAGCATGGCGGGTGGGGAACTTAACTTGGCGTGTGTCTGATAATCAGTTTCTCAACAGCGCTATGAACTTCTGTAATTAAGTTCTCAACATTTTAGAGTTGAGTCAGGTTTCCTGATGAACAATGTCAGGAAGTCCTTTTGCTTATATTAGCATGCCCATCAAAAGGCCAGGTCTTCAGAATTAAGTTCCCCTTCCAACTACGTTCCCTGCCAGTCAGAAATGAGAACATTGACACTTATAACTTTATATAAGTAGCATGTATCTGGTGAAGTTGACTTCTCCTATGACTTTGAAGTCAGTAGCTGCTGCTTTGGGACCACATCTTGATTGATATTGGGTGTCAGTAGGCCAAGCGGCATGAAGACTGAATGGGAGGCAGGACCAATGGGGAAGAGTGCAACAGAGGCTGGGCAGAGGAGGGAAGCTAAGCAGGGAAGGGTTGAGCAAAGATTAGATGGGGGAAGCTTGAAGCGGAGACTTTAATGGAGATAGGGGAGGGAGGCTAAGTGAGGAATGGTAGAAGGCTGACCTGGGGAGGAAGCTAGACTGCCTTGGCATGTTAAAAGTGTGTTTGAGGAAGAAAGACAGAGTGCTGGATTCTCCGTCAGTGGGATCCTCCGTTTAACTGGCAGGGCGCTGATTTCCCACCGGCATGGGAGCACCCACAATGGGAAACCTCATTGGCCAGAAAACGGGTGCAGCGGAACAGAGAATCCCTTGCAGACTGTCCTCGGAATGTGAAAACGGTGCCAGGGGAAGGAAGCAAGACTGTCCAGGGCTTATTTAGAAGGGTAAGCATGTTATGCAAGACTTGGTCCCAAAGTATGGCAGTGCTTCTGTGGGCACCGAGCATCATCGAAAGATGTGTCCAAAGGAAGTGATCTGTGAGTTCTTAAATTTGGTCCTGTCATAGGGAAAATGTTGAATGCATTTACTAAAGTTGATATAGCAGAGCACTTAAAAAATGTCACGGCAATCAGGCAGAGTCAACATAGTTTTGTGAAAGGGAAATCATTTAACCAATTAATTTGAATTCCATCAAGGAACTGCGTGCTGTTGATGAAGAGGAACTGAGGGATGTACTGTACTGTACTTAGATTTTCAGAAGGTATTTCATAAGGTGCCACATCAAAAGTTATTGTGGAAAATAAAAGCTCATGGTGTAAGGGGTAACACTGGCATGGATAGAAGATTGGCTCACAGGAAATGGCGAGTAGGCATAAATGCTTTTTTCCTGGTTGGCAGGATGCAACGAGTGGTCTACTATCAGGATCAGTGCTGGGGCCTCAACTCGTTACAATTTAGAAATGACTTGGATGAAGGGACAGAACGTAATGTTATTAAATTTGCTGAAGACACAAACATACGGAGGAAAGTAAGTTTGAAGAGGGCATAAGTAGGCTAGAAAGGGACATATTTTGGTCAGGTGAGTGGGCAAAGATCGGGCCAGTGGAGTATAATGTGGGAAAATGTAAAATTGTCTATTTTGGCAGGATGAATAAAAAATAAGCTTTTTATTGAAATGGTGAGAGATTGCAGAGCTCTGAGATGTAGAGGGATCTTTGTATTCTGGTGCATGAATCACAAAAGGCTAGGATGCAACTACAGCAAGTATTTGGAAAGCTAATAGAATGTTATAATTTATTGCAAGGGGAATTGTATATTAAAGTAGGGGACTTATGCTTCTGTTGCACAGGACCACATCTGGAGTATTGTGCACATTATTGGTCTCCTTATTTAAGGAAATATGTAAATGCATTGGAAACAATTCAGAGAGGGTTTGCGAAACTAATACCAGGAATGGGCAGGTTGTCTTATGAGGAAAGATTGAACAGGCTAGCTTTGTATCTACTGGAAACAGAAGATACTGAGGAGTCTTAACAGGGTGGATAAGGAGAGTGTTATGGGCCAGGAATTAGAGAACCCCAAAGTGTATCATGGAGTTCACCTGACCCACAACCTTTAATAGATTGTGGTATGGGGAGCACACGGCCCACTCTCCAGGTGTGGTAGAGCAGAAATGGAAAAGTATTTTTTAAAAACAATGTTTATTCTATGAACTCAAGTTAACCTTTTTAAAACATACAGTGAACATCTTAGCAACCATCAATTCAAATACAACTCCCAAAGAATGCAACACTAAGTAATCCTTAATAACTTCCCAAACAACATCCAGAAGACAAAAGAAACACCTTTTAACAGAAGCACATTAGGTTTACATTCACTGCTGAGAACATTTATAATTCTGAATTTAGCAAACGATCAAGAGATAGTCTTTTCATGGCAGAGAGATCAACAGTACACCTGCTCTGCCTGGCTTCAGCTCTAACACTGAAAACAAAACTAAAACACACCCTGCAGCCTGCTCAAAACCGAAAGTAAAAAGCTGACAGACAGCGCAGCTCCACCCACTCTCTGACATCACTGCAGTAATAAACACCCATTTCTTAAAGGTACTCTCACTACAGATATTTATATCCACACCCATTTATAAACAACCATTTCTTAAAGGTACTCTCACATGACACCTCCCCCCAAGAAAAAAAAATAAACCATCAACTTCAAGATGGTTTCATTTTTCACCTTTTCACTATCCTTGATATACTTTTAGAACATAGAACAGTACAGCACAGAACAGGCCCTTCGGCCCTCAATGTTGTGCCGAGCAATGATCACCCTACTCAAACCCACGTAGCCACCCTATACCCGTAACCCAACAACCCCCCCCCCCCCCCCCCCCAACAACCTTACTTTTTTTTAGGACACTACGGGCAATTTAGCATGGCCAATCCACCTAACCCGCACATCTTTGGACTGTGGGAGGAAACCGGAGCACCCGGAGGAAACCCACGCACACACGGGGAGGACGTGCAGACTCCACACAGACAGTGACCCAGCCGGGAACCGAACCTGGGACCCTGGAGCTGTGAAGCATTTATGCTAACCACCATGCTACCGTGCTGCTCCTAATTTACATTTTAAAAAAAAACACATGCAAACAGGTACAATAATATAGTCCATTTTTGTTCTTCTTCCTCTAACTGAAATCCTTCTCGATTGACAGTCTCTTCGAACAAGAAGCTCTCTGCACGATCCGTCCATTTCTCTACGCCTCAGCATTTCTCTTTAAAGTCAGATACTTTAGTTCAATTTGATCACAGAGCCCCTTGTAATTCTCCAACAGAGGAGCATTGGTTATCACAGCTATCAGGACGTCAAATGGCTGTTAAAAGTCCGCTGTCCACTGAAATTTTCGATGTTTCTTCAGCAAGTTCATCAGTGAAGCAATCACGCTACAAAACCTTTGCACAAATGTTCGATCAAATCCACTCATGCCAAGAAATTGCATTATTTCACTTTGTCTTGATAGTATCGGAAACTCCTCAATAACAGTTGGTTTCACATCCATGTGACCATTCGATCCTGTCCGTTTGTATGGCCAAGGAAAGTGACGGGCTTCTCCAAATTCACATTTGGCTAGATTTACCACCAAACCCGCCTCCTGAAGTCGATCAAATAACTCCATCAGATGTTTTAAATGTTCTTTTTATGTTTGGCTGAAAATTACCAGATCGTCGATGTATACCACACAATTGGGTAATCCTGAAACGACTTTTTAGCTAACCATTGAAATGTGGCTGGGGC
The DNA here is from genome assembly GCF_902713615.1 of Scyliorhinus canicula. Lineage (NCBI taxonomy): Eukaryota > Metazoa > Chordata > Chondrichthyes > Carcharhiniformes > Scyliorhinidae > Scyliorhinus > Scyliorhinus canicula. Next base: position 39,902,472 of record NC_052160.1, on the reverse strand, counting down.
GGTTTTCATGCCAAATGGCATAATTTTGAATTGGTATATACCATCTGGAGTCACAAAAGCTGAAATCTCCTTCTCCCTTTTTGATAAAGGTACCTGCCAGTAACTTTTAAGTAAATCCAGTTTGGAAATAAAAATTGATTATCCCACTTTCTCCATGCAATCCTCCAAACGTGGGAGAGGATAAGAGTCCGTTATTGTAACTGCATTAACCTTTCTATAGTCCACACACAACAGTTGGGTACCGTCTGGTTTAGGTACCATCACTATGGGTGAGCTCCATTGGCTGCAAACCATGTCACTCCCCACACACACATCCCAGTACACACATCACTCCCCACACACCATCCCAGTCCACACATCACTCCCCACACACCATCCCAGCCAACACATCACTCCCACACACACCATCCCAGCCCACACATCACTCCCCACACACACCATCCCAGCCCACACATCACTCCCCACACACACCATCCCAGTACACACATCACTCCCCACACACCATCCCAGTCCACACATCACTCCCCACACACACCATCCCAGTACACACATCACTCCCCACACACACCATCCCAGTACACACATCACTCCTAACACACACCATCCCAGTCCACACATCACTCCCCACACAGACCATCCCAGCCCACACATCACTCCCACACACACCATCCCAGCCCACACATCACTCCTCACACACACCATCCCACCCACACATCACTCCTCACATACACCATCCCAGCCCACACATGACTCCCCACACACACCATCCCAGTCCACACATCACTCCACATATACACCATACCAGCCAACACATCACTCCCCACACATACCATCCCAGACCACGCATCACTCCCCACACAGACCATCCCAGCCCACACATCACTCCCCACACACATCATCCCAGCCCACACATCATTCCCCACACACACCATCCCAGCCAACACATCACTCCCCACACACACCATCCCAGCCAACACATCACTCCCCACACACACCATCCCAGCCCACACATCACTCCCCACACACACCACCCCAGCCCACACATCACTCCCCACACACACCATCCCAGCTCACACATCACTCCCCACACACACCATCCCAGTACACACATCACTCCCCACACACACCATCCCAGCCCACGCATCACTCCCCACACACACCATCCCAGCCAACACATCACTCCCCACACACACCATCCCAGCCCACACATCACTCCCCACACACACCATCCCAGCCCACACATCACTCCCCACACACACCATCCCAGCCCACACATCACTCCCCACACACACCATCCCAGTACACACATCACTCCCCACACACACCATCCCAGCCCACGCATCACTCCCCACACACACCATCCCAGCCCACACATCACTCCCCACACACACCATTCCAGCCCACATATCACTCCCCAAACACACCATCCCAGCCCACACATCACTCCCCACACACACCATCCCAGCCCACACATCACTCCCACACACACCATCCCAGCCCACACATCACTCCCACACACACCATCCCAGCCCACACATCACTCCCCACACACACCATCCCAGCCCACATATCACTCCCCACACACACCATCCCAGCCCACACATCACTCCCCACACACACCATCCCAGCCCACGCATCACTCCCCACACACACCATCCCAGTATCACTCCCACACACACCATCCCGGCCCACACATCACTCCCCACACACACCATCCCAACCCACACATCACTCCCCACACACACCATCCCAGTACACACATCACTCCCCACACACACCATCCCAGCCCACGCATCACTCCCCACACACACCATCCCAGCCCACGCATCACTCCCCACACACACCATCCCAGCCCACACATCACTCCCCACACACACCACTCCAGCCCACGCATCACTCCCCACACACACCATCCCAGCCCACACATCACTCCCACACACACCATCCCAGCCCACACATCACTCCCCACACACACCATCCCAGCCCACACATCACTCCCACACACACCATCCCAGCCCACACATCACTCCTCACACACACCATCCCAGTCCACACATCACTCCTCACACATACCATCCCAGACCACGCATCACTCCCCACACAGACCATCCCAGCCCACACATCACTCCACATATACACCATCCCAGCCCACACATCACTCCCCACACACACCATCCCAGCCCACACATCACTCCTCACACACACCATCCCAGCCCAAACATCACTCCCCACACACACCATCCCAACCCACGCATCACTCCCCACACACACCATCCCAGTACACACATCACTCCCCACACACACCATCCCAGCCCATACATCACTCCCCACACACACCATCCCAGCCAACAAGATGGCAGTGAGCAGAGCGGTCCAAGATTTAACAGCGATGAGTTTGAGGCCCTATTGGACGTCGTGAGGAGAGGCAGGCCACCCTGCACCCCGGCCCAAGAAGGAGGCTGTCACCCGTTGCCATTCGCCATGCCTGGGCGTAGGTGGCAGAGGCAGTAAGCGCCATGAGTAACACCATCCGGACCAGCCTGCCGTGCTGTAAAAAACTGCACAATCCCCTCAGGGCGGCTGGGGTGAGTAGGCAGCACTGTGCCCCTGGCAGCAACCCCCGTCCCACACACCTGTAACCCTACCCCCCTCACCCGGTGGACAGCCGAATCCCCAAGCTGCACCCTTACCGACTGCCATGGCCAGGTGCCCTGGCCACTGAAGCCACGAGCAACCCGTCCCCTGGGCTGAATGTGTCAGACGGTCTAACACTGTTGTGTTTTCCGTTTCCTGTGACTGCGCAATGTGGAGGACGCAGCAGGCTGCCACGATGCGGGTGACCCTCCCAGCGCTATACAGGAGGACCCCACCAGAGTGGTCCAGGCACCTGAACCGCATGTTCTGGATGCACCACTCGATCACTCCCCTGGTTGCTGCATGGGTGTCATTGTCGCAGGTCCCCGCATCGGTCTGTGGCCTTCGAATAGGCGTCATTGGTCACGACTGCAGTGGGTGACAAGCCAACACCCAGCCGGGGGTATGCCTTGAAGTGGCTGGAAATCGTCCAGTGTGCCAGGATGAAGGTGTCGTGCAAGTAGAATTGGTAGAAACCTACCGTGTAAAGGCTACAACTGAAGTTCCCAGATTTCAATGTAAGATGTCTTACAACACCAGGTTAAAGTCCAACAGGTTTGTTTCAAACACGAGCTGCACTCCGAAAGCTAGTGATTTGCAACAAACCTGTTGGACTTTAACCTGGTGTTGTAAGACTTCTTACTGTGCTCACCCCAGTCCAACGCCGGCATCTCCACATCACAGATTTCAATGTAAAGGGCTATCACCTGAACCAGGCAGATATTTTCGAAACCTTGTGGTAAATTCCAATCAAAATATAGTCAACCTTTTGTATGTGTTAATACTGCAGTAACGCTATTTAGCAGCTATTACCGCCGGGCAAATAGCGTGAAAATTTGTCGCCTTAAATGAAAGGACAAAAGACCTGAATAATGTGTCAGATGTTCACACGCAAAACAGTCACAATCAGCAGGAGAGGCAATTTAATTAAACAACCAAACAACAGAGCCTTGATGATTCAGGGCTAGATTATTGAGATGCTATCTTGTCATTCTGGAACTCCCTGAGCAGAGATAAATCCCAAGCTCCCACTGTTTGAAGATCCCAGAAGAATACACTCCTCCGGTGACCAGATACGAATGTAACATCTGATAGCTGTAAAAGCCAGTACATTGTCGAGGGGAAGACTGAGGGAGGCAAAGGAGTCCAAAAGTGCAAAGCAAAAGGGGCATTTGGTGTACATGGCTGGAATATGTCCGAAGATCTTTATACTAAGATGGACGACTGGGCAAGAGACTCTTCCTTCCTCCTCCCCAATGTAATGGTACAGCGTGCAACCGGGTGCAGCAGGCCAGGGCTTCAATCAAGTGAATTTCCACCTCACTGAGTTCCAATACGATTTTGTGCTGGGGGATTAAGCGCACACACACACGCACACATTTTCTCTTGCTCTCTCTCACACACACACACATTCTCTCTTGCTCTCACACTCACACACACACATTCTCTCTTGCTCTCTCTCACACACACACACACACACACGCATTCTCTCTTGCTCTCACACTCACACACACACATTCTCTCTTGCTCTCTCTCACACACACACACACACACACATTCTCTCTTGCTCTCACACACACACACACATTCTCTCTTGCTCTCTCTCTCTCACACACACACACACACACACATTCTCTCTTGCTCTCTCTCACACACACACACATTCCTCTCTCTCTCCTCCCATGCACAAACACACATTCTCACTCATACACACACACACACACTGCTACATCTCTTACACAAGACCCAAATCTCTGACAAATCTGCCTCTCTCACTCTCTCACCACACCCACACTTCTCTCCCACTCCCTCCCACACCAGCTCCCACTCCCTCCCATATCGCACCAGCTCTCCATTGGTGCTAGTTATGCAATTACCTTTCCTATCCATGCTAATGTGTGCATAGCGGGGAGCTCATGGGACTCTGGCTATATCCCAGTATTGGGTCACCATTTTGAGCAGGTGGCCCGATACGGATGTCCAGCGGCTAGCCCCCCTCTTCCCCACTCCCCACAACCTAAATCCTGCCCCTCCCCACCTGCTGGCAAGGAGGGGAATCCACTCCCACTACCATGAGAATAACGGCCCGCCCCCACAGCACATATGCATGAGGGTGGCCAGACCACCTGCCCCATCAGAGGCCCGTGCCTGAAAGGTGAAGACCAAAGCCGGCAGTAGTGTGAAAGATCACTTCACTTTCACTTCCCCTTTCCTGACTTCTGCTGCCTCAGGCAAAAGTGTTCAAAGCAGCAGCTATTACAAGTGTCAGAGGCTTCCTCAAAAGCGCAGTACACTTCAAAGGGCTTGAAATCTCTTGACAGCCTTTGAAATGCAGATCTTCCATTCACTTGCATAAAACAATAGACTGCATAACACAGTGATTGACAGTTTTATTACTCCACAGACAGCTGCTTGGTGGATTGTTTATTGATTTTCTACCTTCATGTTGAATGCATCTCCATTACCCTGCTTTGATGCTGTCCACAATATTTATAAACACTCTTGCTATTATGGACAGCCCCTCACCACATCAAAAGCAGCTGAGTGCTTCGACTTTCTCTTGAAAAGCAGGAAGGACCTTTAATATCATAGAATTTAATAGAATTTACAGTGCAGAAGGAGGCCATTCGGCCCATCGCGTCTGCACCGGCTCTTGGAAAGAGCACCCTACCCAAGGTCAACACCTCCACCCTATCCCCATAACCCAGTAACCCCACCCAACACTAAGGGCAATTTATCATGGCCAATCCACCTAACCTGCATATCATTGTGACTGTGGGAGGAAACCGGAGCACCCGGAGGAAACCCACGCACACACAGGGAGAATGTGCAGACTCCGCACAGACAGTGACCCAAGCCGGAATCGATCCTGGGACCCTGGAGCTGTGAAGCGATTGTGCTATCCACAATGCTACCGTGGTGTTGTGGGCCAGGGTTTAGAGAACCCCAAAGTGTATTATGGAGTTCACCTGACCCACAACCTTTAAAAGATTGTGATGCGGAGAGCACATGGCCCACTCTACAGGTGTGGTACAGCAGAAATGGAAAGTATTTTTTTAAAGCAAAACAATGTTTATTCGATGAACTCAAGTTAACCTTTTTAAAACATACAGTGAACAACTTAGCAACCATTAATTCAAATACAACACCCAAAGACTACAGCACTAAGTAATCTGTAAGCTATCCTTTTTAACATCCAGAAGACTTAAGAAACCCCTTTTAACAGAAGCACATTAGGTTTACATTCACTACTGAGAACATTTATAATTCTGAATTCACCAAATGATCAAGAGATAGTCTTTTCATGGCAGAGAGACCAACAGTACACCCACTCTGTCTGGCTTCAGCTCCAATACTGAAAACAAAACTAAAACATACCCTGCAGCAAACAGCCTAAAACAAAAGTAAAAAGCTGACAGACAGCCCAGCTCCACCCACTCTTTGACATCACTGCAGTAATAAATACCCATTTCTTAAAGGTACTCTCACTAGATATTTATATACACACCCATTTATAAACACTAATTTCTTAAAGGTACTCTCACATGACCCCTCCCCCAAGAAAAAAAATAAACCATCAACTTCAAGATGGTTTCATTTTTCACCTTTTCACTATCCTTGAAGAAATGCACACAGTAAATATATTTTTTTGTTTAAAAAAAACATACGCAAACAGGTACAACTATATAGTCCATTTTCTGTTTATCCTCCTCCAACTGAAATCCTTCTCGATTGACAGTCACTTTGAACGAGAAGGTCCTTGCACGATCCGTCCATTTCTCTACACCTCGGCAATTCTCTTTAAAATCAGATACATTAGTTCAATCTGATCAGAAGAGTCCCTTGTAATTCTCCAAAACATGAGCATTGGTTATCACAGCTTTCAGGCCGTCAAATGCCTGTTGAAACTCTTCTGTCCACTGGAATTTGTTACGCTTCCTGAGCAAGTCCATCAGTGGAGCAAACACGTGACAAATATTTTTCACCAATGTTCAAACAAATCCACTCATGCCAAGAAATCACATTATTTCCCTTTGTCGCGAGGGTATTAAAAATTCCTCACAACTGTTGGTTTCACATCCCGTGGGACCATTCGACCCTGTCCGATTTTATGGCCAAGGAAAGTGACTTGGGCTATTCCAAATTCACCTTTGGCTAGGTTTATCACCAAACCCGCCTCCTGAAGTTGATCGAATAATTCCATCAGATGATGTTCTGTCCATGTCTGACTGAAAATTGCCAGATTGTCGATGTATTCTGCACAATTGGGTACTCCTGAAACAACGTTGTTAGTTCACCGTTGAAATGTGGCTGGGGCGTTTTTCATGACAAATGGCACAACTGTGAATTGGTATATAACATCTGGAGTCACAGAAGCTGAAATCTCTTTCGCCCTTTTGAATAAAGGTACCTGCCAGTAACTTTTAAGTAAATCCAATTTGGAAATAAAAGCTGTTTGTCCCACTTTGTCAATGCAATCCTCCAAACGTGGGATAGGATAAGAGTCTGTTCTTGTAACTGCATTAGCCGTTCTATAGTCCACACACAACAGTTGGGTACTGTCTGGTTTAGGTACCATCACTATGGATGAGCTCCATTGGCTGCAACCCACTTCAATTATGCAATTTTAAACCATATTCTCAATCTCTTTGTTAACCTGTGCCAATTTTAAAGGGTTACGTCTGTATGAATGTTGTTTGATTGGAACAGCATTTCCCACATCTACATCATGTATAGCCATTTTTGTACATCCCAATTTATCTTTACAAACTTGCCCATGTGATATTAATAATTCTTTCAGGTCAGTCCGTTTTTCCTCTGGAAGGTAACAACAATTTATCCCAATTTTTAAGAACATCCTCGTTTTCCAATTTAAATTGAGGTATGTCAAATTCACAGTCATCTGGATTTGGTTCATCACTTTGAGTTAGAATCATTAAAACCTCCTCCTCTCCTCTCCTTCCCTTTCAAAGTACCTTTTAAGCATATTCACATGACACACTCGTTGAGTCTTCTGTCTGGTGTTTTTACCACATAATTCACGTCACTTAATTTCATTTCAATCTGGTAAGGTCCACAAAACCTAGCTTTTAAAGGATCATCTACCACTGGTAATAACACTAAAACTTTATCTCCACTGGCAAAACGATTAACTTTGGATTTCTTGTCCGCTACCCGTTTTATCACATTTTGTGCAACTTTTAAATGTTGTCTAGCCAATGCTCTTTTTAATCATTCTCTAAAATTTGACACTTAATCCAATAATATAATTTCCGATTTCTCACTCACCAAATTCTCCTTAATCAATTTAAGTGGTCCTCTGACCTCATGGCCAAAAATTAGTTCAAAAGGACTAAATTTGGTTGACTCATTAGGTGCATAACTAATTGCAAACAGTACGAATGGAATTCCTTTATCCTAATCCTCTGGATAATCTTGACAATAAACCCTAAACATTGTCTTTAATGTCTGATGCCACCTTTCTAGCGCTCCCTGTGATTCTGGATGGTATGCAGTTGATTCAAATTGTTTTATTCCTAAGCTATTCATAACTTCTTTGAATAACCTTGAGGTAAAACTCGATCCTTGATCCGATTGTATTTCTGTGGGTAGTCCATATCTAGTAAAGAATTTAAGTAACTCCTCCACAATCTTTTAGCTGTAATATTACGTACTGGAACGGCCTCTGGAAACCTAGTAGCCACATCCATTATATTCAAAAGATATTGATTGCCACTTTTTGTTTTAGGAAGTGGTCCTACGCAATCAATTCGGACCCTTGTAAAAGGTTCCTCAAATGCTGGAATGGATATTAAGGGCGCTGATGTTATCACTGCTTGAGGTTTCCCCATCACTTGACATGTGTGACATGATTGACAAAATTTAACTACATCTTTATGTAGTCCAGGCCAATAAAAATGTTTTAATGGATTTTAGCTTGAATTTTCCTTATTCCCAAATGACCTCCCACTGGTACCTCATGTGCAACGAGCAACACCTCCTTTCTATACCCTACTGGCAATACTACCTATGAACTTCTTCCCACTTTTCATCTGCCTGCATATGTAAAAGTACCCATTTTCTCATCAAGACATCACTTTTACGGTAATAACACTCTGGTATACTCTCAGATTCCTCTTCCGTGTATGCTTTCTGATACATCCATTTTATTTCTACATCTTTTTGTTGTAACTTCACCAATTTTCCTGAACTAAAAATATCCGCCTCATCCTCCACCTGTTCTTGTTCTTTTTCAACCATCTGATCAAAAATAGTTTCTGATAATTGCAGTTGAACTTCATCTTCAGTCTTTGATTTCTCCTCTTGTCTTAACCTCTCACTTTGCGACCTTGTGACTACACAATCCGGAAAAATCCCAGGATATTCATCTTCAACACTTCAGTTGTCTGATTTTCCACTGGCTTATCAACCACAGTAGGCATCACTCCCACCAGCGATCCAGCTATATCATTACACAAGATATAGTGTATTCCTGGACAAGATAGTTTCTCTATTACTCCTACTAGCACTTCACCACTCTTCACTGGACTTTCCAACCTTACCTTATATAATTGAACACTATTCCTCTCACCCTGTATTCCACATATTATCACCTTTTCTGGCAACATTCTTCCCAAACCACGTAACTCCTCATCTCTTACCATTAAAGATTGACTAGCTCCCATATCTCGTAAAATTGTGACTTCTTTACCTACTCCTCCTGATACACGTGAGTAAACTTTACCCACACAAGTAAATTCTTCAAATAGATCTGGCACCTTCTTATCAATCACCTCTTGATCAGGCTGCACAATCTTTTGCACCTCCTTCGCTTCACTTGGGCTTTCCTGTACCACTTTAACAAACCCCACTGTCTTATCCTGTTTTACCACATCAGCCTTCCCAGTACTTTTCTTCAACCACCAACACTGTGACTTTACATGGTCTAGTTTATTACAGTGAAAACTCTTGAAATGTTTCATTTCTTTTCCACCATCCTGGATAATCTGAGGTACACACTCCTTATTATCTCCCATCAGATCACTTTTACCTTTACCACTTGAGTATTTCTCATGTCCCCAGTTTCTATCCCTCACAGGCTGAAACTGATGTTGGAAACCAAGCTTTGATCTATGAACTAATTCATAATCATCTGCCATTTCTGCTGCTAACTTCACAGTTTTAACCCTCTGCTCTTCCACATGAGTTCTCACTGCATCAGGAATTGAATTTTTAAACTCCTCCAAAAGTATAATTTCTCTGAGAGCTTTATACGTTTGATCTATTTTCAAAGCCCTTATCCACCTATCAAAATTACTCTGTTTGAGCCTTTCAAACTCCATGTATGTTTGACTAAATTCTTTCCTTAAATTTTTTAACCTTTTTCTGTAGGCACTAGTTCATATGCACCCAAGATGGATTTTTTCACCTCCTCATCCGACCCAGATACCTTCACGGTAGTGATGCAATCACTTCACCAGCTCGACTTACCAGCTTTGTTTGAATCAGTAAAATCCACATGTCCTGTGGCCATTTCATTTGTTTATCCACCTTCTCAAATGAAATGAAAAAGGCTTCCACCTCCTTCTCGTCAAACCTTGGTACTTTTTGGACATATTTAAATCGATCCTCAACAAGCCTTCAACTTTAATGCTTTTTCTCACTATCCTCATCACTATCATCCAACTGTACGTTTCCCTTTACATCTGCCAATTCTAACTGACTGTCGTGTTTCAAGGCCATTTTCTGAAGTTCAAACTCTCTCTCTTTATCTTTTTCCCTGATCCGTATCTCCCTTTCTCTTTCTTTTTATGCTGCTGGGGTTGTTCTTTCTTTTCTCCTTTCTTCTCTCTCCTTTTCTTTTTCCTCTCTCTTTCTCTTTCCCTTTCCTCTCTATCTCTTGCTCTTTCTTTTTCCGCTCTCTCCTTTAATTCTTTCTCGTGTTCCATTTCATTTGTCGCTGAATTTGTTGCCATTTCCAATGAGTCGAACTGTATCTCAGGCAACTTTAAATGCTTAGTGACCGCCATAATTACCTACGCTTTTCGCATTTTGTCTGGGAATGTTAACTGCAATGTTTTTGCCAAATCTAACAGTCTGCTTTTAGTCTCTGTCCGCAATGTACTGCGTGTGACCGTCTCCACCCCCAAAAACTTCAGAGCCTCTGAAAGAGCCATTGTCCACAACACACTCCCTACTTAAACTGAAATACCACACCTGAAAAGCAACCACAATATGCTCACACCTCACTAACTTTAAGTTCATAAAGTCAATCCAATAGATAGACTTTTATCCCGGATGAGCCCCCAACTTGTTATGGCCCAGGGTTTAGAGAACCCCAGAGTGTATCTTGGAGTTCACCTGACCCACAACTTTTAATAGATTGTGGTATGGGAGCACACGGGACCATTCTACAGGTGTGGTACAGTAGAAATGGAAAAGTATTTTTTAAAAGCAAAACAATGTTTATTCTATGAATTCAAGTTAAACTTTTTAAAGCATACAGCGGACATCTTAGCAACCATCAGTTCAAATACACCCCCCAAAGAATACAACACTAATTAATGATTAAGGTGTCCTTTTAACATCCATAAGACTTAAAAAGCCTTCAAAACAGAAAGACATCAGGCTTAACTTCACTGCTGAGGACATTTATAATTCTGAATTCACCAAATGATCAAGAGATAGTCTTTTGATGGCAGAGAGAACAGCAGTACACCTGCTCCGTCTGGCTTCAGCTCCAACACTGAAAACGAAACTAAAACACACGCTGCAGCAAGCAGCCTGAAACAAACGTCAAAAGCTGACAGACAGCCCGGATCCACCCACTCTCTGATATCACTGATAAACACCCATTTCTTAAAGGTACATTTCTTAAACACCCATTTCTTAAAGGTACTCTCACATGACACTATTTTCCATGTGACAGGGGACAGGAAGGCATCATACAGTCCTCTTGCCCTCGTATCTATTAAGGCCATAAAGTGTTCACCTGAAGGCATTTATCCACCTCTATTTTACATGTATTAGGGGAAGGCTAAGTAAAAGTGGGTTGCCCAACAGCTTTCACTGTGCAAGCTGTTGCTAGGTAGGAAGGGAGTTACCTCCTTTGGGGGTGTTGCATGAGCATATTGGAGACAACCCCCACCTTTAACCTTCCCCTTCTGGCTTCTCCAACCCGGCACTTCCAGCCCCCTTACTGGCGTTTACCAGCCATGCCTGTGCAATATCCGAGCCTTATCTTCAAGTTCAAGCTCAGTCCTTTTTCTTGCAGACTTCCTGTAGCCCTAACAATGGCTGCTGCTGGTACCGCAGAACTGTTGGCCAATCTGATTGGCCGGCAGCTCTCTAGTGTGGCTGTACTCCCAGATGGGTGTGGAAGTCCCACTTTGAGACAATTAAGGCTGCTCCTTGCATAATGTCGCTGAGGGACAGCCGGCTTCGGGTGGGTGAACTGACATTTTGGTTGGGAGGGAGGGGGGGGGGGGGGGTGGCGAAAAATACAGCGCTCCATAAAACCCAGCATGTATTTGCACAATCCACAACGCATTTGATTGCACCTGGGATTTGAGCGGAGGAGTGTTAAGCAGTTTTTTCTCTTTCCATGTTTTCTTATTTTCTTCAGTTGCATTACTTCAACTGATTCCTCTGATATTATTATGCTCCCAGCCGATTTCCTTCTGTGTGGAGTTGATTTAAGCAGATACCCCAGTGTATTGTGATGATACCAATTGATTCCCTTATTGATGCAGTTGGTTGCTTTGTTGTTACCCAATTTTTATTAATTTCATTGATGTGACTGAATCCTGGTAATGTAACATTAATGGTGCTTAATCCTTTTTGCTGAATGTTAATGGGACCCAACATCTTTGAGCAATGGCACAAGACGCAGAACTTCAGACATGCCCTCTGTGCAACAGAACCACAGGGGATAAGCCGTGAGCAGAATCCCTGGGTTTCCGTGGCCAATGAGTGACACAGCCATTCATTCTCCACTAGACACCATGAAGGGCTGATATTGCACTGCTGAACTTTTTTTTTTATCAGAACAACATATTGTCAGCGATGCAGAAGGAGAGTAATCTGCTATCTGAATACGGTACTTGATGAATCACATTGCAGTGTATTTGAAAGGAGCTCGCAAATCTTTATTCAATGAAGATGAAATATTTACTCGCAGGGAAATTACTTTTTCTGCCTGAACTGCACCAAACTGATATTCTCGACTTCAGTGCTTTTTTTTTTAACTTTTCAGCTTTGCTTCTCCCTTTTCAAGAGGTTATTATGCCGCAGGTTTTTTTTGTGGAAAATAATATTTTGAGATAAAGTGCATGAGTATTTTGAGACATGATGGCGAGTCAGAGTGTTGGCGACGTCGTGAACACCGTCGAGTTTCACGACGGCGCTAACGGGCCACCGGCAGCATCGATTCAGGGCCCGAAAAGGGGCCAGCAGCGGGGCCGCGAGAAACACAGTGGGCGTGGCGCCAGCACGACGCCCGGATGACGTGGCGCCTCGTCATTTTATGTGCACGCTCTGCGCACAGGCCCCGACATAGAGAGATGGCTGCGCCCCGCCGTGCCGCTCCCAGGTTCCGGGACAATGATCTGGAGACACTTCTGGACGCAGTGGAAGAGCGGAGGGTGATCCTGTGCCCAAGACGTGGCCATCGGCACCCGGACAACACAGTCAGGCGCAGCTGGCGTGATGTGGGCATTGCCGTTAGCGCTGTGGGGTACACCCCATGCTCGGGAGAGCAATGCCGCAAGAAGCTCCACGACCTCACAAGGGCAGCCAGGGTAAGTACCCCGAGAGTTCCCCGGGGACAAACCCCACACCTCCCTCCCCTCCCCCCCACCATGTGCCACGCGCCACCCCAGCCCACGCAGGAGGGGGGCACCATGTGCCACACGACCCACATGGGCACCACACCACCCTTACGAGCTGCAATGGCGTGGTGCCCAGTGCTCACCCCAAATCATAATGTTGCCAACATCTGCGCGTCTTGCTGCTGACCGCCTAACACTGATGCCTTCCCCCCGCAGGATAAGACAGCCCACAACCATCGTGAGCATGCAAGAACCGGAGGGGGTTCACCTGTTCTGCACCCCTTCACCGTCCATGAGCAGAGGGCTCTGGACTTCGCTGGGGGAGCCGCCATGCCAGATCGGAGGCGCAGGAACGAGTGAGCCTGTCACTCCCTCAGCCCTTCACCTCCCCCACCCCCTCACACTGCACCCCCTCATATTGCACCCCCTCACACTGCACCCCCTCACACTGCCCCCTCCACCCCCTCACACTGCCCCCTCCACCCTCTCACACCTGACTCTGTGTGTCTAATGATACATGCTTTATTGTGTAATCCAGGGCCAGCAGCCGATCGTCCTGGAACGTCTGGGAGAAGCCCCCGCCGTCCAGATTGACGTCCATCCGCCCACAGAGACGCATGCCAGGGAGCGGAAGGAAGACGGACAGGAGGGTCCTCTTCCATGGCCGGGGCACAGGAAGCGGACGCACAGAGGACCGACACAAACAACACTGGCGAATACAGGACGGATAGTCAGGAGACTGACGGCCATGAAACGGACGAAGAGAGGACGGCGTGCCAGGACAATGCCGGACAGAGGACAGTGACTCTGGACAGTGACGGACAGAGGACGGGGACTCTGGACAGTGACGCACAAAGGACGGGGACTCTGGACAGTGATGCACAGAGGACGGCCAAACAGATGATGGACAGACCGGACATGGCCCCTCACATGGGCTGGGGACATCTTTCGGTCCAAGGCTCGACCCAGGTGATCGCAGACCTGGGGTCCGATGAGGACATGCTGTCCGGTCTGTCCATCATCTGTTTGGCCATCCTCTGTGCGTCACTGCTGTCACCCACACCCTCCGCCATCGCAGATACACTCAACTCGGTTGGGCACATTAGTGATGAGGCTTCTGGGACACTGACTGGTGCGCACCACACAGCCGAGCCAGTACAGCAGGTGGAGATAGGAGAAGCCAAGGGGCTGGACTGTCGGAGGGCAGGCCAGGCCCAGCACTCAGCTGCCGCCCAGACGGTTCCCGGGTTCCTGGACGTAAGACCCACCCACAAACACGATGCGTTTGGAAACCCAGGGAGTGGACAATGGGATGATGGCCGCCTTCCAGCATCTGCAGACGCAGTTGGAGGAATCCATCTGCGTCCAGGAGCAGGGAGTGGTGCCGGTTATGGATGCCACCCAGGCCGACACTACACGGGTGGCGTCCGTGGTGGAGACAATGGAGGCAACTGTTTTGGCCATGGGTCAGGTTGAGCAAGGCGTGGGGCTTCATGTGCACATGTCATCTGTGGCCCAGGACAGGGCTACCCTCTCACAGGCAGCCATGTCCCAGAGCCAACTGGACGTTGCTGCTGCGCTCCGGGGTCTGGCCCAGTCTCAGCAGGCCATGGCCCAGTCTCAGCAGGCCATGGCCCAGTCTCAGCAGGCCATTGCTGAGAGCATTGGTGGCCTTGCGCATGTGCTGGATGATGTTGCACAAGCCCAGAGGGAGGTTGCACAGTCCCTGACAGGGATGGCGCACTCCATCGCTGCGAACGTTCAGACCCTGGTCGATGCCACAGCGGGCCTCCAGGACTGGCATCGCAAGGTGTCGGTGGTGTCACGGCGCTTGTCTCCACTCGCACCTCCGTCCCATAGTGAGGCCCGGGGGCCACCGGGGTCCCCGAGGGAGGAGGAGGTTCTAGGGCCCGTCCCGGTGACTCATGCAAGGGAGGTCCCGGAACACTCAGACTCCCCCCGTTCCATCCCTGGTGCATCTGGTGGGCAGCGGGCAGAACAGGGTGGCACCACGCCATCCAGCATGCCTGCCGAGCAGCCTGACCCATCCGAGCCGGGCTGCCCCAGGAAACGTGCGCCGACGGGGAGCCAAGTCGCAGGGCAGGAATCTCAGCAGTCCGACTCCACTCCTGCTGTACCGTCTGCGGAAACACCAAGGCCTAGTTGTAAGGCCCGCAAGGCAAAGAAGTTTGAAACGTATTAAGTTGGCACGGGTGCAGGGCACAGCTTAGTTAGAGGAGCGAGGGCACTTGTATGTGAATGTCACGATTAAAGTCACTATTAGACCAAACCTAGATGCCTCTGTGCTATGTCCGGTGCCTGAGGGGTCGTGAAGGGGACCGAGTGGCGCTGGGATCGAAGTTCGGTAGAACGGTAAAGCCGGGTGTGTGTACCCCCCCCCCCCAACACCCCATCGTCCTCACAACACCGACGCCAGCTATCCCACAAGGCCATGTGATGGAGTGTCTGTGACGCATATAGGGACCACCCAGGTGGGGGGTGTAGCTGTGGCCATGAGTCAGACATTGTCTAACGATCTCGGAGCTCACAGCTCATCGCAGAGCGGGTTGTCATCATTCAACATGGCACTGATCACACCCGCTTACACAAGCAATTGTGTGGGACCATCCCATTGTGCCGCAGGTGTAAGGTGCTGTGAAAGTGGTGGTGTGGGAGCTAGGGTTGTCAGATGGTGCGGGAGTTGGGGGAGGTGGGGGGTGCTGGGTGGTGCGTTTGGGCGGAACGGTGGTGCAGGTACTTTACTCAGCGATGCCCTCCCCCTAGTTGGTGAAACGTGCGGCTATCAACACCTTGCGTGCTCGTTCGCCAAGCCGGTGGCGTTGTGCAGCCTCCCAGCCAAATCCAGCCCCCATGTCGCGTCTGTGCCTCCCCCCTCCCCATCCTCCTCCTCCTCCTCATGTGCAGATGCGTCGCCCTCATCGGGCTCTCCCTGTGCCTCCTCCTGCAGGACATTGCCCCTCTGCTGGGCTATGTTGTGCAGGACGCAGCAGACAACAACTATGCGGCCGAGCCTCTCTGAATGGTACAGGAGGGCCCCTCCAGAATGGCCCAGGCACCTGAAGCGCATCTTCAAGAGGCCAACGCACCTCTCGACAACACCCCTGGTTGCTGCATGGACCTCATTGTAGCGGGTCTCCACGTTGCTCTGTGACCTCCGTATAGGCGTCATCAGCCACGACCGCAACGGCTAACCCCTGTCGCCCAGCATCCAGCCCCTCAGCCGCGGTGGGAGGGGGGGGGGGGGGGTCCCTCGAACATGGCGGGGATGAAGGATTGCGCCAGTATAAAGGCATCATGTCAGGGTACTGGGCGCACACGTGCATGATCTTCATGCGGTGGTCACAGACTACCTAAATGTTCATGGAGTAGGTCCCGTTTCTGTTCATGAACATGTCCCTGTTCTCCGATGGTGGATAAATGGCAACGGGCACCCCATCAATCACCCCCTGGACCATTGGTATCCTGCCCATGGAGGCGAATCCCGCTGCCCGGGCATCCTGGTGTGCGCGGTCCTCTGGAAACTGGATGTACCGGTCGGCGATGGCATACAGGGCGTCGGTTATTGACCCTTCCCAGAGATGGTCTCCGTCAGCTGGGTGTTGCGGCATCTGTGGGGGGGAGCTGGGCGCAACCGAGGTCAAGGTGTGCGGCCGCGCGGGATGGTGGCGCCAGTGGCCTTTGCCCATCAGCATGACCTCAACTTGCAGGCATGGCTTCACCACCGTCCCGCCATGGCAGGCAGGCTGGCATGTCACTCCCATGGAAAACCCTCCCCCCTGCCCCCCTCCCCCCCTCCCCGTAACATGGAGGCCCCCTGCCCTGACCCCCTCCCCCCCCCCCCGAACATGACTGCCCCCTTTGTGCCCCCGTCTTCCTCCTTCCCTCTTCCCCCCCCCCTCCGCCAGCACCGGCCGTGGACGCCACAACATGCTGCCTCCAAAAACACCAGCCGTTCACCTCCTCACTCCCCATCTGACTGACGAATTTAGTTTTCAGGGGTGAACCGCGACGGTGTGACATGGGGTCATGCCCTCGGGACTTCGGCCTATTAGGGCCTCCGAATCACAAGACTTAGCACCTCGGGCGATTCTCCGCGCTGACGTCGTTTTCGCCGGTTGGGAGATAGGCGGACCTGCGTCAGACCGGCTTCGCTCGAAAATCCGACGCGATTGCCGATTCTGCCAAACAGCGCGGCATGAGAGAATCCCACCCCCAGGTGTGGTGAGTGCAGCATGATTGGGGATACACCAGTGACTTTGAACATTACAGAGGCCAGATTTTTACAGTCTGGGAGACTGCAGTCCTTTGAAAATGGCTAATGGAACTGTTGTGTTCTGCTTCTTCATGTAGCATAAGCTGCTTCCTTGATGTATACTCTGACAAAGGAAGGTTCAGACTTGGAGATGGTTTAACACATTTATTGAACAGTTAACAATTCTCCTACTTGAGTTCGACTCTCTTGCTCATCTTGCTATAGTAACTCAATCTAACTAACAAGTCTGCTCTAATCCATGCGGTGGGTGTGATACTTCCTGATCTGCCCCTGCCTTTCTGAGTGTCGCCAATGGAAAAGAGAAAGAGCATGTGTGCCCTGTCCTTTTATATAGGTAGCCCCCTTGTGGTAGTGTCACCTCTGGGTGTCTTGACTGCCCATTGGTCGTGTCCTATCTTACTGACCTATTGGTTGAATGTCTGTGTGTCATGATGTCTCTGGTGCTCCCTCTAGTGTTTATTTCGTCTTAGTGTATTTGCATTAACCCCTGGTGTATTTACAGTGATGCATATCACCACAGGAACCTGGGTCCAAAAAGACAGTCCCCATTTCCAGCAGATCTCATTTGCACTCGCAGGGGGAAGAATGTGAAGCACAAATCAACTGGGCTATTTAAACTCCTTGTTTAGATAAAGCAGATCCAAAAGTTGATCGAGGAACGACATCAAATCGCAGTGTTGTGTACTGCATGACTTTATGTTGGAGATGTAAATGCTTTTGAAGGGCGAATAAGGAATATTGAAGTATCAAGTTGTCAAGTGATTTAAATCCCCTGCCCTTTAAGATTTTAAAGAACAACTGACTGCCTTTGTCTCAGAGAACAAAAAAGACGGCTCTAGCTGTTACAATAGATGCTTGTTAAAATAATCATTAAGTGCTTTCAATATAACAGTATTACTGCTTGGCTCCTTTCACAAGCTGTCATTATCATGGTATGGGAGAGGGGTTGTAGGTTCACAGTTGATTAACAGCTCAAAAATGTTATTAAAAGATTAGCCATCTTTATAAATTATGGAGTTCTGAATAGTGATGGGGGCATAGGTTGGCAAGAATTAGCTCTAAGTTGGCATAGATGCTATAAAGGGTCATGGGGATGAGTTACAGGTTATGAGTTGGCATGGGGCATATGAGAGGACATTGGGGGGTGAGTGGGCTGCATGGGTTGGAGCATGGCGAGTGAATAAGTAGGTTAAAAGGGTGTGAGGGGTAAGAGCAAGAGGGCCTCATAGTTAACAAAACAACTGGGACAAAGTTTCTGAGGCAGACTTTTAACCAGCCCACCTCAGCACTTGGCAGGTCCTGTGGCTACCTCCAGTCTGTGTCATGGAGCCATGGCCTGAATCTATCCCGCATCCAGCAGCCCAGAATGGAAATCAGGCACTTTTTCCAAAGGTGGGTGCCCCGAGCCAGGAAACTTCCCAACTAAAGCTACCTGCCTCTAAGATGAAAACCAAATGCTCTCTGCCACTGGGAATTTTGGCACCTCATGCCTCGATTTCTTCAAGTCTAATTGATAGAGATTGATTGTTATGCTAATCACCAACTCCATTGCCATTATATCATAGTAAGAAGTCTTACAACACCAGGTTAAAGTCCAACAGGTTTGTTTCAAACACGAGCCTGTTTCAAACCTATTGGACTTTAACCTGGTGTTGTAAGACTTCTTACGGTGCTCACCCCAGTCCAACGCCGGCATCTCCACATCATTATACCATAGAACTAGCAGGATGGTTGAAGGTAAACTTGATGGACATTGACATTTTTGCTTCTAGTAACTGTGTGTCCTAATTCATCCTTGAATTTTTCTGAATGGATTGTAGCCTGCTATAATGTTTTGTAATTGAGAATCATTGCTTATTTTGAAGTACTTCTTTCCATTTTTCTCCATACTACCTTAGTGGTATTGGGATATAGTTCCATGTCAGCTGGGCACACCTCAGTATCTCACATAAGTGCAACATACATCCATCAGGAGGATGGGTATTTGAAGAGATAGCAGTCAGGGTAATGAGGATAATTGCCATACCCCAGTGTTACTTTGGCTGAGATTAATTAATTCAGTCTCGGCTGTGGCTCAGTTGGCAGCACTATCACTTCTGAGTCACAGGGGGCTGGATTCTCTGCACCCCGACACCGAAATCACTCTAGCACCGGGGCAGAGAATCTAGTTTTCTGCATGGAATTTGGATTGGCAGCGGTTCCTCGATTCTCCGGCCCCCAAAAGCTCCGTACTCGGGTAGTACGGCGTGCACAGTATCACCCACCTGTGGCCGTTGCTTGAGGCCAGCCCACTATTCTCTGCCACCAATCGGCCGAAGTACCGACGGCGTATTTCTAACATTATCTCAACCGTTCGGGAAACTCGCGAGGCAGCTGCGGTCTCAGTTCTCGGCCGGCATGGTCAGAGGGCAGGGGGGGCCTCATGCGGGACTGTCCCTTTATTGTGCGGGCGGTCGGGGTTGGGTGTGTGGCCAATCGGGGACACTATTTCCACGGTCCAGCTCCGCGGTCTGAGTCCGCCATGGAGCACGGCATGGCCGCTGGACGCTGCCGCCATGCACATGCGCAGCCTCTTACCCGGAGGTGCAGGAGGGCGTATCTGCAGCTGGAGCTGCAAGGACCATGATGGTTCCCTGCTAGCCCCCTGCAAGGCTGTGAATCTGTGGCCTTTTGATGCCAGTTTTTCTGCCGTAAAAGGCCACAGTTTTCATGATGGCGCGGGGACACAGTCCCTGAAATGGAGAATCCAGCCCAGGGTTTTTGGTTCAAGTCCGATTCCAGAATCTTAAGCACGAATTCTAGACAAGACTCCAGCGCAATACCGAGGAAGTACTGCAATGTTGGGAGGTGCAGTCTTTCAGATGAGATGTTCAATCAGGGCCCTGTTTCTGAGGTGGACATAACATTCTCAGTGTATGAATTTAAAGACTGAAAGAAAGGCCCAGGGTTGGGGCAGCCCAAAGCAAGAGACCTGGGATCAGAGAATTAATCTGAACCAAAGAGGAGAGAGAGAAAAAATCACCAAACAAGTCAGTGCACAAGGAGTAACGCAGGGTGAGTATACTGGATAAACCTTTAATCTAAATTAATCAACTACAAAAGACTAGATCAATTAATTAGGACAAAAACTAAAACCAATTTGATAATTTATCATGCAATTACAATGTTCAATTAGTTAACTACATCAATAGGATAAAGTTTAAAATTAAAAAGCACAGAACAGTGACACTGAAGGTTTTTGAATTTTTCAGTAAATTAAAGTTAGAGGTATATAGATAACCAACGTGACACTATCTTGAGGGAAGCAGCTGGTTTGTGTGTAGCTGGTGGGTGTTTATTTCAGACTTTTTTAACTCAATTAATAGCCTAATAAGTTGAGGCACAGTCAGGGCACATCAGTCCCAGATCAGTACACAGCCTGTTCCAGGGAGGAACTGCAGAATGCTGGCCCATTACAAGTACAGGAGGCACAGTCAGCTGGAGTAGCTCATGTTCTGGGTTTGTAGCTGGTTGTAACTGTGGTGCATCTGCAAAGCTGAGAGTTTTGTGGGGAGCACAATTCTGGATACGGTCACTCTGCAGCTTTAAAGTGTTGCAGGCAGAGCAGGAATTGGCGACCTCCAGGTAGTCTAGGAAGGCCAGGTAGATGGTACAGAGTGTCTCTCGCTCTCAACCAGTTTTCAGTTCCAAACACTGGCAAGAGTGATGGTTCCACTGGGCAGTGTGGCCAGTTCCAAGTACAAAGCTGCCTCAGCTGTGAGGAGGAATGTTGGGAAAGCAATACTGATTTGGGATTATATACTTGGCGGAATAGACAAGTGTTTCTGTTGCCACTAATGTGAATCCAGGATGCTAATGCCCTCCCTCCTAGGCATCATCTCTCCAGCATCCAGGATGCTATATTGCCTCCCTTGTGCCAAGGTTAAGGATGACACTGACCAGCTGCAAGGCACTGAGGGGGAAGGGTAAATCCATATCATTGTCAATAATATTGATAGAAAGAGGGGTGAGGTCCCACAGATTTTAAGGAGCAAGGAAATAAACTAGTAAGCAGGTCTCAAAGATCACAATCTGCAGGTTCCTCCTGGGGCTACAGACTAGTGAGTATAAAAACAGGAACATAGAGAAATGAATGTGTGGTTGGAGAGATGATGCCTAGGAGGGAGGGCATTAGATTCTTGGGACATTGAGAGCATTTCTGTGGAGATAGGACCTGGACAGGTCAGACACGTTGCACCCCACCAAATCCAGACCAATGTCCTCACGGGCCGATTTGCAAGTGGGCAGGTTTTAAATTAACTTGTCAGAGGGGTGGGAAACCAGAATGTAACATTAGAGAGGGGAAAAAAAAACTTCAAAAGACTTGGGCAGACAGATAGCACGAGAGTAAGAAATAGTTAGATATTAGGTGGGGCCAGAATAACCGAGAATGCAATAAACTCTAAATTGGGTTCCCAGTGAATATATGCGAACACCAGGAGCATGCAAAGGAAGGTTGGTGAGCTGTAGGTAAAGACACCTACATCAGGATATGGTGCCATGTCAATATCAGGGACCTGACTCAAAGAAAGGACTGACTACTAAATGAAACAAAAGGGGAGGGTGTATGATGCAATTCAGGTAGTTCTCAAGTGGAACCAGGTCAAATGAAAAGGTAGGTGAAGAGGAAAATAACACTGAGAGAAAGAATGAGAATAGAATAAGAGAAAGAATGAGAATAGAATACCTATCAATATGAAAGGGAAACCAGCATGTAAATAGTAAGCAGCGGACAAGATGTGGTGTGGATAATATCAAGGAGAAGGAGGATGTTATATGCTTGGAGACGCAGGCAAGGCTAGAATACGTAATGAGTTCTTTGTATTCATGTTTACTAAGGAAGAAAATTTATCAAAATACTGGTAGAAGCAGAGATTTGGAGATAATGCGAAATTTGAAAGGGAAGGTGGTACTGGAAAGGCAGGCTTTGCTTAGGATAGATAAGCCACCTGATCCAGATGGCTTGCATTCCAGATTATTAAAGGATGTGGGGATTAAGATATAAGGATTTGCCCTTGATTTGCTCATTAAATTTTCCCTTGATATGGGGGAGGTGCTAGAGAATTGGAGAGTGGCAAGTGCGTGATCCTTATTCAAAAAGAAATGCAAGGACAGTCCTAGCAACTACAGGCCAATTAGTCTAACATCAGTGCTGGGTAAGGTTTTGGAAACCTTAATCCGGGAACATTATCGCGCACTTGGAGCAGTTTGAGTTAATTAAAGAGTGCAAACTAGTATTTGTAAAAGGCAGATCTAACCAAAAAAACCAATCAAATTGACTCCTTGATGAAGTAACTAAGGTTGATGAAGGCAATACGGTGGATGTTGTTGATATGGATTTTCAGGAAGTATTTGACAAGGTGAATTTAAAAGGCAGGTGAACAAAATTGACCCTTATGGAACAAGAGGGCCAGCATGTAATTGGATAAAATTCAATTCCGGCCTCAGGTGACTCTCTGTGTGGAGCTTGCACTTTCTCCTCATGTCTGAAAGTTAGGTGGATTTGCCATGATAAATTGCCCCTTTAGTGTCCAAAAAGATTGGTTGGAGACATGGGCTTAAGTAGGGTGTCTTTCCAAGGGTCGGTGCAGATGGGCCGAATGGCCTCTTTCTGCACTATAAGGGATTCTATGATTCTATATCACACAAATATCTTCCACCTGATCCACTGTTGAGGATTTGTTTTGGATTGTGCTTTGTCTGGTTCCTCTCCACTGATCTTGACGGCCTGGGTGACCCTGTCAATGACATCGCTGTCGGGATCAATGGAACACTCAATCCTCTCCACCACGGCAAGGTGGCAATACATGGAGAGGGGTGGGAGAAGTAATATAGACTTAATGATTCAATTTAAAGAGTTTGCAGGAACAGAAGGACTTGGGGGTGGATATACATCAATCCATGAAGTTGGCAGGACATATTGAGAGATTGGGAGAATGATTAACAAAGCATATGGGATCTTGGGCTTCATCAGTTGAAGCATTTGGTACAAAACCAGGAAAGTTCTACTTAACCTTTATAAGGCTCTGATAAACTGCAATTAAGTTGAGCATCTAGCTTTGGTCACCACACTTGGTGAAAACTATGAAGGTCCAGGCGAGGGTGCCGAGGAGCTTTACCAGCATAGTTCCAGTGATGGATGGGGGACATTTAGCTACAAGGTTAGGTTGGAAAGGCTGGGGCTTCTTGAAGCAAAGGAAATTGAGGGGAGATTTAATAGAGGTGTACAAGATTATGACCGGCTTATTTCAGGTAGACAAGGAAAAACTCTTCCCATTAGTTGATTGTACAAGAATTAGGGGACAGAGATATAAGGGGCGGGATTCTCCCCTACCCGCCGGGGCTGGAGGTCCCGGCGGCGAGGAGTGGCATGAACCACTCCGGCGTCGGGCCGCCCTGAAGGTGCGGAATCCACTGCACCTTCAGGGGCTAGGCTGGCGCCGGCGGGGTTGGCACTGTGCCAACCAGCATGGAAGGGGCTTGGCGCCACACCAACCAGCGCCGAAGGGCCTCCGCCGGCCGGCGCGAGTTGGCGCATGCGCGGGAGTGCCAGCGTGTGCTGGTGTCATCCCGCGCATGCGCAGGGGGGTTTGTCTCCGCACCGGTCATGGCAGAGGTCCACAGCAGCCGGTGCGGAGGGAAAGAGTGCCCCCACGGCAGGACCGGCCTAAAATGGGCGGCCGCTTGGCGCATCAAGGTCCAGAGAATCGCCGGGGGGGACCTTTGTTTGAGTCCTGAAGTAATAAATAAAAAGTGTGGATACATTTGGCCATTGACTCCACGGGTACAGCACAGTGATGCGGGAACATCACACTCATGAGGAGGTGGCAGAAGCAGAGAGGTCCCAAGGTGCCGACAGTGGGAATACCGCTGGAGACCAAGACGATAAGGAGTCAGAGGCAGATAACAAGCCTCTGGTGACATCGATCAGGTGACAGATGCAGGATGTCCAGCGGGATGTGCAGCGAGATCTGGAAGAGATCTGAGTGTCTATGTGCCATGTTCTCTGTCATGGAGGGGTCCATGCAAAGCACGAATACTCTGTTGATTCTAAGTACTGAGTGCGCAGCCTCCTCCAATGAGAGAGTGGCGAAATACATAAGAAGCTGCTTTAGGAACAGACTCGAGAGTTCCAAAAGTTGCGCTTAGGCGTGCAATCCAATTGGCTGTGACCTCAGAAGACCACTGTCAGTGTGAGAGATGGATGAGGCACCTCGTCTCTCTGATGGGTGCCTGTCCATCAGTGGTGAGCAGGGAGAGGCAAACGTTCCTCACATTGGCAGACGAGCCGACTGCCATCTGTGGGCCTCTCTCAGGGCGCTCTGGATGACGGCACCAGCTCCTCCGCCCCTCTTCCAGTGGCTACTGCATGTGATGATGCCACAATGACCGAGGAGTTCCCAGTCATGGCCGCCCGCCAGAGGATTACCGCCAAGATCATCACGGTCACCAGGAAAGCAAAGTCAGGAGGCTGCCTCCAATGCTTGTGCCAGTGTGGAGGAGGATGAAAGAGGGGGTGCACTAAGACCCAGCACACACACACACACACAAATTGAAGGCACCATCAGCACAATAGAAGTTTGTCATGGGTGACATTTCCATTTATTAATTTGGAATTTGAGTTTGGTTCGGTTTGGCAATATTGTATGATCTTTGTTTGTTCATTTACAACATAAGCATTTATTTTGTGTTAACGGGTTGAGTTGGCTTGATGCTTGCAATAGGTGTCAGATGCAGCACAGGCTTTAATGTATTGTGTGCTGCTCGACTTTTAGGTTGGTAGAGCATATCATGATTTATTGTGAAGGAAAGAGTGCCATTGACATGAGGATTTAGCGATGCCTTAAATCAAGGCATCCTTAGTGCCCCACCCTCCCTCGGGTTTCCTCTCTTCTGCCCCTCCATGCTCCCACCCTGTGCCTCCCATCACTGGAACCATCCTCCCTGGCTGGTGGAGCTGCCTCTCTTTCCTCAGCCTCCATTAGGTCCTCCCTTACCAGTCCAGGACGCAGCATGCCATGCTTATAAGGGAGACACGCTCTGAAGAATACTGCAATGTGCTCCCTGCTCAGTCCAGGCATCTGAAGGGTATCTATGATCTTCTCCACCACTGCCCTTGTGAAGGTATGACTCCTATTGTATCTCTCCTCCGTCCCTGCTCTTCAGTGCCAGAGTGGGGTCATAAGCCATGTTTTCAAGGGCTAGCTCTCAACTTTCAGGAGCCATTCAACCAATCATGCAGAAGCCACTAACAGACTTAGTATCTGTGAATGCCGCAAGATGCAAGCTTCATGTGAGCTGCCAGGGTAACAGGCACAGACTTGAAGAATCCTGTCTTCACAGATGATCTGCCCATTCATTGAGTGCAAGCCTTTTCACAGTTTTCATGAAAGCTCCCAGCTCACCTACTGGTGCCTTTTGATGGTCACGTGGTCAGGTCACGTGTGCAATCTATTACACCCTGGATGCGGGGTAACTCGGCAATCGTGGCAAGGCATCTGGATCTCCATCTAGATGGCCTTATCTGTCCGGTAGAGGATAAATGTGCGAACGTGTCTGAAGATGGCTTCAGTTACAAGGTTGATGCAGCTCTGTGCAGTTGATTGAAACACTTCACACAGATTGCCCACTGAGCTCTAGAAAGAACTGGGAGAGTAGCAGTTGAGGACCACTATGATCTTCAAAACCACTGGCATGGGGTGTCCACCCACACGGTGGAAGGCGATTTCCAGCCCATTCATTGGGCATATTGCTGTCACTGTGGCCCTGGAGAAGTGGAGCCTCCTGCAACACTGGACCTCTGATAATTGGGGGTAGTTGGAGCACTGCCTGTAGATTAGCTGTTGGGTAATGGCGCCTTCTGCAGACCCTACCGTCTTGACCTCCTTGCTGGTCCTACACAAGTCAGCGTCTGCTGCACGTCTCAAAAGGTCTCTCCTTGGGACGGTGCTTGCCCTTACGTGATCTCTTATCCCTTCTGACCTTCTCTTCCCCTTTGGAGGAGGTGTCACAATCTGACTACGTTATCCTGTATTACAATCCTGGACCCCAGCAGTGGCTAGGCTACCGAACCAATACTCCAATATTTTATTTTAATTTTGCAAGACTGTGAGGAAAGGATACCTCGCTCCAGGAGTGATTTCTAGAAGAAATAGGGATATGGCACATTAAAACAGAACTTTATTACAAGGCACAATAGTTAAATATTTAACATTACACCCAAAAATAGCTTACAATTACCCATTGAACAATACTACCCAATACATTGAATACAATATCCTTAATTACTATCTCTATTCACAATTAAATAACAGGAAAATAGACCACCTCAGCTCTCAATCCAGCTTAATTACCAATGGCACAGAGCAGTACTTGCTTTACAGAGTTATTCTTTGAGAAAGAGATCTCTTGACGTTGCTTTATAGAACAGATCAGACTACAGTCTGAACCCCTGTGGAAACTCTGGCTGGATGCCTTCAACAGCTGTTTCAACTGGCTTGTTTCAGCTCCCCCTTTTTCCTCAGACAAGTCTACACTGCTTTAAATACAGTTAGTCTCTTTTAATTAACTTACAGTGAGAACAAACTGCCTTACTTGGTCTTAACTTCAGCCAGATCAGAACTCAACTGAAGGTGCTCACTCAAAATGCCTGATGCCTCAGCTCCACCCAGCAATTGCATCATCCCACCAAGCTGAAAATGAATTAACTCCCCACGGAATCCCGTTAATCAAAACAAAATTGCATTAGCCCAAGCTTGTTATGATGGTTAATTGCACCTCAGGCTGCTAAAAGCTTTGTTGCTTTCAAACCAAGATTCTTTTAAAAACTTGACTGCAGCAGTCAAGCACACTCTAACCCAAAACTTTTACTTCACCGAATACTTATAATCCAATATATTAAAATCCTACATGCATTCCCTGTGACTTGCAAATTAGGGTGCACTGTATTCCAATCAAAAGAAAATCTGGCACAATGCTATTGACACAGCAT
Organism: Scyliorhinus canicula; assembly: GCF_902713615.1. NCBI lineage: Eukaryota > Metazoa > Chordata > Chondrichthyes > Carcharhiniformes > Scyliorhinidae > Scyliorhinus > Scyliorhinus canicula. The sequence goes on along the minus strand of NC_052160.1, from coordinate 39,874,685 downwards.
CAAACTCACAATGAAGCAATGTGCTCCGGGGGTTGGGTGGGGAGCGGGTCTTTTTATTCTGCGCTTTGACGGGAAGTAAATTCTAATTTGTTGCTCCCCCAGTCGTGCAATAAGTGCAACCTAAAATTGTGTTCTGTTGGCTTGCTAATGGCCTAAATTCATGGAATCATAGAATCCTGTAAAGGAGGCCATTCGGTCCATGAAGTCTGCACTGACCCTCCGAAAGAGCACTCTACCTAGTCCCACTCCACCACCTTATCCCCATAACCTAACCTTTGAACATTAAGGAACAATTTAGCATGGCCAATCCACCTAACCTGCACATTTCTGGACTGTGGGAGGAAACCAGAGCAGCGGGCAGAAACCCACACAGACACGGGGAGAACATACAAACTCCACACAATCACCCAGGGCTGCAATTTAACCCGGGTCCTTGACACTGAGGTAGCAGTGCTAAACACTGTGCCGCCATGCCGCCCTTGTATTGTTGGCGGGCACAGATCCTCAATATTGCACACATGCGCGATAATGTCAGGACCCATGCCTGATGTCATTTGATGCTATTTATCTTTGGTCAGATCGAACATGTACCTGACCTCTCTGAATGAAAACTCAGGCCCTGGATATTAGGGGCTAGAGTCTACGATTCTGAGGATATTTCCCCACGCCGGTGTGGGAACGGTGGCATTTTATGATCGAACATTCGGCGCAAAACGACCATCGATACACCGTTTGGCTGGGGGCTCGCATGCCGATACGGTCCGGAGAATTGCTGCATCCGTGGCCGTGCATGCGCAGGGCGGCGGCCTGCAGCGGCTACACCGTGCAACGTGGTGCCGCCCGCGTGCAGACCCGGCCTGCAAAGTAGTGCCCCCCCTTTGGCCAGCTGGTGAGCCCTGGACCACCCCCCAACAGTGCCCCCAGCCCCTGACTCAATGTCCCCCCTGCCCGTGAATCGGCCTTCCCCCGATTGTGGCGGTGCTGGACTGCCGCTACCACACCGAGTTCCCGATGGATGATAGCACACACGACAGACGCAGTTGGGAATTCGGCCGGTTGGGGGCGGAGCACGGGGCGTGGCTGAGGCCGTCGATATGACACGCGGGTTCCTGTGTGAATACGCCGCTTTGGAAGGGGCGGAGCATCGCAAAAGCGGCACCGCCCCTGATTTCATTGGAAACGAGTATTCTCCGGCTGATCGCTGAACGTAATTTCGGCGTTGGTGACCGGAGAATCCCACCCAAGATGTTCAGGACATTTGGAAGTAAAGAAAGGAGGAGTGGCATTATTGATTGAGCAGAATATTATGAAGTTGAACAGAAAGGATATACTTGAAGTGTCATGGCCAGCATCTATTTAGATAGGGCTAAGACAATTATTAGGCATCCTTTTCTCACTCACTTCAGGCGCTGTGCCATCAGAGGGTGCTGGCAACCATGAACCTCTATTTAATTGTAAACTGGAGGCATGGATCATTATACCACTGTGTTCCAGAGATCACCAAAATACAGAGGAACATATTTGCAAGGAAATTACAGAGACTGTATAATAATTATAATTATAATGGGAGACTTTACAGATTGGGATATTAATAGTGTAAAGGACAAAGTGGGGCCAAGAGTTTCTGAAATAGAGAATTTTCTGGTTCTGGGGAATGAGGCGAGACAAATGGATCACATCTCAGTCGGGGTACATTTTGCAAAGAGTGATAATGGTGTCAAAAAGATTTAGGTCCAGAGTAAAACTAATTAATTGGGAGTGAGCCAATTTTAATGGGTGTGAATAGGTGCATCCAGGTAAATTGGAATCAAAGAATGGACTGGCAAAATTGGAAGTAAGAATGGGCTGCCTTTAAAAGTCACAAGGTTTGGGTTTTTTAAATAAACAAAATTCCCATGAAAGGGAAAGATTGAGTGAACAAAGCCAAAGGTCGCTGGATGATGAAACAGAAAGAACATAGAACATAGAACATTACAGCGCAGTACAAGCCCTTCGGCCCTCGATGTTGCGCCGACCTGTGAAACCACTCTCAAGCCCATCTACACTGTTCCCTTATCATCGATATGTTTATCCAATGACCATTTAAATGCCCTTAATGTTGGTGAGTCCACTACTGTTGCAGGCAGGGCATTCCACGCCCTTACTACTCTCTGAGTAAAGAACCTACCTCTGACATCTGTCCTATATCTATCTCCCCTCAATTTAAAGCTATGTCCCCTCGTGCTAGACATCATCATCCGAGGAAAAAGGCTCTCACTGTCCACCCTATCTAATCCTCTGATCATCTTGTATGCCTCAATTAAGTCACCTCTTAACCTTCTTCTCTCTAACAAAAACAGCCTCAAGTCCCTCAGCCCCTCAGACCTAACGGTAACTTCCTGTTTTCCACTTTTTTTTTCAAAAGTGACGTCAGAGGGAAGCTGTGATCTGATTGGTTGATAACCAATCTGCCCCAAATTTAAAACTCGTAAACTTAAATTAAACAAATTAATTAATTAGAGATGGCTGGTCAGGTGATGTGCTTAAGCTGCCTGATGTGGGAGCTGGCAGATCCCATTGCGAGCTGCAGCGACCACATCTGCAGTAAGTGTTGGCTGCTCGAAGAACTCCGGCTCAGAGTTGATGAGCTGGAGTCTGAGCTTCACACACTGAGGCACATCCGGGAGGGGGAGGCTTACCTGGACACTTTGTTTCAGGAGGCAGTCACACCTGTCAGAGTAAATTGTTTAAATCCTGCCAGTGGCCAGGGACAGCAGGGTGTGACTGCAAGTCAGGCAGGTAAAGGGAACCAGCAGTCAGGAACTCAGGAGCCTCAGCCCTTGACCCTGTCCAACAGGTACGAGGCACTTGCTCCCTGTGTGGATGGCGAACAGGGCTGCAGGAAGGATGAGTCAGCTGACCAAGGCACCATGGTTCAGCAGGCCATTCAAGGGGAGGAAGTAAATAGGCAAGTTGTAGTTGTAGGGGATTCTATTATCAGAGGGATAGATAGTATCCTTTGTGAGCAGGATCGAGGGTCCCGCATGGTATGTTGCCTGCCCGGTGCTAGGGTGCGGGACATCTCTGACCGGCTTGAAAGGATATTGGAGAGGGAGGGGGAGGATCCAGTTGTTGTGGTCCATGTCGGTACCAACAACTTAGGCAAGTCTAGGAAAGAGGACCTGTTTAGAGATTATAAAGAGTTAGGATTCAAATTTAAAAATAGGTCCTCAAGGGTCATAATCTCCGGATTACTGCCCGAGCCACGTGCAAATTGGCATAGGGAGGCAAGAATAAGGGAAGTTAACACGTGGCTGAAAGAGTGGTGTGGGAAAGAGAGGTTCCTTTTCATGGGACACTGGCATCAGTTTTGGGACAGGGGGGACCTATACCGTTGGGGTGGTCTCCACCTGAACCGAGCTGGGACCAGTGTTCTGGCGAAAAGAGTAAATAGGGTGGTCAATAGGACTTTAAACTAGAGATTGGGGGGGGAAGGGAAAGTCAGGGAACCAAGAGGTGAAGGAATCAGTGGGAAGCGTAGCTGCTTAGGATTACAAAAAATTATGAAAAGACAGAGCTCAGGAGAGGTTACGATAGTCCCCATCTCACAAAATATGACACAGTGTATGGAAAGGCTCAGTAAACCAAGGTCCACCACACTAAGAAAACAAAAAGGGACAGTCAATAGGGAATTAAAGGTGCTATATTTAAATGCCCGCAGTGTACGGAACAAGGTAGATGAGCTTGTGGCCCAGATTGTGACTGGCAGGTATGATGTGGTAGGCATCACAGAGACGTGGTTGCAGGGGGTTCAGGACTGGCAGTTAAACATCCAGGGATTTACAACCTATCGAAAAGACAGAGAGGTGGGTAGAGGGGGCGGGGTTGCCTTGTTAATTAGAAATGAAATTAAATCAATAGCACTAAACAACATAGGGTCAGACGATGTGGAGTCTGTGTGGGTAGAGTTGAGGAACCACAAAGGCAAAAAAACCATAATGGGAGTTATGTACAGGCCTCCTGACAGTGGTCAGGACCAGGGGCACAAAATGCACCACGAAATAGAAAGGGCATGTCAGAAAGGCAAGGTCACAGTGATCATGGGGGACTTCAATATGCAGGTGGACTGGGTAAATAATGTTGCCAGTGGACCCAAAGAAAGGGAATTCATTGAATGTTTACAGGATGGCTTTTTGGAACAGCTTGTGATGGAGCCCACGAGGGAACAGGCTATTCTGGACTTAGTGTTATGTAATGAGCCAGAATTGATAAAAGACCTTAAAGTAAGGGAACACTTAGGAAGCAGTGATCATAATATGGTAGAATTCAGTCTGCAATTTGAAAGAAAGAAGGTAGAATCAGATGTAAAGGTTTTACAGTTAAATAAAGGTAATTACAGGTGCATGAGGGAGGAACTGACGAAAATCGACTGGAAGCAGAGCCTAGTGGGAAAGACAGTAGAACAGCAATGGCAGGAGTTTCTGGGAGTAATTGAGGACACAGTGCAGAGGTTCATCCCAAAGAAAAGAAAGGTTATCAGAGGGAGGATTAGGCAGCCATGGCTGACAAAGGAAGTCAGGGAATGCCTCAAGGCAAAAGGGAGAGCCTATAATGTGGCAAAGAGTAGTGAGAAGTCAGAAGATTGGGAAGGCTACAAAAACAAACAGAGGATAACAAAGAGAGAAATAAGGAAGGAGAGGATCAAATATGAAGGTAGGCTAGCCAGTAACATTAGGAATGATAGTAAAAGTTTCTTTAAATACATTAAAAACAAACGGGAGGCAAAAGTAGACATTGGGCCGCTCCAAAATGACGCTAGTAATCTAGTGATGGGAGACAAGGAAATAGCTGAGGAACTTAATAAGTACTTTGCGTCAGTCTTCACAGTAGAAGACATGAGTAATATCCCAACAATTCAGGAAAGTCAGGGGGCAGAGTTGAATATGGTTGCCATCACAAAGGAGAAGGTGCTAGAGAAACTAAAAGGTCTGAAAATTGATAAATCTCCGGGCCCAGATGGGCTACATCCTAGAGTTCTAAAGGAGATAGCTGAAGAAATAGTGGAGGCGTTAGTTATGATCTTTCAAAAGTCACTGGAATCAGGGAAAGTCCCAGAGGATTGGAAAATCGCTGTTGTAACCCCCCTGTTCAAGAAGGGAACAAGAAAAAAGATGGAAAATTATAGGCCAATTAGCCTAACCTCGGTCGTTGGCAAAATTCTAGAATCCATCGTTAAGGATGAGATTTCTAAATTCTTGGAAGTGCAGGGTCGGATTAGGACAAGTCAGCATGGATTTAGTAAGGGGAGGTCGTGCCTGACAAACCTGTTAGAGTTCTTTGAAGAGATAACAAATAGGTTAGACCAAGGAGAGCCAATGGATGTTATCTATCTTGACTTCCAAAAGGCCTTTGACAAGGTGCCTCACGGGAGACTGCTGAGTAAAATAAGGGCCCATGGTATTCGAGGCAAGGTACTAACATGGATTGACGATTGGCTGTCAGACAGAAGGCAGAGAGTTGGGATAAAAGGTTATTTTTCGGAATGGCAACCGGTGACAAGTGGTGTCCCGCAGGGTTCAGTGTTGGGGCCACAGCTGTTCTCTTTATATATTAACGATCTAGATGACGGGACTGGGGGCATTCTGGCCAAGTTTGCCGATGATACAAAGATAGGTGGAGGGGCAGGTAGTATTGAGGAGGTGGGGAGGCTGCAGAAAGATTTAGACAGTTTAGGAGAATGATCCAAGAAGTGGCTGATGAAATTCAACGTGGGCAAGTGCGAGGTCTTGCACTTTGGAAAAAAGAATAGAGGCATGGACTATTTTCTAAACGGTGACAAAATTCATAATGTTAAAGTGCAAAGGGACTTGGGAGTCCTAGTCCAGGATTCTCTAAAGGTAAACTTGCAGGTTGAGTCCGTAATTAAGAAAGCAAATGTAATGTTGTCATTTATCTCAAGAGGCTTGGAATATAAAAGCAGGGATGTACTTCTGAGGCTTTATAAAGCACTAGTTAGGCCCCATTTAGAATACTGTGAGCAATTTTGGGCCCCATACCTCAGGAAGGACATACTGGCACTGGAGCGGGTCCAGCGGAGATTCACACGGATGATCCCAGGAATGGTAGGCCTAACATACGATGAACGTCTGAGGATCGTGGGATTATATTCATTGGAGTTCAGGAGGTTGAGGGGAGATCTAATAGAAACGTACAAGATAATGAATGGCTTGGATAGGATGGACGTAGGGAAGTTGTTTCCATTAGCAGGGGAGACTAGGACGCGGGGGCACAGCCTTAGAATAAAAGGGAGTCACTTTAGAACAGAGATGAGGAGAAATTTCTTCAGCCAGAGAGTGGTAGGTCTGTGGAATTCATTGCCACAGAGGGCGGTGGAGGCCGGGACATTGAGTGTCTTTAAGACAGAAATTGATAAATTCTTGATTTCTCGAGGAATTAAGGGCTATGGGGAGAGAGCGGGTAAATGGAGTTGAAATCAACCATGATTGAATGGTGGAGTGGACTCGATGGGCCGAATGGCCTTACTTCCACTCCTATGTCTTATGGTCTTATGGTCTTTCCTCATAAGATCTTCCCTCCATACCAGGCAACATGCTGGTAAATCTCCTCTGCACCCTTTCCAATGCTTCCACATCCTTCCTATAATGCGGCGACCAGAATTGCACGCAATACTCCAAATGCTGCCGCACCAGAGTTTTGTACAGTTGCAACATGACCTCATGGCTCCGAAACTCAATCCTTCTACCAATAAAAGCTAACACACCGTCGCCTTCTTAACAACCCTCTCAACCTGGGTGGCAACTTTCAGGATCTATGTACTATGAGATCTCTCTGCTCATCCACACTACCAAGAATCTTACCATTAGCCCAGTACTCTGTCTTCCTATTATTCCTTCCAAAATGATAGAAAGAGATAGAAAGAGATAGAAAGATAGAAAGAGAAAGAGTACATATAACATAGGCGGAATTCTCCATTTTGCCAGCAGCCCAGGGTTTCCTGACAGCTTGGGGTTGTGCCAGAATGGGAAATCCCATTGACTGGCCAGCATACGGAGCATCCCGCCGGCAGGGTGAGGCAGAAATGTGACGTGGCGGGACGGAGCACCCCGTCAGGTTGATAATACAAGCAAGACGCAGGCTGAATATAGACAGTTCAGATGGGCGAGGGAACAAGAAATACGAGAAGCAAAGAGAGAGTACAAGAAGTGACAGGCAGATAACAGAAAAGGAATTCCAAAGGTATTTTAAAGATAGATACACCATAACCAGCAAAAGGACCGAAAAAGGAGGAGTGGGTTGGATCAGAGGCAGAAAAGATGGGTTATGATTGGAGACAAAGGTATTGGCTGAGGTTAGCCCCTCTCTGGTTGCTGATTTTCGCAATCGGTGATCGGGCGGAGAATCCCTTTTTGCGACCAAATCAGGGCGGCGGCTGTTTTCGGATGCTTCGCCCCCTCCAAAACGGAGTCATCAGGGAGTACGCCGCACGCCGCTGGGATGGCCTCAGGACCTTATCTGAAGGCCCCCACCCCCCTCCCCATGCTCCGCCCCCGATGGGCCGAGTTCCCGAATACGTGGTTGAGTCATGGTCTCAGTGGTCAGGAATCTGGTGTGGCAGCTGCGGACTGTGTCCAGCCCCACCAAAGTCGGGCGGGAGCTGTGCTGCTGGCCAGAGCGGCTATGGCGAGGGCTGGGGGGGGTGGGGGACTGATGAGCGGTGGCCCAGGGGTGGTGAGGGGGTGTCCAGGGGAGAAGTATGTGGCAGATCGGGTCCCCCGCGGCTAGCACCATGTTGTATGGCGCAACCGCTGTAGGTCGTCACCATGCACGTGCCAATTCTCCAAGCTTTTATATCGGAAAGGACGTGCGTTTTATGTGGCGCCGCTGCCAGCCCCTCACTGGTTGGAGAATCGGTGCTGGGGCCTCGCTGATCTTTCCCACGTTAAACGCCACGGATCTTCCGGACAAAGCCCCAAAATCGTAGAATCCAGCCCAGGGTGTAAGGATAACCCCAGCCCACTACTGGCCAGTGAGTTTGAACTCAGGTGGTAAAGCTTTTAGAATTGATAATCTGGGACAAACTAACAATCACTTGAACAAATGTAGATAAATTAAGGAACGCCAACATGTATTTTTTAAGGACAAGTTATTTTGGCCAATACTGTTACGACACCCTGTGCTAGTGCATGGTCCATCCAACCCCACTTAGCCCAGAGTCGCAACACAAGTGAAATAAGAGTTTATTTAAAATCCAAAGTCCTTGGTTGATCCCAATAACTGCAGTCACCAGATTTGTAACTTTAACACAAGTAACCTTTTATTATGTACAGCATTATAATTAGACAGAAAATGTAGTACCCCTTTCCCAACCTCCCACCTAACTACCCCAGCTCCACACACACACGTAAACAACATAGAGGGAAAAATTGGTGAAATGGGAAAGAAAATATTCATAAAAAATAAAAGGATAAAGATCTTTAATGCACTGGGATAACATATAGTTAGTGTTTTCCTGAAGTTCAGCTTTCATTTTGATACTTCTTCCTTCCAGGCTTGAGATGTTTTTCTCTGGCGAGGTTGTCCATCACCTCTGCAGACTGAGCATCATTCCAGGTTCACATCAAATGATGTGCTGGGCACTCAATGCTTTCACAACAATACAGCAGTTCTTTCACTGGCAAACAAGAAATGTCTCAACATTTCTGCCCAGTTCTCTCAGAAATTAACTCACAAGAATCAGTCACTGACTGTTGTCAGGCAGAATATTGTTCCTGGCCAACACACCAGTTGCCAACTAACTAAATTGATCAGACTCCTTCCAAACATGGTTGCTAAGATCCATTCGGTGCCGAGGAGTTTGGCATGAAAGCGAAACCTGGGAACACAGTGTCCAGACAGGCAGGCTGCTTCAACCTGGAGTCTTCTGCTTAAAGGCCATTAGGAGTCCACGGACAGAAATAATAAAATAACATAAAAGAAATGGCAATAAAGTGAAGATGCAGGAAGGACTCTAACAATACAATCAAGTTTTTCAGTGAGATAACAGAGGGGGCTGTTGAGGGTAAAAAGTGTTAGATAAAATGTAACAGGAAGAAAATCGAAAGTGTATATGAAGTTGGATGAATGACGGGAAACATAATGAACCGTTATTTTTGGGCTGGAGGACAGTATATAGTGGGGTTTCCCAGGGAACGATGTTAGAATAATTGCTTGTCGTATTCTATATTAATGACTTGAACTTGGGTATGCAGTGCACAATTTGGAAATATTGTGAACTATGAGGAGCATAGTGATAGACCGAAAGAGGACATAGACAGGTTTGTAGAATGGGCAGACACAAGAGGAGGGATTCTCTATTGCCCAACGCCGATTTCGTAATTGGCGATCGGGTGGGGAATCCCTTCCGACCCTTCCAAAATGGCATCATCGTGTTGCGCACCGCACGCTGTTGGAACGACGTTGGCGCATCATCTGAAGGCCCTCCCCCAATGCTCTGTCCCCGGTGGGCCGGGTTCCCGACCGCAATGTAGGCGTGTGGCCTCAGCAGTCAGGAACCCGGCATGGCTGCCGCAGACTGTGCTGCTGGTCGGGGGTGGGGCTTCCACGAGGGCTGAGGCGACTGGTGGGGGGTGGCCAGGTGGTGGCCAGGGGGGCAGTATTTGGCAGGTCGGGTCCGCGCACGGCCGGCGCCATGTTGTACGGCACGGCCACTGCACGTCGTCGCCATGCGCAAGCGTGGCCAGGGACCCGGCCATTCGCTGGTCGTTTTTGAGAAGGGAGTTGGGGGTTTTACCCGGTAAGGCTGTTAGCCCCTCACTGGTCTCGGGATCAGTGAGGGTTCGGCGCCAACTTTGGCATCATAAATCACCGCAGTTCTCACGCCGGTGTCGGCACTTAGCCGTAAAATCAGAGAATCCAGCCCATGGATTGTGGAATTTAATTCAGGGAATTTTGAAGTGATTCATTTTGGTGGGAAGAATGAGGAATATAATTCTAAGGAGGGCTCAGGAGCAGACGGACCGATGGTATATGAATACAAATCATTGAAGGTGGCAGGTCAGGTTTAGAAAGCAGTTAATAAGGCACATGGAATCCTGGACTTTCTAAATAGAAGCACAGAATATAAAAAAGTGAATCAGTTTATGGTGAATCTACAAAAGACTTGGTCACCCTCAGCTAGAGTATTGTCACCAATTTTGGGTACCAGACTTTAAACAGCATTAGAGAGGGTGGAGGAAAGATTTACCAGAATGGTTCCAAGGATGAAGGACTTTGGTTATATGGAGCGGTGGCTCCATAGACCGAAAATCCTCACCCAAAGTCAACAGACTTTTGCCTAATCTTCCGATTTTACGGTGCCCCCCATTGCAGGACAAGAAAATCACAGTCATGGATAGATTGGAAAAGCTGGGTCTATTCTCCTCAGCAAATAGAAGGTCGAGAGGAGATTTGATAGAGGTGTTCAAAATCATGCGGGATTTGGACAGAGTAGATAGTGAAAAACTGTCCCCAATGTGGAAATGACAAGAACCAAAGGACACTGATTAAAGCTGAATGACCAAATAGTCAAAGGCGCCAGGTGGGAATACCTGCTATGCAATGAATGGTCAGGATCTGGAATGCACCATCTCAAAGTTTGGTGGAGATAGATTCAATTGTGGCTTTCAAAGGGGAACCAAATGATTATCTGAAGAGAAAAAAATTATATGGGTATGGAAAAAAGGTGGGGGTTGGGACTAGCAGAACTGTTTATGCAGAGATCCATAGAACATAGAACGATACAGCGCAGTACAGGCCCTTCGGCCCACGATGTTGCACCGACATGGGAAGTCAAAAACTAAAGGCCATCTAACCTACACTATGCCATTATCATCCATATGCTCATCCAATAAACTTTTAAATGCCCTCAATGTTGGCGAGTTCACTACTGTTGCAGGTAGGGTATTCCACGGCCTCACCACTCTTTGCGTAAAAAACCTACCTCTGACGTCTGTCCTATATCTATTACCCCTCAATTTAAGGCTATGTTCCCTCGTGCTAGCCACCTCCATCCGCGGGAGAAGGCTCTCACTGTCCACCCTATCTAACCCTCTGATCATTTTGTATGCCTCTATTAAGTCACCTCTTAACCTTCTTCTCTCTAACGAGAACAATCTCAAGTCCATCAGCCTTTCCTCATAAGATTTTCCCTCCATACCAGGCAAAATCCTGGTAAATCTCCTCTGCACCCGTTCCAAAGCTTTCACATCCTTCCTATAATGAGGCGACCAGAACTGTACGCAATACTCCAAATGCGGCCGTACCAGAGTTTTGTACAGCTGCAACATGACCTCATGGCTCCGGAACTCAATCCCTCTACCAATAAAGGCCAACACACCATAGGCCTTCTTCACAACCCTATCAACCTGGGTGGCAACTTTCAGGGATCTATGTACATGGACACCGAGATCCCTCTGCTCATCCACACTGCTAAGAATTTTACCATTAGCCAAATATTCCGCATTCCTGTTATTCTTTCCAAAGTGAATCACCTCACACTTCTCTACATTAAACTCCATTTGCCACCTCTCAGCCCAGCTCTGCAGCTTATCTATGTCCCTCTGTAACCTGCAACATCCTTCCACACTGTCTACAACTCCACCGACTTTAGTGTCGTCTGCAAATTTACTCACCCAACCTTCTGTGCCATCCTCTAGGTCATTTATAAAAATGACAAGCAGCAACGGCCCCAGAACAGATCCTTGTGGTACGCCACTCGTAACTGAACTCCATTCTGAACATTTGCCATCAACCACCACCCTCTGTCTTCTTTCAACTAGCCAATTTCTGATCCACATCTCTAAATCACCCTCAATCCCCAGCCTCCGTATTTTCTGCAATAGCCGACCATGGGGAACCTTATCAAACGCTTTACTGAAATCCATATACATATACACCACATCACCACCACCATCACCATCACACCACCATATACACCACATATACTACCCTCGTCTACCTGTTCAGTCACCTTCTCAAAGCATCCAGCATCGACATGATGGATTAAATGACCTCCTCTGTGTTTTAACCAGTCCACAACTCTATGATTCAACAGAGAGTCCTGGCCAATATTTATCCTTGAACCAACATCACAGAAACAGATTTGGGGGGGTGATTGCTGTTTGTGCAAGCTGGATGTGTGCAGGTTGGCTGTCATATTTCCAACTGTGACTACAGTTTAGTAGCCATGATATGGAGATGCCGGCGGTGGACTGGGGTGGGAACAGTAAGAAGTCTTACAACACCAGATTAAAGTCAAACAGGTTTATTTGGAATCACTAGCTTTTGGAGCGTAGCTCCTTCATCACCCTACGCTTCGAAAGCTAGTGATTCCACTGGACTTTAACGTGGGTTTGTACTTCTTACTGTGCAGCTTAGTAATTGACTGTAAAGTGCTTTAAACACTTAAAAAAGAAAAAATAGCACCTTTCATTTTTCTGAGGTGCTCAGTAACACAACACATAGAACATAGAACATAGAACGATACAGCGCAGTACAGGCCCTTCGGCCCTCGATGTTGCACCGACATGGAAAAAATCTAAAGGCCATCTAACCTACACTATGCCCTTATCATCCATATGCTTATCCAATAAATTTTTAAATGCCCTCAATGTTGGCGTGTTCACTACTGTTGCAGGTACGGCATTCCACGGCCTCACCACTCTTTGCGTAAAAAACCCACCTCTGACCTCTGTCCTATATCTATTACCCCTCAATTTAAGGCTATGTCCCCTCGTGCTAGCCACCTCCATCCGCGGGAGAAGGCTCTCGCTGTCCACCCTATCTAAGCCTCTGATCATTTTGTATGCCTCTATTAAGTCACCTCTTAACCTTCTTCTCTCTAACGAAAACAACCTCAAGTCCATCAGCCTTTCCTCATAAGATTTTCCCTCCATACCAGGCAACATCCTGGTAAATCTCCTCTGCACCCGCTCCAAAGCTTCCACGTCCTTCCTATAATGAGGCGACCAGAACTGTACGCAATACTCCAAATGCGGCCGTACTAGAGTTTTGTACAACTGCAACATGACCTCATGGCTCCGGAACTCAATCCCTCTACCAATAAAGGCCAACACACCATAGGCCTTCTTCACAACCCTATCAACCTGGGTGGCAACTTTCAGGGATCTATGTACATGGACACCGAGATCCCTCTGCTCATCCACACTACCAAGAATTTTACCATTAGCCAAATATTCCGCATTTCTGTTATTCTTTCCAAAGTGAATCACCTCACACTTATCCACATTAAACTCCATTTGCCACCTCTCAGCCCAGCTCTGCAGCTTATCTATGTCCCTCTGTAACCTGCAACATCCTTCCGCACTGTCTACAACTCCACCGACTTTAGTGTCGTCTGCAAATTTACTCACCCATCCTTCTGCGCCCTCCTCTAGGTCATTTATAAAAATGACAAACAGCAACGGCCCCAGAACAGATCCTTGTGGTACGCCACTCGTAACTGAACTCCATTCTGAACATTTCCCATCAACTACCACTCTCTGTCTTCTTTCAACTAGCCAATTTCTGATCCACATCTCTAAATCACCCTCAATCCCCAGCCTCCGTATTTTCTGCAATAGCCGACCGTGGGGAACCTTATCAAACGCTTTACTGAAATCCATATACACCACATCAACTGCTCTACCCTCGTCTACCTGTTCAGTCACCTTCTCAAAGAACTCGATAAGGTTTGTGAGGCATGATCTACCCTTCACAAAACCATGCTGACTGTCCCTAATCATATTATTCCTATCTAGATGATTATAAATCGTATCTTTTATAATCCTCTCCAAGACTTTACCCACCACAGACGTTAGGCTCACCGGCCTATAGTTACCGGGGTTATCTCTACTCCCCTTCTTGAACAAAGGGACCACATTTGCTATCCTCCAGTCCTCTGGCACTATTCCTGTAGCCAATGATGACCTAAAAATCAAAGCCAAAGGCTCAGCAATCTCTTCCCTGGCTTCCCAGAGAATCCTAGGATAAATCCCATCCGGCCCCGGGGACTTATCTATTTTCACCTTGTCCAGAATTGCCAACACTTCTTCCCTACGCACCTCAATGCCATCTATTCTAATATCCTGGGTCTCTGCATTCTCCTCCACAATATTATCTTTTTCTTGAGTGAATACTGACGAAAAGTATTCATTTAGTATCTCGCTTATCTCCTCAGCCTCCACACACAACTTCCCACCACTGTCCTTGACTGGCCCTACTCTTACCCTAGTCATTCTTTTATTCCTGAAAATGATGAACTTAAACACCGATAGAAACATAATTCAAACAATGTCAGACAGGAGTGAATGTTTCTCTTTTACCCAAATGTACTGCACATCTACAGATGTTGACACCTAGCCACACTGACATACAGTACCAGACAGGAATGAATCTTCCCATTACCTACCTATATGTGGACAGGTTCCGGTAATGAGACATGCAAGTTTGCACTGTATCAGACAGAAGCTGATACACACCACCACTGATGTATAATCCTGGCTTGACCACTTTGATGTACAATTAGAGTTGTTGGTCTACACCCTGCTCTGTACCCAGCTCTGCAAAAAAGATTGAGTAGCACCATGAACTCTGAAGGATATATCTGTGAGATTGGGCCTATGGCAGGTGATGAGAGGATTAGCACGAGAGAAAATTCCACTTGACCTTGTTCTCACCAGTTTACCAGTTGCAGATGCGTCGGTCCATAATAGTACTGGTAGTAATGATCACTGCACAGTCCTTGTGGAAATTAAGTCTTATCTTTTCACAGAGCACATCCTCCAATGTGTTGGAAGTCAAATCCTATGTGACTGTGACAAAGATAAACACTTCCTCCCTACCTTCTTGGCCAAGTACAGCTTTTGACAAGGTTGGTGACTCCTGCAGTGCCTCTTCACTGAGATGGGATTGCACTCACCTGGTCCCATTCTTATCTATCTGCCTGTAGTCACAGATTCACTTGCAATGGTTTTCCAGGTTTCTGCCATGGGTCTTCATGTGACAGAGCAATCACATTTCTCATCGACATGCTGCAACTTGATGACATCATCCAAAAATGCAAGTTTCCACATGTATGCTGATGACAGCCAGCTCTACCTCATCAACACTTCTCTTGACCCTTGCACTCTGTCTAAACTGTCAGATTGCTTCTCTTGACATCCAGTACCAGAAGAGCAGAATATTTTGTCAAATTAGCTGATGTCCTCAGTTCCCACTGTACAAAATCTATTTCCTCGCCGTTGATTCCCAGCAGCTGTCTGAGACTGAACTAGTGTGCTTGTAACCTTTGTGTCATAGTTGATCCTGAGGTGAGCTACCAATCTCATATCTGCACCATCACTAACATTTCCCTCTCCATAAAATCACCTGACTCACTTCTTGCCTTAGCTCATCCACAGAACCCTTCTCCATGCCTTTGTTAACCATAGACCGACTATTCTAACTCATTCCTGGTCAGCCACCCATATTCTACTCTCCTTAAACTTGACATCGCCCAAAACAGTATCCTAGCTCACAGTATGCACACTCAACAGCAGAAGCAACATGGTGTTGACAGAACGAAGCAACCAGACAACCAATGGATCAGATCAAAGCTCTGCAGTCCTGCCACTTGCAATCCTAAATGGTGGTGGACAATTCAACAACTAGTGGGAGCAGGAGGTTCTGAGCTCAGGTACCATCCTGAATTAGAAATAAATCTTCCTGTTCCTTCATTGTGGCTGGGTCAAAATCCTGAAACACATTCCCTTGGAGAACTATGCGAACACCCTCACCAGATAGACTAACAGTTCAAGAAGACACTTTCTTCAGGAAAATTTGGAACAGGCAATGAATTCTGACTTTGCTAGCAATACCCACATCCTATGAATTGACAGATATTGGGCATTTTCTCAATTCTCATTTTTACTCAAGGTTACTTCAGCCACAGGCAAGCTACAAGTGGTGATGTACCATTAATTCGACTCGAGACACATTTAGGATCCGAACTGTGGCTTTAATCAGCTAGTTGTTAGCCCGGTGATCGACTACAGAGAATGGCCGACCGCCGGGAACTCTGGGTACTTATACCCCGCCTCGGAGGCGGGGCCTACCTGCCTCTCGACCAATTGGAGAGCAGTCGCATGACTACTCCCAACCAATCGGACGAGAGGCACATGACCAGCCAGAGCCAATGGGAAGCCAGTGCTCTGCACCAATGGCAGTGCTCATATCCATACCGCCACAAGTGGTTTGAGATTTCTAACAGCTCAGTCACACCTTACCCATCTGTGAAATGTTAAGATTATTGCTGTTGCATTGTGATTGGCTGCGAGTTTGTTATTGCCTGTGAATAAATTAATTTCTCAGCAATTCCCAGGCACACATTCCCACCATTCCATTAATGAACTGTTAATTACATTGAAAATTACAGGGCACTTTCACGCCTTTCATAGTGAACATATCTGGCCCTCATCGAGTTAAAAAATGAATCAGCAAATTTTTGTTTTGAGCTAGTGTAAGCTGGGAATCATACAGCTGTAACAAGTCATTATGCTGAAGGGAGAATGGTGGGGCTGGGAGATTTAATGATGCTTGACTGAAACTATATACTGAGGGGCAATCAAGTGGGAAAGTTAAATGACATAGAGAATAGCAGAGAGAGAACAAAAGGATAAATTAAAAATTATGCTATGGAAGAATGGTAAAAGACAATGTATGAATATAGCCTGCGGTGATAAGAGAAATGTCCGTGCCAAGTGAATCATTAGAGACTATGGGGAGGTGGGGGAGGAGAGATTTATGATTGTTGGGCTGAAAGGTATTATTGATGGAAATTAATAACGTCTTCAATTTTTGAGTTCTCCCACATCAGGTATAACATACATTAGGTGCAAGTTAAAACTTCCTTCACTTTGTCTCAATAGTGTACTTTTTGCCTGCACCAGTGTAACATTTTTTTAAATTTATGTGTTGTGACCAGAATGTGGGCCATATTAGCAATTGCTGTGAGAGGTGTGATGGGTTTTCTCCTTGAACCACTCAGTCCTTGGGCTGTTAGGAGTGGCTTGCTTCGGTCATTTCAGAGGGCATAGCGTGAAGCTGAAGTCACATGGGTGACACGGTAGTTAGCACTGTTGCTTCTCAGTGCCAGGGTCCCAGGTTCGATTCCCGGCTTAGGTCACTGTCCGTGTGGAGTCTGCACGTTCTCCCCGTGTCTGCGTGGGTTTCCTCCGGGTGCTCCGGTTTCCTCCCACAAGTCCAGAAAGACATGCTGTAATTTGGACATTCTGAATTCGCCCTCTGTGTACCCGAACAGGTGCCGGAATGTGACAACTAAGGGCTTTTCACAGTAACCTCATTGCAATGTTAATGTAAGCCTACTTGTGACAATAAAGATTATTAAAGATTATTATTAAAATAAAACGTGCAGCTGAAACCAAAGTAGGTGTGGTTCTCCTTCAAGGATATTTATAGGCCTATTGGATGTTTATGTTAACCAGTTGCAGAGCAGTACATGAATCACAAGGCTGACATAGCTATTTAGTTTTGAAGTATGAACAGGTTTACTCCACTCCTCAAATAAATAGGACAAATCCTGTACTGCCAATTATCAATCCATCAGTCTATTCTCTTATCAACAACTTGGTGGGAGATGTTGTTGACAGTGCAATCAAGTGGCACTTACTCGGTAATAACTGACTCATTGTTGCTCAATTTGGGTTCCATCCAGGTCGCTGGGTTGCGGACATTGTTAAAGCCAAGGTCCAAACATGGACCAAAAAAAAAACTTAGTTCCAGAGGTTACGGCAGCATTTAAAGTTGTGTGACATCAAAGAACCTGAGTGAAAGTCATCAGGAAGGGAAATTTCTCTGGCCAGATCCACATCTAGCATAAGGAAGATGGTTGTGGTTGTTGGAGGCCAATCATCTGAATCCTAAGACATCACTTCAGGAGTTCCTCGGGGGAGTGTCCGAGGACAAACTATCTTCAGCTCCTTCATCAATAACCTTCCCTCCATCTCAAGATCAGAAGTGAGGATGTTCACAGATCACCGCACACGATTCTCAGATAATGCCCACAGCCAGCAAAACTAGGACAACATGCAGGCTTGGGCTATTAAGTGACAAGTAATATTTGACCACACAAGTGTCAGGTAATGGCCATCTCTAAAGAGAGAGAATCTAAACACCTTCTCTCGACATTCAACAGCATTGCCATCACCGAATCCTCTGCTATTACCATCCCGGAATTCACCATTGACCAGAAACGTACTGGACCAGTCACAATAAATAATGGACTACTAGTGCATGTCAGAAGCTTGGTCAGAAGTTGAGGAATCGCAAAGGTAAAAAGGCCCTGATGGGACTTATGTACAGGCACCTCGCAGTAGTCAGGATGTGGGGCAGAAAATACATCAGGAGATAGAAAAGGCATATAAGAACAGCAATATTACAATAATCATGGGGGACTTCACTATGCAGGTGGACTGGGAAAATCAGTTTGGTAGCGGATCCCAAGAAAACGGTTTAGCTCATAACAACGCTTTAGCTCAGTTGGCTGGACAGCTAATTCGTGATGCAGAGGGAGACCAACTTTGTGGATTTAATTCCCGTATTGGCTTCCCATCTTCCCAACCTTGCCCCTCGCCTGAGGTGTGGTGATTCTCAGGTTAAGTCAACCCCAGTCAGCCCCCCCCTTCAAAGGGGAAAGCAGCCTATGGTCATCTGGGATGATGGCGATTTTACTGTTATGGGCGGCACAGTGGTTAACACTGCTGCCTCACATTTCCAGGGTCCCAGGTTCAATTCCGGCCTCAGGTGACGGTCTGTGTGGAGTTTGCAATTTCTCCCCGAGTCTACGTGGGTTTTCTCCGGGTGCTCCGGTTTCCTCCCACAGTCCAAGGATGTGCAGGTGAGGTGGATTGGCCACGTTAAAATGCCCATTAGTTAGGTCGGGTTACTGTGGTTACGGGGATAGGGTGGAGGCCTGGGCTTAAGTAGGGTGCTCTTTCCAGGAGCCAGTGCAGACTTGATGGGCTGAATGGCCTCCTTCTGCACTGTAAATTCTATGATTCTGTGATTCTAAAAAATAAATTTGTGCAATGTCTACAAGATGGTTTTTTGGAGCAGCTTGTGGTAGATCCCACTAGGGAAAAGGCAATTCTAGATTTGGTGATGTGTAATGAGGCAGATTTGATTAGGGAACTTAAAGTGAAGGAACCCTTCGGGAGCAGTGACCACAATATGATAGAATTCATCCTGCAGTTTGAGAGGGAGAAGCTGGAGTCAGATGTAAGGGTATTACAATTGAACAAAGATAACTACAAAGGCACGAGGGAGGAGCTGGCCAGAGTGTATTGAAGGGGCGCCTAGCAGGGAAGACAGTTGCACAACAATGGCAGGAGTTTTGGGGGGTTATTCGAGAGGCACAACAGAAATTCACCCCAAGGAGAAGGAAACATGATAAGTTTCTGTTAACAAGGCAACCATGGCTGGCAAGGGAAGTCAAGGATAGCATAAAAGCATACAATATGGCGAGGATTAGTGGGAATCCAGAGGATTGGGAAGCTCTAAAAGGAAGCAGTGGACAACTAAAAAAGCAATAAGGGGAGAGAAGATGAAATATGAGTGTAAGCTAGCTAGTAATATAAAAGAAGATTGCAATTGGTTTTTCCCATATATAAAAGGTAAGAGAGAGGCAAGAATGTACATTGGACCACTGAAACATGAGGCTGGAGAAGTAGTAACAAGGAACAAAGAAAAGACAGAGGAGCTGAATAGGTACTTTGCATCAGTCTTCACTGTGTAAGACACCAGTGACATACCAGAATTTCAAGAGAGTCAGGGGGCAGAGGTGAGTGAAGTGACCATCATCAAGGTGGTGTTGGAGAAACCGAATTCACACCTAGCACATGTGTACAGTACATATAAGAGCTGATGCTGTGCACATAACCTGTAGAAAACCACACAGTGGGCCACACATGTAATTTGCCAACGTTCCCAGTTTAAAGTCATTCATTGGGCAGGAGTCAATTTGAAAAGCCATTCATTCCATCTATATTCTTTTCTGCATTAACACCATGACAGAAAGGTGCCTGTGGCCGTCAGAGAGTACACTCAACGGAGAAGAGGCTAGCAGTCTACAGAGGGAGGATTTGCAAAATGAGGTAAAATACATCAAGGGTGAACAAAACTGACAGAGATAGATAAGGAATCGAGGAAAGAGAGACTGAGAAAGGCAGAATGATTGTGAGTAAGAGGGACAGAGGGTGCGTTTCACTGCCAATTAGACAGGCAGCACAAACTAAATGGTTTTTATTTATACTTTGAGTCATTGCAATACTGGCCCAGAAGTGTGCAAACTGTTCCTTTTTATTCAATGTTTACTGTACAAGGACAGAAATGGATTGTGAAAGGCTTGTTCGACTTTCTTTCTATATTATAGAATTTCCCTTTTCAGACTGTAATTACAAAATAAGGTTCTATGGATATTGTTTGAACTAACTCTAATTAGACATAATCTGCCTATTTTACCAGATTATAAAAACAAAAGAACAAAGAAAAGGATTAAACATTACCTCCATCATTCAGTAAAATAACGGTTGATGTTCAGCCCCACTGCACTTTCTCACCCAATCCCTTTACCCCTTGAATGAAGCTAGAAACTGCAGGATATTTGAAACAAAAACGGGAAATGCTGAAAATACTTCGCAAATCCGGCAGCATCTGTGGAGCGAGAAAGTAAAGTTAACATTACGAGTCGAATATGACTCTTCTTCCAAACAGTTAAAGACAAGTATATCCTTACTTAGGTAAGAAGACCAAAACTGTACATTGTAGCCAGTTGTGGCCTTACTAAAGCCCTACATAAGCAGAAAGACTTCCTCATAAACTCTCCATTCAATAAAAAAAACGCTATTTGCTTTCCACATTGCAGCTGCCATTTATGTTCAAAATCCAATTCCCTCTGAATACCAACATTTACTCGTCTCTCACCTTTTACAAAATATTTTTTCTGGTCTTCCCATCATATTAAATAATTTCACCCGATATTAGACCCAATCCCATGGTTCCTAATTTTTCATAACATCCTCTTCTGAGGCACCTGATTGAAAGTCTTTCGAAAATGCAAAAAAAAGGTCCTCCACTGGCTGCATCTTATCTTTCCAGCCAGCCAGAAGAACTCTGAATACATTGCAAGCCAAGGATAAATGGGATAGACGTTGCATACAGATTTCTGGGTAACACAGCATCAGTCATTAGTATTCCTTACCCTGGAATATCTATGTCAATCACCATTGTCATCATGGTTTGACCTCATTGAAGCTCAGTATTCATTCGTTTCACAGGTTTGGATACACATTGCAGGTTTTACTAGTTCAGTCAATCTCTATTTCCATGTCAAGCTGGAGAGAAAACTTCATGGGCACATTGACTTGTTTCTGAAAAGTGTCTTTGTTAATCCTTTAGCATGCATCCCCATATGTGAGATTATAGATCTTCCTCTAAAAACATTGTCATGAGCATGAATAGTGTGCTGGAAGAGTGCCTGACATGAAGCACTGACAGAGAGAAACACAAATCACGCAGTATCATACAGGATTCAATTGTTCTCTTTCATGTGGTGAATTGCAACCATCTTCAGCCTGATGTTTACAGTGCATGGTCCATCTTGGCCCTCTCCTGCAGTCCCCACCATCAGATGTGTCAATCTTTAGCCAATTCAATTCACTCCACGTGATGTCAAGAAATGGCTGGAGGCACTGCAAAGTCTATGGGCCCTGATAACTTTCCAGCAGTAGACTTGTTCTCCAGCGCTAGTCGTATCCTTTGCCAAGCTGTTCCAGTACAGCTACAACACTGGCATCTAACCAACAATGTGCTGGATTGCTCAGGTATATCCTGTCCACATAAAGCAGGACAAATGTAACTGGTTACTTATAGCAGATCAGTCTACTCTTGATCATCAGCAAATGATGGAAGGTGTCATCAACAGTGCTATCAAATAGCACTTAGACAGCAGAAAACCTGATCGCCGATGCTCAGTGTGGGTTCTGTCAGGGCTACTCAGTGCAACCTTGGTCCAAGCATGGACAAAACAGTTGCGTGCCAGAGGTGAGAGTGACTGTCCTTGCCATCAAGGCAGCATTTGACTGAGTGTGGCATCGAGGAACCCCAGAAAAACTGGAGTCAATGGGAATCAGGGTGAAAACTCTCCACTGACTGGAGTCATATCTAGTATAAAGGAAGGTTGTTGTGGTGTTTGAAGGCCACAATTTCAGTCCCAGGACACCACTGCAGGAGTTCCTCATGGTAGTGTCCTGGGCCCAACCATCTTCAGCTGCTCATCAAAAACCTTCCCTTCATCATAAAGTCAGATGCGGGGAAGATCAATAATGATTGCATAATGTTTAGTACTATCCATGACTCCTCAGATACTGAAGCAGTCCAACAATGCATATAGTTGTAAATGGAAAATATGATGATGAACATAGACTCAATGGAAATAGTTTAAGGCTTTGTAAACCATGTAGCATTATTTATATTGAAAAGGTCGCAATGAAAAGTCACCTTCCATCTATTTTCATCAGTCACTAGCTTTCCCCCTTTGGTTTTGTATTACAGCCATAGAGCAGTAGAAGCTTATAACACATCTGCTTATGGAATCTGTTATCTGTCTGCATCTGTTTCAGTAATATTGGTTGAGAGCTATGTATAGGGAAGATCACTATGCAGGTTGTACTGAACTCTACTCTGGCACAAGTAACTGTCGGAGGTGGTGTAGTGGGGGGGGGGGGTCAGAGGGGAAATGGGAGAGGAACTGTAAATTAAAACTGAGATCCAGTGCTAAACAAGTCTTTCTTTTTTTGTCTTTAGAGACTTGATGCCCAAGACATTGGATGGTCAGATCACCATGGAGAAAACGCCCAGTTACTTTGTTACCAGAGAGGCACCAAAACGAATATTCTCAATGGCAAAGGAGACTAAACTTATCGTAGTGGTCAGGAACCCAGTGACCAGAGCCATTTCAGACTACACGCAAACCTTATCCAAGAAACCGGAAATTCCAACCTTTGAAGTTCTGGCCTTTAAGAACAGGACCCTGGGCCTGATCGATGCTTCTTGGAGTGCTATCCGCATTGGAATCTATGCCTTGCATCTGGAGAACTGGCTCCAGTTTTTTCCCCTCTCCCAGATCCATTTTGTCAGTGGGGAGAGGCTCATCATTGATCCAGCTGGAGAAATGGGCAAAGTGCAGGACTTCTTAGGCCTCAAGAGGATCGTCACAGACAAACACTTTTACTTCAACAAAACCAAGGGATTTCCTTGCCTGAAGAAACCAGAGGACAGCAGCATGCCGAGGTGCCTTGGCAAATCAAAGGGGAGAACTCATCCAAAAATAGATCCCGACGTGATCCACAGACTACGCAAGTTTTACCGCCCTTTCAACGTCATGTTCCATCAGATTACGGGAGAAGATTTTGACTGGGAAAAGGATGAAAATCAAGAAATCAGTTGAGGATATCAATAGCCTAATGTGAAATGGAAGAGAGAACAGAAACTGGTTTCTTATTTAAAAAAAGATATAAAAATAATAAGACTATATTGTTAGTCCTGTGAAATGAAGAATTTTATGAAGACTGTAATTAATAAAAAAAAGGGGAATGATTTTTAAGCTATATTACAGATTACCAAAGGTGTTGTGCTTATGAATTGTAATTATTTTGAAGATGAGTTGTGTTGAGTTCAGCTCACGTTTGTTGGGTTTTTTTTGGCAGTTCCTTTCACCCATATGAGATCAGCCTATAAAGTCTCCTGAAGAAGTTCCAATTTGTCTTTATTGTGTCTCCTTCAGGATGTGCAGCTTTGATTGATTTACTTTTACAATGCAAGGTGCAATGATTCATGATTTGGGTCACGGGCGAGAAAAATGAAGTGAGTGTCGAGATTTTGTGTTCATTAGAGTGAGGAATGTAAATGCAGATCCAATTTCCATTCCAGCCGCTGAACTTAATTTTCCCTAGGCAGATACATCACAGGTTAGATCGAGAGTAAAGCTTCCTCTGCACTCTCCAATTAAACACTCCCAAAGCAGGTGCAAGGCAGGTTAGATACAGGGTAAAGTTCCTTCTACTCCGTACCATCAATCATTGTGATCAAGAACAGGAATCTGAGGTCATATTTCTCCTCTCACAGTGCAAGGGCTCCTTTACAATTGCACATCTCAGCACAAATTGGAAACTGAACTTGGGATCTGTCTGAACTTTCTAACTTCATACTCAGTGATAATTCATTGAGCTACTCATTATCTGCCCCAGGTACTCTGCACTGGTATTGAACTGATATCCAGTCTTGAATTCCTCCAGACGGTCATGCAACTGTGAAGATGACAGAAGCAGCACGGTAGCACAGTGGTTAGCACTATTACTTCATAGCGCCAGGGTCCCAGGTTCGATTCCCAGCTTGGGTCACTGTCCGTGCAAAGTCTCCACGTTCTCCCGTGTCTGCGTGGGTTTCCTCCGGATGCTCCCGTTTCCGCCCACCAGTCCCGAGAGATGTGCTTGTTAGGTGAATTGGACATTCTGAATTCTCCCTCTGTGTACCTGAGCAGGTGCCGGAATGTGGCGACTAGGGGGGTTTCACAGTAACTTCATTGCAGTGTTAATGTAAGCCTACTTGTGACAATAAAGATTATTATTATAATAAAAATTAAAATTGTTAGCTGGGCATTTAGTTAGTTCTCACTTATCCGAAGTTAGCTAATCACAGCCACAGAAATGGTACTATCAGCAATAAAAATATATGCCACAATTACACTGCAGGTCGATCAGAATCGACAAAGAAAAAAGGTAGATTGGTGTTTCAGGTTTGCAGTCCAAGGGCTGGATTCTCCGAGACATCGCGCCAAAATCGTGAAACGCGATCAACAGGAGAATTGGCTCCGACGCCGAAATTGGCTTTGATGCCGGTTTTGCGCCAGTTCCGAATTCCCCCAACCCTCCCCCAACTAGACGGAACCGCAGTGCCCGCCAAGCGGCCTGGAGAATCGCCTCAAGTGCCCCGACGACCGATTCTCTGGGGCCTTAGCGATTCAACGGCCCAGATGGGCCGAGTTCCCGACAGCTTAGTTCTAAGCACCTATAAAACTTTGTGAAACCAGCGTGTTGACTGATGCGGCAGCGGGGGGGAGGTAGGGCTGGCGTGGGGGGGGGGGGGGGGGGGGGGGGGGGACTATGGGCTCTCGGAACGGACACCGGCCGTGCTTTCTGGGGGGAGGGTAGGTCTGCCAGGGCCGGGGGAGGAGAGGGGAAGGGGGAGAATGGGGGGACAGGCCGAGCACTCGGGGAGCCCCCACCATGACAGGGCGGTGTCCATGCACCGAGCCACATTGTGGTGGCCATCCTGTTGGCCACCCACCCCAGGCAATGGATGGGCGCAGGGTTAACGGCCATATGGGTGGGTGCCACCCCCCCATCCGGCCACCCCATTCACCCGGCAATACCCACCGAGGGGAACACCCACGGCAGCCCCTACTGAGGACAGTGCTATGAAATGGTGGCCCTGGCAGCAGGAACAGGTGGGGGGAGCGGGGGCACCGACGGAGTGGGGTGGGGGGCATGCATGGCTAGGGTGCGCGGTGTCAACCGGGGCAACCATGTAGCCCATGGGACCTGGTTGTGCAAGGGTGCATGTGCCATGGTAACATTTTCTCCCCTCACCCCCTGCAGATCATAATGTTTGGGAACCACCCAGCTATGTTGGCCACGGTTGCGGGGGCCGCTGCCCTGCATGCAGCCCTGTGGCAGCGTCAGAGGTGCAGAGAGGAGGCGGAGGCTGCAGCAGAGGAGTGGGTTACAGAGGGGCTGGTGGCAGCCGATCAGGCTGGAGGGCCGCCCGCCCGACATTCCGAGGAGGAGGAGAAGAAGGAGGAGGAGGTAGTGCTGGTGCCATGGAGCGCCTGATGAGGCCCCGCGTGTACCGGTGCCGCATGTCCTTTGAGGAACTCCCAGACTGGGCATGCAAAATGAGCCGTGTTGCACGTTTTACTATGGGTGTAATACGCGTTTATTGGAGTGTATTACCACGCCTCCGTTTAAAGCCTGTGTGCTTAACACTACTAGGCTCTATGTATGTATTTTCAGCTCAGGAGTCGCCAGGTGCCGTATCTAGACACCTCACAAATATTCCAAGGTCAGGTTCAAAGTAATAAAACGATACACCGATTAGTAAGTTCCAAACGATCAATATTTATTATACAATTATAATAAATACGCATGCACACGCTAAGGGACTAAGCTATGACTAAACTAAGCGATCAGAATACTTAACTAAACAGGAACAGGCAAGGTCAGGGAGCGAGGCCTTCGTTCCGATCTTGGTCTGCAACCTTCAGAGAGCGTGCTGGTCACTGGGGGTCTAGAGGGCCTGGTTCGCGTAGCGAGCGTCGTATTGGCACTTACGGTTCGGCGGCTGGTGCTCAACGGCTGGAGTCAGGATACAGGTTGGAGTTCTTGGTCAAAGCCGGAGCACGAAACAACAGCTCAAGCCGGAGCACAAACAGACAGGACCATGTGTGGGGTCTATCTTTTATAGGACCCCAATGTCCGTGCCTCTTTTGGGGCGGGCTTTACCTTCAGGTATCGATTGGATCACTCCCAATCGATATCTTTTGAATTCCTCCAATGTGAGGGTCTTTCTTGATGGCGGGGGCGGTTTCTATAGTGGATACTTCTGGTGCCGCTCTGTCTGGACATCCACTTAAAGTATCTTATTCAAACCCAAATGTTGCCATTGTGTGTGCCTAGATCTGGACTGCCTCATTAGTATGCAAAGCGTTTTGCTATTATCACCTTTGGTTTGAGATCTTCCACCTGGCCAGAAACTAGTTTTGCTGCTTGCAAAATGCTAATGAGTCTTTGCAGACTGCTGCCTTGGCTAAACTGCTTTTCCCTGCAGTCTTAGCAATTCTCCATCTTGTTTAGTCCAGTGTCCATTTTAGGTGGCTACAGTGGCTACAGCCGGAAGACTGTCCGACACATCAGCCACATGATGGCACACCTAGCACCGCGTGGGAGTGGGGGTGGGCCATCAAGGTGACGGTCGCCCTGAACTTCTCTCTGACAGGGCCGTTCCAGTCACCTGTCCAGCATCTCCCGGCATCGACACACAGGTGCATCCGCACCGTCACCGTTGCCCTGTATGCCCTGTATGCCCTTGCGCACCGCTACATCCAGTTCCCTGCCCACCAGGATGCCCGGGCAGCGGGCTTCGCTGCCGTTGCCAGGATGCCCCGAGTCCAGGGGGTGAGGTGGAGGCAGGAGCAGGTAGACATAAGGCAGTAGAACCGAGAGGTCAGCTCTGTGTCCAACAGGACATGGAGCTTGCACACTGTCTGCATCATCCTGCATCAGTATTCAGGGGAGAGGAATGGAGTATGAGGCAGGGTTTTGGCATTGATTAACCCAAATTTTAGTTTAAGGAGAGACATTCTCTTGATCTTGTGTTGAGCAAGTTTGACTGCAATAAAATGCTTGCAAAGTTGGGTGTTGAGTCTCATGACCAGACCTGCTTATAGACGATGCCACCATCAAAGGGAACAGTGCATAAGGGGAAAAGGGGGAGGCCAATAATGCAACACTGGGCATGACATGTAAATGGAAAGAGAAGCCATTCCTCAGCGAGCCCTGGGACAATCCGGTGTGAAACCATTGAAATACAAGCCCCTGTGGTGAATCAGCAGTAGGAGTAGGAATTTGCAAAAGCCCCACTTTCCCTAACTCAGGATAGGAACAGGCTTAGCTCTGTTGCCTTCCACAGTTAAATAGGCTCCTGATGTTCACCACCCAGGCTCACACAGGAAGAATGGACTGCATACTTCTGTGCAGATATGGAACTGTACCCAAGCTCGCAAAGAGGCAGCATCATCAGGAAAGGAGAGAAAAGTGGATAAGAAATGCACAATTACATTTCTATCCCAGCGTTGCACTTCAGTTCAACATTTATATCTATAGGCTGTGCCCTTTATGCAGAATCCTAAAGGCATGCGTGCCCCACCCAAGGCGAGCTCAAGGTAATCGAGAATAATTCTAGATGTGGTTCTACTTCTACACCAGTAAATGCTTTCATTGTCTGGAATGCACTGCCAATTTGACCACCTTTGGCACTGATCGAAGGTTGTACATTAACAAAAAATGTGTGACTGAGCTTTTACTGTAGCTACGTGAGGCAAGGTATTGATCCTGAAACATGGCCATCATTTACCATCATGCTGTGGCTCAGTGACTGCCTCCATTAATTCATTGCAATCAAAATTAGTTGTTTCCAACCTTGATTGACGAGTTATCAGAATCGCTTGGTAAGGCTGAGTCATTCTCTTGCAGACAGAGTATGGTGAAATATATCAATTCCTTCTTTTGACATGAGATGCCACCAACAGGAACCCTAATCAGAAAAATTGTGATCTCCCACCATTAAAACATTATGTCATGGGGAGTCCCCTTCCTGATGAGGATCGGGGAGTGCACATCAGAAAATTGACCGTGAGATTTTAATTATATCGTCCTAAAGTTCTCTCTTCAACTCCTGAAGTCACACTTTCTCTGAGGTTCAGTACGACAGCAGACAGCTGCCCTCAGTATCTTGTCCAGCAGGCCCTCGAAGTGAGGAGGTTGCCAGGCATGCAGTCTAGGGCAAGAGCTTGTGTGTGGAGTATTGTAGTGCATTGCAGCTACAACACAGTTCTGGTTGACTGGGAACTATCCAACTCTTACCGCCTACCATCGGCGTTTTGGAAAGATTTAATAATAATTTTCATTTGTGTCACAAGTAGGCTTACATTAACACTGCAATGAAGTTACTGTGAAAATCCCCTTCAGATTGACAATCAACCTTGGGCATACCACAAACATACCTTCCATGGTTACCTAGACCCGGGGAGGGTGTCGAACCTGGAGCATCTGGTTCAGTGGACCCACTGCATCACAAGACCTCAACTGTGGACATCAGCACGCTATTCACAGAGGGAGGCCATCCTCACACAATAATGATCCATAGAATCCCTACAGTGCAGAAGAAGGCCATACAACACATTGAGCCCCACCGACCCTCTAGATGACTTTAACTATACCAAACCACGGAAAAGGAGGCAGTAACCAGTTCAGTTTGGGGTAATTGGCTTACTGCTCAGTTAACACCCTGGCTGCTGCTGTTTTTAAGCAGGGCCTACTGCCCCTTTTCATATGCAGTAAAGTCTTATGATGCAGTCGGCTTTCCAACACCCAGTCAGCTGAATGCAAGAGCATCAGTGAGATCTGTTGGGACTGAGAGCTTGGGGTTCACTGATATCAAGAGAAAGGCAACAGGGTCCCACATTCAACAAGTCAGAGAAATAAAGTTTGGGTTGTGACAGGGGCAGGGGGAGGTAGATACGTTGTGTGATTCGAAGCAGCAACAGGGATAGGGAGAACGTAGTCAATCAGGGACATAAACAGAAAAAATAGAATTTTTAATTGGAATATTGGGATATTGGAGTTGAAGGTCAGTTAAGTGAACATGATTTGGTATTGGATAAGATATCATGGAATTTACAGTGCAGAAGGAGCCATTCGGCCCATCAAGTCTGCAGCGGCCCTTGGAAAGAGCACCCCACTTAAGCCCTCACTTCCACCCTATCCCATAACTCAGTAACCCCACCCAATGTTTTTGGACACTAAGGGCTATTTATCATGGCCAATCCACCTAACCTGCACATCTTTGGACTGTGGGAGGAAACCGGAGCACCCGGAGGAAAATCACGCTGACACAGGGAGAACGTGCAGACTCCGCACAGACTGACCCAAGCCGGAATAAAACCTGGAGATGTGAAGCAACTGTGCTAACCACTGTGCTTCAAAAGTTTTGTAAGAGGTAGTTTATGGAGGGAGGAGGATGGGGGATAGCCAGATGGGCAGCACGGTAGAGTAGTGGTTAGCACAATCGCTTCACAGCTCCAGGGTCCCAGGTTTGATTCCCGGCTTCAGTCACAGTCTGTGCGGAGTCTGTACATCCTCCCCGTGCGTACTTCAGGTGGTCCGGTTTCCTCCCACAGTCGAAAGATGTGCGTGTTAGGTGGATTGGCCATGATAAATTGCCCTTAGTGTCCAAAATTGCCCTGAGTGTTGGGTGGGGCTGCTGGGTTATGGGGATAGGGTGGAGGTGTGCGTTGGGTAGGATGCTCTTTCCAAGGGCCGGTGCAGACTCGATGGGCCGAATGGCCTCCTTCTGCACTTTAAATTCTATGATTCTATGAGCACTAAAATGGTAAAGTCTGCAAGTGACAACGGCCTGTATGAGATTTTCAGAAGCAGATGGGCTTATTTAGGAGTGGAAGATGGCAACGTTGCAAGGCTGGAGGTGACAACAACGAAGGAGCAATCCGTTGTGGAGAAGTTCCGGTCTCGCGGGCAGGCCCAGGATCAGGAATTCTGTGACCACGGCACCAAGGTTTAGTGCATGGCGGCACACGACTTGGGCAGGTCGGAAGCTACACTTCAGGCGAGTTATCAATAAACACATGGACAAGGCGCTGGGAGATTGTTCTTTCATCAATACCTGTTCCCACATGGACACATGTAAATACATTCACTATGAGATTCTAGAGCAGCATGGTAGCACAAGTAGTTAGCACTGTGGCTTCACATGCCGGGATCCCAGGTTCGATTCCCCGCAGGGTCAATGTCTGTGCGGAGTCTGTGCGGAGTCTGCACGTTCTCCCCGTGTCTGCGTGGGTTTCCTCCGGGTGCTCCGGTTCATCTCACCCTGTTCAGAGGGGTCAATGTGGGACTGTGTGTTCCAGAAGCTCGAAACCCGTCTTGGTGACAGCTAGTTCCTGGGTCAGCCTGCCTACAACCACCCGCCGCCTCGGGAGTTCCTACCTTCAGACGCTGTAATGGATCAGATCTGTGGTGCGCGCCAGATAATGTCCCAGGAGCATCTTCACTAAAGTGCCTAACCGAAGTGAGTGTCTCTGGGATGGTGGAGGGTATTGAAGACAGCTGTGATGGGAGGTCAGTTTCATCCTCAGAGCTCCGGGGTGTCCTGTGTCTCAGCGTCGCTGCTCGTTCACAGAGGGGCTTCAGCTGTGACACTGTCTGGGGGCGGGGGGCACCAGATCGACCCGCCACATCTCCAGCAGGTCCTACAAGACAGAAGACAAGACGCATGATTAGACCGCGAGAGGGGGTGGGGGGGGAGTGGGGGTGGTGGGGGTGAGCGTGTGGGTAGTGGTGGAGGAGGTGATAAGGGTGGGGGTGGTGTAGGGTGAGGTTGAGGGTGGTATGGGGTGAGGGTGGTGTGGGTTTAGGCTGGAGGTGAGGTTGGGAGTAAGGGCGGTGTGGGGGTGAAGGTGATGTAGGGGTGAGGGTGGTGTGGGGGTGATGTAGGGGTAAGGGTGGTGTGGGGGTGAAGGTGATGTAGGGGTGAGGGTGGTGTGGGGGTGAAGGTGATGTAGGGGTGAGGGTGGTGTGGGGGTGAAGGTGATGTAGGGGTGAGGGTGGTGTGGGGGTGAAGGTGATGTAGGGGTGAGGGTGGTGTGGGGGTGAAGGTGATGTAGGGGTGAGGGTGGTGTGGGGGTGAAGGCGATGTAGGGGTGAGGGTGGTGTGGGGTGAAGGTGATGTAGGGGTGAGGGTGGTGTGGGGGTGAAGGTGATGTAGGGGTGAGGGTGGTGTGGGGGTGAAGGTGATGTAGGGGTGAGGGTGGTGTGGGGGTGAAGGCGATGTAGGGGTGAGGGCGGTGTGGGGGCGAAGG
The DNA here is from genome assembly GCF_902713615.1 of Scyliorhinus canicula. Classification (NCBI taxonomy): domain Eukaryota; kingdom Metazoa; phylum Chordata; class Chondrichthyes; order Carcharhiniformes; family Scyliorhinidae; genus Scyliorhinus; species Scyliorhinus canicula. The sequence goes on along the minus strand of NC_052160.1, from coordinate 39,842,881 downwards.
TGATGTAGGGGTGAGGGTGGTGTGGGGGTGAAGGCGATGTAGGGGTGAGGGTGGTGTGGGGGTGAAGGTGATGTAGGGGTGAGGGTGGTGTGGGGGTGAAGGTGATGTAGGGGTGAGGGTGGTGTGGGGGTGAAGGCGATGTAGGGGTGAGGGTGGTGTAGGGGTGAGGGCGGTGTGGGGGCGAAGGTGATGTAGGGGTGAGGATGGTGTGGGGGTGAAGGTGATGTAGGGGTGAGGGTGGTGTGGGGGTGAAGGCGATGTAGGGGTGAGGGTGGTGTGGGGGTGAAGGCGATGTAGGGGTGAGGGTGGTGTGGGGGTGAAGGCGATGTAGGGGTGAGGGTGGTGTGGGGGTGAAGGTGATGTAGGGGTGAGGGTGGTGTGGGGGTGAAGGCGATGTAGGGGTGAGGGTGGTGTAGGGGTGAGGGCGGTGTGGGGGCGAAGGTGATGTAGGGGTGAGGGTGGTGTGGGGGTGAAGGTGATGTAGGGGTGAGGGTGGTGTGGGGGTGAAGGCGATGTAGGGGTGAGGGTGGTGTGGGGGTGAAGGCGATGTAGGGGTGAGGGTGGTGTGGGGGTGAAGGCGATGTAGGGGTGAGGGTGGTGTGGGGGTGAAGGTGATGTAGGGGTGGGGGTGGTGTGGGGGTGAAGGTGATGTAGGGGTGAGGGTGGTGTGGGGTGAAGGTGATGTAGGGGTGAGGGTGGTGTGGGGGTGAAGGTGATGTAGGGGTGAGGGTGGTGTGGGGGTGAAGGTGATGTAGGGGTGAGGGTGGTGTGGGGGTGAGGGTGGTGTGGGGTGAAGGTGATGTAGGGGTGAGGGTGGTGTGGGGGTGAAGGTGATGTAGGGGTGAGGGTGGTGTGGGGGTGAAGGTGATGTAGGGGTGAGGGTGGTGTGGGGGTGAAGGTGATGTAGGGGTGGGGGTGGTGTGGGGGTGAAGGCGATGTAGGGGTGAGGGCGGTGTGGGGGTGAAGGCGATGTAGGGGTGAGGGTGGTGTGGGGGTGAAGGCGATGTAGGGGTGAGGGTGGTGTGGGGGTGAAGGTGATGTAGGGGTGAAGGTGGTGTGGGGGTGGTGTTGAGGGAGGTGGGACGTTGACACACATGGCACGGGAACCACAACGCAGCAAGGGTCTCACTTCCTCGCCCGCGGCCGAACTCCATCCCGGCGACATCGCTTTGCCGACCACGCCCTCTGCATGGCCACGGTGAGGGTCCACCTCCAGTCTTGTCCCACTCCCGGCGGTTATGTTTGACCTTCTCCTGGGGAGGGGGCAACCTGATAACGACAGTCTTGGGCATTCCATACATGCAGCTCAGGGGGTGGGTAGCTGGTGGCCTCAGTGGTCAGGGCACCGGGCCATGGTGGCCGGTATGGGTGCCAGCACATGGTGCAGGATGGGGGCTTGGCTGCCCTCCGTGTTTGGGGGGGGGGGGGGTGCGGTTAAGGTTACGGGTGTGTGGCACGGGGTTTGATGCCAGGGCACATTGCTGTCTACTCACCCTGGCCAGCCTGAGGAGGCCGTACAGTTTCTTTCAGGCCTGCTGGCCGGTCTGGATGGTGTTACCCACGACGCTGACCGCCTTAGCCACCTGTACCCAGGCACGGCAAACGGTGACAGCTAGCCGCCTCCTTCCCGAGCCAGGGTACAGGGTCATCCGCCTCTCCTCCACTGCGTCCAGGAGGATCTCCAGCTCGGCATCGGTGAAGCATGGAGCTGCTCTCCTTGCTGCCATCTTGTTGGAGGTGTATTTACACGATGAGCCCGAATGTAGAGGTTGTTCCTGTTACACTAATAATGAACTGTAGTAATTTGGTACAGGACCACCTTCAATCATTCAGCGCCAAATATCTAGGTTAACTCTTGCAAAAATGAACAAGGACTCGTAAAAATGTGCAACTGTCATTTTTTGCTGATGTAAGTTCGATTCCACTTTTGAAATGATTCACCAGGCAATTCAACCTAATTGTGGACTTAACACTCAAACCAATTATGACATTTTATGGATTAGATTGATATTCAATGTATGGCTGGAAAATTCCACTTGTTAACTGTTTCCAACAAATTACAATTAGAGCTGGAATATTGTCTGACACTGGAAGGTCCATGTGTGCCTCAGCGTCTCCTGTACATGTACAATACATTCAAGATAAACGGAAAAGAGTCACTCCCATCTGGCACTGTACATCCAGGTGTGTCTCAGCTCCTGTACATATACAACAGGCAAAAAGGAACAACTCACTCTCAGCTGGGGCTGTACTGAAACGATTCAGAGTTCAAATGAAAAGCATTCAATTTCCATTGCACCTCTCCATTGCAATGAAACGCATCCTCTGTCCCCTTTATCAAATCTCTCTGTGCATCTGTTCAGATTTGCTTTTTCATTCCATCTCTTTGGGCGCGATTCTCTGGAACGATTTCTAAGTGTGGTAGCGAGCAGCAACTGCCGCAAGCTTCCCAATGCACGACTTGGCGAGGCCGGCAATGCTATTCAACGCTAATTGGTCCACTTAACGAGGCCCCACAGGCTTCGCGCCACAAATGAAGGCTCGCCAGCCAATTGCCGGCATAGCGCTCGCCAGCTCCACGCTAACAAGGTCGAGCAGCACTTAAGTAGCACTTGCTCAGCTAGCTCTAGCCTGCTTGCCCAGCATTCTGGGATGCTGACCGTGGGAGGCTCCTAGATTCAGTGGAGGCCAGGAGGGATGTCCTGATCCCCCGAGGGTCCCGGAGGATCAACGACAGGGCGGCCAGTGCTGCCTGGGATGAAGTGGCAGCAGTCGTAAGTGCCAGGAGTGTGACCAGGAGGATTGGTCTCTGTGGTGATATGCCTGTGAATAATATTGAATGCGCTCAGCAATGCAACCTCCCACCAGCAGGTGGCTTCAGACATCAGTCATGTGACATCAAGCTATTGTTAGTTGGTTGTAAGGTGTACACAAGGACAGTTGCACATCGGGTAGTTCGAAAGCAACCTAGTCTATATAGTATTCTTTATGTTATCCATCCACGTGTTAACTAACAAATCATCATTCTGAGTAAGTTGTCAGCAGTTCTGTATGAATCATTGCAAAGACAAGACAACAGAACACAACATGGTACCAGGAGGGTTGAACATTTAAAGAATCAGCAGAAAAGACAGCGGAAAACTGGCCAAAGAAGGAAACAGAAAAAAGAAGATTCTTCAACCTGGTAAACCATGGCCTGTGGTGACGCAATAAAAGGTGAAGCTCAAGGTGGAGAGTTCTTAGCCACCCCACCAGCTTCATGTATCGTGTAGCATAGATGAAAACTGGCATGTTTTCAAACAGCCATTTAAGCTCCAAGTTTCAGCCCTTGGCCTGCCGTCACAGCCTGATGAGAGGCGCATTGCATTGCTGCTCACAGTGCCAGGTGATTTGCCATGCGAGTGAGTTGGCCACACAGCAGATCAGTACACTCAGCTCAAAACATTTTTCCGCCAACATGGAGGAAGACACCCGCGCCATCAGCTCTATGACGCAGTTCAATAAGAAACGTGGTCTCAGTGTGGGCAGCCATTTTAAGTGGACGACAGGAGCTGCCATCTTGTGCCAGAAATGTGGCGACCGACATGGCCCACGGCAATATCCAGCATATGGAAAAGGATGCTCCAGGTGCGGTCAAATGAATCATTTCGTGAAACATAGTTTTTCAATGGATGAAATTAGAGCAATTCATGCAGTGGAGGAGATGCCTCTAGAAGAGCAGTTCTTTATTGATCTAATTTCAGAAAAGGTCCAGAGCGGTCCAACCAAAATAAGTGAAAAAATCCTTCTGAATAGCGGTGAGCAGCTGTATGGCCCAGGCATCGAGTGGCCAGACAGTTACCGCGATTTGCAACGAGATAGTCCAGTGAGGTGCTGGAAGAGCCAAAGGGAATTCAGGGCTTCTGGTTAACAGTCTTCAAAAAGGTGTATATACTGAGTGGCACGATAGAGGAGCATGGTGAGCCAATATTAAAGCATCTACAGAATATGAACGTTAAATGTTCAGAGCGCACACAGCCGATGAGCTTCACTCTGGAGTTTATGTTTAAGCCAAATGAGAATTTTACAAACGAGGTGATTGCGGAAGCGCACCGGCTGGAATTCTCACTTTCTAATGAACCTAAAATCACGGGATGCACCGGATGCCAGATCGACTGGAAGACAGGAAGAAATGTCACATTGAAGACCAGTAAAATTAATCCGAAGCATAATGGTTGGAGCACTCGCAAACCGGTTACCAAAACTGTACAAGATAACTCATTCTTCACTTCCTTCAGTCCTCCAGAAGCTCCACAGCATGGAATGTTAAATAAACATTCTGCAGCAAGACATGCTGCTAGGGCAGCATGGGGGCGCAGTGGTTAGCACTGGGACTACAGTGCTGCGGACCCAGGTTCAAATCCCAGCCATGGGTCACTGTCCGAGTTTGCACATTCTCCCCGTGTCTGCGTGGGTTTCACCCCCACAACCCAAAGACGTGCAGGTTAGGTTAATTGGCCACACTAAATTGCCCCTTAATTGGGGAAAAAAAATAATTGAATGTTCTAAATTTATTTTAAAAATGACTTGCTGCTGACTTTGAAATTGGTGGAATCCTGAATGAACACATCATTCCATGTGCAATGTCGTATTTTACAGAAGTCTTTGCGGATGAAACAGACTCCGAAGATGAGTACATTGATCAACCCTTTGAAGACTATGCAGACAATGAAGTAAGCAAAGGTGTGGATGATGAGCCGGAGCTGGACCAATATGAAATGCTAGTAAAGCTGTTTCGCGGGAGAGATGGTACACTCAGGGAGGGAGCCTGTGCAGCGCTCTGTCGGCAGTTTTGCGGGTATGACGAGGTGATCACAAGGGACGCCCAGCCTGTGCCGGACGTTGAGGAGTGCGACTACTCTGAGATGGCGCACGTAGAAATGGACAACAAGATTGCCGCAGCAAAGATCTAGGACAAAACTGATGTAGCTCTGAACCAACTGGAAACAGCAAATATTGTACCAATTCTGGAGAAACTAGCTCCAGAAGCATATGGGGAACCATCAAAGCCCCATGAAGAAGTTCCGGTAATGGACTCCCCGGGACATGAGGCCATTCCTCCGCAGGGGAAGTTCAAAGAGCAAATCCGTATGCAGTTCTATGGCAACGGGTGATACATACATTATAATCCATGACAGGGATGAACCATGGCCTGCATCGTATGCAGCGCCACAACGATAGTTGATACTGAATCTGAATGTATTTCCACGGCGTTGAATGATACGTACATACTATCACACAATGAAGATGAGTCCCTACCCGGGTTATCTGAAAAAGATGAAGTCCGCGTAGTGATATCGAAGGACGAGGAGCCATCACTTGGGGCTCAAGCAGGTCCATAGCAGCTTGCAGGAATGCCAGAGGCTACGGGCTCAGGAGATGTCGCTGGAAATGCGTGAAACCAAGGCCAACATGGCTAGGGTGGCGACGGCTGTGGAGAGCCTTGTGCACAATGTTGGCACCATTAGTGAAGGTGCCTGAGGCGTCGCACATTGGCGACGGCCATGGCTGAGTGTCTCGACAGAATGTCTGTCTCACTGGGGGATTCTAACCAGTACCAGGCTGACCTTGATGATATTCTGCGGGACATGTCCCGCTCTCTGATGGGAATGGCCGAGGCGCTGCGGAGCTTGTCCTAGACGCAGGTGGGCATTGCTGAGGCGCTGCAGAGAATGGCCCAGTCACTGAGGAGCATCACCGACGGCATCGACACAATGGTGCAGACCATGGAGAGCGGCCAGGGCTGGCAGTGCCAGATGATGCAGGGGCAACCGGGGCTCAAACCAGCTGCCTCTCTGTCCCAAGGTGAACCCCAGGACCCTACAGGCACCGAGGGGGAGGAGAGGTCTTCGGGTCACAACCCAGAACCGTCCGATGAAGTGGCAACAGTAGCCACCAGCTCCCCCGGGTTCCACCTCTCTGATGAATAATCTCACAGCCCGCACACGGGGACAGGGCGGCACCCGTGGCCTTCAATGGCCCTGGCGGGCATCATCTGAGAGCTGGTGCACACTCGATGGGCCGAATAGCTTCCTTCTGAAATGTAGGAATTCTACGATGATGAGTATTCACACCCCTGACTCCCAGTGGGAAGTGTTAGATGAAAAAGAAGTGGCCTTAGTTTCAATATCGAATGCCGCATCAACACTCACTGCCTAACTCCACATAGAAAGGATGGGTGGCCGATTGAAATCATTTGTGCCTGTGGAACCATACCCGCAGTGAGAGTCCGCAGGAGAGAAGGGAGAGGAAACAATTACAACTCAGTGGACGTCAGCACAATCAGGAGAGTGGGGAAAGCTTTGCTGAAAACTCCGGTCTTTGCCTTACAATAGCCTTGCCTGAGCCTCAGACCAGAAAGAAATGTAAAAGTCAGCAATCACATTTCTGACCCATGAATCTGAATTTCAGCACATGGGGTGGGTTGTAATTAATTACTAATTAACAATTCTGCTATCGAGAAAACATTTGAATGGTCTGTGATAAGATCAGATAAGAGACCGAAGAAAATGCAAGAGCAATTAAAAACCACAGTCTGTGACCATTTACAGCAGAAAAGAAGAAAAAAAACAGGAGTGGTTTCCAACACAAACCGTTGATTAATTACTGGTCGCAGTGCCTAGTGGGATTTCTTCACCTTCCTCTCAAACACACCTCTATTCGACCACACATAAAAGACGTTCTCACTTGTTCCATTTTGATCTTGCAAGGCATTTAATATTTGTTGAAACCTGCACATTATCGCAGCCACAACAAAGCAAAAATCCACAAATCACTCCAGGCTAATGAGATCCATTAAGGATATTGCGGCAGTGTCTATTGCGCCTCCTGACACCTTGCAGACTGTGTCCAAAACGGCTTCAGTAGCTCAGCAATAATAAGTTAAGAAAATGATGAAATACCTACCAGTCTGTGTAATATTATCAGCAGCAGACTAATTTCTGAAATCGAAATTTGCTCGTTTATTTTGCTTAACCCTGTCACGCTGAAATTAAATGAAGCCTAATACGCTGTCAAATTTAATTTATTCACTACCTCTCAATGAGAATGGCATCTTCAGCATGAGTTATAGATATAATACAGCTCTTTCCCTTCCCTTTAAATAGCCAGTGTACACTTCATTGTGCAAAGTCTACTTTCCAAACAGCTATCAACTTCTCCAGGTTTCGAAACTTCACCCCAAATGACTTGGTTTGGAAACATATCAAAACTGCTCAGATACCCACTCCATCTTGATCCTGGTCCCATTCAGAACACTCTTGAATTGCTACAATCAGACTCGATATCTCAGGGCTACAAAACTGGAAGGAAAGTGGCTCTTCTGTAGTGCACAGGAGAGAACATTAGCTGAAGGTATGACAGCACAGGGGATGATGCCCCCCCGCTGACATCATATTGTGGATACATTTATGTAACTGAACATGAAAGAGCTCCCTGATAGGAGTAAACATATTGCAGAAACTGCACTCCAGGGTCTACTTAATGGCCTTGCTGTGCCAGACTTGGTGTCGGGTCAAGCTGGTTGATTCTCACTAGATTTGCGCCAGAACATCTCGGGAGATTTAACGGAGTTTCACGCGAGGTCGTGATCTGGATCTCGCTCTTGCTGGGTGAGATCTGGCTCATTTAAATTATGCATTGGTCAGATGCTCTCCAGGTCTGGGATTCACCGGCCGCACCTGGGAGACCGCCTCAGCGCGTTGTTTAGTAATGGTCCACACAAAGGTAGACCAGTCACAACGGCACCTGGGGTGGGGTTTCCCAGACCTTTGGAGACCCCAGTTGGTCGGGGACAGGGCAGGGTGGTACCCTGGCAGTCCCACTGGCACCTGGGCACTGCTGGCCTGGTGCCTTGGCACTGTCACCCAGGCACCCTGGCAATGTCACTCAGGTGCTGCTCGGGTGCCTGGGTGGCACTGCCAGGGTGCCAGGCTGTGCCCAGGTTCCCAATCCATGGGGGGGGTGCTTTGCCCATAAGAGGTGGGGGTTTAGGGGGCCCCAGAAGAGGTACATTGGGTGCAGTGTGGGATCGGGGGGGGGGGGGGGGGGGGGGGGGGGGGGGGGGGGGGCAGTGGCCACGGTGGGGTCATTGAGGGGTTTGAAAGATCTGTCCCCGATCCGCGAGTAGTTTCACCAGTGCAGGAAATGAGGTAAATGTGGCCTCATGGGGCGTTCCTCAAAAGAACGGCAAAGTGCCACTGGATAGCAGGGTCTTTCTCAGTGCTGCAGGCTCCAAGAAACCCTCCACTAAACTGGCCTGAAACAGGAATAGAAATGTTTTGGTGAACCGCGCCCATTATATATTCCAGAATCTGAAATAAAAGTAGTCCTTATATTGCCACACCAACTTTAGTCTTTGTTTTTTAGATCACTACCAGGTACCCTGCTGACTGTCATGGTCTATTATTGTCCATGATGAATGACACCTTGGGAAAGGCTCGGGAAGCCTGCGGATGTGTATAATGCTGAAGTCTAACTCTGTCAGCTGAAGAAATGCTTTTCTTAGCCGTTCCCTTTGGAGGAAATATCTTTCAATTCCATGCACCATATAGAACAAGGGGAGGCCATTCAACCCCTCAAACTCATTCTGTCATTCAACTTGATCTCGACCACAATTCCATTTACCTTCTCATGGAGATAAACTTGGGTCAGACATTGATCGACATACAGTCGGGATGTCAGAATTATTTTCTATGGGAGATCTGATCAAAGGCCTGGGGCGGGTTTCTCTGTTTCAGAAACTAAGTGTTGACGTTGGGACTGGATCGGTGGACTTCCACCGCAACTAAACTGGTGTCGGTTTCATAGAACATAGAACATAGAACAGTACAGCACAGAACAGGCCCTTCGGCCCTCAATGTTGTGCCGCGCCATGATCACCCTACTCAAACCCACGTATCCACCCTATACCCGTAACCCAACAACCCCCCCCTTAAAAAATGATCCATTAATGGGTGAGCACCGGGGGCACAGAGATTTCGATACATTCCATTGAAAAATGGTGTCCGATTCGCCGGGTCGGGATGGCGATTCGAGAGGCTGACAAGCTGTAGCCACATATCAGCACTCCACTCCCGAAACACACTCAGCCCAGCCAACAAGATGGCAGCACGGAGAGCGGCATCCTGATGTGCGGACGCAGATGTGCGGACGTGAGACCCTGCTGGACGCCATGGTGTACAGGCGGGCCACCATGTTCCCCCGGGGTGGGAGGAGGTTGCCACCCGCCGCCATACTCAAGGCCACGGAACAGGTGGCAGAGGCTCCAGCGCCTAAGGCCCCATCGCCAGGACTGCCAGCAGCGCAGAAAGAAGCTGCACAACCTCCTCAGGGCGGCCACGGTGAGTAACCAGCAACATGCCCCTGACACCAACCCCCACCCACACTCCCCCACCCGGAGGGAGACCGAACCCCACCCAGCGGCAGCTTGCGCACTCCCCACCTTACCCCACATGTCAGCACCCATATCACCCGCCATGGGTGCCCTGGCCACAAAGCCACCAGCTGTCCACCCCGTGTGCTGAACGTGTCCGACTGCCTAACACTGTGTGCACTCTTCCCTCACCAGGAGAAGGCGGTGCATACCCGCAGAGAGAGGGAGAGAGAAGGCCGGAGGGGACCGCCGGAACTGCGACCCCTCATCATCGTGGAGCAGTGGGCACTGGACCTGGACGGTGGCCTGAAGAGGCGGCAGTTACCGAGGCGTAAGTTGGAATCGGGCAACCACGTCAGCCCCCGCTGAGTTGCCGTGTCCCCATGGCACACATGGCATGACCCCCACACCACACCACCCCACCTCTCCCGCACCACTCCCTCACCACCCCCACACCACTCCCTCACCACCCCCACACCACTCCCTCACCACCCCCACACCACCCCCTCACCACCCCCTCACCACCCCCTCACCACCCCCACACCACCCCCTCACCACCCCCACACCACCCCCTCACCACCCCCTCACCACCCCCACACCACCCCCTCACCACCCCCACACCACCCCCACACCACCCCCACACCACCCCCTCACCACCCCCACACCACCCCCACACCACCCCCTCACCACCCCACACCACCCCCTCACCACCCCACACCACCCCCTCACCATCCCACACCACCCCCACACCACCCCCTCACCACCCCCACACCACCCCACCCCACACCACCCCACCTCTCCCACACCACCCCACACCACCCCACCTCTCCCACACCACCCCACACCATGCCCACACCACCCCCTCACCACCCCCTCACCACCCCACCACCCCCACCACCCACCACCCCCTCACCACCCCACCACCCCCACCCCACCCCCTCACCACCCCCACACCACCCCCACACCATCCCCTCACCATCCCCTCACCACCCCCACACCACCCCACACCACCCCCTCACCACCCCACACCACCCCACACCACCCCCTCACCACCACACCCCACCCCCTCACCACCTCCTCACCACCCCCTTCCCCACCCCACCACCCCACCCCCACCTCACCCCCACCCCACCCCCTCACCACCCCACACCACCCCCTCACCACCCCACCACCCCCACCCCACCCCCTCACTACCCCACACCACCCCCTCACCACCCCCACCCCACCCCCTCACTACCCCACACCACCCCCTCACCACACCCACACCACCCCCGCACCACCCCCACACCATCCCCACCCCACCCCACCTCTCCCACACCACCCGACACCACCCCCACACCACCCCCTCACCACCCCACCTCTCCCACACCACCCCACCACCCCCACACCACCCCACCTCTCCCACACCACCCCCACACCACCCGCACACCATCCCACCACCCCCACACCACCCCACCTCTCCGCACCACCCCCACACAGTCTTGTTATGCTCTTGGCGTAGCATAAGAGGCTTCCTTGATGTTCACTCTGACAAAGGAAGGTTCAGACATGGAGATAACTTCAACACGTTTATTGAACTATTTACAAATCTCCTATTCGGGTTCGCCACTACTGTTAATCCTTCTGTAGTTACTCAGACTGATAAACCAGTCTGCTACAATCCACGTGGTGGGTGCGATCAACCCTATGTCTGTACTCACTGAGTGTCTCCACTGGAAAGAGGAAGATCATGTGTGCTGTGTCCTTTATATATGGGTTGGTGTAATGCCCCCCTGTGGTAGTGTCACCTCTGTGTGTATCATAAATGCCCATTGGTCGTGTCCTATCTTACTGACCTATTGGTTGTGTGTCTGTGTGTCATGTCTCTGGTGCTCCCTCTAGTGTCTAGCTAGTCTACGTGTACTTCCATTAACCACTTGTGTATCTTCAGTGATGCATATCACCACATCCCCCTTTTTACGTGTTACATATTTTCTGTACACTTAAAGAAAATTGAACAAAAAAATCAGGTAGATAAGTGATGCTATGCACAAGTCATGAGAACAGTTATCACTAAATAATAAGTCCAAATCAAATGTGTGAGTCCAAAACCCATCAATTATCATGGTCGAATGTCTTTCTTGTTGGGTTGGTGAGTTTGTCATTTTGACGGTGGCGTGTCCTTGTGAACGCCATCAGTGTCCCTGTGCATAAGGAACCAAGAAGTGGTCAAATCACTTCATTGTCTGATTTGGAGTCTTTTTTTCCTTCCGATGCTTGTGATAGCGATGTTTTGGCATCTGTCCTGAAAGCCAGGTTGCCTGTTGGTAGTGCAGCACACATGAATTGGGAAGATGCATCTTCCAGCCATGGTATGTCATTGTACTGAGCTGAGCAGTAACAGTGTCCCTCATGGGCAGAGTCGTACCATGTCGTACCAGTCATAATTCCATTGGGGTAGTCTTTGTCGTGCTTGCTGTCGACGATGTTGCCTTTGGTAAGCGTCGTGTCATTGTCTTTGATATGGTTTTAATAGATTGTGATGTTGTGTTTGATGGTTCTGTTGTTGTGTTCGCTGCGGATTACCCTGTGATTAATACGAGTCCTTCACACAGTTACTTGTGTCAGCGTGCTTTGTGGCTTCTGCTGTCACCTTGAGCGTGCCGTCACTGAGTTTGCGGCGCTCCCGGTCTGGAGTCATGTCCGGCTTACTTGAATCAGCTTTGGCTTGTGGTTGCTCCCCATCTGGAGTCTGGTCTGTTTCACTTGAGTCAGTGTTGGTTTGTCGATGCTCCCCGTCTGGAGTCTGGTCTGTATCACCTGAGTCAGTTTTGGTTTGTCAATGCTCCCCGTCTGGAGTCATAGCAGGTTCACTGGAGTCAGCTGAGATTTCTTGATGCTTCCCGTCTGGAGTCATTTCAGGTTCACTTGAGTCAGCTGAGTTTCTTGATGCTCCACGTCTGGAGTCAAAACATTCAGGAATGCATTTGCTTGTGGAGAGGTTCGAGCGAATGAGGTTTGAAGTAACGTGGTGTCACCGGAGTCACCAGTCATCTCACTGTGATCGTCGAGTGCCTCTGTACACACTAGCTGAGGTCTGTCACATTGCACATCTTGTATGGGAAGTGGGATGCTGTCATCACTTGTCTCACATACAGTGGGTAGAGCCTCAGTAGCTTCTTGTTGTTCACTTGGGCTGGGTAGACTGTCAGAGTCTTCTTGTGGCTCAAACAATGTGGGTGGACTGTCATAGTCGCTTTGTTGTTCACTTGAGCGTGGTAGACTGTCATTGTCGTCTGCTGCTGGTTGCTCAGAGGAGGTTGCTAGACCCTCATGGTCTTGTTCATGCAAGGACTGCGCTTTGGAGTCAGTCTTGTGTTGCTTCTATCGTGGAGTCTGTCCACGAGCCCGCTGTGGAGGCTTGTGTCACTGGAGTCACTTCTTGTGTGGAGACGTGCAGTTGTCTCGCTGTTGAGTCTTTCATCGCTTCCTGTGTAGAGGCTGGGACCCTTTGTGGTGCGTGGACCACTCTCTGTGTGGCAGAAGGCCGCTGTCTGTGGGTTTGTACCGCTCTCTGTCTCTTGATGTCAGGACGCAACATAATCCTGCACTCACGAGTCGGGATGTCATATGTGCTGGGCTGAAGATCCTCAAATCCAAAGAACTCATCATCGGGGTCTTGAATGTACAACACGTCTAGTTGTGGTTCGGATTTGGTACTGGGGAAGCCTCCCAAGGTGAAAGCTTCATCTGAGTTGTTGTCTTCCAAGACCACGTTTTGTGTCGGAGCTGGCATTGGGCTCGCGATGTCCAAAGAAGAATTCAAGGTCTGAGTCATAGTCTTCAAGGACTGTATCATCTCTTTGGGCGGTGCTAACTGCTTGTTGCAGGGTTCTGTGGAGGTTACTTTCAGCTACTGGTCGAATTTCAGGCATTGTGCTGTCGTTCCAGGTGAAAGAATCTTGTTTTACGGCTTTAAGAATTTTTTTTCGTGTTTTGGGACATTTCTCCTTTAAGTGGGCGTGGTCCGGGGCGTCATGACGTCATGACGCGTGTGACGTGGTTCGGAGGAAGCGACTGAGCATGCTCAGATTGCTGTTCCTTTACTGGGGGCCTTTTTCACCACTGCGCATGTGCAGTACCTTTACCAAGATGGCTGCAATTCAAAACTGCAGATTTTTTCTGCAAGACTACCTCGTGGTGAGTTTTGGTGCTTCTTTTACCGTTTTTTTTGTATTCTCCTCCCAGAATTCTTGGAATTTGTCCAGGACTGCCTGGAAATCACTCTTGTTTTGCCCCTTTGAGTATTTGAAGGTCTGGAAGATTTCAGCTGCTTCTGGACTAGCGATGGTAAGTAGAAGCTTTTTTGTTGTGCATCCTCCACGCCATCTAGGTCGGACGCTGCCAGGTAGATCTCGAATCTCTGCCTGAACCAACGGCAGGTGTCACTGAAATTGCCTTGGTACCTGAGCTGCTGTGGAACCGGAATCCCGAACATCGTCTTGCCTGGGTGTTGTTGCTGGTTGTCACTGTTTGCTGAGTTGTAACTATATGGATTGAAACAGGTCACTCCTGTGTACCATGTCTTGTTATGCTCTTGGCGTAGCATAAGCGGCTTCCTTGATGTGCACTCTGACAAAGGAAGGTTCAGACGTGGCGATAACTTCAACACGTTTATTGAACTATTAAAAATCTCCTACTCGGGTTCACCACTACTGTTAATCCTTCTATAGCCACTCAGACTGACAAACCAGTCTGCTACAATCCACGTGGTGGGTGTGATCAACCCTGTGTCTGTGCTCACTGAGTGTCTCCACTGGAAAGAGGAAGATCATGTGTGCTGTGTCCTTTATATATGGGTTGGTGTAATGCCCTCCTGTGGTAGTGTCACCTCTGTGTGCATCGTGAATGCCCATTGGTCGTGTACTATCTTACTGACCTATTGGTTGAGTGTCTGTGTGTCATGTCTCTGGTGCTCCCTCCAGTGTCTAGCTAGTCTACGTGTATTTACATTAACCCCTTGTGTATCTACAGTGATGCATATCACCACACACACCACCCCACCAACCCCACCTCTCCCACACCACCCCACCTCCCACACACCACCCCACCTCCCCCACACCACCCCCACACCACCCCCTCACCACCCCCACATCATCCCACCTCCCCCGCACCACCCGCACACCACCCCCACACCACCCCACCTCTCCCGCAACACCCCCACACCACTCCCACACCACCCGCAGACCAGCCCCACACCACCCGCACACCACCCCACCTCTTTGCACCACCCCCACACCATCCCCCACCACCCCACCTGTCCGCACCAGCCTCACGCCACCCCACATCCACACACCACCCCATGCCACCCCACCGCCCCCTCGCCACCCCCATGCTATCCCCACCCCCATACAATCCCACCTCTCCCACACCACCCCACACCACTCCCACACCACCCCCATGCTACCCCCACCCCACCCCCACCCCACTCCCACACCACCCCCATGCTACCCCCACCCCCACCCCCACCCCACTCCCACACCACCCCATGCTACCCCCACCCCACCCCCACCCCACCCCCACACCACTCCCACACCACTCCCACACCATCCCCACACTACCCCCACACTACCCCCACACCACCCCCACATCCCCCACGCCACTCCCACACCACCCCCACACCACCCCCACGCCACTCCCACACCACCCCCACACCACCGCACACCACCCCCACGCCACTCCCACACCACCCCCACGCCACCCCCACACCACTCCCACACCACCCCCACCTCCCCCACGCCACTCCCACACCACCCCCACACCACTCCCACACCACCCCCACGCCACCCGCACACCACCCCCACCTCCCCCACGCCACTCCCACACCACCCTCACGCCACCCCCACACCACCCCCACGCCACTCCCACACCACTCCCACACCACCCCCAGACCACCCCCACGCCACTCCCACACCACCCCCACGCCACCCGCACACCACCCGCACACCACCCCCACCTCCCCCACGCCACTCCCACACCACCCCCACATCACCCTCTCACCACCCCCACACCACTTCCACACCACCTCCACACCACTCCCACACCACTCCCTAACCACCCCCTCACTACCCCCACGCCTCCCCCACGCCACCCCCACACCACTGCCACACCAACCCCATGCCACCCCCACACCAGCCTGGAACTCGCTGTTGGAGGAGGTGGTGGAAGCAGGGACAATAGTGACATTTAAGGGGCATCTTGATAAATACATGAATAGGATGGTAATAGAGGGATACGGACCCCAGAGGTGTAGAGGATTTTAGTTTAGACGGGCAGCATGGTCGGCGCAGGCTTGAAGGGCCGAAGGGCCTGTTCCTGTGCTGTACTTTTCTTTGTTCTTTAATCACATCCTATTCATGTGTATGTCAAGATGACCCTTAAACATCACTATGGTACCTGCTTCCACCACTTCCTCCGGTAGCGGGTTCCAGGCACTCACTACCCTCTGTGTAAAAAACTTTTCTCGCACATCTTCTCTCAAGTTTGCCCCTCACATCATAAACCTATGTCCCGGGAAAGATGACAGATTTCCTTCCCTAAAGGGCAATAGTGAATGAGTGGGTTTTTACAGCAATCGATAATAGCTTTATATTGCAGATTTATTAATTACATTTCAATTCCCTCACCTCCCAGGGTGGGATTTGAACCCATGTCCCCTGAATCTCTGGATTATTAGTATAGTGACATTACCAATATGCTACCATCTACCTGAAAATATTGGCACAGATGCATTTTCCAACTGGAACCTATCTGGGAACAGGACCTCAGTCGAGACTTTCTTTGTTCTAACTTTGGGTTATGAGGTTAATAGAGCATGGCCTGCTCTGGTCTCAGGTGAGATCAGTTAATACAACATGGACCTGAGGACCTTGACGCTGAGTAAATCTCACTGTCCATGGAAACCTCTCTTTGTCTTCTGCCGATATACAGCAACTGAAACAAAGGTGAACAGGAGGCGGAATTGTCCATCCCGCCAGCCCTGTTTTCCAGCACAGCGCATCCCGCCGGTAGCGGGATTCTCCGTTCCCATAGCCGGCAATGGGGTTTTCCATTGTGGGCCACCCCGTGCCTTCGGGAAATGTGCCGGTGTGGGTGCGCTGCCGGCGGGGCGAGGGATCCCGCCGAGGAGCATCCCGCTGTCAATCTCTCTGCTCCACTCATTACTGAGGCTAACCCAACACAACATGTCAAATGGAAAATCCCCACCAAGCAGATTTTTTCACATTCCTTGGGCGGGTTTCTCCGTCCCACCACACCAGATTTCTGGTGCGGCACGCCGTCGGGATTCTCTATTTCACTGGCTGCTCATTGTGGTGCAGCCACAAGCCGTCGGGAAATCCCGGGCTGCCGGCAAAACGGAGCATCTGGCCGGCGGAGAATCCAGCCCATTATCTCTTCTGTATTGTCATCATCAAAGGAAAATAATAAGTTACCTTTCAACAATTACAAAATGTGTTTTTTCCTCTCTCAGGCTGATAAACCTGTTGCTACCTGTATGAATAGTACGTCAGAAATAAATAAATGAAGAGGAGGCCGAGTCTCTAGGGAACCATTAAACCCTTCCCTAGCCTTTGCAGAGCACAGATCGATGCCCCCATTAAAAATGCAACCTCAACATTGGTGCGAGGAAATGTGATTTGCATCCTGTCAGATCAGGGAATGCAGGTATCTACTGCATCACCCAAGAAGAATGGTAACACCTCCCCTAATTTGGCCAACTGGGAATCCAGATGCAACTAATTGCACTTCTGTTTTTATAAAATAAATAGGACGAGTGGACACCGTCATTGACCACCTGATCTTAATACTTGTGAACTTCAACCTTTTCATATCTTTGTTAGTAAATATGAAAAGCTTCGTGTGCAAGTATTTTTTTGGTTATTTCCTTTTCTGTTTCTAAATGGTTGTCGATGTTTGTTAAATATGTATATAGCTGTGAAGAACACTTGCATATATTACGTGAGTGTCCAAGGCATTTTCTACAAAATTAGAACATGTAGCTACCATGGGGCTGGATTCTCCAACCCTGCGATGATGTCTGCAGGATCCGTCTGGTCTTACGACCAGAAAGTTGGCGCCGCCTCCACACCGGGGGGCTAGCAGCCGCGCAGCTTAAAGCCCCCAGCTTTACCTACGATACGGCTGCAGAATGCCGCCATGCAACATGGCGCCGGACGCGCACGAACCCAGCCTGCCAAGAACTGCCCCCCAGACCACCCCCCACCAGTCCCCACAGCCCCTGCTGAAGCCCCCCACTGCCAGCGGAATGGCTCCCAGCCCCCAACCCCCCACCCCGACTGTGGCATCACTGTCCACAGCCGCCTCGAGAGCTCCTCGAACGGTGTGAGCACACACAAGCGAAGCCATCGGGGACTCGGCCACGTCTCGGGTGGTCAGCAACCTGTATTGAACAATGTCCAGCCGAGTGTCAATGACACAGACGACAATGCAGTAAAATCACATGAGAAGGCATCAGATCTGCCTGTGAATGTCATGCTGGATCCAAACTTTCTGAACAGTGAATGGAAGCCACGTAGAGACATTGCTCACATTCCCAAAATCAACAATTGACAGGAATTTAAGGCCATTAATGCAACAATATATTATGGAACCTTCTGGATTTAACAGGAAAGGCACAGGGCTGGATTCTCCCAAAATGAGGCGAAGTATCGACGCCATCGTGAAAACCATGGAGTTTCACGACGGCATCATTGGGCCCCCAGGTGGAGCGATTCAACCGCTCCCAAGGGGCTAGCACGAGCGGACCGTGAAACGCCCGACGGACCGGCCGCCGATTCGCCGGTTCCGCGATCAACGCGACGCTGCGGCTGCACTTAATAATTCTCCCCCCACACACAGCGTCGCAGGCAAGATGGCCGCAAGGAGAGCAGCGGTGCGATTCCGGGACGTCAAACTCGAGACCCTCCTGGATACCGTGGAGGGGAGGAGCCGAGTGTTGAGGTCACCGATGCGGAGGTTGGAAGATTGCCACCAAGGGAGACCCCCTGCCTGGGGGGTCCTCACAACAAATGTGTATCCAGCCCAACCCCCAACCCCCCTCACCCCACACCCCAACCCCCC
Organism: Scyliorhinus canicula; assembly: GCF_902713615.1. Lineage (NCBI taxonomy): Eukaryota > Metazoa > Chordata > Chondrichthyes > Carcharhiniformes > Scyliorhinidae > Scyliorhinus > Scyliorhinus canicula. The sequence goes on along the minus strand of NC_052160.1, from coordinate 39,824,349 downwards.
ACACCCCAATCCCCCTCACCCCACACCCCAACCCCCCACACCCCAACCCCCCTCAGCCCCCACACCCCAACCCCCCTCACCCCACACCCCAACCCCCCTCACCGCACACCCCAACCCCCCACACCCTAACCCCCCTCCCCCACACCCCAACCCCCACACCCCAATCCCCCTCACCCCACACCCCAACCCCCCACACCCCAACCTCCCTCAGCCCACACCCCCACCCCCCCCTAACCCAACATCTCCCTCACCCCACACCCCAACCCCCCCTCACCCCAATGCCCCTCACCCCACAACCCAACCCCTCACCCCACACCCCAACCCCCGTCACCCAACACCCCCACACCCCAACCCCTATCACCCCACACCCCAACCCCCCCCAACCTTCCACTTGTGCCTGAAACCACTTAATTCCTCGTGTGCCATGTCCGCTCTTTCAGAATTTTCTCGATGTCCACAAGTACTCCACTCCAACCAAACTTGTGATCCACTGATAATGTCGCTCTGGAGTCACTTCCTGGGAGTGCTTGAGAGAAGTCTAGGATGACCCTCTAATTTCCCCGGCGTTCTGTCTCTAAAACATTCGGGATGGCAGTGATTGGTGTAGTCCCATGATCCCATTTCAGGCAGTGTTTTCATTTCAGCACAGAAACAGAACGCATTACCTGTGCTGAAGAAATCGGAGAGAAATACAAAAACGCAGGACACAGGAGCAGGTGTAGGCCGCACGGCCCATCAATCCTGCTCCGACATCCAATCCAATCCTGGCTGACCTTGGGCTTCAACTCCAGTTTCCACCTCCTCCCCATATCCCTTAATTTTCTGAGAGACTAAAAATCTGTCTGTCTCAGCCTGAAATGTCTTCAACAGTGGAGCAACTAAATAAATGGCTGATAATGGAATAGTGTAGATGGGCTTTAGATTGGTTTCACAGGTCGGTGCAACATCGAGGGCCGAAGGGCCTGTACTGCGCTGTAATGTTCTATGTTCTATGTAACCACAATCCTCTGAAGTAAAGAATTCCAAAGATTCACAACTCTTAGAGTGAAGTAATTTCTCCTGATCTCAGTCCTAAATGATTGGCCCTTTATCCTGACACTATGTCCCATGTTTTAGACTCTCCAAGCAGCGGAAACAATCTCTCAGTGTCTATCCTATCAAGCCCCTTCAGAATCGTGTACCTTTCAATGAGACCACCTCTCATTCTTCTGAACTCCAGAGAATAGACGCCCAAATTGCTTCGCCTCTCATCATAGGAGAACCCCATCATCCCAGGGAGCAGTTTAGTGAACCTTCAGTGTATCGCCCCTGATGCCAGTATATCCTTTCTCAAATGTGGAGACCAAAACTGCACACAGAATTCTCGACGTGATCTTACCAAAATCCTGTACAACTGTATTCTTTATTCTTGTACTCCAATCCCCTCGCATAAACGGCGCCATGCCATTTGCCTTCCTAACTGTTCCTTGCAGCAGCTAACTTTCTGTGTTTCTTCTACAAGCACAAGCAAGTTTCTTTGAACAACAACACTCTCAAGTTTCACACCTTTTTAAAAATATGCTACTTTTATATTCTTATGACATAAGAACATAAGAACTAGGAGCAGGAATAGGCCATCTGGCCCCTCGGGCCTGCTCCGCCATTCAATGAGATCATGGCTGATCTTTTGTGGACTCAGCTCTACTTTCCGGCCTGAACACCATAACCCTTAATCCCTTTATTCTTCAAAAAACTATCTATCTTTACCTTAAAAACATTTAATGAAGGAGCCTCAACTGCTTCATTGGGCAAGGAATTCCATAGATTCACAACCCTTTGGGTGAAGAAGTTCCTCCTAAACTCAGTCCTAAATTTACTTCCCCTTATTTTGAGGCTATGCCCCCTAGTTCTGCTTTCACCCGCCAGTGGAAACAACCTCCTCGCATCTATCCTATCTATTCCCTTCATAATTTTATATGTTTCTATAAGATCCCCCCTCATCCTTCTAAATTCCAATGAGTACAGTCCCAGTCTACTCAACCTCTCTTTATAATCCGCCCCTTCAGCTCTGGGATTAACCTAGTGAATCTCCTCTGCACACCCTCCAGCGCCAGTACGTCCTTTCTCAGGTAAGGAGACCAAAACTGAACACAATACTCCAGGTGTGGCCTCACTAACACCTTATGCAATTGCAGCATAACCTCCCTAGTCTTAAACTCCATCCCTCTAGCAATGAAGGTCAAAATTCCATTTGCCTTCTTAATCACCTGTTGCACCTGTAAACCAACTTTTTGCGACTCCTGCACTAGCACACCCAGGTCTCTCTGCACAGCAGCATGTTTTAATATTTTATCATTTAAATAATAATCCCTATTGCTGTTATTCCTACCAAAATGGATAACCTCACATTTGTCAACATTGTATTCCATCTGCCAGACCCTAGCCCATTCACTTAACCTATCCAAATCCCTCTGCAGACTTTCGGTATCGTCTGCACTTTTTGCTTCACCACTCATCTTAGTGTCGTCTGCAAACGTGGACACATTGCACTTGGTCCCCAACTCCAGATCAACTATGTACATTGTGAACAATTGTGGGCCCAACACTGATCCTTGAGGGACACCACTAGCTACTGATTGCCAACCAGAGAAACACCCATTAATCCCCACTCTTTGCTTTCTATTGATTAACCAATCCTCTATCTATGCTACTACTTTACCCTCAATGCCATGCATCTTTATCTTATGCAACAACCTTTTGTGTGGCACCTTGTCAAAGGCTTTCTGGAAATCCAGATATACCACATCCATTGGCTCTATATTATTTACCGCACTGGTATTGTCCTCAAAAATTCCACTAAATTAGTTAGGCACAACCTGCCCTTTATGAACCCATGCTGCGTCTGCCCAATGGGACAATTTCCATCCAGATGCCTCGCTATTTCTCCCTTGATAATGGATTCCAGCATCTTCCCTACTACCGAAGTTAAGCTCACTGGCCTATAATTTCCTGCTCTCTGCCTACCTCCTTTTTTAAACAGTGGTGTCACGTTTGCCAATTTCCAATCCACCGGGACCACCAAAAGAGTCTAGTGAATGTTGGTAAATCATCATTAGTGCATCTGCAATTTCCCTAGCCACCTCTTTTAGCACTCTGGGATGCATTCCATCAGGGCCAGGAGACTTGTCTACCTTTAGCCCCATTAGCTTGACCATCACTACTTTCTTAGTGATAACAATCATCTCAAGGTCCTCGCCTGTCATAGCCTCATTTCTATCAGTCACTGGCATATTATTTGTGTCTTGTGACCAAAGTGAGTAACTTCAAACATCCCTACATTATGCTTCATCCACTATCCTGTTCCCAACTCACTTGATTTGATTTATTTATTGTCACATGTACCGAAGTAGTGAAAAGTATTTTTCTGCGGCCAAGGAACACAGTAGACAAAATAAAATAGAGTTACAGTGATTGCGAAAAAGTATACAGTACACCAACAAATAAGTAATTGGTTATAGTGCGGAACAAGGGCAAAATAACAAAGCAAAATACGACATGAGCAAGAGCAGCATAGAGCATCATGAATAATGTCTTATGGGGAACAGATCAGTCTGAGGGAGAATCATTGAGGAATCTAGTAGCTGTGGGGAAGAAGCTGTTCCTATGTCTGGATGTGTGGGTCTTCAGACTTCTGTATCTTCTGCCTGATGGAAGGATCTGGAAGAGGAAAAAGCCTGGGTGGGAGGGGTCTCTGACAATGCTGCATGCGTTCCTGAGGCAGAGGGAGGTGTAGACAGAACCGATAGGAGGATGGGAAGCTTGTGTGATGCATTGGGCTGAGTCACCACACTGCAGTTTCTTGCGATTGTGGGCCAAGCAGTTGCCATACCAAGCTGTGATGCAGCTGGATAGGATGTTCTCTATGGTACATAGAACATAGAACTGTACAGCATAGTGCAAGCCCTTCGACCCAACGATGTTGGTTTGAACTAGTCTGAAACTAAGATAAAATCAACCTACTCCCAATCATTCTAGTGCACTCCATATGCCTATCCAATAACCGCTTGAAAGTTCCGAAAGTGTCCGACTCCACTACCATAGCTGGTAGTGCGTTCCACACTCAAACCACTCTCTGAGTAAAGAACCTATATCTACAGACATTTGTGAGAGTCGATGCAGACATGCCAAATTTCTTTAGCTTCCATAGGAAGTAGAGACATTGTTAGGCTTTCTTAACTACTGCATCTACATAAGTGGTCCAGGACAGTCTGTTGGTGATGGTGACCCCCAGAAACATAAAGCTAACGACCATCTCCACTTCGGAGCCATTGATGTAGACAGGGGTGTGTGTCATACTACTCTTCCTGAAGTCGATGATCAGTTCCTTAGTTCTGCTGACATTGAGAGGGAGGATGTTTTCCGTACACCATGCAACCACGTAAACGATCTCCCTTCTGCAGTCTGATTCGTCGTCGTTTGAGATACAACCCACCACAGTCGTATCATCCACAAACATATAGATTGAGTTGGAGTCAAATCTTGCCACACAGTCATGTGTGTATAGGGAGGACAGTGGAGGACGGAGCACACATCCTTGCGGGGCCCCGGTGTTGAGGACTATTGTGGAGGAGGTGCTGTTGCCGATCCTGACAGATTGCGGCCTGTTGGTGAGGAAGTCAAGGATCCAGCTGCACAGTGAGGGGTCAAGACCAAGGTTGCAGAGTTTGATTATTAGTCTTGTTGGGATAATGGTGTTGCAGGCAGAGCTGTAGTTGATGAACAGCAGCCTGACGTAGGTGTCCTTGTTGTCGAGATGTTCAAGTGTTGAATATAGAGCCAGAGAGATAGCATCTGCTGCGGATCGGTTGCAGCGATAAGCGAACTGCAATGGATCGAGACTGTCTGGGAGGCTGGCGTTGATCCGTCTCATGACTAGCCGCTCAAAGCATTTCATGATAACAGATGTCAGGGCCACTGGTCGGTAGTCGTTCAGGCAGGCTACCTTGTTCTTCTTTCATACTGGGGCATTGTGGCGGTCTTTTTGAAGGAGGTGGGAACCTCGGAGTGGGGAAGTGAGATGTTAAAGATGTCTGCGAATACACTCGCCAACTGGTCTGCGCAGGATCTGACTGCTCACCCAGGGACTCCGTCAGGGCCCCTCGCTTTCCGTGGGTTCACATTCAAGAAGGCAGTTCTTACCTTTGAGGCTGCAATATGGGTATGGGTGTATCCAGCGCTGTTGGGGCGGGTGCCACTGATATATTGGCTGACTGCTCAAAGCGGGCATAGAACTTGTTCAGTTTATCAGGGAGGGATGCTCCAGCCCCAGATATTATGCCTGGCTTTGCTTTGTAGCCCATTATCACGTGAAAGCCCTGCCATAGTCCTGAGTCCGAGCCCTGTCATTGGTTTGTGTCGCTGGCCTGGGACTCCAATATGATTGGGTATTGTCTTTTGGTATCCCTGATGGCTTTCCGTACACCATACCTGGATTTCTTATATAGGTCAGGGTCGTCAGACATGAACGCCTCTGTCCGGGACTTTAGCAGGGACTGAACCTTTTGGTTGAGCCAGGGTTTCCGATTGGGGAACACCCGTATTGTCTTTGGTACACAGTCCTCCACACACTTTCTGATGAAGACGTGACGGTGGTTGCGTACTATTCGAGATTAGCTGCTGCGGCCTTGAATATGGACCAGTCCACAGACTCCAAGCAGTCGCGGAGAATGTCCTCTGATGCCATGGATCAGCGCTGAACAGTTTTCTTGACTGACTCAGCAGGCTTGAGTTGTTGTTTGTAAACTGGAAGTAGAAATATTGACTTGTGGTCGGATTTTCCAACGTGTGATTAGGGAATGGAGCAGTAGTTGATGCTCGTGTAGCAGTGGTCCAGGGTGTTTGCACCTCTGGTGGAGCAGGCGATATGTTGATGGACTTTGGGTAGGACCTTCCTGAGGTTGGCCTGGTTGAAGTCTCCAGCCACGATTGTCAGGGTTTCAGGTTGATATGTTTCTTGGTTGTTGATGGTGGAGTGTAGTTCATCAAGTGGTTTCTTCACTTCCGCCTGGGGTGGGATGTGGTCTGCTGTGATGAGTACAGAGGTGAATTCATGTGGGAGATAGAAAGGACGACACTTCCCCATCAGGTATTTCAGGTCTGGGGAACAGTGGCACCCTAGGGCCACCATATTCGAGCACCAGAAGGTGTTGATGAGGACATCCCCGCCCTTCGACTTGCCTGAGGCCATCGTGCAGTTCATCCAGTGGATCACAAAGCCTTTGGGTTGGATGGTGCAGACTGCTGTGGCCAGAGTGAGTCATGTCTCGGTGAAGTAGAGCACACAGCAGTTCCTTACTTCTCTCTGGGAGGTAAGTCTAGCATTGAGGTCGTCCAGCTTGTTCTCAATCGCTTGGACGTTTGCCATCACTACGCTGGGGCAGATGGAGGCGGCGTCATGTGAAGACACCAGTCTGGGAGCATTGGTAACGGCACCTCTTCCGTTCTCGCCGCCCCGATACTCCACATGTCCGGTGGTAGTGGTGGCTCTGAGGATCTGGGGACAGTGGAGGAGATATAAGAGAGTGGAGGGAGCATCGATTTGGACCCCGATTTATAACAACCACAGGTTTGTACCGGGTAGGCTAGATGGTGGGTTCTGGAGTTGGCAGAGGGCAGGAATTAGAAGGATGGGGTTCTATTTATAGATGGGAGCTTTCCCAGATTGAAAGCTTTGGAGGATAAATTTAAATTGCCGGAAGGGAATGGTTTTAGGTATTTACAGGTGCGCGACTTCCTGAGAAAACAGGTGCCGGCCTTTCCGCTGCTGCCGCCACAGGGGATACAGGATAGAGTAGTTTCCAGCACCTGGGTGGGAGAGGGGAAGGTATTGGATATTTACCAGGAGCGTTCGGAGGTGGAGCAAACTCCGGTGGAGGAGCTTAAGGGCAAGTGGGAGGACGAGCCAGGAGGAGAGATAGAAAAAAAACAAAAGAACATAACATAAGAACATAAGAACTAGGAGCAGGAGTAGGCCATCTGGCCCCTCGGGCCTGCTCCGCCATTCAATGAGATCATGGCCGATCTTTTGTGGACTCAGCTCCACTTTCCGGCCCGAACACCATAACCCTTAATCCCTTTATTCTTCAAAAAACTACCTATGTCTATCTTAAAAACATTTTAAATTAGAGGCGGGTCTATGGGCAGATGCCCTAAGCAGGGTTAAGACCTCCTCATCGTGCGGCAGGCTTAGCCTGATACAATTTAAGGTAGTCCACAGGGCACACATGACAGTGGCTGGGATGAGCAAGTTTTTCGGGGTAGAGGATACGTGTGCGAGGTGCGCGGGAAGCCCAGCAAATCATGTCCACATGTTTTGGGCATGCCCTAAGTTTAGAGGGTTTTGGCAGGGTTTTGCTAAGGCAATGTCCATGGTGCACAAAACACGTGTGGTGCCGAGTCCGGAGGTAGCGATCTTTGGAGTGTCAGAAGATCCGGGAGTTCAGGGGGCGAAAGAGGCTGTCGTCTTGGCCTTTGCCTCCCTGGAAGCCCGGAGACGGATCTTGCTAATGTGGAGGGACTCGAAGCCCCCGAGTGTAGAGACCTGGGTTAGTGACATGGCTGGGTTTCTCAGTCTCGAGAAAATAAAGTTCGGCTTAAGAGGGTCAATGTTGGGGTTCACCCGGAGGTGGCAGCCGTTCATCGACTTTCTCGGGAAAAATTAAAAATGTCAGCCTGTGCAATATTCCAAGGGGGGGGTGGGGGGTGGCGGGTGGATTGTTGTGTGGTTGAGGTGCGTGAAGATTGGGCTGGGTGTGGGGGGGGGGGGGGGGGGGGAATGTTTATTTTACCATGTTGATGCCATTGTTTTTGTTACTGTTATAAAAATTTTCCAAAATAAAATATTATTTTTTAAAAAGGAGTACGCTGGGGCAAGGAGTCTTGAAGCTGTGTAATTTAAGTCTCACCTTCAGACCGCCGCGTTTTCCTCACTTCCTGGGTCGGCGGCTGCTCTTGGATGGGAGGGCTGGCCTTTGCGTAAGGTAAGTGGTTACGTTTGGAGGGGTTGTGGAAGAGGGTGGCAGTATTAGGCTCATTGGAGGGGGTTGTACGTGGGCCGGTCCGAAAGCTAGTGTTTGAAACAAACATGTTGGACTTTAACCTGGTGTTGTAAGACTTCTTACTTTGATTAAGAAGGGTAGCAAGGATAATCCAGGAAATTTCAGGCTGGTGAGCCTTCCGCCAGTGGCAGGGAAATTATTGGAGAGGTTCCTTTGAGACAGGATCTCCTCCCATTTGGAAGCAAGTGGATGTATCCGCGAGAGGCAGCACGGTTTTGTGAAGGGGAGGTTGTGTCTCACTAATGTTATGGGCCAGAGTTTAGAGAACCCCAAAGTGCATCACGGAGTTCACCTGACCCACAACTTTTAATAGATTGTGGTATGGGGAGCACACGGCCCACTCTACAGGTGTGGTACAGCAGAAATGGAAAAGTATTTTTTAAACCAAACTAATGTTTATTCCATGAACTCAAGTTAACCTTTTTAAAACATACAGTGAACATCGCAGCAACCATCAATTCAAATACAACCCCCAATGAATACGACACTAAGTAATCCTTAATAACTTCCCAAACAACATCCAGAAGACAACATTTCTTAAATTTCTTTAATTGCCCTTAGTGTTGGGTGGGGTTACTGAGTTATGGGGATAGGGTGGAGGTGTTGATCTTGGGTAGGGGGTAGGGTGCTCTTTCCAAGAGCCGGTGCAGACTCAATGGGCCGAATTGCCTCCTTCTGCGCTGTAAATTCTATGTAAAAAAAAAAGAAAGAAACACCTTTTAACAGAAGCACACTAGGTTTAAATTCACTACTGAGAACATTAATAATTCTGAATTCACCAAATGATCAAGAGATAGTCTTTTCATGGCAGAGAGATCAACAGTGCACCTGCTCTGTCTGGCTTCAGCTCCAACACTGAAAATGAAAATAAAACACACCCTGCAGCAAACAGCCTAAAATGAAAGTAAAAAGCTGACAGGCAACCCAGCTCCACCCACACTCTGAACTCACTGCAGTAATATGAGTAGCCAAACATTTCTTAAAGCGACATTCTCATGACACTAACTTGATTGAAGTTTTCAAGGAAGTGATGGAGATGATTGATGAAGGTAGTTGGTGGAATTGCAGATAGCAATTACAACTGTCAGAGGATACAGCAGGATATAGATCGGTTGGAGACTAGGGCGGGGAGATGGCAGATGGAGTTTAATCCGGACAAATGTGAGGTAATGCATTTTGGAAGGTGAGAAAGAGACAGTAAATGGCAGAGTATTGACAGGCAGAGGGATCTTGGTGTACAGGTCCACAGGTCTGTGAAAGTGGCAAAGTAGGTGGATAAGTTAGTCAAGAAGGCATACGGCATGTTTGCCTTCATCAGCTGAGGCATTGGGTATAAAAATTGGCAAATCATGTTGCAGCTGTACAGAACCTTAGTTAGGCCACTCTTGGAATATAGTGTTCATTTCTGGTCGACACACTACCAGAAGGATATGGAGGCATTGGAGCGTGCCCTGGAGGTGACTGAGGACAGAGCGGTCACCAATGCGGAGGCTGCGTTGAATATAATAATAATAATCTTTGTTGTCACAAGTAGACTTACATTGTAATGAAGTTTCTGTGAAAAGCCCCTAGTCGCCACATTCCAGCGCCTGTTCAGGTACATGGAAGGAGAAGTAAGAATGTCCAAATTACCTGACAACACATATTTCGGGACTTATGGGAGGAAACCGGAGCACCCGGAGGAAACCCACGCAGTCATGGGGAGAACATGCAGACTCCGCACAGACAGGGACCCAAGCTGGGAATCGAACCTGGGACCATGGCGCTGTGAAGCCACAGTGCTAACCACTGTGCTACCGTGCTGCCTGTAAAGCCACTGAGGTGAGGAACCGCCGGGCTCCAGCCGGGGAACCTGTCAAATATGAGTTGTTACTGTCTTGCTGACTGACCCATCACTCCCACCGACCACAGGTCCATTCTCCCGCAGGTCCTCCTGCCAGTGGCACCGGCCCATCTCGGGTGGCCCCCTCTCCAGCCTCCCAGGAGACCCCACCTCAGAGGAGAGCTCAAAGGAAGACACGATCGAGGCATCACAGCTGTCATCCCCATCCTCCACCAGCGCAGATTCACGTACCTCGGTGGGACATGCTAGTGGTCAGGCTTCTGGGACACAATCTGGTGACCACCACACTGCTGATGATGTACATCTGGTGGAGGCAGGTACTCCCAGGCGAGACAGCAGTCGGAGGTCTGCTGGATCCCGGGACCCAGCTGGGTCCCAGCCTGATGCTGAGCCTGGGGAAAGGGGTTACCCCAGAGCTGAAGGAGACGGGAGGATGCAACCGGGACATTCAGAGGGAGATATCAGTGACACACCAGCAGGTCCATAGCCGGTTGGAGCAGTCCCAGAGGCTATGGGCGCAGGAGATGTCGCCGGCAATGCATGGCACCGAGGCCAACATGGCTATGATGGTGACCGCAGTGGAGAGCCTGGTACACGTCAGCACGATGAGTGAAGGTGTCCAAGGCATCGTGCAGTCGGTGACGGGCATGACTGAGGGTCTCGGCAGAATGTCCGACTCGCTGGGGGACATTACCCAGTACCAGGCTGATCTTGATGAAGTTCTGCAGGACATGTCCCACTCTCAAATGGGAATGGCTGAGGCGCTGCGGAGCTTGACCCAGTCGCAGGGGCATCGCCGAGGGCATCGACACAATGGTGTGGACCGTGGAGAAACAGCAGGGCTGGCAGAATCATATGATGCAGGGGCAGCAGGGTCCTTGAACCAGCTTCCCCTGCATCCCAAGGTGAACCCAAAGGGCTCTATGGGCACTAGCCGTGAGTAGGGGGCGCCTGGCGCCAAGCCGGACCCGTCCCATGGAGTGGCGAGCATGGCCACCAGCTCCTCTGTGTTGCGCCCTCACAGCCAGCACATGGGTTAGGGCGGCGCAGCTGTGCATGTTTCACCAAAAAGTGAGCCCGGGCACTCCGGTCCCAGAGTCCCCAGAGGACGCCCACCAGGAGCATCGAAGGCCACGGGACAAGGTAAGCAGTTGGCTGCCTCCACCTCAGATGTACATCCTGGGGACACACCGAGGTGTAGCAGTAGAGCAAGAAAGGCAAAGCACTTCGAAGATCATTGAGGACACCAAGGGAGGGGGGAACCGGGTGTCCAGGGGACAAGGGCCGGTGCAGACCCGATGGGCTGAATGGCCTCCTTCTGCACTGTAAATTCTGAATTTGAGTCTGAGGGTGGGAGGAGCGGTAGCTAGGGGTGGGGGTGTGGGGAGGGCACTATCGGAAGAATGGGGAATTGTTACACACAATAAACACACTTGTGCACAACCAATATGATGCCTCCGTCACTTTCTTCCACGATGCAGCCGACCTCCGAACCCTTGGCCCATCTCTCCAGGCATCTCCCCCTCCCCCCAGGCACACCGCATTCAAGTGACGGGGGTGAGCGAGCACTCAGCAGACAGGCAGGGGTCAGACTATGGCAGAGATTGAGGAGCACTGACTCTCAGCTCTCTGCAGGATATCATCACCTCCCCCCTGCTCTCGACAGTGACCTGCTGACTGTACCAACATAATCCCAGCTTCCTGGTGACAGAGATCCTGGGAGGGTGGGAAATGGGAGTGGGGGATGACGGACCAGGCCACATCCTAAGTGAATCTGAGGGTGAGTATGAGGGCCTCCCTGGCCCTCCGGGCTTGCTGGACCCTCACCTCTGCCGTCTGTCCTGCCCCAGGATGTAGCTATCATGCAAAGACATGGCCAAGGTGCCGCATCATCTCCTTGTTGAGGCGGAGCCTCCTTCGGCACGCCCTGTCCGTCATCTGTTCAAACGACCAGCGACGCCTGTACACTCTGGGCAGTTGTGGGATTCCCCCTCTGGGTCCCCCTTGGCCTGATGGTCGGCCGGGTACTCAGGGTGTGGGCCGGGGTCCGGCACATGGGCCACCATCCCAAGCATCTGCGTATGGCTGGCGGGATACAGGGACCACCACAAGGACAAGTTCTGCGTTCAAAATCCTTGCCATGACGTCAAATATATATCAGCATTGGGAGAGGGTGTAAGACTGGCAGATAGCAGTAGATTCCACCCGGACCCTCCATTCCCCCATTGATCCCCCCCTTCCCCCCAACCTGGAATGCCCTGCCCTCGCACACCCACCCGCTGCGAGGCCCCCCTCACCCGGCCCCAGACCCTGTACCCCGGACATCCGCTCGTAACATCAACTGGACTGGGCACTTGTCCCCTCCCCGTGGCACTCACCTACCCTCCAGCTATGGACATGTCCCCGGAGCTGTGTCCCATCCCCTGGGTGTTTGGATGTTGACTGCTGCGCGTGTAGTGTTTCCTCCCACAGTGTTCAAGCACAGTGTCCAGGCACCAAGGTGTAATTGGGATGCTAGGCAATGACTCCTAAATGCTACATGGCCCATCCACCCACGGGAATCCACTTGAGTTGTGTGAAGTGTTCACTTAATCGCGATTGCCAATTCCCAATTGGCAATATCCTCAGCTGCATGGCCAGAGGCCTCGGCAGTACGTGACGGTTATGGCTGGCCGGTGGGGCAAACAGGCAGGGACATGGGTTGCCCCCTGATTGCCCAACCAGCGGCTGCCCCCATCCCTCCCATAGCAGCCCACCCGTACTTCCGCCCCGTTTTCTGCACTGAGGAGATAGCGCGACGGAACTCCCCAGTGCAGCGAGAGATCGGGATGTTATTCTTAAATAGAATTCCGAAGGCTCAATCCCCCAACATGACCCCTGAACCCATCCCAAACCCCAACTTTCTGTAAGTCACTGCCGGTGCCACCCGGGAACACTGGCAGTGCCAGCCTGGCACCATGGCAAGGACCTGGGTGGCACTGACAGCTGGCAGGGGCACTGCCAGAGTGCGAGACTAGCATTTTTCCTGTGCTGCAGATCGGGCCGGAGGTATCCTGCCTGGGTACGTGGGGCATTGCGGAGGTACCTGAGGACCACTCGCTGGAATGGCTTCCCGATCTCTCGAGCCCCTGTGCGGCCCCTGAACTCTCCCCAAGCCCCAACTCACTAGAAGGCGGTCAGAGGGCCCATGCACCCCTTACATCTGTGCAGGGCACACTCCGGCCCAATCACCGCCGTGACAAAATGCCAGCTTTGCACCTTGGCAGTGCCAGCCTGGCACCCTTGCAGTTCCCCTTCCATCTGGCAGCGACACCTGGGCACCTTGGCAAAGCCAAGCTAGCACCCAGGTGGCACTGCCAGGGTGCCAGGATAGTTAGCTTCCAGACAGGGTGGCACACTGGCACTGCTATGGTTCCCAGATGGCATTGCCAAGCTGGCAGGGACACTACCAGGCCAGCAGTGCCAAGGAGCCAGTGTTGAAAGCAGAGTGCCAATAGATAGCAGGGTCGTTCCCACTGCTGCAAGCGACAGGAATGCCCCCTCGACACCTGCCCAGAACGGACTCTATTTTTGGTTAGATCGCGCCCCTTAAGTAGGGCTTAAGTAGAGTGTTCCTACCAAGGGCGGTGCAGACTCGATGGGCCAAATGGCCTCCTTCTGCACTGTAAATTCTATGATTCCATGACTCGTTTCACAGTATATTCTCTCGAATTTGCACAAGCCCTCTATGATCTAATACTGTCTGTCTGAAATGCTGAAAACAGCATTTTGCCAGACATCCGCTCAAGCTAAAATGAGCAATCAAATTTATTTAGAAGATTTATGAATACACAGAAATAGAAGAACACATGAGTTGTGCAGTAATCTCAGGAGCGCACCCGACTGTCTTGAAAATAATTCTCGTTCCCAACATGTTTGAATGCTTTTCAGAATTTCTTACCTCGGACTTTGATGGACTCTTCATTCCACAGGCTCTTGTCGCATGATGTGGAAGCACAGGGTTAAACCAATTTGCATGTTGATGTCCTCAGCCTGCATGATAGCCCTGGAGACCATACAAGTGCGCAACAGGAGGTCTTACAGCTTGAGATCTGCTGAGGTAAATGGGTGATGGAACCATTAATTCACCAGACACCTGTTTCCGATGTGAATCTAGGCTTTAATCGACTTACTTCAGAGCCAGCCTGTTACCCATTGATGAACTCGAAGTGACCCAGGCTGACTCTGGACACGGATACTTATACAGCTGCACCAGGGGGAGGAGTCATGGGTGGGACCAAGGGTGGAGCCCAGTACAAGTTCCTAAGTGCTCCCAGCGCTACTCCCCCTAGTGGTAGGATGGCACTACTGCGCTTACAATAACAGTGTGAATTAGTATGTATACAATCATATATTACATTCAGCACAATGGGATATGAAGTTGTGTCATTCCAGTTCAGAATGCATCACTGAGAGTGTGGGGTGTGGAAGGTGCTTTATCCATAGGGAGGGGCAATGGTGGTCTGTGCCTGTTCACCGTCCCAGTACCATGGATAATTCGAGGAGTGAGATTATTCTTTCAACGAAAAAAGGAGAACCCCACTTACTCCCACAATTAAGAAACTGTTGTTGGGATTACGGTCTTGGAGATCCAACATTTCAAAATCCATCATTAGTGGGTCATTAATTACGGAGCAAAGCAGGCGGTGTGCAGATAGCATTTAAAAGAGGGAGATGAGTCCCCTTGAGTTTTCACTTCAGTTCATTAGTCTGGTATAAAAATTTACATTTGCTTCAAAACAGACTGTGCTCATTTTATAGCTCCAATTGTTATGTGAGACAGATGCACTGGACACCCAGGGACTCCCATGGAGCCCAATGACAGCTTAAATCTGAAGACTTTGGCACAACCTGTTACATCTGATAGAACAGAATGTACCTTCAATCAACTCAAATCCTTCACATTTAAAGAGTTCCATACAGCTGCACATATCAATTTTACCCGTGGCTGTGTTGACATGGATTAAAATTTTGTTTGCTCGGCGCTGAGGACCTGGGGTTCGATTCCTGGCCCTGGGTCAGTGTCTGTGTGGAGTTTGCACATTCTCCCCATGTCTGCGTGGGTTTCACCCCCACAACCCAAAGCTGTGCCGGTTAGGTGAATTGGCCACGCTAAATTGCCTCTTTATTGGAAACAATATAAAATTAGATACTCTAAATATATATTTTTTTAAATTTTGTTTGCTATTTTTATCAGCAAAAAATAAAGCAGAAAATGTCAGGCATCAGCATCAAACACTTAAGGCAGTTTCACCATAGGTTAGGGATAGAGTAAAGATCTAACTACACTGTCCCATTGAACACTCCAAGGGCAGGTGTAGCATGGGTTGGACAGAGAGTGAAGCATTTTTCACTCTGTCCCATCAAACACACCCAGGGTAGGTGGTTGCGTACATAGTAAAGCTCCCTCCACACTGCCCAATAAAACGTTCCGCAGAGCAGGAACAGCATTGATTGTAAAGCAGAAGAAGTATTATAAATCTAATACTACCAATGCCTACCCAATCTGCCTCTTCCCAATCATTACGTAAGTTTTGGAAGGGGTCATCATTCTTGTCATCAAGTGATACTTCTCAATAAAAGCAAAATACTGCGGATGCTCAAAATCTGAAATAAAAACAGAAAATGCTGGATAAACTCAGCGGGTGGGATTCTCCGTCAGCTGACCCTGACATTGGGAAACGCGATTGGGTGGAGAATCGCTGAAATCACGGCGGGGGCCAATTTAACGAGGGAGGGGGGGTGTGACAGGGGAGGGTGGGCTGCCAGGACCGGGGCAGTGGGCGGTGGTGGGGGACAGGGCCGAGTGGCCGGGGTGAACCCCCATGGTACTGGGACGGTGAACAGGCACAGACCGCCATTGCTGCGGCCCGCAAGGCTGCCATCTTGCTACGCGCCCCACTGACCACCCACCTTGGCCCCTGGTTCTGTGGAGAGACACTGGCCACATGGTTGCCCGCGCCCCACTATCCCAGCTCCCACCCCCGCACCCCATCCATTGCCACACTCCCCACCACCCAACCGGCCGCCGCCCGCCGGCACTGACGGGCCAGGAGTGCAGAGGTGGTGGGGTTGGGGGGGGCATGCGGGCGACCTCCCTTTCCTCCGGGCCGCAGACCACATCCAGGGCCTTCTGCTCAGCCACAGTGAGGGGTCGCAGGTCCGTCTGTCCCTCTCCAGTTCTCTCCCACTCCCAACGGTTATGTGCGGCCTTCTCCTGGGGGGAGGGAAACAGAAAGCAACAGTGTTAGACAGTCCAACGCATGCAGCCCAGGGGGTGGGGAGCTGGTGGTCTCAGCGGCCAGGGTACCCAGCCATTGCAGCCTCTATAGGTGCCGGCATGTGGCGCAGGGTGGGGGTTAGGCCGCCCTCTGGGTTGGGGAGGGGGTCTCAGTTTACGGGTGTGTGAGACAGGAGTTAATGCCAGGGGCACAGTGTTGCCTATTCACCCTGGCCACCCTGAGGAGGTTGTACAGTTTCTTCCCGCACTTCTGGCCGGTCCGAACGATGTTGCTGGTGGCACTCACCACCTCTGCCACCTGCGCCCAGGCACGACGAGTGGCGGTGAGTGGCAGCCTCCTTCCCAGGTTTGGGTACATGGTCACCTGCCTCTCCTTCATCACGTCCAGGACAGTCGCCAGCTCAGCTTCTGTAAATTGTGGCGCTGCTCTCCTCACTGCCTTCTTGTTGTCTGGGATGGTGTGTGTGGGGAGTGGTGTGCGGATGTGCGGCTGCAGCTTGTCAGCCTCCTGAGTGCCAATCGCGAATTCAGCGAATTTTCATTGTAATCGATTGTGGGCCATATGATTCCGGTGCTAGCCCCTTAGCAGTAGCGGAATCTGTCCAGGTGCAGCGCCAGTTTTGCTATCGTGGACCTCCACGATTCCTGCACCGGCGTCAACACTTAGTCTCAGTAGCAGGGAATCCAGCTGTTGGGACCAACAATTCTACAGACACGTGCTTGTAGGATTAGAATAGCAGTTTTAATATACTTACAACAGAACCAGCCTGTTAGCTGTTGAACTTTCGGTGAACTGGCCGGCTGACCCTGTGGCACTGATCTTTATACAGCAGCTCCCGGGGGAGGAGTCCTGGGCGGAGCCAAGGGAGAAGCCCCGTACAACTCTCAAGCATTCCCAGAGCTACTCCCCCTGGAGGTCAGGTAGTGCACTGCACTTACAATATAGATACATGTATATACAGATTATAATCCGGTGTGAATCACATTCACCACACCAGCCCAGCAAGTCTGGCAGCATCCATAGAGAGAAAAACAATTAACATTTCAGGTCCAAATGACCCTTCTACGGAACTGAAGAGAGGTAGAAATGTAAAGAATTACATCGTCAGAAAGGGGGCAGAGGAGGAGGGGCAGAATGGAAGAACAGGCATTGGTCGGGGCAAAGGAGACACATTTGTCATTGATAAGACAAAGGGGAGTGTTAATGGTGCAATTAAGGGATGGAGAGTGTTAATAGCGGCAAAATGTAAGATGGCAACAAACTACAAAAGGGGTGAGGGAAGCGGGTAATTCCTGGAACATTGCAGCAGGCCCAGGGCATACGTGTGGGCACGAGAACAAGATGCAATGACAAGCTAGCAGACGATAGGTGTCATGCTTGTAGGTGGAACAAAGGTTTTCCGCAAAGCAGTCACCCGGGCTTGACCCTGGTGCAAGCCCCGTTCCCGACATTTGAGTACATAATTGAGGCTGAAGATCCCAAGGGAGTGTTTGACTGTCAGAGATGCTGTGCTTTGGGTGAGATGTTTCATTGAGGTTTCTTCTTCACCCCGCAGTCAAATATGAAAGATCCCATGACACTAGTTGAAGTACAGGGAGTTGTCTTATTGTGCTGCTCAAACTTTAGCCCTCAGTCAATGAGAAAGACATTCAGAGCATTGGAAAACAGTAAAGCTCTTTCAAAGATTCAACACAGGTAGAATGGGTCGAATGGCTTCCTTCTGTGCTGTGTAATTATTCCAGGAGCATCATCCTTTATATTGATTCTGTTTATGGGACTTTATCTTACGGTACACTGGTGACCATACTTCAAATGTACTTGTTTGTGAAGTGCTTTGGGACTTTATCAAGGGGCATTTAGATACAAATTGTTCCTTTTGCTCTTGCAGAAAGGTAATAGAAAATACGTACAAAATACTTAACAGCATCAGAGTCATTGGAACCCATTGCAACTGTGGCACCCCCTTACTGCTTCGCCAAATACGTAGCTTTCAGTTTGTAGCAACCGTGCCAAGGCCAGTCTTCCAGTCACAAATGTATTTATTGCAGGCCACTGTCGCTGCATACAACACTTGTGTCCAAGCCTGGGGACCTACCGAGATGCCGCTCCAGGTTGGAACATCGGGTTTGAAGCATCCATCATACATCTCTTATTGGGTGAGCTCCGCCCACTCAATAGGGGAATTCATATTCCACTAAGCTCAGGGGGGGAGCTATTGATGATCACTTGTATCCTTCGTGTGCACCATAACATCCCTCTTTCCTCAAGTCCATTTCTCCTTCAGTACTCCCGCAGCGAGGAGGTCACTTCTGCCTCTTTGTGATCGACTTGAGATCTGTTGAAGGTGGGACTGGATCTGAAGGTGTGAACTGAATTGGAGACCTTCGCTTCCAGAAGGAGCGCTGAAGAGTTACTCATGCAGATTCCTCCTCACCGTCCACTCTGTGAATTGCACGGTCTTATTAGCCCTAAATCTTCCAGGTGCCCAAGTTTGGCCTCTACCTTCTGCAACAAGGACTATGGAACTGGTCTTGCTCTAAAATATTTAGGTGCAGCTTCAGGGTCAACATAAGATTTAGCTCTGGCTCCTTATATTTTCCCAAGGCCATCCTAGAAGACTTTGGGGTATTTGCTGATGATTCCATACAGTCCTCCCATGCACAGCCTGAAAATCTCGAGCCAGTTCAACCTGATCCACTGGAGCCAATCTTCACCCATAAGACTTGGTCCCTGTTCACGCACAACCATGAGTGGAAGCTGGGCTGATTGCTGTCTGTAGATCGTCGTGGTGCCCTTGATCCACCAAGGTTCCCCCGTGAAGGGGGCTAGTCTAGCCCTAGTGTTTTCTAACCTCAAGGGTTGGGTACAAGTTTGGAGGTGATCAAATGTCTGCTCTCTGATGACAGAATGGAAGCCCCCATGTCCACCTCTGTTTCGAATAGATGACCATTTGCCAGCAACTTTATCATTATTGGGGAGACCTTGGTCATGATGCTGTGGTTAATATGCACTGTCTCTGTTTTTGGAAGTGGGTATCTACACAGTATGGGCCTGTGCTGTCCTTGGCCTCTTCCTTGAGCAGTATACGTATTGCTTACGCCTATAGCTTGGCCTTGTCTGTGCCCTCTGGCAGTGCTTGCAATAGTCCATCGTCTGACATCTGCAACCTTCCAGAACGGTTCCCTAGCATCTTTAGGAATGTCATAATATTTCCTTGACTGCTGGAGGACGCGAGCTGAGCTCTGATTTGGTGACAGACTATTTACACAGGTGCCTTCAGCTAAGGAATGGACACTTTTACGCGAGGTCCCTTCCCTTCACCAGAAGACATTGCTGTCTGATGTCCCTTATAGCTCCTGCACCACCTTTTCTGCATTCTCCAGGGATAGGGCTATCAGAGTGGCTTATTTTAGATCCAGATTGGGCTCTGCCTGTAACTTTTTCTGAGTCCTACATTGTTTATCAATCTATCTCGCAACATCACGGTCAGGAATGGACTGAATTCCCAATGTTCTGTCAGTTTCCGCAATCTGGTCAAAAATTCAATGGCAGGTTCCCCAGGTTCTCTGAAGTGGTGTTAAAGTGGTAGCTCTGGAGGATGATAGAGGGCTTTCGGGCACTAGGTCTACGGGCCTGTCAAAAGCTTTGGGCTGGATTCTCCGATTCTGGGACTATTTCCCCACGCCAGCGTGGGAACGGTGGCGTTTTATGCCAGGCAAAATGGCGCAAAACAGCCACCGATCCTCCGTTTGGCTGGGGGCTAGCAGGAAGGCAATGTAGAGCACCCCGCTCTAACTGCTGATACGGCCTGGAAAATTGCCGGGTCTGTAGCCGTGCATGTGCACGGCAGCGGCCTGCAGCAGCCGCGCTGTGCAACATCACTCACGGACCTGGCCGGCAAAATAGTGCCCCCCCTTCGGTCGGCTTGCGTGCCCCGACCACCCCCCCTTGTGCCCCCAGCACTGAATAAAGTACCCCTTGCCCGCAGATCAGCCCTCCCCAAACTGTGGTGGTGTTAGACTGAGTCCGTAGCTGTCACGCTGAGTTCCCGACGCGTGAAACCATGACAGACCCACGGCGTCGGCAACTCGGCCGGTCGGGGGCGGAGCATCGGGGGGGCCGGGCCTCAGGCAATGTTCTGAGGCCATCGATACGTGGCGCGGCGTACTCCTAGAGTATGCCACTGGAGGGGCGGAATATCACGAAAGTGGCGGCGCCCCCGATTTGGTCAGGAACTCGGATTCTCCAATTGTTTACCAAACGGGATTTCGGCATCGCCGACTGGAGAATCCAGCCCCTGGGGCTTCTGGGTAGGTCCATAACTGCCGAGGAGGAGCAGTTCTTGATAAGGCCAAATGTCAGGATGCGTAGGTGGTCTGGAGTATTACCTTCTGTCGGTGTTCTCCACTGATACCATTTGTCTGGAATACACATTTCCGCTCGGTATACTGGGCCTAGCCTTCTACGCCTGCATTGAAGGCCTCCCAAAAAGCAACATTTAAAAAATTCCCTTGACCTCGTCCCGGTGTCGGGGGTGATCAGGACGTCCGGAATCACAGCTGCCTGTTTTATCCTTGTCGCCAGTTTAAAAACTCAGGAGGCTTTAGAAGGAGTGGTTAAATAACATTTATTTAGTTGACATAAAGCAAAGGCCGCAATGAAGCTTAAAACTCAAACATCAAAGTTGGGATATGGAAAATTTGGGTCCAGTCTGTGCCGGAGGTTAAAAGGTGAGTTTAAAAGCCCCAGCTGGGTGGACCTTCGCCCACTAGCGGGGAAGCTCGTATTCTATACGTGTACAAGGGAGATTGATCAGAGTGTGTCCACTTGGTCTTGCTCAAAATCATGAAATGAAAAATGAAAATCGCTTATTGTCACGAGTAGGCTTCAATGAAGTTACTGTGAAAAGCCCCTAGTCGCCACATTCCGGCGCCTGTCCGGGGAGGCTGGTACGGGAATCGAACCGTGCTGCTGGCCTGCTTGGTCTGCTTTAAAAGCCAGCGATTTAGCTGAGTGAGCTAAACCAGCCCCTAGGAGCTGGAGAGGGAGACCGTCCCTCTTCATAAAAGTTTAAAAACAAAAGGGCACAGATTATAAGTAATTTGCAAAAGAAGCAAATGTAATGTGATAACAAAAACCTTTTCCCACAAGTGGTTCAGGTCTGGAATGCATCCTCTGGAAGTGTAGGGAAGGCCGATTCAACCGAGGCATTCAACAGGGCATGATGCATAAGGGTATGGGTACAAGGCACAGGAATGGCACAAAACCATGATGCACATTTGGAGAGCCGATGGACACATGATGGGCCAAATGGCCTTCTCCTGCGTTATAATAATTTTGTGAGGTAGGGCAGCTTTGGGTCTTTGACGGTGGCTGGAGAACCAGGAAGGGGAATGTTAGATCCAGACAGAACGTTCACAAGGAAACGATGGGGAAAGCAACAAAAGTTTTAATTGCACAATATTCTACCAGGTTTGTTTTGAATCACTAGCTTTCGGAGCGCAGCTCCTTCCTCATGTAAATTTAGACACCGGATGAAGGAGCTGCGCTCCGAAAGCTCGTGATTCAAAAACTGTTGGACTTTAACCTGGTGGTGTAAGACTTCTTACTGTGCTCACCCCAGTCCAACGCCGGCATCTCCACATCAAGATAATCCACGATATGCAACCCCACCACCCGAAGGGTCAAGGTCTTTATGTCCAGTTGACTTCCTGTTTAGGGAAAGCCCTGCCCCCTAATGGGGAAGGGGGTCACGGGAAACCTGACAGTCCACACCGCATCACTCTCGTGAGGGTTACAACAGGGAATTAGGGCAAGCATACTGCTGCTGGAGAACTAACGGAAGAACCGCTGAGTCCAGGAGGTCACGAGGAGAGGACGATTCCCTTTTTTAAAATTACTTCATCAGAGTTACAAAGTCAGAGCTCAGATTATGGAAAGGGGCAAACCCCTAATTCAGCTCCTTGCCTGCTCCAAAAACCAATTCAAATTGAATCCAATTCATGGTCCCCACAAGTGAGACATACCTGATCCAGGCATTACACCTGACTTCACACTCATCTTAGGCCAAAAGGCCGAGTAGTCGAGGAGTCAGGGTAATCTGGTTCACGTGATCATGGAAAATTAGTGAATAGAGCTCCACCACCTGAACTCTGTTACCTGGCCGATTCACAATGAGGAGGTAACCTTTCGATGGCATACCGATGAATCTGAATTGTTGGCTGTGAATGTCCATTTTTAATTGTTTGCCTCTTGGAATTACGCTTTTCCGCTAATGTTCAGAAAGATTTGATGCAAGTGGAATAAAATAAATCCCTATTTTACAACCTCTGTCCAGTCCATGTGATTGATTCTCACGTAACATCTAGTCGCTGGTAATTTTTTGATGGGTATTTATTGTCATGTGGGGACATTTGTCCAGCTGTTGGGAATTTTCTTTAATCAATGTGGTATATTTGCTTATTACTGCTTCTCCCATACAAGTCTGCTAACTTAGAGGTTGTTTTACTGACAACTAACATTTACAAATGGTGGGAGAGGCAGAATGCCAGATTTCCACTTGGGAAGGGGCTGAACCCAGGTCTGCCTAGTCTTGGCCTGTTAAATTCTGGCTGTATGGGGGAGGGTGTGGTTGTAGTGGTCATCTCTTATTTGTCTTCCCCCTACACCAAATGGTTATCTCTCAGGGTGTGCCTGTATTTCTCTGAGAAATTCCACTGTTTAGCAGCATCTGCAAGGCTCAGTTGAAAGTTGAGGCCTGACAAAAGGCCCCAGCCTTTACTAGGGGAAATTAATCAATGTCAGAGGGGTTAGATTAACACTGTGCTGCTAAATAAGTACAAAACATTCCTGTCAAAATCTATAAATACAGCACACAAAAGCAAGCAAAATTATATGCATGATTATCCACACTCTGAACTGGATATACAAGAGATTCAGGCAGTACAAGTTTTGCTATAATTATTTGACATCTAAGCAAGTTATTACCGATTCACTCACCCTCTAAATTTGTCATTCTTTAAATTATTAACACTTTGCTTGTCTCACAGTGTAAGGGATAAAATTACCAATCCCAATGGGAAGCCATACACAATGTAAGTTTGATTCTCACATGGAGATGGAATGGAGCAAGTGTCAATCCTCTGATCCTTGCTCTCGGAGTGTAGCTCCATACTTGGGGGCATGCAACAGTCAGATGTCTCGTTCACATGGAGAAGACTGAGACCTGTCAGCCATACACTGTTGTTCGGATACCGGACCAGACCCCCAATGTATGTCAGCAAGTTAGATGAGAAACTCCAACAATTTAGCAATTCGTAAACCATGGGGAAAGGATACTTCACCCCCAGGAGTAATTCCACTGGATGTCCGTTCCGTTGGCCAGTCCCCCTAGTCAGTGAAACTGGAGGTGATCAGAGCATCCCATGCGCGTCAGCCCTGGCGGTTCAGGGTTAGCGCCGATTTTCCCATAATGAATTACCCACGGATTCTCCGTTGACGCCGGCACTTAGCCTCAAGAACGGAGAATCCTGCCGGTCATGTTTCAATTTACAAAACCGATGACTGTAATTATTGGTCAGCCAAGGGCCAATGACTTTGGGTATTTTTCTAACATTAGTGGTCAATTCACTTCTGCTGTGTCTCTGGGGCTGGAATTGCACCTGCCCAGTGTGAAATAACAGTGGTGACCTAAGCAGTGACCATAAATTGACACTGAGACAATGCGACAATTACAGATACTGATGTAACTAAGTTACCATTTTCCAATAATCACCCAAATGTAGGTTCTTTCTTTATGACCCGGCCTATTTTATTGGAACTTGCTGACATATTGATCCCATCTGCAAATCTAGTATCTCACAGAGCATTGAACCCAAAGCCATATTTTGCTTAGAAGTAATCCCATTTGTTTCCCTAGGCAGTTGGCAGATGCCATTGGCTGAGTTCACTCATTCCTTGGGAAGAATTTCAACCCTTCAGAACAGGTGATTTGGAGGTAGGTGGGGAATTTAAGATCAGGACCCCAATACAAGGTGTAGTCCCTGCTCGTGGCAGCTATGAAGAAGGCCACTGAGGGGGACACAGAAACGCTACAGTGACAGCTACATAAACAAAAGTTTTCAAGTAGAGAAAGCCATCAGAATGTCAAACATGCCCTCAGGTGTTTAGAGTTGCCTGAAGTCACCATTCCCTATCACCAGCAAGTTTCCAGATTGAGAGTAGTGTGCAATATACTGCACAACTTTGTGTAGGTGGACAACAGGGTTCATCATTCTTCTTTGGCAGCAAGGTAACACAGTGGATAGCACAGTTGCTTCACAGTTCCAGGATCCCAGGTTCGATTCCCGGCTTGGGTCACTGTCTGTGCGGAGTCTGCACCTTCTCCCCGTGTCTGCGTGGGTTTCCTCCGCGTGCTCCGGTTTCCTCCCACAGTCCAAAGATGTGCAGGTTAGCTGGATTGGGTTTGCTAAATTGCCCTTGGGTGTCCAAAAAGATTAGGTGGGGTTGATAGGTTATGGGGATAGGGTGGAGGTGTGGGCTTAAGTAGGGTGCTCTTTCTAGGGACTGGTGCAGACTCGATGGGCCGATTGGCCTCCTTCTGCATTATAAATTCTATGATTTTAAGAGATCATTGAGGATGAAGGTGGGGCACCCATCACCAAACCCACGATGTACATTACTGCCAGATGCCAAAGATGCTCTGAATGCAAACTTCCAGACAGTGCTGAGTCACAGGAAAACACCACACATGACATCCTGTTGTCCACTCCCCCCAGTAGCATCGTTCCCCCATTCCCTCACCCCACTCCTTTGGAGTAAACAGTCCTTCAACCTCCAATCCACCCATTGCACCCCCACCCAATGGGTCCCATTATTTATTTATTTTATTGATCTTTATTGCCATACAATGCAAAGCACATAGGCACAGTATTAAAAACAAGAACACCAAATCAGACAATACATACATGGAAATCACACTATGGTTCGGACAAGTCTTCTCAAAGCCACTACATTTTCAGCATTCACAACAAGGTCAGGCAAAGCATTCCATGTGTTAACATTTCTCTGTGAATTTTTTAAATGAATATCAAGACGTGAAACAAGTTTCTGTGGTTTATGCTGATGATCCACGCAAAAAACTCTAATTGTGAGTCAATACATTTTCCGGCTTAGCGAGAGTAAGGCCATGTATCAGTTTATAAACTACAACCAAATCAAAAATCAATCTTCTCTAAAGATTGTAATCCAAGAATCCTTAAACACTCCTCTTAAAGTATTCCCCTCACGCCTTCCATTTTCCTGGTAACACATCTTTACACTCTCTACAAACTGCCTATCTTTCTGTAAGTGTGGATTCCAAACAGCGCATCTATACTCCAGATGTGGGCGTACCAGCTGTTTATAGAGTTTAAGATAAACACCAGCATCCTGATTTACAAACGATACGTTGAGCCCAAGCGCTTGAAAACATTTTCTGCCCGTTATACTGCCTGAACCACATAATTCGTGAACTTCAAATTACTTGCAACAGTCACATAAACAATGGTGGAAGGTGCTAAAGCTTGGCCATGATATGATGTATTGTGAATTAGGATTATTGTGACCGCAATGGAAAACTGAACAGTTTGCCACATTAAAGGTAAGTTGCCACTCCCAGGACCATTGCACCATAGCAGAGAGTTCACTCTGGAGAAGTGCATTCGAGATGCCCTGGGTTATTTTTCAGAACCTCCAAATAAATTTTAATCTCATCCGCATGTTTTGAAACTATACTATGCAGAAACATGCCATCGACACCATTAATATGAGCCACAAATTAAAGGGGCCCAAAGACACTTTATTGAGGGTCTACAGGATGTTGGATTTGATAATTGACCATTAACTGACCAGTTCCACAGGGTTCAACAAAAATAATTTTATCCACTGGTAAATTTTGCCTTTAATCCCCAGTGCAGATAACTTGTTCAATAACTACACATGTGGCACTGAATTAAAGGCTTTTGAAAAATCCAAGTAAATAACATCACACCATTGGCCTCTGTCAAATATCGCAGTCACATTTTCTATAAACCTAACTAACTGTGGGGCACACGAACCCCCAGGACTGAAGCCAAACTGGTTGCCCCCAGTAAGACCACGCTCCTTCCAAAATGTCCACCTTCTCTACAATACAGGATTCCATTAAACTGACCGGCCAATAATTTGCAGCATCCTTTCTGCTCACTTTTTGGAAAAAAAGTACAGGAACTGTTTTCTATTCTTTCGTTGTTTCTCCATCTTCCAAGCAGTATTTCAAGAGCAGACAAAGTAGATGCAATTTAAAAAATCCCTGTTCTTATTTTGTGTTGGCTTGTGTTTAATAAAAATATTGTGGCTTAATAAAAATATATTTTTTTAATTCCATCTTTACAGAACATAATATTTGGGCGGAATTCTCCGTCAGCCGATGCCAAAATCGGGAAAAGCGCTTGGGCGGAGAATCGCTTCCCGTGGGGCCAGTTTCACGGCAAATCACAATTCTTTGTTGACTCGACAGTGGCATCAATGCATTCCGGAACGCACAGAGAGTAAACGCAGTTGGCATACAATTGGCGGGCCCCACCCGATATTCTCTGGGGCCCTGTGATTCTCCACCGCTGATGGGCCAAATTCCCGATGGCGCAGTTCACTTGTGCTTTTAAAAATCGTGAAACTGGCGTCATGGCCGATGAAGGAGAGAGGAGGCAGGACACGGAGAGGTACGTCTGTAGGCTACCGGGCCAGACACTGGCCGGACTCGCTGAGTTGGGGGTGGGGGAGTGACCAGGGGTTGGACTATGGGGCCGGGCTGACCCCAGCATAAGACTGAGGAAGTGTCCATGCGCAGACTGCCATTGTCATTGACTACAAGGCAGCCATCTTGCTGCGTTCCCCACTGACCACCCACCTTGACCCCTGGTTCTGCAGAGTGGCACCAGCCGTATAGGTACCCCCACCCCAACACCACAGCCTTTGCCATAACCCCGACCATCCAACCGGTCGCCACCTTCCGGCAGGGTATCAGATGGCTCAACCAGAGCAATGCCCTCTGTAACCCCTATGGGGTTGCTGGATGAGGGCCTTGGAGCTTACCCCTGGCAAGGCCAAGCGACGGTACCCCTGGCAGCAGGGACTGGTGCCATGGCCAAAGTCCCTACAGTCTCCCTGGCACCAGGGATGGGTGTTGGTGGGTGGGGGGGGGGGGGGGGGGGGGGGGGGGGGTGCGGCGGGTAATGCAGGGGACAGGGTATGCAACCCGTGCGGGGACCTGTCCGGAATCTTACAGCCCAGACCAGCCCACCCCTCACACGCATCTGACAGAGCACTGAGGCAGGTTGTAATAGTGTTAACAGGTATTTAACATGCAAAAATACTTACACATATGTGCACTAGCCCCTATAACTAAACTGTGCCCTGAACCCATGCTAACTTAACTGGTGTCTAACTTTCTGGCCTTACAGGCCCCAATGCTACATATAGGTGGGTCCCCTGATGGTACATCAGGAGTGGAGGCAGCAGGGGGGGGCACAATGGCGCCGAGGTCCCAGGTTCGATCCCGGCCCTGGGTCACTGTCCGTGTGGAGTTTGCATATTCTCCCTGGGTTTCACCCCCACTGTTAAGGAATGGGTTAAGAGACATTCCAATGAGATGTCTCATTTATGTTAAGTATCCAATAATTGACACTGATATGTAAAGGGATTACAGGTGGCACTTGTTTGGTGTGGTGTGGTGATAGAGTTTTGTATGGAGTGTGTTTCAGGAAAATAAGGTGTCTTGGAAAATGAGCAAAACTCTGCACTCTTTACTAACAAGCAGCCACAAGCTAACACCCACAACCCAAAGATGTGCAGAGTGGGTGGATTGGCCACGCTCAATTGCCCCTTAATTGGAATAAATGAATTGGGTACTCTAAATTTTAAAAAAAAGCTGTGGTTTGGCCCGCAGTTTAACAAAAGAAAAGGAGTGGAGGCAGCCTGCGGTGGATTCCTGGCATGTGAGCTGGGTCCCCGTTGGTGGATGTCTTCTGGGGCAACAGGCTGCTGCTTGGGCATCCCAGGTGACATGGTGCCACCCTGTTCCACCTGCTGCCCGGGACAGGAGATAGGGGGTAGCCCAAGGTGCTGTGGTGTTTTGGCACTTCCATTGCGGGAGTTACTGGCACGAGCCCCATCACCTCCTCCTCCCTTCGGGTACCCGATTGCCCCCAGGTACTCTATGCGGCCAGGGAGCAGAGTTAACCCGAGGCATCCCTGCCACCTGGCGCTGCCAGTCCTGGAGGCCCGCTATGGTCTCGAACTGGGTCTGCATGCTAGCGGCCATGGAGCACAGGGATTGGACCATCACTGTCTGCGACAGCGCCACAACACCCATTGACTGTGGCACCACCTTCTGGGTCTGTGTCACATCAGCCTGTGACTGTTCCATTCCCCTCTGGGTAGGCCACCTCCCTCCATGTGTGCGCCACGTCAGCCAGCGCCTGGACAATGCTGCCGCTGTTCTCAGCCATGGCCTGCTGTGACTGGGCCGTACTCAGGAGCGCTGTTGCAGTTTCCTGGTGGCTCTGGTACATGGTTGCCTGTGTGTTGGCAGCCCTGTCCTGGGCCTTAACCAGCGCCTGCACAGAATACCCCAGGCCTTGGACATGCTTATCCATTGCCAAAACCATCGCCCCAATGCCTCCACCATGGACGCTACCCGTGCGGCGGTAGCCTGGGTGGCACACATCGTCGGCACCACCTCCTGCCCCTGCACTTGGTTGGCCGCCTCTAACTGCACCTGCAGTACTGGATGCTCGCTGACAACCCTTCACTCCCGGGCTCTGCGACTGTGTCTCCACGATTGATGGGACAGTTTGTTCCAGCCTGAAACCCATCTGGACTGCAGCTGGTTCCTGAGGTCGACCTGCTGTCCACCACTTTGGATGTTCCTACCTCCACCTGATGTACTGGATCAGCTGTGTAGTGCGCACCAGAGAGTGTCCCAGGAGCCTCTTAATTGACATGGCGAACCAAGGTGAGTGTCTCTGGGATGGTGGATGGTGATGGACGTGGTCGGCTGAAATGGGAGATCAGTGTCATCCCCGGACTCGAGCTTCAGGGTGTCTTAGGTCTCTTGTTGAGGGCTGCTGTCCGAGTTGCTCTCCTCATCGCTGGTCGGCACACAGTGGGGGGTTCCCAGTGTGGGACTGGCTGGAGGTGGGGGAACACCAGATGGACTCACCCCATCACCAGCTAGTCCTGCAAGACACACGACAAGATGCATGATTATACCGGGGGGGGAGTGAGGGTGGTGGGGGTGAGGGTAGTATGAGGCTGGTGATAAAGGTGGGGTGACGATGAGGGTGGTGGTGAAGGTGGGGGTGAGGGTGGCGGTGGGGAGAGGATGAGGGTGGTGATGATATTGGGGGTGAGGGTGAATGTGGTGGTGTAGGTTGGGGTGAGGGTGTGGGTGAAGGTGAGGGTGAGGTTGGTGGTGGGGGTGAAGGTAGTGATGAAGGTGGAGGTTAGGGTGGGCGTGAGGATGAGGGTGGTGGTGAGGGTGTGGGTGAGGGTGGGGTGAGAGTGAGATTGGTGGTGAGGGTGGGGGTGGTGTTGGGGGGGTTGATACACGAGGCGTAGGGAACCTCAAGTCAGCGGGGTCTCAGTTCCTCGCCCGCGGCCGATCTCCACCGCAGCAACCTCCCTTTCATCCGGGCCGCTGACCAGGTCCAGGGCCCTCTGCTCAGCCACACTGAGGGGCCGCATGGCCGGCAGACCCCCTCCAGTCTTCTCCAGCTCCAGCCGGTTATGGGCAGCCAGGGAGGGCGGTGGGGCAACAGAAGACGTACAGTTAGACAGTCCGACGCAAGCAGCCCAGAGGGTGGGTAGCTGGTGACCTCAGTGGCCAGGGCACCCGGTCATGGCGGCCGGTATGGGTGCTGACATGTGGTGCAGGGTGGGGTTCGGCTGCCCTCCGGGTGCCAGGGGTGGTGGCTACGGATCCTTGGGACAGGTTAGTGCTGTTGTGTTATGTAATTTGGAATAACACAAGCTGCCACTTGATGCAGTTTTGAGGATGCTCCAGACTTTGAAGTGAGTTCAATGTGTTTTATTGAACTACTAGCGCAGTTCTCAATGAGTTCAACTTTCTACTAATCTAAATGTAGTAACTCAGTCTAACTGATCCAGCCTTGCTCTAAGCCACGTGCTGAGGTGTAATGCTGAGGATACACCCTGTCTCACTCTGCAGATGTGGTCTGTGGAAAGAGGCAGGGTGTGAGTGCCTCATCCCTTTTATAGTGAGATACCACCCGAGTGTCCTGACTGCTCATTGGTCGTGTCCTATTCTATGTGTTCATTAGCTGCATGTTTGCATATCATGACAAGTACGAGGGGTGCAATGCTGCCTACTCACCCTGGCCGCCCTGAGGAGGCTATGCAGTTATTGTCTGCACTGCTGGTGGCGCTGACTGCCTGTGCCATCTGCGCCCAGGTACAGCGGATCGTGGCAGCTGACAGCCTCCTTCCCGGGCCGAGGCACAGAGTGGCCCTCCTGGCCTCCAGCTCGATGTCTGTGAAACAGGGGGCCGCTCTCCTCGCTGACAAATTGTTGGCTGGGATGGTGTGTGTGGGGAGTGAAGTGTGTCTATGCGGCTGCAGCTTGTCAGCTCCTGATTTTCAATCGGGAATCTGGCAAATCCTGTACCATTTCTCATTGGAATCGATTGTGTTCCACATGCCTCTGGTGCTAGCCCCTCAACAGTCGCTGGATCGGTCCAGGTGCGGCGTCAGTTTTGCTGTTGTAAACTCCACAAATCCTGCCCCAACACTTAGTCTCAGAGACGGAGAATCCAGCCCTGTCTTTAATTCAGGAGAGGCAAAATCCTTGCATCTGAATGGCCTTTGTTAAAGACCATTGGGAGCGAGGTTTATGGTCTCCCCTCGGTCAGCTGTACATAGATCGGCAACCGAGACTTGCTCTAAATCTTCGACAGTGCAGACTGTTGAATAAAAACCACTAAATATCAGAGCACCTTGCTGGGGATTACCAGTGACTCTTCCAGTTACTGGATTGAATAATGGGCCAGTAAGGTTTTTAACTTTCTGTTTGAACTTCACATTCAAACAGAAGTTTGAATTTCTGTTTGAACTTCCCCGAACAGGCGCCGGAATGTGGCGACTAGGGGCTTTTCACAGTAACCTCATTTGAAGCCTACTTGTGACAACAAGCGATTTTCATTTTCATTTAATTTCATTTCATTTTCATTCATTTCACATAGTTCCAGAATGGTTTACTGTCCCCATCTGCAACTGTACGGTCAAAATTCAGCACCGCTTGTTGCACTGTAGATTTGAGATTGATGGCAGATCTGTTAGATTAATATGACTTTCTTCTGTCCTGTGCGCTCTGTAACTTAACTCGGCTAACCACCGTTGTGTCTTTGCCCCTCGTACTTGCTCTGTTACCCAGATGGCTTTAATTTATGACGCCATATTTTTGTTGGAACACTTTCTCCAAGAGCCTTATGAATCGCTCATGAAATTCTGCCCAGGTATCATGGATTGCATCACACGAGAGAACTGCAGTCCAATATTTCTCTTGCAAAAGCTCCTGAAAATAATCCCAATCAACATGCACATAGTCAAGTCAAGTTTTGAAAATGTAACATTTTCTTGCCTTAATTCTAAGTTAAGGTCAATCCATGTGGTGCTGTGATCTCCAAGCAGTTCAAGGGTTTCAATAGAAACAACAGGAGCCAGGTAAAAATAACGATCTCCCGAGTCGCTTGATTGATATGTTCTGCAAATCCACTGTCAAGACTTGCATCCATAAGATCATCATATTGTGGTATCCATTGAAAAGCCTCTCAGTCAATAGCAGGTGGATGAAAATCTCCTGCAGCTACTGTAAATCGCTTTTTTATACCCCCACTACACCAAATAAATTATGTAATATGATATTGCATTTTTTTGTCAAACTAGGTGATCGGTAAACCGTTCCTACTGCTATCAGATTTGCTCAGTTGGCTGGACAACTAGTTTGTGATGCAGAGTGTTATGGGCCAGGGTTTAGAGAACCGCAAAGTGCATCATGGAGTTCACCTGACCCACAACTTTTAATAGATTGTGGTATGGGGAGCACACGGCCCACTCTACATGTGTGGTGGAGCAGAAATGGAAAAGTATTTTTTAAAGAAAAACAATGTTTATTCTATGAACTCAAGTTAACCTTTTTAAAACATACAGTGAACATCTCAGCAACCATCAATTCAAATATAATCCCCAAAGCTGCAACACCAAGTAATCCTTTAAGCTTTCCTTTCAACATCGACTTAAAAACAAAACCTTTAACAGAAGCACCTCAGATTTAACTTCACTACTGAGAGCAGTCATTAGTTTTAAATCACCAAAGGATCAATTTACATTCTTTCAATTACCAAGAGAGACTCATACACCTTCTGGCTGTGACTGCAGCTATCCAGCTCTGAAAACTAAACTAAAACACACCCTGTAGCAAACAGCCTAAAACAAAAGTAAAAAGCTGACAGACAGCCCAGTTCCATCCACTCTCTGACATCACTGCTATAATAAACACCCATTTCTTAAAGAACTCACACTACAGATATTTATATACATACACATTTATAAACAACCATTTCTTAAAGGTACTCTCACATGACACCGCCCCCAAGAAAAAAAACCCATCAACTTCAAGATGGTTCCATTTTTCAACTTTTCACTATCCTTCAAGTATGAAATTAAATGAAAATCGCTTATTGTCACAAGTAGGCTTCGAATTAAGTAACTGTGAAAAACCCCTAGTCGTCACATTCCAGCACCTGTTCGGGGAGGCTGGTACGGGAATTGAACCCGTACTGCTGGCCTTGTTCTGCTTTACAAACCAGCTGTTTAGCCCACTGTGCTAAACCAGCCCCTGAAATGCACATAGTAAATATACGCTTTATTTAAAAATAAACAACACACGCAAACAGGTATAATAATATCGTCCATTTTTTTTTCTTCTTCCTCCAACTGGAATCCTTCTCCGCTTTCCACTGAAATGTTTTACGCTTCTTCAGCAAGTCCACCAATGAAGCAACTTTTTGACAAATGTTCGATCAAATCAACTCATGCCTAGAAATCGTATTATTTCCCTTCGTCTTGAGGGGATTGAAAACTCCTCAATAACTGTTGGTTTCACATCTCATGGGACCATTCGACCCTGTCCGATTGTATGGCCAAGGAAAGTGACTTGGGCTTTTCCAAATTCACTTTTGGCTAGGTTTATCACCAAATCCACCTCCTGAAGTCGATCGAATAACTCCATCAGATGTTTTAAATGTTCTTTCCATGTCTGGCTGAAAATTACCAGATCGTCGATGTACATCGCACAATTGGGTAATCCTGAAACAACTGTTAGTAAATGTTGAAATGTGGCTGGGGCGTTTTTCATGCCAAATGGCATAACTTTGAATTGGTATATACAATTTGGAGTCACAAAAGCTGAAATCTCCTTCGTCCTTTCGGATAAAGGTACCTGCCAGTAACCTTTAAGTAAATCCAGTTTGGAAATAAAAGCTGATTGCCCCACTTTCTCAATGCAATCCTCCAAACGTGAGATAGGATAAGAATCCGTTCTTGTAACCTTTCTATAGTCCACAGACAACAGTTGGGTACTGTCTGGTTTCAGTACCATCACTATGGGTGAGCTCCACTGGCTGCAACCCACTTCAATTATGCCATTTTAAAGCATACTCTCAATCTTTGTTAACCTGTGCCAATTTTAAACGGTTAAGTCTATATGGATGCTGTTTGATTGGAACAGCATTTCCCACATCTACATCATGTATAGCCATTTTAGTACTTCCCAATTTATCTCCACAAACGTGTCCATGTGATATCAATAACTCTTTCAGGTCAGTTCATTTTTCCTCTGGAAGGTAACTCAACAATTTATCCCAATTTTTAAGAACATCCTCGTTTTCCAATTTACTCGCTCCCTGCGAATCTGGATGGTACGCAGTTGATTTAAATTGTTTTATTCCCAAGCTATCCATCACTTCTTTGAATAACCTTGAGGTAAAATCTTGATCCGATTGTATTTCTGTGGGTAGTCCATATCTAGTAAAGAATTTAAGTAAATCCTCCACAATCTTTTAGCTGTAATATTACATGCTGGAATAGCCTCTGGAAACCGAGTAGACACATCAATTATAGTCAAAAGATATTGATTCCCACTTTTCGTTTCAAGAAGCGGTCCTCAAATGTGGGAATGGGTATTAAGCACGCTGGTTTTTATCACTGCTTGAGGTTTCCCTATCACTTGACATGTGTGACATCATTGACAAAATGTAGCCCAGGCCAATAAAAATGTTTTGTATTTTAGCTTGAGTTTTCCTTATCCCCAAATTACCTCCCACTGGTACCTCATGTGCAACTCGCAACACCTCCTTTCTATACCCTACCAGCAATACTACTTGATGAACTTCTGCCCACTTTTCGTCCGCCTGCATATGTAAAGGTCTCCATTTTCTCAACAAAACATTACTTTTACGGTAATAATCCTCTGGTATACACACAGATTCCTCTTCCATGTATGCTTTCTGATACATCTGTTTTATTTCTATATCTTTCTGTTGTAACTCCACCAATTTTCCTGAACTTAAAATATCTGCCTCATCCTCCACCTGTTCTTGTTCTTTTTCAACCATCTGATCAAAAATCGTTTCTGATAATTGCACTTCAACTTCATCTTCACTCTTTGATTTCTCCTCTTGCCTTAACCTGTGACTTTGCGATTTTGTTACTACACAATCTGCAAAAATCCCAGGATATTCATCCTTCAAGACTTCAGTTGGCTGATTTTCCACTGGCTCAGCAACTACAGTAGGCATCACTCCCACCTGTGATCCAGCTGTATCATTACCCAAGATAAACTGTATTCCTGGACAAGATAGTTTCTATTACTCCTATTATCACTTCACCACTCTTCACTGGACTTTCCAACCTTTCCTTATACAATGGAACACTATTCCTC
This sequence comes from Scyliorhinus canicula, assembly GCF_902713615.1. Lineage (NCBI taxonomy): Eukaryota > Metazoa > Chordata > Chondrichthyes > Carcharhiniformes > Scyliorhinidae > Scyliorhinus > Scyliorhinus canicula. Next base: position 39,789,093 of record NC_052160.1, on the reverse strand, counting down.
TCACCCTGAATTCCACATATTACCACCTTTTCTGGCAACATTCTTCACAAACTGCGTAACTCCTCATCTCTTACCATTAAAGATTGACTAGCTCATGTATCTCTTAAAATTGTGACTTCTTTACCTGCTCCTCCTGATACACATAAGTAAACTTTACCCACACAAGTAAATTCTTGAAAGACATCTGGCACCTTCTTATCAATCACCTCTTGATCAGGCTGTACAATCTTTGACACCTCCTTCGCTTCACTTGGGCTTTCCTTTACCACTTTAACAAACCCCACTGTCTTTTCCTGTTTTACCACATCAACCTTCCCAGTGCTTTTCTTCAACCACCAACACTGTGACTTTACATGGCCTAGTTTATTACAGTGAAAACTTTTGAAACTTTTCATGTCTCTTCCACCCTCCTGGATTTTTTTTAGTCTGAGGTACACTCTCGTTATTAGCTACCATCAGATCCCCTTAACCTTTACCACGAGTATTTCTCATGTCCCCAGTTTCTATCCCTCACAGGCTGAAACTGATGTCGGAAACCAAACTTTGATTTATGAACTAATTCATAATTATCTGCTATTTCTGCTGCTGATCTCGCAGTTTTCACTCTCTGTTCTTCCACACAGTCCAAAGATGTGTGGGTTAGGTGGATTGGCCATGCTAAATTGCCCGTAGTGTCCTAAAAAAAAAGTAAGGTTAAGGGGGGGGGGGTGTTGGGTTATGGGTATAGGGTGGATACGTGGGTTTGAGTAGGGTGATCATGGCTCGGCACAACATCGAGGGCCGAGGGGCCTGTTCTGCGCTGTACTGTTCTATGTTCTATGTTCTATGTTCTCATTACATCAGGAATTGAATTTTTAAACTCCCCCAAAAGTATAATTTCTCTGAGAGCTTTATATGTTTGGTCTATTTTCAAAGCCCTTATTCACCTATCAAAATCATTCTGTTTGATCCTTTCAAACGACATGTATGTCTGACCAAATTCTTTCCTTAAATTTCTAAACCTTTGTCTGTAGGCTTCAGGCACCAGTTCATATGCACCAAAGATGGATTTTTTCACCTCCTCATAAGTCCCAGATATCTCCTCCGGTAGTGATGCAAACACTTTATTAGCCCCACCTACCAGCTTTGTTTGAATCAGTGATACCCACATGTCATGGGGCCATTTCATTTGTTTAGCTACCTTCTCAAATGAGATGAAAAATGCTTCTACCTCCTTCTCATCAAACCTTGGCAATGCTTGGACATATTTAAATAGATCCCCACCAAGACTTTGACTATGATGCTCTTTCTCACTATCCTCATCACTATCATCCAACTGTACGTTTCCCTTTACGCCTGCCAATTTTGACTGACTGTCATGTTTCATGGCCATTTTCTGAAGTTCAAACTCTCTTTCTTTATCTTTTTCCCTGATCTGTATCTCCCTTTCTCTTTCTTTTCCCTCTCTAACTATTTCATATTCAAGCTGCTTTAATTCTTTCTCATGTTCCATTTGTTTAATTTGTAACTGAATTTGTGCCATTTCCAAAGAGTCAAACTGTATCTCAGGCAACTTTAAATGCTTAGCCACTGCCATAATTCCCTCATCTTTTCACATGTTGTCAGGTAATGTTAACTGCAATATTTTTGCCAAATCTAACAGTTTTCTTTTAGTCTCTGTCTGCAAGGTACTGCATGTGACTGTTTCCACCCCCAAAAACTTCAGAGCCTCTGAAAGAGCCATTGTCCACAACACACTCCCTACTTAAACTAAAATACCACACCGGCTGTGATTGCACCTATCCAGCTCTGAAAAAGAAACTAATACACACCCTGCTGAAAACAGCCTAAAACAAAAACAAAAAGCTGACAGACAGTGCAGCTCCACACACTCTCTGACATCTTTGCAGTAATAAACACCCATTTCTTAAGGTTCTCTCACTACAGATATTTATATACAGACCCATTCATAAATACCCATTTCTTAAAGGTACTCTCACAAATTCAAGAGCCAGACCAACAACGTGGGTTCAATTCCTGTACCAACTAAGGTTACATGAAGGCTGTGCTTTCTCAACCTTGGCCCTCATCTGAGCTGTAGTAATCCTCAGGTTAAATCACCACCAGTCAGCTCTCCCCCTCAAAGGGGAAAGCAGCCTATGGCTATCGGGGACTGTGGTGACTTTATGCATGGCACGGTAGCATGGTGGTTAGCACTGTTGTTTCACAGTCCCAGGATCCCGGGTTCGATTCCCGGCTTGGGTCACTGTCTGTGCGGAGTTTGCCCATTCTCCCCGTGTCTGCGTGGGTTTCCTCCGGGTACTCTGGTTTCCTCCCACAAGTCCCAAAAGACGCGCTTGTTAGGTGAATTGGACAATCTGAATTCTCCCTGTGTACCCGAACAGGTGCCGGAATGTGGCGACTAGCGGATTTTCACAGTAATTTCATTGCAGTGTTAATGTAAGCCTACTTGTGACAATAAAGATTAAAAATAGATTACGGGGGCCGGTTTAGCTTAGTTGGCTGGACAGCTGGTTTGTGATGCAGAGCGAGGTCAACAGTGTAGGTTTAATTCCCGTACCGGCTGGGGTTATTCATGAAGGCTGTGTCTTCTCAACCTTGCCCCTTGCCTTATGTGTGGTCATCCTGAGGTTAAATCGCCACTAGTGAGCTGTCCTTGTCAAAGGAGAAAGCAGCCTCTGGTCATCTGGGACTATGGTAACTTTACTTATTATTGTATTGGGCAGAGTAACAATGGCCCAAGTTGAATCTTCAAATCCAAAATCATTCATCTGCAAACAAGGCAACGAGTAAAATCCCTTCCAACATAAAACAACACGCCTCCTCCATGTCGATCAGTTCGATCTTTTCTAAATCAACAATAATACAGGATAGCAAACACAGCATTAGATAACTGAGGAGGTGCCCACGATTCAGTCAATACTACAAAAGCAGGTTTCAAGTCAGTCATATACAAATGCAATTTGTGACAAATACTGCGAGCATTAGTAACAAGCATTTTTAAAGTCCTATCAACATTTACTCATTTACCTGAGCAGTAGGAGGCTGTTTCCAAGTGCGGTGACAAACCCATTTCCCATCATTTCCTTGACAGTATTTTCAAATCTGTCCATCATCTCACACACACACACACACACTCACACACACAGTACCTTTTCTTTTTGACTTTGCTCTCTCGCTCTTCTGTTGAATTAACACAAAGGTTTCCAATTCCTTGCAAAAACAATTCGCCCATCTCCCGACCAGCTGGGGTGCACAGAAATATTTGGGAGACTGATGCCTTCGCTCCTAGGTCAGTCAAAACCAGTACGGAATGCCCATGCATTAATAGGGTGGCATGGTAGCACAGTGGTTAGCACTGTTGCTTCACAGCCCCAGGGTCCCAGGTTCGATTCCCCGCTGGGTCACTGTCTGTACGGAGTCTGCACGTTCTCCCCGTGTCTGCGTGGGTTTCCTCCGGGTGCTCCGGTTTCCTCCCACAGGTCCCGAAAGACATGCGGTTAGGTAATTTGGACATTCTGAATTTTCCCTCTGTGTACCCGAACAGGCGCCGGAATGTGGCGACTCGGATTCTTTCACAGTAACTTCATTGCAGTGTTAATGTGAGCCCACTTGTGACAATAAAGATCATTATATTAAAATTGGATTGGAAAAGTAACTTTTTTGAGTAGTCAAGGGAAGTTTCTAAATCTTTTTCCCAGATGTTCCACCATTGTTGGTTTTGGCCATATATCCAATTTGTCACATAATTCAGATAAAAATTCCATATTCATTTCATTTTCCTCGACTTTGCTAAATACAGGCCATAATTCTCTAGTCCTTGGGATTCTCTGCCAGTGCATTCCTGCCCGTGGGCTTCCCGGCGGTGTGGGGTGGCATCAATAGGGAATCCCATTGACAAGCAGCGGGAGTAATGAATCCCACCGGCAGTGAATGCACGCCACTGAGGAAAACATGGCTGGAGGACCGGAGAATCCAGCCTATAATGTCACATTTCAACATCCTCCTGGAGAGTGGAAGGAATCAAACTCCAAACTACAGGCGTAAATGATTGCGGTGTTTAACTCCCTGGACCGACCCGGCAGTTTCCGCAGCTGGTAATTTTGTTGACAAATCTGCAACCATCTTTGAAATAACGTTAATTTGATTGTCTGAATTGAGAACAGTCGTGAACCAGTCGTGATAGAAATTGGATCCAATAAAGTGTGAGTACAATTTTTATAATAACGGTGCCAAGGAGAATAAACGGGTTTCTGTTTCTAAATGAAAAATTCTCAGATACAGTTTGCACATTTCATTAGAATCTGCAGGCTGTCAGTACCACCAACAAACTCCTGGTGCAGACTTCTATCACAAAGCGAAAAATAACAACATCTTGAAGAGCAACTCATTCATCTTTCACTGAAATCTTTCTCCGATCGATGGCATTTCTGGTGCCACTGCATACCTGCCACATCTGCCATCTTCCACAACTGCACTTGGAGCAATGACAGTCGCTCCTGGGCTGCACCCGGCCTCGTCTAGTCCCTGGACTGGACCAGCCTCACCTTGCTCCACTCGCGAGCTGGGCTGAGTCTCATTCTGCTCCGTTCCCGGGCTGGACCCCGGCCTGGCTCGGCTCGCGGGCTGGACCCCGGCCTGGCTCCGCTCCCGGGCTGGACCCCGGCCTGGCTCGGCTCCCGGGCTGGGCCCCGGCCTGGCTCGGCTCCCGGGCTGGACCCCGGCCTGGCTCGGCTCCCGGGCTGGACCCCGGCCTGGCTCGGCTCCCGGGCTGGACCCCGGCCTGGCTCGGCTCCCGGGCTGGACCCCGGCCTCGTTCGGCTCCCGGGCTGGGCCCCGGCCTGGCTCCGCTCCCGGGCTGGACCCCGGCCTGGCTCCGCTCCCGGGCTGGACCCCGGCCTGGCTCGGCTCCCGGGCTGGGACCCGGCCTGGCTCGGCTCCCGGGCTGGACCCTGGCCTGGCTCGGCTCCCGGGCTGGACCCTGGCCTCGCTCCGTTCCCGGGCTGGACCCCGGCTTTGCTCAGCTCCCGGGCTGGACCCCGGCCTGGCTCGGCTCCCGGGCTGGACCCCGGCCTGGCTCCGCTCCCGGGCTGGACCCCGGCCTGGCTCGGCTCCCGGGCTGGGACCCGGCCTGGCTCGGCTCCCGGGCTGGACCCTGGCCTGGCTCGGCTCCCGGGCTGGACCCTGGCCTCGCTCCGTTCCCGGGCTGGACCCCGGCTTTGCTCAGCTCCCGGGCTGGACCCCGGCCTGGCTCGGCTCCCGGGCTGGACCCCGGCCTGGCTCCGCTCCCGGGCTGGACCCCGGCCTGGCTCGGCTCCCGGGCTGGGACCCGGCCTGGCTCGGCTCCCGGGCTGGACCCTGGCCTGGCTCGGCTCCCGGGCTGGACCCTGGCCTCGCTCCGTTCCCGGGCTGGACCCCGGCTTTGCTCAGCTCCCGGGCTGGACCCCGGCCTGGCTCGGCTCCCGGGCAAGTTGGGCACGTTGGTACTCGGTGCGGAATGATGAGCAAAATGTGGTGCAAAGACATATGGAAAGAAAATTTAGTGAAGCAACATTTTGTTCAGAAATAGCCATGTTAATACCAATTACAATGTATTTAATTTACATTTCCCACTGTTGCTACATCGTGCAATCCATAAAGCTTCAGCCCAGATCTATGCCAAGAGATATAGCCTCTTGAGTTTTTGAACCCCAAAAGGCCCAACCAAAGACTTCTCCACCTGCAACTGTACAGTGGCAGACTGAGCCATCCAGAAACAAGGTAGCATATTGGGTACTGGCCGAGTAGGAAGCAACTGGCGAGAAGTGGAGTTCCCACTTTCACAAGACCAAGGCCAGCATCACATTACATTTACCAAACTGCTTCAGATAGGATTTATGGAGATCACTGATGCGATGTCCAACCATGGATAAAATAACAGTCCTCGTGTTCAAGTTGGCTTCAAACACTGCATAGCCACGGTCACAGAGTCCGCGGACTCATTAGAATGCCATGTTTGAAATTCCATTGAGGCAGCCACACTCTCCATGGCCGACACCCTCACAATTCCTTGCTCCACCAATCCCCTCAAGTTGGATTCAATTCCTCCATCTTCTGTTGTAGAGAGTGCACTTGGCATATCTTTCAGCACCTGACAAAGCTGCTGGTGCATCTTGAGAGTTCTCTTTCTTAATTATTTTAATGACAGAATTTCCCTGCTGATGTGGACTGTCCACATCTGTCCGTCACCAGTTCCTGCCTGTGCTACTTTGAGAGTTGTAATTCACCAAAATTCACTTGTCACAATGGACTGGCTTAAGTGTGAGTATTTGTGCTCGTGCATGGCTTTATACTCTGTGACAGTGCATCCTCCAAAGAAATGAGGTCCTCTGAGGGAATCATCTCGCTGTACGTTCTGCGACATTTGCTATATGTGTGCAGGCCCTGAAAGACAAAATAAAGGCAAATGACTGAGTTGTGGTACGTCAGAAGGTTGACAATCATCATCCTACTTCTAATTTAATTATAAATAGGGCTGGGAAGCAGCGAATGAACCAAGTTGTGTTTTATGAACCAAATTTAGTGCTGGTGGGTAAGTATGTTTCAATTTATAATTTAGATTAACAGTTAGACTCTGCCGCGGAACTTTAAAATAGCAAGCAAGTTAAGATGCCTTGGTTACTAGACACTTCCTGGCAGTTAACTGAATATGTGTTAATTACTTGAGCGGGAAGTTGGTTTAGCTGCTGTAACTTGCGTGTGAGTTATAAGTGCTCAATGAAAGTTAGCAGATTTTGCTGCCACACAGTGTAGTGTTTGTTTGTTTGTGAATTTGGTAGTCCACACCTAGTTGCATGAAGAAATGAAGTTTTATTGCAATAACTATTATTTACACGGTATGAAAGATCCCAGCCGGGTCTTTCTTTTTCTATGTCAGCATCCAAACTGGCTGACTGTATGCAGAAGTTTAGCTATACATGGTTTCGGTTTCTGCGCCCCCTTTAACGGGGGAGCTTGTATTCAGCGAGGCTTATGGGGAGTTTATTCATTGCCATTTTCTAAGTGCCAACTGGGTTATGACAGTGAACGAAGCACTAAGTTGGGAATTTGGTGCCAGTGACAATTGGGTGCAAAGGGGGTAGGAGATGCTGTTGTTTATTCACTCTGCTTTGCCTCCAGTAGCTGGTGAGAATTCTTTTGTTTCCAAGATTTAGACAACAACTTGTTATTACTTTCGCAAACTAAATTAGCAACTAACTGACTACCTAAAGAATAAGGTTAGACAGACATGGCTGGTCTAGTGTTGTTCCATGACTGTGGAAATCTGTGGATTGCAAGCAGTTTCAGACAACCATATCTGCAATAAGTAAGTGAAACGTAAGCGATCTCAGCACAGATTTGTTGAGCCAGAGTCTATGTTGCAGACATTGTGGAGCATCAGAAAGGGAGAGAGTTACCCGGATACTTTGTGGTGAGAGGCAGTCACTTAGTTAATTTAGGTTAAGTAGAATTTTAGATATGGGGTGCGATCTTGAGCCCACACTCACCGTTCGCAGGATCGGTGGCTCGGCGGAAAATAACCCGAGAATCGGGAAACACATTCTCAACGGAGAGATTGTGTTGCCCGATTTTACCCACTCCTCGCTGGCAACGTCATTGTAGGTGTGAATGGCAGCAGGGTTTAAACTAATGGCTGATTGGACACTTCAATGCCTTTTACACCCACTATCTCCATGATCCTTTATATTATTGTTAATCAGGAATCTATCAATCTCTGCCTTAAACATACTCAATGATTGAGCTTCCACAGCCTCTGAAGTTGAGAATTCCAAAGTTTCACAATCCTCGATGTAAAGAAACTTCTCCTCATCTCAGTCCGAAGTGACGACCCCATTATTTTGAAATTGTGCCCCTGGTTATAGACTCCCAAACCAAGGGAAACACATTACCTGCATCTACCTTGTCTGTTCCTTTAAATATTTTGTAGGTTGCATTGAGTTCACCTGCCATTCTTTGAAATTCTGGAGACGACAGGCCCAATTTTCTCTCCACAAGACAATCCTGCCAGCCCCAGAACAAACCTGGTGACCCTTTGTTACACTCCTTCTATGGCAATAATATAATTTCTGAGATAAGTGGACCAAACTTGCACACAGTACTTGAGGTGCGGTCCAACCAAACTTCTATACAATTGAAACAATACCTCACTACTCTTGTACTAGAAATCCTGCTCATAGAATTTACAGTGCAGAAGGAGGCCATTTGGCCCATCGAGTCTGCACCGGCCCTTGGTAAGAGCACCCTGCCCAAGCCATCAGTTCCACCCTATCCCCGTAGCCCAGTAACCCCACCCAAACTTTTTGGACATGAAGGGCAATTTAGCATGGCCAATCCACCTAACCAGCAGATCTTTGGACTGTGGGATGAAACCAGAGCATCTGGAGGAAACCCACGCAGGCACGGGGAGAATGTGCAGACTCCGCACAGACAGTGACTCACGACGGGAATCACACCTGTGACACTGGAGCTGTGAAGCAACTGTGCCAACCACTGTGCTACCATGCTTTTGAGATTGATTGAGTGATATTAATTGTCACATGTACCGAAGTACAGTGAAAAGTATTTTTCTGCGGCCAATGGAACGTGTACAGTACGTACACAGTACACAAAAGAATAATCAACAGAGTATATTGACAACTGATACATCAACAACTATGGCTGCAGTGCAGAACTAAGGCAAAACAAGCAATACATGAGCAAGGGCAGCATCGAGCATCGTAAATAGTGATCTTACAGGGAACAGGTCAGTCCGAGGGGGAGTCGTTGAGGAGTCCTGTAGCTGTGGGGAAGAAGCTGTTCCTATGTCTGGATGTGCGGATCTTCAGACTTCTGTATCTTCTGCCTGATGGAAGGGTCTGGAAGAAGGCAATGCCTGGGTGGGAGGGGTCTCTGACAATGCTGTCTGCCTTCCCGAGGCAGTGGGAGGTGTATACAGAATCAATGTGAGGGTGGCAAGCTGGTGTAATGGGTTGGGCTGAGTTCACCACACTCTGGGATGACATTTGCTACTTTACAATCTTCAGGAACCATTCCAGAACCTATTGAACTTTGGAAGATGATCAACAATTTATCCACTATCTCTATAGCAACCTTTTCAACACTCGAGGATGCATAATTGCAGTTCCCAGGGACTTACCAACTTTCAGTTCCATCAACTCTCCAACACAACCTTCTTGCTTATACTAATTTGTTTCAACTCCGCATTCTCCCTGATCCCTTGTGTCTCTACATCTGGGAGATTTCCTGTATCTTCCTTAGTGAAAACAGGCAGAGTACTTGAGGGCAGCACGGTAGCACAAGTGATTAGCACTGTGGCTTCACAGCGCCAGGGTCCCAGGTTCAATTCCCTGCTGGGTTATTGTCTGTGCGGAGTCTTTACATTCTCCCAGTGTCTGCGTGAGTTTCCTCCAGGTGCTCCGGTTTCCTCCCACAGTCCAAAGACATGCAGGTTAGGTGGATTGGCACTGATAAATTGCCCTTAGTGACCAAAAAAGGTTAGGAGGGGTTATTGGGTTATGGGGATAGGGTGGAACTGACAGCTTGCATGGGTCGATGCAGACTCGATGGGCCAAATGGCCTCCTTCTGCACTGTATGTTCTATGTTCTACTTATTTAGCTTATCTGCCATTTCTCTATTCCTCATTATGAATTTTGTTGACCCTGTCTGTAATGGACCGTATTTGTCTTTGCCAAATGCTTCTTTGTGACATACATATAGAAGCTTTTACAATCCATTTTTATGTGTTTTGCTAGATTGCAATAATGTTTTGTTCTCCTTTTCTTTATCAGTTTATTGGTCTTTTGAGAGTTGAGAGAATCTCAGAGGTAATTTTCCCTGAGCGATACCCAATAGGCACAGGGTTAATCACATTAAAGAATGGCTCAGAGAGTGGCATTGGGACAAGGAGTAAAGGATGGCGTAAGGGCATTATTGAGAAAGAATCTTGGCACAATAATCAGGAAGTAAAATCAGTATGGGTGGAGATTAGGAATAGCAAGAGACGGAGTAGTGTCTGGGCCCAGAGCCATACACAGAAAAAAATGTAGCTTGAAGCAATAAGTGTTGGGCATTTTAATCTTCAAATGACTGGAAAAACCAAATTGGCAAAGGTGGTCTGGAAGGTGAGTTTGTGACAGTTTCCTGGACCAAATGTTGCGGAACCAACTAGGAATAAAGCTATACTAGATCTGGAATTGTCAATGAGGGTGGGTTAATTCGTAATCCCATTGTGAAAGATCTGCTAGGAAATAGTGACCATGATAAAGTTTGAAAAGTAACATGTGAAATCACAAACATGAATCTTAAACAAAGCCAATTAATTAGTTATGAAGGGAGAGCTAATTACGGTTGATTATATACGTACCCTAAAGATTATGGTGGTAAATAAATAGCAGAAACATTTCAAGGAACAAGTCAAAATTTTCAACAAAAATATATTCCATTGAAAAATAAAAAGCAGCCTTCCATGGCTTGCAAATACGTTTAAGGATAGTATTAGGTTTGAAAAAAAAAGGCTTATAATGTTGCAAAGAATAGCAGTAAGTCTGAGGCTTAGGAATGTTTTAGAAACCAACACAGGGCCAACAAAAAGTTGTTTAAAAAGGGAAGCAAATAGAATATGACAATAAACTAATCAGAACTATAAAACTATTGCAAGTTCTTTTACAACGATATAAAAAGGATGAGAGCAGCTGAATAAACATTGGTCCCTTTGAGACAGAGGGGTGGCCACCTCAGCCGCATGCTGTTGCTAGCAGCGGGATTCTCCATTCAATGGGATTTCCCATTGTAGCCACATCACCGGGAAACCCACGGGCAGGAATGCGCTGCCGGTGCAACGGAGAATCCCGCCAGTGGAAAATTCACCCCAGAATCAATTATGAAGAATGAGGAACTAGAAGAGATATTGAATAAATATTTTGTGCCTGTCTTCACAGGAGAAGACACAAGTTACAAGCCAGAAATAAGGCAATACCTGGGGCCGAATAGGCGTGAGGAGATTAAAGCAACTAATAGAAGCAAGGAAAAGGTGGTGACTGAAAGGGACTGAAAGTCAATGAATCCCCACGACCTGATGTCTAATTCCTCAGGCTTTTCAGGGGATAGCGGTAAAGATAGTGGATAGACTGGTTATGATTTTCCAAAATTCCCTACATTCTCGAACAATCCCAGCTGATTGAAAGTTGGCAAATTTAATACCTCTGTGATAGGAGTTATCCTACTGGAATCTGTTATTAAGGAATTTTAACAATGCACTTAGAAAATGAGAGTATGTTCGGACAAAGTTAGCATGGTTTATTGAAAGGGAAATTATGTTCGACAAACGTATTAATTTTTAAGGAAGTAATTGGCAGAGTAGACGAAGGGGAACCAGTAACTGGTACAACTTGGATTTTCTAAGAAATTTGAGAGTGGGCCACACAAAAGGTTACTACAAAAAAATACTCAAGAGCTTATAGTAATATATTAGTACTGATAGAGGTTTGGTTAACAATGGACAGAAAGCAAAGAGTAGAGATAAACAGGCATTTTCAAGATGACTAGCTATAACTAGTGAAGTGGCACAAGGTTTAGTTCTGGAGCCTCAGCAACTGACAACCTATATTAATGCCTTAAACAAAGAGAGTAACATATATAAGTTTGTTGATGATACAGAGCTAGGAGGGAATGTAAACTGTGGGGAGGGCACAAAGCTTGCTCAGTTTTATGAGCAGGTTAAGTGAATGGGAAACAATTTGATTGCGATTTGATTTATTGTCACATGTACCGACGTACAGTGAAAAGTATTTTTCTGCGGCCGAGGGAACGTACACAGTACGTACATAGTAGACAAAAAGAATAATCAACAGAGTACATTGGCAAATGGTACATTGACAAACAGTGATTAGTTAGAGTGTGGAACAAGGGGCCAAACAAAGCAAATAGATGAGCAAGAGTAGCATGGGGCATCGTGAATAGTGTTCTTACAGGGAACAGATCAGTACGAGGGAGAGTCATTGAGGAGTCTTGTAGCTGTGGGGAAGAGGCTGTTCCTATATTTGGATGTGCGGGTCTTCAGACTTCTGTACTTTCTGCCTGATGGAAGGATCTGGAAGAAGGCAATGCCTGGGTGGGAGGGGTCTCTGACAATGCTGTCTGCCTTCCTGAGGCAGCGGGAGGCGTAGACAGAATCAATGTGAGCGTGGCAAGCTTGTGTGATGCATTGGGCTGAGTTCACCATACTCTGCAGTTTCTTGCGATCTTGGACCGAGCAGTTGCCATACCAGGCTGTGAAGCAGCCGGATAGGATACTCTCTATCGCACATCTCTAGAAGTTTGTGAGAGTCGATGTAGACATGCCAAATTTCCTTAGCTTCCATAGGAGGTAGAGATGTTGTTAGGCTTTTTTGACTGTTGCATCAACCCGAGTGGGCCAGGACAGATTGTTGGTGATGGTGACTCCCCAGGACCTTAAAGCTATCAACCATCTCCACTTTGGAGCCATTGATGCAGACAGGAATGTATGTCGTCTACGCTTCCTGAAGTCAATGATCAGTTCCTTGGTCTTTCCAGCATTTAGAGAGAGGTTGTTTTTGGTACACCATGCAACCAAGTGATTTATCTCCCTTCTGTAGTCTGATTCGTCGTTGTTTGAGATACGACCCACCAGTAATATCATCCACAAACATATAGATTGAGTTGGAGTTAAATCTTGCCACACAGTCATGTGTGTATAGGGAGTACAGTAGAGGACTGAGCACACATCCTTGCAGGGCTCCGGTGTTGGGGACTATTGTGGAGGACGTGCTGTTGCCTATCCTGATAGATAAGAGAGCAGAATATTTTTGAAAAGTCATTAAACTTGTATATGTTGATGTTCAGAGTGACTTGGATGTACTTAATAAAGTCAAAGAAAAAGCATATATTTGCAGAAAGGCGAGTGGCAGGTCAGAAGATTGGAAAGAATATAAAGAACATCAAAGAATGACTAAAAAATTGATAAGGAGGGAATAACTATAGTGCGAGTGAAAGCGAGCCAGTAACATAAAAACAGACTGTTCGAGTTTCCATCGATATTTAAATCAGAAAAAAGTTAACCAAATGAACACTATAGAAAGTGCCTCCGGAAAATTGGTAATGCAAAGCAGGGTTATGGAGGATGAATTAAACAGGTATTTTGCATCCGTCTTCACAATAGACGACACAAGTAACATCCCAGAAGTAGCTGTAAAACAGGAAATGAAAGGGAGGGGCAGCACAGTGATTAGCACTGTTGCCTCACAGCAGCAGGTTCAATTCCGGCCTTGGGTGACTGTCTGTGGAATTTGCATGTTCTCCCCGTGTCTGCGTGGGTTTACTCTGGGTGCTCCAGTTTCCTCCCACAGCCTAAAGATGTGCAGGTGAGGTGAATTTGCCATTCTAAATTGTCCCTGAGTGTCCAAAAGGTTAGGAAAGGTTATGGGGTTACTATGTAGGGTGCTCTTTCAGAGGGTGGGTGTAGATTCGATGGGCTGAATGGCCTCCTTCTGCATTGTAGGGATTCTATGATTCAATGAACTCAAGAAAATTACAATCATCCGGCAAGTGGCATTGAGCAAATTGTTGGGTACGTGGGCTGACAAATCCCTGACTCCGGAATGACTTCACCCTAAGGTCTTGAAGAAAGTGTCAAATGATGTAGTGGATGCATTGGTTTAAATTTTCCAAAATTCCGTAGATACGGGACAGGTTCAATTTGATTGGAAGATAGCAAATTATTCAAAAAGGGAGAGACGGAAAGCAGGAAACTACGAGACAGTTAGCATAACATCTGTCATAGGGAAAATGTTAGAAGCTATTATTAAAGATGTTATAGCAGGGCACTTAGAAAAATGTAAGGCAATCAGGCAGAGTCAACATGGTTTTGAGAAAGGGAAATCATGTTTAACCCATTTAATGGTGGTTTAAGGTGTGCTGTGAATAAAGGGGAACCGGTAGATGTACTGTACTTAGATTTTCAGAAAACATTTGATAAGTTGCCACATCAAAAGGTTATTGTGTAAAATTTTAGCTCATGGTGTAGGGAGTAATATATTAGCATGGATTAAAGATTGACTAGGTGACTGGAAACAGTGGCACAAAAAGGTCTTTTTCTGGTTGGCAGGATGTGAGGTGCGGTGTGCCACATGGATACGTGCTGGGGCCTCAAACTTTTACAAGTTATATAAATGACTTGGATAAAGGGACTGAAGATATGGTAGATAAATTTATTTATATCACAAAGGTAGGTTGGAAAGTAAACTGTGAAGACAACATAAGGAGGCTACAAAGTGCCATAGATAGATTAAGTGAGTGGGCAAAGATCTGCCAAATGGGGTACAATGTGAGAAAATGTAAAATTGTTCTTATTATCTAAATGATGAGAGATTGCAGAGCTTTGAGGGGGGATCTGGGTGTCCTGGTGCATGAATCACAAAAATCTAGTCTACAGGTACAGCAAGAAATTAGGAAATGTAATAAAATGTTCGCATTTACTGTGAGGGGAATTGATTACAAAAGTAGGGAGGCTATGCTTCAGTTGTACAAGGCTTCTTATAAGACCACATTTGGAGTAGTGTACACAGTATTGGTCTCCTTATTTAAGGAAAGGTATTCAAGAGACGATTTACTAGATGAATACCAGGAATGGGCGAGTTGTCTTATGAGGAAAGGCTGGACAGGTTCAGCTTGTATCCACAAGAGTTTAGAAGAATAAGAGGCAATGTGATTGAAAAGGGGAATTAACAGGGTGGATTATGGGAAGGATGTTTCCATTTGTCGGAGAATCCAGAACTTGGGGTCCTTGTTTAAAAATAAGGGGTAGCTTATTGAAGGCAGAGATGAGGATATCTTTCTTCCCTCCGAGGGTTGAGAGCCTTTGGAACTCACTTCCTTAAAAGGCAGCAGGAGCAGAGCCTTTGACTATTTTAAAGGTGAAGCTAGATAAGGGGTGAAAGGTTATCAAGGGTAGGCAGGAATGGGGTTGAAGTTACAGTCAGATCAACCATAATCTTTTGAATAGTGGAGCAGCCTCGAGGGGCCAAATGGCCTACTCCTGCTCCTAACTCATATGGTCATATGTATGATCATACTCAATGAAGGAACCTAAAGTTAGCGTGCAGGTATGGCAAGCAATTCAGAAGGAAAATGACATTTTGACATTTATTGGAAGGAGATTGGAGTACAAGAATAAAAAAGATTTGCTGCAGTTGTACGGGGCTTTGGTGAGACCATGACCTGGAATACTGTGCACAGTTTGGTCTCCATATCAAAGGAAGGATATACCTGCATTGAAGGCAGTACGGCAAAGATTCACTAATTGGTCCCTGGATAAGAGGGTTGCCTGGTGATGAGAGGCTGAATAAATTGGGCATGTGTTCTCTGGAATTTACAAGAATAAGAGGTCACCTCATTGAAACATATAAGATGATTCTGAAGGGTTTCAATAGTGAGGGCAGAATGTAATTTATGGGGGTGGGTCCTGGTGGCAGAAGTGGAAGTGTGTGGCATTCCATTACCAGCCTCCGTACCAGCCTCCCCGGACAGGCGCCGGAATGTGGCGACTAGGGGCTTTTCACAGTAACTTCATTGAAGCCTACTCGTGACAATAAGTGATTTTTATTTCATTTTCATTTTCATTTCATTTTTTCATTTGCATCTTGACAGTTGGTGCACATGGAATTTAATGTTCATTTTAAAAGGTGGGTGGGGCTTGTATGAGCGAGGGTAGGCAGGAAGTGGTCAGGTGATCACAGCACAGCTCTGTGGTGGGCTATTAAAATCCCCAGGACAAACATGCAGGATGCAGGTCAGATGGAGGACAGAATTTGCAGATTTGGAATAATATCATCTGGAAGCCAAGTTTTCTTTCCTCTTTGCAGCTCTAAATCTTCTACCCCCATCATTCACCCCCTAATAATTCTATACCATCTCCTGAAACACCCCCCCCCCCCCCCCCCCCCACTCCGTCTTCAGTCTCACCCCCTCACCTTCAGTGGTTTCCCAGCATGGGTCACCTACTTGCTTTTCCCTTGCCGCTACCGGCAATCCAGGTCCATGAACATTCCTCTCCCCTTTTCATCAGTGTCCAACCAAGGCAATTATTCACCAATGATCCAAATGGATAACCTTTCCTGGTCCACGCCGCCTTTAACCAGTTGGAAATAAGGTGGCACAAGTTTCCCATTCACTGCTGACTTAATCTTGAGGTTCTGACTTAATATTGAGAAGTTGTGATTAAACGGGTATTCATGGCATGTCAATGTAGGAAAAAAAAAGAGGTTCCCATCACCGACCCTGCCATTGAAATGTAACCGACTTTATCCCTTAAACTCAACCCACCGTCGGGGAGCGGAGACTCCGGCTTCCTCTTGATTCAGTCACCATGCCCACCATGGTTCCCGTTCCCAGTGGCCTCATTAAATTCCACCCTGAGAGGTCGTCCCCATGCTGGTAAATCTGGAACACAGTGGCATCGGCACAGGATAAAGGGTAAATCATGTATGACTGACAAGAGGAGAAAATGCTTCAAACAAAGGGTTGCGCGTTTCTGGAACTTTCTACCCCGGAGGGTTGTGGATGTCTCCATTATTGAATATATTTAAGGCTGAAATGACAGTTCTTTGTTCTTTCAGGGAGTCGAAGGATTTGGACTTGAAGCCAAAGGTCAGTCATGCTCAGATTGAATGGCAGGTTCAAAAGGTCAGATGGTCGCCTCCTGCTTCTACTTCTTAGATCAGAGATCTTCACAATTTTGTCACCAACTATCTGTGAGTTCCCTATCTCTGAGTGAAACACAGATTTACCACTTATCTGCATTAGTAATCTGGACTTTTTTTTAAAAAATGCATTCTATTCCAAACATATTCAGAAGTATAACCACATAAATAAATCATAAAACATTCTCCACAGCTCTCAGTTTGTGCAGGTTTTTCCCCCTTTTCATCCCCCCCCCGCCCCGGTGACAAACAATTCCTCAAACATGGTCATGAACAATCCCCACTGCGCCTCAAAGCCCTCCGCTCACCCCCTCAATTCGAACTTCATCTTTTCCAGCCGGAGAATGTCGGTCCTTCAGCCAGGCCTCTATGCCTGCTGGCATTGTCAACCGCCATTCCAACAGAACCCTTCACCGGGCATTAAGAAAGGAGAAGGCCACAACGTCGGCCTTCCTCCCCTCCAATAGCTCCGGCATTTTCAATACCCCAAAATCGCCACCATCGGGTCTGGCCTGGCCTCTACCCCACAATCTTTGATAACGTTCCAGATACGCCCTCCCAGTATCTCTCCAACTTCTTGCAGCCCCAGAACATATGCCTGTGATTCGCCGGTCCTCGCCCACACATCTCATACTCGTCTGCCACCCCCTGGAAGAGCCCACTCATCCTCGCCTGAATTATATGCACCCTATGCACAACCTTAAACTGAATCAAACTCATCCTCGCACACGAGGAGATCACATTCACCATGTGCATCGCCTGACTCCAGAATCCCTATCTCCGCCCCCCCCCCCCAACTCCTCCTCCCATTTCTCCTTGATCCTCACCACCTGCTCCCCCAGCCACCCATATATATCCTTAATCCTACGCTCCCCTTCCACCTCCAGGAACAGCAACTGTTCTAATATGTTATACTTGGAAATCCTCTCCATTCCTTCCAAGGACCGTCCCTCACTTACATCTACCGGAACTTGCTTCCCTTCTGTAGCTTCACCCTCTCCCGCAGCTCTTCCAGACCTGCAAACCTCTCCTCCAGGTATAGCTCCCTCACCCTCATCAGCCCCACCTCCCTCCATCTCCTTTACATGCCATCTTTATTCCCCGGCTGAACCCATGGTTCCCACACAGCGGTGTCAGTCCCAACATCCCTCCATCTTAAAGTGTCTTCTCAACTGATTCCACACCCTAATCGTGGACAGTACCACTAGGCTCACCATGTACCTCCTTGTTGCCAGCAGAAGTGCCGCTGTCACCATGACCCTCAGGCTGGACCCCAAAAACAGGACTTCTCCTCCATCCTAACCCACTCTAACCCCTCTCCTTCCCACCACCGTCTCATCATCTCCATATTTACGCCTAATAGTAGTGCAACAGATTTGGTAACACTAAGCCCCCCTTTCTGCCTCTGCCCCTGTAGCAGGACCCTTTTCTCCCCGGGTACATTCCTCGCCCATATAAACTCCAAAATCACTGCATCCAGTTTCAGGAAAAAGGCCTTCGGAATGAAGATTGGGAGGGGCTGGAATACAAACATGAACCTTGGCAAAACGTTCATTTTTATTGCCTGGGCCCTCCCGTAAAATGTCAGGTGTAATGTTTCCCATCTCCGAAAGTCCTCCCTAACCTCCTCCACCAACTTTGTCAGGTTCTATTTGTGTATCGCCGCCCACTCCCCTGTCACCTGAACCCCCAAATACCTGAACCTGCCCCTGGCGACTGTCAACGGCAACAACCCCAAATTGGTTCCCCGGCCTGCTGCATTCACCGGAAATACCTCAACTTTTCAACTTTCAGTTTATAGCCCGAGAAGCCTCCGAACCTCTCTAGCATGTCCATAACTCTCCCCATACACTCCAATGGGTCCAACACGAATAGCAGCAGGTAGTCTGCATACAGTAACATCTGGTGTTCCCTACTCCCCTCACAGTCCCCTGCCACTCTACTGACCCCATAAGGGCCATTACCAAGGGCTCAATCACCAGCGTGAACAGCACCAGCGACAGCGGACACCCCTGCCTCATTCCCCTGGACAACCCGAAGCTCCATGAACTCATCTCTTTTGTCTGTACACTCACCACTGGGGTCACGCCCAGCAGATGCACCCACGCCACAAACCTCGGGCCAAACCCAAACCGTCCCAAAATCTCAAACAGGTACCGCCACACCACCTGGTCGAAAGCCTTCTCCGCGTCCATAGAAACCATTACCTCTGGTACCCACCCCTTCAACGGGGTCGTGATTACGTTTAATAGCCTTCTGATGTTACTGGAAAGTTTCCTGCCCTTCACTATTTGGTCCTCTGCGATCACCCCCAGAACACATCCTTCCATCCTCCCCACCACTAACTTAGCCAACACTTTCACATCTGTGTTCAGCACTGATATGGACCTGTATGACCCACACTCGAATAGGTCCTTCTCCTTCTTCAGAATAGTGTGATCAACGCCTGGGTCCATGTCTCAGGTAGTTTCCCCTTCTCCAGCGCCTCGCTAAACATCCCTAGTGAATGTGGAGCCAACTCCGCCGGGTAACTGTCCGGCCCCAATGAAAATGATTCCCCATAATCAACAGGAATCGCTCCCAACAACCCCTTCACAAAGCCCACATTGTCCCAATTCGGAGCATAAACATTCACTTGCACCATCGGCGCCCCCTCCAACACCCCGCTCACCATCCCACCTGGATCCCGCACTTCCTTGGTCCCTAAAAAACCCCGTCTTTTTGCTCAACAGGATGGCCACCGCACGACTTTGAATCAAACCCCGATTGAAATACCTGACCCACCCATCCCTTTCTCAACCTGAACTGACCCTTCACCCAAAGGTGCGTCTCCTGTGTTTCCTGCAGAAACACCAACCCCGCCTTCAAGCTCCTGAAGTGGGCAAAGACCCGGAAGCTCTTCACCGGCCCGTTCAGTCCCCGTATGTTCCATCTTACGAACCATATCTGAGCCTTACACCTCCATCTCCTCTACTGTCCGCCATCCTCCCCATATAATTCTACCTCCTTTAATTCTGCCCTGAACTGGGCCCATCCAAGATGGCCCCTTCCATCCTCATGGCCCTGCTCATTCTCCACCACTGCCACGTCACACCCCTCTCTCCCCAACCCCTCGCCCACCCCCACATGGCCATCCCCCGCAGCCACCTCCCGCACCTCACCTCCGTTTCCCAGCATCACCTGCCAGCGTGGCAGTTCCTGCCTGAAGGCTCCTCCTATCTACCCTTTCCCTCACATTTCCCTCCTTCATCTGTCCAAACAGTTCCCTGTGGACCCCACCCTCCCCCACACAAACAAAGACAGATACAAAACCGCAGGTCACCCCTCCAAAAAGAAAAACAGCACAAACGGCGAGGGAGGGAGGGTGGACAGTTCCTCCTGACAAACCTGTTGCCCCTTAGCAAAGAAATCACCCCACCCGAGAAAAATACCCCACCATCCGACCCCCACAATACCCACATCTTCTGACCTCTGTTGTTCCAACTCCTCTGTCTCCCATCAACATTCAGTTCTCCTCCTGTTTACGGCCTCTGATGATGTCATTGGCATCCTCTGGGGTTTCAAAATAGTACTCCCGCCTTCAAACGTCACCCACAGTTTCGCCGTGCTCAGTGCCCCAATCCAAATCTGCTGTCGGTACAGAGCCACCTTGGCCTTGTTGAACCCGGCGCACCGTTTCGCCAGCTCCACTCCAATGTCCGGACAGATCTGGACCCTCTTCCCCTTTCATTCGCAGTTCCGTTTCTCGCTGGCTCACCGCAGAATCTTTTCCTTCACCACAAGCTTATGGAGCCTCACAATCACCGTTCACAGCAGCTCCCACGCTCTCGGCTTCTGTCTCAGGAACATGTGCGCACTATCCACCTTGGGGCCTTGTCCAGCATCCCCTCTGCCACCAGCCCCACCAGCGTACCCTTCACCACCTTTCCAATTGTTGCTGCACCACAGGTCTCTTCCAGTTCCTTGGCCAGGTCTTTAACCTTCTTCTGCCGGGTCTGATAACCTGCAGACATGCCACTCCTCTGCACCTTCAGCTACACTTTCCCGTCAAAATTCCCCCTCTTTCGGTAAAAACTCAAACCAACACCTTCAAGCCGGAGTTGCCCTCTGTGCGATCACTCCAAGGCTGCCACCAGAAGTCAATCTGGACTATTTATAGTGGTCTACCTCAAGTCTTGTTCCCCCTGTTCCTCTCCTTAGATTTTGTGCTCTCTTCTCCGACAAGTGCATGAGAAGACAGATCTGTGAGAGTGAGTGAAGGCTGTTGATTTCCAAGCATTCAATGATGGTGACAACAGGACAAATGCATCACATTGCATAAGGAATGGGGTGACTGGCAATGGTGGATGGATAAATAGAAAAGTAATGAAGTGAATGGAAAGTGAGGGCTGGATGATGCCAAAAGTTGGGTGGGTGTGAATAGTGATGAGATGGAAAATGTTTAACAAGACAGAGTGAAAATGGTGTCCATAAATCACAGGATGCAATTGAATCAGCAAACATGCTAATTTTCCTGACTTGATCAGGTTATTAGATGTTTCCTGAAATGCATTGAAGACCAGGGAATAGGGCTTCTGCTACCCACCTCCTGAGCTACCTCCAACTGCATCTTCATACTGAGAGGAGTAGGTCTCTTCTTCCCATTGCTATCAAAAAGTACATCCTGCTGCTCCTGCTCCGGAGCAGTAATTTCAGGGATGAATAATTGAATATTGGTGCTGACCTTTTTCATGGATGTGTTTCCATGCTAACCATGGAGGGCCAGAGTTTCACTGGGTCAGGAAGACTCCTGGAAATGACGGGCAGGACCTGGATGCATAAGTCTTGCCCCTCTTCCATCAGATCCCTTTTTTGCCAATGGGGGTGGGGGGTGGGCGTAGGGCATAAATCACACAGGCAGGAAAATCAAACTCAGCAGGGGCTATTGAACTTAGTCCTGAGTCCAAACAGACACAATTTTGGATGCTCCAAAGGCCTTAACCTGCAGTGTGGAAGTCACAAGATGATGGAGTCCCCATTAACACTCTTGAAGTGTTATTTAAGTGTCAAGATCGAAAGCTTTTTAACTTCCCCGCTCTTTAAACTTAAATAAAAACAGGCTTAAGCTGACAGTGCGAGTATAAAAAACATTTGCTAGACTCATTTAATTGACAGGCTATTGAGTCATACAGTACAGAAGAGGCACTTCGGCCCACCGGGTCTGTACTGACAAACTACACTAATCCCACTTTCCAACACTTGGCCCATAGACTTGAATGTTATGACATTTTCAAGCGCTCATCTACAAATGTTTTAATGGTTCTGAGGTTTCCCACCAACACCACCCCCCCACCCAGGCAGTGCATTACAGACTCCCAGCACTCTCTAGGTGAAAAAGACTTTCCCCTAAATCCCTTCGAAACCTCCTGCCTCTCACCTTAAAATTATGCCCCCTCGTTACTTACCCTTCAACTGAGTGGAACAGTTCCATAAAATCCCTACAGTGCAAAAGGAGGCCACTCAGCCCATCAGGTCCCCACCGACCCTCTGAAAGAGCACACAACCCTGGCCAGTCAACCACCCCATCCCCGCAACCCCATCTAATCTGGATATCCTTGCACACTAAGGGGCAATTTAGCATGGCCAATTCACCTAGCCTGCACATCTTTAGACGATGGGAGGAAACCAGAGCATCTGGAGGAAACCCACGCAGACACGGGAGAACATGCAGACTCCACACAGTCACCTAAGGCCGGAATTTAACCTGGGTCTCTGGCGCTGTGAAGCAGCAGTGCTAACGACTGTGCCACCATGTTGCACAATTGCTTCCTATCCACCATGTTCTTACCCCTCATAATCTTATACACCTCATCGGGTCCCCCCTCAGCCTTCTTTGCGCTGAAGAAAACAACCCAAGCTGATCCAGCCTCACTTCATAGTTCAAAGCCAGCGGCACGGTAGCACAGTGATTAGCACTGATGTCTCACAGCTCCAGGGTCCCGGGTTCAATTCCTGCCTTCGGCCACTGTCTGTGTAGAGTTTGCACTTTCTCGCCGTGTCTGCGTGGGTTTCCTCCGGGTGCTCCGGTTTCCGGATGTGCAGGTTAGGTGGATTGGCCATGCTAAATTGGCCTAAAGTGTCCAAAAGGTTAGGTGGGGTTACTGGGTTGCTGGGATGGGGCGGAGGCGTGGGCTTAGGTAGGGTGCTCTTTCCAATGGCCAGTGCAGACCTGATGGGACGAATGGCCTCCTTCTGCACTGTAAATTCTATGATTCAATGAAATGCTCCATCCCAGGCAACATCCTGGTTAATATGCTCTGCACACTTTCCAGTGCAATCGTATCCTTCCTATAGTGAGGTGACCAGAACTGCACACACTACTCCAGCTGTGGCCTAACCAAAGTTTTGTAGATCTCCAACATATCCTCCTTGCTCTTGTAATACATACATAGAACATACAGTGCAGAAGGAGGCCATTCGGCCTATCGAGTCTGCACCGATCCACTTAAGCCCTCACTTCCACCCTATCCCCTCCGAACCTTTTTGGTCACGAAGGGCAATTTAGCATGGCCAATCCACCCAACCTGCACGTCTTTGGACTGTGGGAGGAAACCGGAGCACCTGGAGGAAACTCACGCAGACACAGGGAGAACGTGCAGACTCCGCACAGACAGTGACCCAGGGGGGAATCGAACCTGGGACCCTGGCACCGTGAAGCCACAGTGCTATCCACTTGCGCTCTCGTACTGCCCTAATCTATGCCATGACTGAAAAAAGCCAAACGTTCCGTATGCCTTCTACATTACCTTATTAACCTGGCTACCGATTTCAGGGATCTGTGGACATACCAGCACCCAAGTACTCTCTGTTCGTCGGAGCTTCCTAGTGACATGCCATTCATGAACTGCCCCCTTGCCTTGTTACTCCTTCCAAGATACATCACTTCAAACTTTTTAGGGAAAAACTCCATCTGCCACTGACCGACCCTTCTATGTCTTCCTGCAATCTGAGACCTTCTTCCTCACTTTTAACCTCCCTGCCAACCTTCATGTCAAGAACAAAGAAGCACAGGAACAGGCCCGTCGGCCCTCCAAGCCTATACCAGTCATGATACCTCCCTTGGCCAAAACCCTAAAGAAAAAAGAGAATAACCTCAGCCAGTACGGGAATTGAACCTGCATTGTTGGCCTTGCTCTACATCACGAACCAGCCGGACCAGCCAACTGAATTAAATTGGCCCCAAAGGGAAAATCAATGTTCTATTGGTTAGCAGAGGTTGGTTTTGATCCATTGACCTCTGGTTATGGGCCCAGCATTTTCCACTGTGCCACTCTGCTCCTCTGTCATCTGCAAACTTACTTACCAGCCTCCCATCGCATTCTCGTCTATATCGTTTATATCTATCATAACAATGGGAGACCTAGCACTGATCGCTTTAGTATGTCACTGGACACCACTGGCCATCTGGCATAGAGTAAAGTAGAAAAAAAATCAACTGTGTAATTTCAATCAAGCTCCTTGTTCACAATTCCCGAGGGAAATTATTATGTCATTATAAATGCTTGGCTAAGTTGCGAAAGCTATAAATATCTGAGTTCACAGTTTGATTGGCAGTTTAAAAAGGCTATTAAAGGAATAACTGTCTTTGATGTGAGGTCTGAATGGATGTTTGATTATTTTCATAAGTGATTAGATGCTTGAGATTTAAAATCTTTGACTGGGCTTTATGAATAGGAGCTGTATTAGATGATTAGAAGTTTATTTCTTTCATCGCCACATGGCTGCTGAGGTCTGCCTCTGGTGGATACTGGGTGAGTGAATATGGAGTTTGCATGGAGGTATGGCAATGGTGGTATGACGGGGCACAAATTGATTGAAAGGCACGCGTTGATTGAAAGGCATGAAGGGCCTAAAAAATTCTAAAACTACTGGGACAAAGTCCCAGAGAACCGAGGCTGGGATTCTAACCGGCCCGCTTGGCAATCGCCCAATTCCCTAGCTCCTTGGGATCTGTTTCCAGATCCAAGTCGATTCCACACACACCCTGCCTCCCCAATTGGGTCTAACTGAGCCCTTGAAGCCTAGGTGGATCTGCTGAGTCAAGGAATTCCTGCCTTGGTAGCGAAAATCCATCCCCTGATATGATAGTTTGTTGCGCGCTTGCTTGTGAGACAGAAGGGCGTGGATTTCAAGTCCCACTCCTCAACATGAGCACAAAGATCAAGGCTGACGCTCCAGTGCAGTATACAGGGCATTAAAACGAGGCCCTGTCTACTCTCTCAGTTGGTATGACGTAAATATTTTATGGCACTATTTTGAAGAAGGCAGAGGAGTTATCCCTGTGGTCTTGGCTGTTGTATTCCGTGTTTTTGTCTAACAATTAATCTATAGAATTGCTTGTGATTTAGCCAGAACTAGGATTTTTTTTTTTAGAAAATATTTTATTGAGGTATTTATCATTTTAATACTTTTCAACAATAACATCCAACAGAACCCACAATGAAATAACCATCATCCCCCCCAAACACAAATCAATGTGGCTTATAAAAACACACCGCCAGCCCTTTCAGGCCCTCCCACCATTGGTTTTCCTACCCTTATTAGAACTAAGATTTATTAATGTACACACGGTAAGGTAACAATCACATACATACCAAGTTATCATAGAGTTACATTAGACTCTCCTGGAACAACCCTTACGCACGACTGTCCTCATGTATGCCTTAAGACGTTCTACTGGTAGTCAGAAGTCACCTGACTTATATCGGACACCACCTGCTGCTAGGAGGTCACAGAGCTGAGTGCATGGCCACCTGTTGGTAGGAGGTCACAGTGCTGAGTACATGGCCACCTGCTGGTGGGAGGTCACAGTGCTGATTACATGACCACCTGCCAGTGGAGGATCATACTGCTGAGTGCATGGCCTCCTGCTGGTGGGAGGTCACAGTGCTGAGTACATGGCCACCTGCCAGTGGAGGATCATACTGCTGATTGCATGGCCTCCTGCTGGTGGGAGGTCACAGCGCTGAGCGCATGGCCACCTGCCAGTGAAGGGTCATACTGCTGAGTGCATGGCCACCTGCTGGTGGGAGGTCACAGTGCTGAGTACATGGTCACCTGCTGGTGGGAGGTCACAGTGCTGAGTACATGGCCACCTGCTGGTGGGAGGTCACAGTGCTGAGTGCATGGCCACCTGCTGGTGGGAGGTCACAGTGCTGAGTGCATGGCCACCTGCTGGTGGGAGGTCACAGTGCTGAGTGCATGGCCACCTGCTGCTGGGAGGTCACAGTGCTGAGTACATGGCCACCTGCTGGTGGGAGCTCACAGTGCTGAGTACATGGCCACCTGCTGGTGGGGTTCATACTGCTGAGTGCATGGCCACCTGCTGGTGGGAGGTCACAGTGCTGAGTGCATGGCCACCTGCTGGTGGGAGGTCACCTGCTGGTGGGAGGTCACAGTGCTGAGTGCATGGCCACCTGCTGGTGGGAGGTCACAGTGCTGAGTGCATGGCCACCTGCTGGTGGGAGGTCACAGTGCTGAGTGCATGGCCACCTGCTGGTCGGAGGTCACAGTGCTGAGTACATGGCCACCTGCTGGTGGGAGGTCACAGTGCTGAGTACATGGCCACCTGCTGGTGGGAGGTCACAGTGCTGTGTACATGGCCACCTGCTGGTGGGAGGTCACGGTGCTGAGTGCATGGCCACCTGCTGGTGGGAGGTCACAGTGCTGAGTACATAGCCACCTGCTGGTGGGAGGTCACAGTGCTGAGTGCATGGCCACCTGCTGTTGGGAGGTCACAGTGCTGAGTACATGGCCACCTGCTGGTGGGAGGTCACAGTGCTGAGTACATGGCAACCTGGTGGTGGGAGGTCACAGTGCTGAGTACATGGCCACCTGCTGGTGGGAGGTCACAGTGCTGAGTACATGGCCACCTGCTGGTGGGAGGTCACAGTGCTGAGTGCATGGGCCACCTGCTGGTGGGGGGGTCCTACTGCTGTGTGCATGGCCACCTGCTGGTGGGAGGTCACAGTCCTGAGTGCATGGGCCACCTGCTGGTGGGAGGTCACAGTGCTGAGTACATGGCCACCTGCTGGTGGGAGGTCACAGTGCTGAGTACATGGCCATCTGCCGGTGGGGGGTCCTACTGCTGAGTGCATGGCCACCTGCTGGTGGGAGGTCACAGTGCTGAGTGCATGGCTACCTGCTGCTGGGAGGTCACAGTGCTGAGTGCATGGCCACCTGCTGGTGGGAGGTCACAGTGCTGAGTACATGGCAACCTGCTGGTGGGGTTCATACTGCTGAGTGCATGGCCACCTGCTGGTGGGAGGTCACAGTGCTGTGTACATGGCCACCTGCTGGTGGGAGGTCACAGTGCTGAGTACATGGCCACCTGCTGGTGGGAGGTCACAGTGCTGAGTACATGGCCACCTGCTGGTGGGAGGTCACAGTGCTGAGTGCATGGCCACCTGCTGGTGGGAGGTCACAGTGCTGAGTGCATGGCCACCTGCTGGTGGGAGGTCACAGTGCTGAGTACATGGCGACCTGCTGGTGGGAGGTCACAGTGCTGAGTACATGGCCACCTGCTGGTGGGAGGTCACAGTGCTGAGTACATAGCCACCTGCTGGTGGGAGGTCACAGTGCTGAATACATGGATACCTGCTGGTGGGAGGTCACAGTGCTGTGTACATGTAATATTATCTGAAGGCATATCACCACATTGGCCAATATTTACCCCTAAACCAACCGCACAGAAAATAGGTTATCTGACATTGTCAGAATTCCATAGAATTTACAGTGCAGAAAGAGGCCATTCGGCCCATCGAGTCTGCACCGGTTCTTACAAAGAGCACCCTTCTGAAGTCCACGTACCTACCCTCTCCCCGTAACCTAGTAACGCCTACTTAACATTTCTGGACATGAAGGGAAATTTAGCATGTCCAATCCACCTAACCTGCACGTCTTTGGACTGTGGGAGGAAACCGGAGCACCTGGAGGAAACCCATGCACACACAGGGAGAACGTGCAGACTCCGCACAGACAGTGACCCAAGCCGGGAATCGAACCTGGGACCCTGGAGATGTGAAGCAACTGTGCTAACCGCTGTGCTACCGTGCCGCCCATGTGATTTCAATTTCACGTTATGCCCTCTGAAATGACCTAATCAAGCCACTCCTATAAGCCCAAGGACTGAGTGATTCAAGGAGAAAAGCCACCACACCTCTCACGGCAATTGAGATGGTGTGAACTTGCTCTGGGCAAATTGGCAGCTGCATTACAGGAGTTTCCTCTTCAAAAGTATTTAATTGGCTAAGTGTCCAGTGGTCGTAAAAGATGCTACACATGCAAGTCTTTCTTTATTTAACTCCTGGCTCCCCCAGTTTCCATTTGTATATCGTTCCTTTAAATAGTGCTGCGATCACATCAAGTAGGTGCGCATCGACACCTCCACCCCATGCTGAGCATGGTGGCACGAAAACTGTATTTAAATCTAGTGTTGCAATTCAGGTGTGATTACAGACTCCGATTTACTAACTTGACTTCCAGGTTTAGCCCATGCAATGTCCCCCTTCCCCTTCCTCATTCCTAACCCCGATTTGGAAGAAACCTTCAGATTAATATCGCTGCCCTCTCTTCTGTTCTTTTTTCTCAGTGTCTTTTTTCAAAACGTTTGATCAATTTTGTTACACTTCGGACAAATGCAAACCTTACAAACAGTTACCAATATTCCACGGAAACATAGTCCACTGAGGTCTGGAAAGCAACCAATGAGCACGTGCACAAACACCTTTTGGCGCGTTTTGCAGACCTTTGCTCAGGTTTCTATCACCAATATATAAACATGGTCAAACAAAACACATCAAAATCTGAAAAAAAAAACTAAAAGCATGCACCTTTCCAACACATTTTTGGATTTGATCATAACCATGTTCGCGAGAGATGAAGCATTATGTAAGCCTTTAATCTTTAGTGCAGGAAATGATCAGAATCCTGCCCCAGTGAAACTGCAAGCGGACACACAAGGTAAACCAGACAAGGGAGAGACAAAAGCTGTCCTTAATGGTTTAATTTCTTCTGTTTTGTATTGAAGGATTTAATTTTAATTCATTCTCAAATATCAAATTGGAGAGTTCGTTTTAATGATATCAATTTATAAACTACTTATCCGCAAGCTTAAAATAAAAAAATACATAGGATTGAAATTAATATTTATAAACAGGAATGCATCCCCCTATCAATTATTGAAAGCATCATTAAGAACCACATCAGGCATCAAACCTAAACCATGTAAAATGGGCAGATGTCCAAGGGAATTTATCTTAGAATTGTTTTTGCTGTGATTGGTCACACGCAAGAGCTGTATCAACAGTTTGTCGGCAAAGGGTTCAGCTTGTTCATAAACAATACAAACGGAAACAGGCCACCGGGCTCAACCAGTCTGCGTCATTATTTATCTCCATGTGAGTGAATATTCCCATTTACTTTATGCACAATGTCCCCAAATCCTTTCATCCCTGTTGTGTGATGCTGCTTCAGATAACACAGGCTGATACTTGATGCAGTCTTAACTAAGACTCTGAAATGAGTTCAACGTGTTTATTGAACGATTAACACAATTCTCAAATGAGTTTGACTCTCTGCTAATCTAACTGTAGTAACTCAGTCTAACTGTACCAGCTTGCTCTAAGTCACGTGCTGGGGTGTGATGCAGCTGATCAACCCTGTCTAACTCTCTAGATGTCTGTCTGTGGAAAGAGGCAGGGTGTGAGTATCTCATCCCTTTTATAGTGTTTATGTTATGCACCATTGTGGTGATGCCACCTCTGAGTGTCCTGACTGCCCATTCTGAGTGTTCATTGATTGCATGTTTGCATATCATGACAATCCCATTTTCTTTCATCTACAGAGCAAATCTATTCTGGGATGTTGACCGTTTCTATAACAACCAGGAATCAAAGAAATGGATTCCACTGCCTCACAACTTTATGTAAAGGTTCTCTCTGCCTTCTGTTCTAAATTTTTAATATTTAACCTTGTATCCATAGGGCGTGATTCTCCGATAGCCGACACCAATGTCACCAAACGCGAATGAGCGGAGAATTGGTTCTGACACCAAAATTGCGGCGAGCGCTGATTTGACGCCAAATCGCAATTCTCCGTCGCCTCGACAGCGGCATCAATGTGTACCAGAACGCACGTACAGTACACATTGTTTGCATATCATTAGCGGGCCTGACCCGGTATTATCTGGGGCCTCCGTGATTCTCCTCCTCCGATGAGCCGAGTTCACGACGGCACGGTTCATTAGTGCTTGTAAAAATCGTGAAACCGGTGTCGTGGCTGATGAAGGAGAGAGAGGAGGCTGGACACCGAGGGCTGTTGGGTCGGACACTGGCCCGGCTGGCTGGGGTAGGGGGGCCCGGCCCGGCCCGGGGGGAGGGGCTGATGGTGTTAACAGGCCGAGCGGCTGGGCTGTCCCCCCATGGGGCTGGGGCAGAGTCCAGGCATTCCCGCACCTTGCAAGGTAGCCACATTGCTGCGCACCCCACTAATCACCCACCCTGGCCTCTGGTTCTGCAGAGTGACACCGACCATATGGGCGCCCCAACCCCCCCATACCAGCACCCCACTGCCCGTCATATCCCGCCACCTGCCAGGGCCCACCCAGGGCAACACCCAGAGTAGCCCCAACGGGGATTGCGGTGCCTACCCCGGCGGGAGCAGTGCCAGCCAATAGTACCCATAGCATCAGGGACAGGCACCGGCCATCAATGGACCGGGATGTGGGGTTCGGGGTGAAGATTAATGGGACAGAGTCCGCAGTGCCAACCAGGGTCACCATATAGCCCTGTGGACCTGGGTGGACATGGGGGTACACACCATACGAACAGGGAAGCCGCTGCTCGGAAGCTCGGTGCTGCCCTGTTCTGTCCACTGGGCGGTGGGGGAGTCCGAGATACTGCGGTGTTCCAGCATCTCCCCTGTGGGAGAAACGGGCACACACCCCATCACCTCCTTCTCCCTTGGGATGCCTGATAGCCCCCAGGCTACTCCATTGGACAGGGTGTGAGGGGAGCTATGCCCTGAGGCAATTGCTGAAAATCAAACATGTGACCTAAAAAGTCGCTATTGTAACATGCACTGTGAATGAGCATTCACAAAATCGCTACTCACAGTACAAAAATGCTGAGAGTGAAAAACAAGCCTCACACAAGCTGGAGAATGGTCAGGTCATCTCCCGGATGCAGCGCCTCCACATTGCTGACGGCAGCCATTTTGCGCGCTCATCCCGGGGTCCGACGCATGCGCAATACGAAACGGCCGAGAACCGCACCACGCATGTGCAGTTGTGAAAAGAGTGCACAGTAAAGGAAACTTGGATTGCGCGTGGGCAATCCATACCTACGCTTTACGTCACGAGCGTCATGACATCAGAGGCCCCGGACTACGTCCACTTAAAGGGGAAATGTCCGAAAATTGAAAAAAAAGAGTTTTAAAGCTACGAAACACAATTATTTCACCTCGAAAGACAGAACAATGCCTGAACTTCGACCAGCAGTTGAAAATAATCTCCGCAGCCTCCTGGAACAAGCAGTTTGCACCACCCGAAGTGAAGAGCACAATGACAAACCCGAAACCAAAGAAGATGATTTGTTTATCGAAAAATACTACTCAGACATGGCTGAGTTATTCGGATATGATAATCATAAAAGCATCAGCAATACGGTTGAAAAGCTCAACACGAATCTACTCATGGTAGATGAATCCAATACCATGATGCAATGGCAGATCGTCAATACATTGGATGACAGCAACCTGTCAACTATCCAAGAAGAAAACAATGCAACACAGCGAGTACTGAACGACTGCACACAGAGAGCGATGAAAGACTCCACAGCGAGACCACTACACGACTCCACACAGAGAGCGATCAAAGACGCCATAGAGAGAGCGATACAAGCCTCCACAGAGAGCTCGTTGAGAGACTCCACAATTGAAGCAACTCAAGACTCTATTGCGAAGTACATGCACGAACAAGACCATGAAGGTCTATCAACCTTATCTGAGCAACCAGCAGCAGACTATTAAAGTCTACCAAGCTCACGTGAACAACAAGAAGACACTGAATGTCTACCCACTGTATGTGCGACAAGTGACAAAGAAATTACAATTCTCATCCAAGATGTGCAAGATCACAGCGAGACTGAAAGATCTCAGCTCGTATGTACAGAAGCACTCAACAATCAAGTGAAACTACTCTTGAGTCCAGTGAGACCACGTCAATTAAAACCTCATCTACACTCACCCATCCACAAGAAAATGAAATCTTGAAGATTTTGACTCCAGAAGAGGAGGACCAAGGAATAAAAGAGGAATCACATCAACCACAAATGGCTGATGTCACCAAGATCAATGCAACATCAGATCATTCGCACAATCCTCAAGAAGAAACGCTCAATGAAACATCAGATACCACAAAGGACACTGACACAAATAACTTTGAGAATGACTCGAATTATCCACACGGAAAGTCATTGAGCGCAACAAGAACAACAAGCACGACAAAAACAACAACAATGAAACAGCAACTTGTACGACGTGGTACCACTCTGCACAGGAAGGACAATGTTAATGCACAGCTCTAAACAATGGCAAGAGTCCAAACATACCATGGCATGACAACGAATCTCACAAATTCACATTTGTTCCACTACAAACATGCAAACCAGCTTTCAAGGCAGATTACATACAGCATCAATACTGCAAACACAGAAAAACGTCCAGGTCAGCCAACAAAGATGACATAAGGAATCGCCACCACAAGCATAGAAAAAAAAGTCTAAATCAGACAACAAAATGATTCGACCATTCGAACACCTCATGATGACTTCTTGGTTACTTAAACACAAGAACACTGACGACGTTCACAAAGAAATGACAACATCGCCATCACCCCTTCAATAACAGTAAAAGGAAGCGACTCAACCGAACAAATTCATAAAGTTTGGACTCATAATTTTTTAAATTAAGAATAGACTCATAAATATTAATTGGCTTTGTATAATCATCAATATCATCACAACTTGTACATGTCATCATTTATCTACATGCTTTGTACAATTTTCTTTAACAAAGTACAGAAAATATGTAACAAGAAAAAAGGGGGGATGTAGTGATATGCATCACTGTATATACACAAGGGATTAATGTAAATACATTACAACTAAGTAAACACTAGAGGGAGCACCAGAGATGTCATAATATGCAGACACGCAACCAATGGGTCATTAGATCAGGACACAACCAATGGCTAATCAGGACACCCAGAGGTGGCATTACCACAAGTGGGCACTACACGACCCATATAAAAAGGACAAGGCACACAGGCTCTGCCACTTCCACCGGCAGAAACCAAGAGAGCAGGACAGGGTTGATTATCAGCACCTTCACACCCTAGCACATGGTCGAGAGCAAGCTCGTATAGTTAGCAGAGTAGACTGAGTTACTAGAGGTAGATGGTAGAGTGTCGAACTCATTTAAGAGCATTGTTTATCATTCAATAAATATGTTAAACTTATCTCCGAGTCTGGAGCATCTTTCAACAGAGCTTACATCAAGTAGCAGCTTATGTTACTCGAGGTAACATAACACATGTGGGACACGGGTTACTGCCAGGGGCACAGTGCTGCCTACTCACCCTGCTCGCCCTGAGGAGGTCATGCAGTTTTTTCTGGCACTGCTGGCCCATCCGGATGGTGTTGCCCACGGGGCTCACGGCCACTGCCACCTGTGCCCAGGCACGACGGATGCTGGCGACTGGTAGCCTCCTTCCCGGGCCGGGGTACAAGGTTATTGGCCGCTCCTCCACCGCGTCCAAGAGGGTCTCCAACTCGGCATCAGTAAACCTTGGGGCTGCTCTCTTCGCTGCCATCTTGTTGTCTGGGATGGTGTGTATGGGGAGTGAAGTGTGTATATGTGGCTGCAGCTTGTCAGCCTCTTGAGTGTCAATCGCGAAACCTTTGCATACGGCACCGTTTCTCATTGGAATCGATTGTGGTCCATGTGGTGCCAGTGCTAGCCCCTTAAAGTAACGGAATCAATTCAGGTGGGGCACCAGTTTTTCTGTCATGAAAGTCCACAAATTCTGCATTGGTGTCAACTCTTTGGGCTGGTTCGCCGATTTTGAGGCTATGTCCAGAGAATGTGTCTAGTCTTACGATTAAAAGCCGGCGCTTCCCCCGCACTGTTGCTCCGCCCGGTGGGGGAGGGCTAGCAGCCACGCCACGATAAAACCCTGGTCTTCCTGACCGAAACGGCTGGAGAATTGCAGGGTCCGTGGCTGCGCATGGCGACGCCCTGCAGCAGTCGCGCCGTACAACATGATGCTGGCCGCGGGCGGACCCGGTCTGCCAGATAGTGTCCCCCTCGCCACCCCTGGACCACCCTCCACCAGTCCCCCCCAGCCCACCAAAGCACCCTCAGCCAAAGCAACGGCTCCCCCCCCCCCCCCCCCCCCCGGGACTGGTGGCGCTGGACAAAGTCTGCAGCCGCCTTGCAAGGTTCAAGAAACCTCAGAGCACAAGTGATGCACGCCGTCAGGAAGTTGGTCCACTGGGGACGGAGGATTAAACGGCGTGCGGCGCACTCACCGATGACGTTGTTTCGGAGGAGGCGGAGTATCTGAAAGCAGGTGCCGCCCCCGATTTCGGCGTCAAAGGCTTTCTTCGCCTGATCGCCAAATTCGATTTTGGTGTCGGCAAGTGGAGAATCCCGCCCTTAGTCTCAGAAACGGAGAAACCCACCCTTGGGCTTCCATTGTGGACCTCACAACCATTGGAAATAGTCTATTCCTATCAACTAATTCTTTAATAATTTAAAACATTTCTGTCATGTCATCCCATAATCTTGTTCCAACGAGAAAGGGCCCAATTGTTTTGTATTTGCCTTTCCTCAGACGACACAAGATTGTGGTAAGATTGTATTTTATCCTCTCTATTCATAGAACAATAGAGTCAGTTACAGGACAGAAGGAGGCCATTTAGCCCATTGAATCTATGCCAGTTCTCCTTGGAGCAATCCAGACAATCCCACTCTGTCGCTCGAATGTTCCAATATTCTTCCAGTTGCGAGAAGCCTCGACCTCCACACATTATTTCCTCATTACAAATTTCATATGCGTATTTATCATCAACAATTATATTTAAAGATAGAAAGTGGGATGCGTGTGTGAGGTAAGGGATAGAGTGGTACACTGGGCATTGGTCTTCTACTTTTGTGACCTAGAATGGAAACTAGTAGTGAAGGGTGAATCGAATTCTCTGCTGATGGAAGTCATTGGAAATTTTTAGACATGCTCCATTGAAAGTAGGCCTTCACCACAAAAGAGCTCCGAATTTACCATTAACATAATTGGCAGGGCAGCACAGTGGCGTAGTGGGTTAGCCCTGCTGCCTCACGGCGCCGAGGTCCCAGGTTTGATCCCGGCTCTGGGTCACTATCCGTGTGGAGTTTTCACATTCTCCCCGTGTTTGCGTGGGTTTCGCCCCCACAATCCAAAGATGTGCAGGGTAGGTGGATTGGCCACGCTAAAATTGCTCCTTAATTGGAAAAAAATAATTGGGTACTCTAAAATTAAAAAAAAACATAATTGGCAATCACACGGAAAGGTGCAGTGGAACAGTTATTGGAAATGGCCTGTGGAGAAGGGGGTTTGTAAACGACATGAGAGTGGCAGCATCTGCTTGTCCTCATGTTACAGAAATGGCAGATTATTGGAGGGGGATATTATTCGGGGCTGGGGGCACTGTGGGGGGGGGGGGGGGGGGGTTGGTCCGGGGAGCGAGAGCCTGCCGAAGTGGGGTCTATTTAGCGGGCCGGGTCCGCGAGGACCTCTGCCATGTAACATGGCGCCGCCGTGCTTGTTGCTGCCTATTTACTCCAGAACTTTTCCACAGTTAATTTAGACGCTGTTAGGCCCACCATCCCCATGGCACATACACCCCTCCCCCCCCAGTACACCTCATGGCTCTTCCGTGACTACTCATTCTTCCTCAAACCCCCATGGTCCTCATACCTCGATATCCACTCATCCAATATTCGCCATGGGCATACTTCAGCAGCCATGTGGAGATGAAAAAGATAAACTGTGAAAAATCCAAAACAACTCTCACTGAAACACACCTGATGGTGGGAAAACACCATTCAAGGAACCCAATTCAAACCTTTTAAATCTCAAGTGTTCAATCTCTTAAAAAAACAAACTTCTACTATTCAGACCCAATATCAAAAAGTGTTAATCCTTTGATAGCTTCTTTAAACTGCCAATCAAACTGTGCATTTAGAAGCCGGCTGAGATAAATACAGCTTTTGAAACTCAGCCAAGCATTCAGAATAACATACTAATAGCCCTTGGGAAATGTCAACATTTATTGAAACTGCAAAAACAGGTGCTTCTATTTTCTAATCTACACCAGATGATCTGCCAATCAAAGCAGTCCATCAAACTGACTTTTTAACTCTTAGCTGGCAGCTTAAGCCTTTGTTCAAGTTTAAATAGCAAGAGATTTTTATAACTTCAGATCATAGCATTTAAGCAGATTATATCTAGCGTGCAAAGCATTTACATCCACACTATCAATCTGTGACTTCCACAATGCAGGTTAAGGCCTTAGGTTCAGTCAGAATGGGTCTGTTTGAACTCAGCAGTATTTGCAAAGGACCCCGCTGAGTTTTAATTTCTCACCTGTGTGATTCATGGCCCTTTCCTCCACTGTCAAATCTGTGGGAAATGAGGACACGTGACAATCCATCCTTCGTCTTAAATAATCACTATTTCCTGATTGGACTCAGTTGCCTCCTATGTTTTTTGCCTCAGTGACGTCCTGCACTTTCAGCTTTTATTTTTCACCTGAGTTTGTGAATACATTTTTAACAAGTGACTAAGAGGCATACGGATGAGTGCAAGTTTTCTACTTATTGGGTTGGTCTCCAGTCACTCGGTCTACTGCACCTTTACATCATGCTTTTGCAATATAAGAAGCTAGTGTAAAACATGCTGCTGAACAGCATTTTCTATTTTCCCTTTATTTGCAGTCTGTCCCCGGAGATGTAAATCAATGCATAAGCTCTTGACCTGTCAGACATGTAAACGTGGAATCTCTCTCTTCAAGGACTTTTATTTCTCTCACAGACTCCACGCTGTGTTTTGTTTTAAGAAGATACATGTTTTAAAGATGTGCTCTCTCAAAGGTGTCAACGGGCCACAATCCAAAATTCAGCTGGAAGTTTATTGAAGTCAGTCTCTGCTTCTCTTGGGATAGGAAAGTGGTGAGGGTGGGGGTGATGTTGAAGAAATTGCGCTGTTGTAATGATGAAATATCTCAAAGCTTCCTGGTCCAGGATGATGCCACAGGGAACTGAGCTGAAAGTTTCTATTGCCTACCTGGGTGTACTCATAGAGTGACACCCATTGATACCTGTTATAGAGCAGACTAGCTGAGAAATATTGTCAGGTCCTATATTTTGAGTTGAAAGAATTTCTCCCGAAATGTGTATTGTAACCTTCAGAACAAATTATTTACAGGAGTGTAGAGTCTGTTAAATAATCTTTTAAAGCTCAAATTCCTTTTACTCATGGCCCACCTCCACTTGACACACATCCCACTTGCTTTTCACTCGTGACCCATCTTTCCTTCACCTCCCCTTCTTTATTGGTCCATCTTCATCGATGACCCTCACCGTTGATGTCAGATTTCTCGTGGCCTACCCTGTTAATCTGACCTTACATCACGATAACATCGGGCACAATCGAACAGCTGCGATGTGCCCGGTGCGGATCCATGCAAACCGGTCAGATCTCAGGAGATGCTGACGAGTATCCGATCTAACCGGCCCTCTCCCGTCTACGGATTCTGGATCCTGCCTAGACCTGGCAAGGCTCTAATTAACAGCAATCGAGGGCAATCTCCATATAATTAACGGGATGGACACTCTATCCAACAGCTCTTTGGCACACCTATTTAAAAATTTGAAACTGGTGAAATGGCTGCTGTGGGGATTGGGGTAGATGAGTAGCCATTTTTGAAATTGAGCATGCAGCCTGGGGGCTCTGGAGCTGTTGCCATGGTGCGCGGCGGGGGGGGGTGGGTACACCATCGGTGGAGGATCACCCTGGGTTACAGCGGGTGAGGGGCTCTGCGCCCGCGGGTCCTACAGGGGCCCCAGAATTGTGTATAAGCATAACAGCGGCA
Organism: Scyliorhinus canicula; assembly: GCF_902713615.1. Taxonomy (NCBI): domain Eukaryota; kingdom Metazoa; phylum Chordata; class Chondrichthyes; order Carcharhiniformes; family Scyliorhinidae; genus Scyliorhinus; species Scyliorhinus canicula. The sequence continues at coordinate 39,751,111 of NC_052160.1, read as the reverse complement.
ACTTCAGCTTCTGCTGTCGATCCCATCGAACACCTCCAGCACAGAGCATGGTGAGCCACTCTCTCCATGTATCAGGTGGGGGAGCTTTATGGTGGGAGATAGGCATGGGCATCGCTGCTGGGCTTCGGTTGGTTGTACTGGTGGGTGCCAGGCTGTGCTGGGCCGCAGGCACAGTTTTGTGCTAATGTGGTTGGCTCTTAAATGTCCTCAAATGCTGGCCCAGTCAGCGATGCTCACACCGCCCTGAATGAAAAAAAAATGTATTTCATTCATAACCAGCCTTTCTCTCTCTTGAGCAGAGATACCTGTGAACCCCTGGACCACCTCGGAATGACAGGAGATGTCAAGACAACCCCTATCATTAATTAGCAGAGCAGGGTTTTCCATTCTTGTGACAGGTGTCGGAAAACCACCATTGGTCAGACCAGCCAGTCACCCATGAGGTAACCATGAAGCCTCCAGTGGGGGATATATAAGAGAGTGACCAGCAGTCCAGTGAACCTCAACCTCCTGCTCTGACAATAATACAGCAAGTCAACACTGCAACCACTGAGCATGTGCTGCAACTCCCAGCCGGCATGCTAATGCCACAAAGGATGCTGGAACCTGGCAGCAGCTCTCCATTGTCAATATCAAAACACCGAGGTGAGCATACAACTAAGTCTCATTCTTGTCACAGGTGCAGAAATTCTCATCCTCCTCCATAGAGGACATTGCCACGACCCACATGTCAACAGAAGAAGTGAACGGAATGACGAGGAGGCAGCACAATGTTCATCCACTCCACGAGAAGGTTCTGAAAGAACACTTTGCAGTTATATTATTGCTAATGTTTTATAACCCATTTCCTTTCTCTACTATCACTTTTATTCACTGAAACAGTTTCTGCTCTCTCCCTAATGCCAGAATCATGTCCATTCCCAAACGTTCTATTCCTGCAGTTTCCCTGTGGGTTTACATTTGGAGATCTACTGTCCCCGAGCTGCCTATATAGCTTGTCAGACCGCAATTCCCCTTAATTTAGAAATCCTGTAATCTTCAGGTGTGACCTAGTGGCTATTGGGATGCTGCGATTAAATTCTTCCATCATTATTACTTCCCACACACTCTCAACTCCAACTTCTTTCCCCAAAAGCACCAGTTAAACAACATTTATTTCTCCCTGGCAAATTCTACGAACGTTTGATTCTTCAAAGTCTAAAATTTTAATTGATACCCTTCAGGGACAAGCATTGTAGTTTTAGCTGTCCCATGATTTGAGGATTATTCTTTTGAATGACTTGAATAAAAATCCATCGCCTTTCTTATCAAGATATTTCACAAAATAAGAACTTCATGTATCCTTTGGCTACCCTAGGCTGGGAGCCAGTTTTTCACATGAGATAAAGTATCTCTCAACTCCATCCTCAATTAATTTAGGCACAAGGCGAAGATTTGCTGTTAAATCAAATCTTGGAGTGGGGAATCGACTCATCATCTAAACTATCAGCTTCTTTTATCATGTAACTGAAGCTGTTCTTTAACCAGTTCATACTCTCTGACTTATTTCCTATCTTTGAAACTTTCTGTATCTTTCTGTTTCTTTCTATATCTCTTTCCTCCCTTGTTCACTCTGGTGTTCAAGTTCAAGTCATGCATTTTTCTGCCTCTCTTTTTCCTCTCTTTCTTGTCCAAGTTTTTTATTTCATTTTTTTCTATTTGAAGCTGCTTCACCTGCAACTGAATTCTAGCCATCTCAATTTGTGTTCTACCTGGGTCAGACTTTTCTTCTTCCGATTACAAATGTTGTGCTATTGCCTTAAATACTTTGGGTTTTTATAGCCCCTGCTTTTAACTCTAACTTCAACTTTCTTCTAATGCTATTAACTTAACTTTTGTTAATTGTTACAAATTTCTGAAGAACAAATCCCCCCTCTCCAAGCAATTGACTAAACCATCCTGTTTCGTAATAAGCACAGTAGAGTTCACTGTGCAATCTCCGGTAGCACAGTGGTTAGCGCTCAGGTCCTGGGTTTGATTCCCGTTTGGGTCACTGTGTGTGCGAAGTCTGCAGGTTCACCCTGTGTCTGCGTGTGTTTCCTCCGGGTGCTCCGGTTTCCTCCTGCAAGCCCCAAAAGGCATGCTTGTTGGGTGACTTGGACATTCTGAATTCCCCCTCTGTGTACCTGAACAGGCACCACAGTGTGGCGACTAGGGGATTTTAACAGTAACTCTAATGTAAGCCGACTTGTGACAATATTAAAGATTACTATTATTATGATGATGATTATTATTATTTTTGCAAATCACAGCAACCTGTGAATTGGAAATCCCGCAAAGAGCCTCCAATTTTGTTCAAATCTCAGCATAGGCCAATTACATTTTTTTTCAAAAAAGTAAGAAAACTGAAATCCGAGTAATTTACTAAAAAAAAGGAAGCCACAAAGTCCCACGGACTAAAACAGAGGAATTTTTACTATAAAGGAGTCAAACAAAGCAAAGACTAAATACTACCGTGATTGATCACCTATACTTGAAATCCCACAGTCAACATTAGTTACACATATATTAACAGGTAAACTACAGTTGATTACGAACTAAAAATTTCAAATGAAATGGCAGATACAACTAGGCTCAGCAGTCCACAAAGTATAGATTGCATCAGTCACATTGTCCTTCTATAGTCTGCCTTCGAATTTCAGCTCCGATCCTTCTAGGATGTAACCTGATCCCCAACTGTCAGCCGGGCACAACTCACCTGAGTTTCAAAGGCACCTTCACCAAAAAGGTGGCACAGGTTCTGAACCTCCTCAACCCGGTGTGGGGGCATAGATGCACCAATGTTATCTTCAAGGAACAGAAACAAGTTCAGCAACTTACTTTTAGCTTATTTTGTATATTCATTACGGTTTTATATTTTGGAGAATAATGCAACAAAGTTACAAAATATTACATCGCAAGGATCAAACAAAAAAAGACTCAGTATACATGCGTACAGAGAAGAGCAACATCACAAATGGCTCAAGACAATCATTAGACATAACCAGATACCTGTACAGCCCCGCCAGAGACTGAGGGCAAAACAGGATGGGGCCATGTAAAAAGAATTAGTAAAATGGTGCACACCCTCCCATGCCACATCAGCCCGCAATTACTATGAGAAATCAGGATAAATTACCCGCGCCACGTTCAGGTGCGTGCAAGCGTACATCTACCCCAATTCTAGCAGCACCAATGGCACCATTGATCCACCACAGCCTCTTTTCCTTGGTTACCAGACCCATTAGCATCCATGTCAGAGCTAAGCATGGATTATTCGTTTCCATCCATACAAAAGAAAAGAAATTACTTAGAACCCCAGTTATAAGGTGAGTTATATATGCATATAAATACCACACAACACAAAACCAACCTCATTCAAAACTATTATGCAGAGAGGACCAGCGCCAACGTGCCCGGATTATGATCAAACCTTCAGATGCTCCCAAGAAGGGAAAGGAATGAAAAGCTGAAACCAACTGGACTAACCCACAGGATAACAAGGGATCGTGACCCAACTCAGGCTCTGCATTTCCCTGGTGCACTCAGAGCAGCCACCAGCAAAGAAGAGAACAGGTCACTCAATCAACCAGGAAGGCGTTCCACCCCCAGGGCAACAGCAGGATATCCACCAAGTACAGAACTCAGCTCATCCCAGGCCCCGGAAAAGCAAAACCCAACCTCCCAGGATGCCCCAAATAAGCACCCTTGAAATGGGACATCCCAATCCCCCAGAGGCAACAGGATGGCAGCCACAGCACCGGACCTGAGTCCAGAATGTCCCAACACACAGGAAACCATACCCTCAGCATCTCCAGCACACCCCGAAACCTGCACCCCTGCCGAACTCATACCTCTCCCATCCCATCTGGAGTAATGCACCATCCCTAACAATACTAAGAAGAAGAGAATAATAACTCCAGCCCCAGCCATGGGAATGCCCGACCTGAGAAGAAGAAGAACTGCCTAGAGGCCCAACAATTGGGTGCCCTGGGAAGGAGCGCAATTCTCTCCTCTCATGTACAACCAAGAGAACTCCACCAAACCACTGGAGCAGAAATAGAAACAGCACAAACACACACGGATGACGAGATGGTCCACAGCCAGACTCCAGCTGGGGGAGACGATATTCCATATGCTTCATCCAATGTCTATGTTTATGTGTTTACATTGTGTATTCCTCGTATGTCCCATGTTTTCATGTATGGAGCGATCTCCCTTGACTGTACTCAGCACAATCTTTTTCACTGTACCTCAGTACACATGATAACAAATCTAATTAAATTACCTGTTCAGCCACGACCAAGACTAGTGTGAAGAATAGGACAATAGAGGAATAACCGATCCCTGGCCTCGAAGATCGTATTTGCTGTGCTCTACCAAACCTGATGCACCCAGCCTACAAATCAAAATTACCACAACGTGGCAGCCAATTTTCGAACTCAATCGGGAACTCGCCTCCCACCTCTCGCCAGGGACTGAGCCCACGAACACACCCCACCCAGCCCCTACCTCTCGAACCCGTCAGGATAAACAAAACACCATGCAGTGGGATATCTCTGACGTGAAGACAGCCCCGCACCAGGGAAAGTGCAAGTCATGTAGCCCAAGACAAAGGAAATATGAAATGTGCACCAGGATAAAATAAAGGAGTAAAAGATGAGCAGAGCCAGAGTTGGCGAAATTGTAACCGCCTCGCGCTCACATAATGTGACCCCCATTGTCCGTTTCTTAATCTGGTCTCTGTCTTCTTCAGCTTGCTGAATTCACCAATTGTTATTACTGAGATTTGATGACTCTGCGTCTCTTTATATAGACACAGCCAATTTCAGTCCACCCAGGTTTCCAATCAGTGTTTCAGTTTTCACTTCCTTAGAAACTGTGAGGGTCAGATTACTTTCACTGTTTTCTTTTTGGGTTTCCCTTTTCAGTTTCTGTTTTAAATAAGGACTGCCTCAAACATTACAAGCTTTGAAAGCACAGATTTCATCACAAAAGTTAGAAATGGGGATGTTCGCTAATGATTATATTTTGTTCAGCACCTACTCCTTGAATATTGAAGTAGTTGATGTCCACATGCAGTAGGATCTGGACAGCATTCAGACTTGGGCGGTGCTGAGTTCTGTGGTTTCACCATTGACAAAGATACACATACAAAATATATCTGTTTAACTGGAACGCCGATTTATTTATAACGTTCAGGAGGCCCTCATACTTGCCCGATTCACTTCGGACATGGCCTGGTCTGTCACCCCCCCAATCCCAATTCCCACCCTCCCAGGGCGCATGTGTCACATCACTCCAGGGTACTGGCACTGTGTCAGCTCCGTCAGTGGGGTCATTGTCAAGGGCGGGGGGGGGGGGGGGTGATGATAACCTGTAGAGAGCTGAGCGCCAGTGTTCCTCTATCTCTGTCATAGTCTGACCCCTGCCTGTCTGCTGAGTGCTCACTCACACCCATCACCTGCACGCGGTGTGCATGGGGAAGGGGGATGGGGTGGGGGGCTGCCTGGAGAGATGAGCCAAGGGGTCGGAGGTCGGCCCGCATAGCAGAAGAAAGTGACAGAGGCATCATTCTGGTTGTGCAGAAGGGCGTTTCTTGTGTTTTACAATTCCCCACTCTCTCGAAGGTTCCGCCCCCCCCCCCCCCCCCACCCCCACCCTCACCCACCCCGACCCCTCCCTGGTGCCTTCAGTGATCCTCGATGTGCTTGGCCTTCCTTGCTCTACCACTACGTCTAGGTGTGTCACCAGGATGCACATCTGAGGTGGAGGCAGCCAGCTGCTTACCTCGTCCAGTGGCCTTCGATGCCCCTGGCGGGTGTCTTCTGGGGGCTCTGGGGCCGGAGGGTCCCGGTTCACTTGTTGATGGCACATGCACAACCATGCCGCCCTGTCCCGCATGCTGGCTGTGAGACGCGACCTCATCAGAGGGGTGGAACACGGGGGAGTTGGTGGCCACTATTCCCAATCCATGGGACCGGGTTGGTGCCCAGCACCTCCTCCTCCCTCTCAGTTCCCACAGAGTCCTGGGATTTACCTTGGGATGTAGGAGCAGCTGGTTCAAGCCCCGGCTTCCCCTGCATCATCTGGCTCTGCCAGCCCTGGCGGTTCCCATGGTCCGCACCATCATGTCAATGTCCCCGGCAATGCTCCTCAGTGACTGGGCCATGCTCTGCAGTGCCTCGGCAATGCCCACCTGTGACTAGGACAGGCTCCGCAGTGCCTCGCCCATTCCCATCTCAGAGCGGGATATGTCCCGCAGAACCTCATCAAGGTCAGCATGATACTGGGTCACATCCCCCAGTGAGACAGACATTATGCCGAGACCCTCAGCCATGGCTGTCACCGCCTGCATGAGGCCTTGGACACCTTCACTAATGGTGCCGACGTTGTGGACCAGGCTCTCCACTCCGGTCGCCACCCAAGCAGTGTTGGCCTTGGTGCCACATGCATTGCCGGTGCCATCTCCTGCACCCATAGCCTCTGGGACTCTCCAAGCAGCTATGGGTCTGCTGGAGTGATGCTGACATCTCCCTCTGAATGGTCCGGCCATACCCTAACATCTCCATCAGCTCCGGTTAACCCACTTCCACAGGCTCAGCATCAGGCTGGAACCCAGCTGTGTCCTGGGATTTAGCTGTGCTCCAACTGCTGTCTCGCCTGGGGGTTCCTGCCTCCACCTGATGTACATCAGCAGCTGTGTGATGCTCACAGATTGTGCCCCAGAAGCCTGACCACTAACGTTTCCCACCGAGGTGCGTGTATCTGCCCTGGTGGAGGGTGGGGATGACAGCTGTGAAGTAAGTATTACGGTGGCATCCTCGGAGCTCTCCTCTGAGATGTTCTCCTGGGAGGCTGGAGAGGGGGCCACCCGGGATGGGCCGACGCTGACGGCTGGAGGACCTGCGGGAGAATGGACATGCGGTCGGTGGGAAGGGTGGGTCAGTCAGTAAGGAAATAACAACTCACATCTGACAGGTTCTCCAGGTGGAGCCCAATGGTTCCTCACCTCTGTGACATCCGCCAGCCTCTGCGTTGGTGAACACCCTGTCCTTGACCACACCGGTCACCTCCAAGGCCGGCTCCTCAAAGATGGTGAGGATTCTTGGGCGCGATTCTCCACTGCCCACGACGGGTCGGAGAATAGCGGGAGGGCGTCCCCGACATTTTTCATGCCCTCCCGCTATTCTCCCCCCCCCACGACCGCCCCACGACACGAATCACTGCTCGCCATTTTTTACGGCAAACACCGATTCTCCCCAGGCCGATGGGCCGAGTTCCCAGGCCTTTACGATCGTTTTTACGGCAGCAAACACACCTGCTTGCTGCCGTCGACCGCAACATGCCCGTTCTGGGCATCCAGTGCCCCGATTGGCACGGCCGTGCCAAGGGGGGCATGGGCCCGCGATCAGTGCCCACCGATCGCAGGCAGTGTGTCCGTAACGGACGCACTCTTTCTCCCTCCGCCGCACCGCAGGATCAGTCCGCGGGGCGGCCGAGGGAGATGACGGCCCCGCACATGGAGCCGTCCAACCTGTGCATGCGCGGCTGACGTCATCGTGCGCGTCAGCCGGCGTGATGCTTGGCGCGCGGACTTAGCGACGGTCGCTAAGGCCGCGATGCCGTGCTTCACGGGGCCCCGCTGCTAGCCCCGCCCAGGTGGGAGAATCGGGTCCCGTGAGGGGGCGCGGAGGCTGCCGTGAAACACGGCCAGTTTCACGGCAGTATTTACGATTCGCCGCATTTGCGGAGAATCGCGCCCCTTATGTCTGTTACATCTCTGCCAGTTTGGGCCTTCTCCGGTGTTTGTGGGTGAGCTTTTCCTGAGAAGACACAGAGAGGGCATCGTTAGCCACACGCATGGTTCACAGTAGTGGGAGGGGTCTGTGAACAAAGGGTTGGGGGTTTGAAGGGGGAGGGGGGTGGAGGTAGGGTTGGGGTGGTTGAAGGGGAGGGGGTGGAGGAGGGGTTGGGATAGTTGAAGGGGAAGGGAAGATGGAGGGAGGGTTGGGGGTTGCACGGAGAGTTGGGGGATGGATGCTCCTGCGGGGTCCAAAGGTCGTGAGGAGGATTGGAATTGTACGTTGGTGTATACTCATGATGCAGTTTAGGCCATTGACCTTCTTCCTGCCCTAGAGGCCAGTCCTCCTGGTCGCACCCCTGAGCTCACAGCTTCGGCCACCTCGTCCCAGGCAGCACTGGCTGCCCTGTAGCTGACTCTACGGGACTCTCGGGATAACAGGATATATCTCCTGGCGTCCACAGCATCTAGCAGCCTCCCCAGGTCAGCGTCCGCATATCTTGGGGCTTGTCCCCTCGACGCCATTGTTTAGAGTTTGTCGGGTTTGGCTGAGCAATCGCAGCTTAAGTGCTGTTCGACCTTGTTAGCGGGGAGCTGGCGAGTGCGGTATCGGTGAAACAGTTGGCGAGCCCTCATTTGCGGTGAGAAACCTGTGAGGCCTCGTTAAGTGGGCCAACTAATGTTAAATAGACTTGCTGACCTCGTCGGGCCGAATGTCGGGAAGCACGCGGCAATTCCTGCTCGCCACAACACTTCAAAATTATTCAGGAGAATCATGGCCATAGGATTTTCAGGTGGCTTGACATGGTAGTCGCTGAGAGGATTTTTCCTCTTCTGTGCGAATCTTGGACCAGAGGACAGCGTCTCAGTGTAAAGGGTCATCCATTTAAGATAGTGAGGAAGAGGAATTCCAGAGGGTAGTAAATCTGTGGAATTCTTTACCGCGAAGAGCTGAAGAGGCTGGCTTGTTGAGTATGTTCAAGGATGAGATATAGATTTTTAATCAACAAGATAATTAAGAGTTATGGGGATAAGGCAGGAAAGTGGATAGATATAGAATAGAATAGAACAGTACAGCACAGAACAGGCCCTTCGGCCCTCGATGTTGTGCCGAGCAATGATCACCCTACTCAAACCCACGTATCCACCCTATACCAGTAACCCAACAACCCCCCACCTTAACCTTACTTTTTAGGACACTACGGGCAATTTAGCATGGCCAATCCACCTAACCCGCACATCTTTGGACTGTGGGAGGAAACCGGAGCACCCGGAGGAAACCCACGCACACACGGGGAAGACGTGCAGACTCCGCACAGACAGTGACCCAGCCGGGAATCGAACCTGGGACCCTGGAGCTGTGAAGCATTTATGCTAACCACCATGCTACCGTGCTGCCCTTGAAGATTATCAAATCTTCCATGATCCAATCGAATGGCGGAGTAGACTCGACGGGCCGAGTGGCCTACTTCTGCTCCTGCATCTTATGGTCTTTTGGGTCTGGTGATATAGAGGAACATTTTTGTTTCACAAAACTCCTGAGGGCCAGGGCTGGCCTTTGATTGAGCTTCCTCCTTTCCCAACTTCCCCCCCCATTCCACCCCACATGCCACCTCCCCCTGACACCGCCCCCCCCCCCCCCCCCCCGGATGATCCAAGGGACCATTGCTCGCAAGGTAAGCAGCCCGAAATTCATCCTTTCCAAAAAGGACAACTGCCTCCCTCATGATGCAATGTGAGAAGCAAGCCTGCCCACTCCAATTGCTCAAAGAAAGTTCCAGGCTTAATTCTGGACGAGTCTCAAGGCCGGGGTTTGTTTTCCACGTTCATTGGTTGTGTGTCCACAACTTCCATCCCATTCTCACACCACCTAAATGGCAAACAGAAATATCACACTCTTCTCGGTGATGATTTTAGGCATCTGAAAATTTAGCCTTTGGAATACCATGTAAAATCTGCCACCTCATCCCGTGACTTATTTTGGAGAGCTTACAACCCGGTACTGCAGTTGAAGGATATTTCCCAACACTTCAAATCCCTCATTCTGACAAGGACCACGAAATAAAGGACCAAACATGAAAATAAATTTTTAGCAGGGAGAAAATAGTGATTACAGGGATTCGCTGGCGCTGTACTGCTGGGGTTATTGCTCTCTCAGGTACGGTACACAATTGCAGGCTCTGGGTAGAGCAGTAAAGTGCTATCAGGACAAAGCTGTAATAAAAACCATGTGTTGAAGTCATAAACAAACCTTAACACAAAACAGAGCCATGCCTCAGTAAGGTAAAAAGATTTCAGTTTCAGCACTCTTCCACTGCACTGCCATGGAAACACTTATGTTCATATCCCATCCCTCAAATGTTCTTTTCTTTCCTAAAAGCCTTGGCTTACCTTGGAATACCAGGGACAATGTTCTGAATCTATTCAGTGAATCACAAAGGGTGATGTTCCACCCTCTGCCCCCCCCCCCCCCCACCCCCCCCCCCCCCCCACCCCACCCTCCCACCTTCCCATATGAGCTTGAATGCTCCAAGCTCTAGACCTGAACTGTATACTGTAATGTAAGGGTCTGGCACATGTAGGTTAATGTGGGACTGAATGCAGTACCACGCTCACGGTGATGTAAGAGGCACATGACCCACACGCAGGGCCAGTTGAGTATTGGTCAGAGCCGTGAGGACCAGCAGGCATGGAGGCAGCTCCCAGCTTGTACCCTTTGTTGTATATTTTTAAATAGTTCTAAGAGTCAAGAAAGACTTACAGTCAACCTATTATGGGATATCTTTTTCCTACGGGGGCATTGTGAGTTTGATGGTCAGGGGAGGGGCAGAGGGGCAGCACGGTAGCACAGTGGTTAGCACAGGTGCTTCACAGCTCCAGGGTCCCAGGTTCAATTCCCGGCTTGGGTCAATGTCTGTGCGGAGTCTGCACGTTCTCCCCGTGTCTGCGTGGGTTTCCTCCGGGTGCTCCGGTTTCCTCCCACAGTCCAAATATGTGCAGGTTAGCTGGATTGGCCATGATAAATTGCCCTTAGTGTCCAAAAAAGGTGAGGTTGGGTCACGGGGATGGGGTGGAGGTGTGGACGTGGGATGGGGTGCTCTTTCCAAGGGCCGGTGTAGTTTCGATGGGCTGAATTACCTCCTTCTGCACTGTGGTCTCATCTGTCGGGAACTCGGTGTGGTGGCTGCGGACTCAGAACAGTGCCGCCACAGTCGGGGGAGGGTCTATCCGTGGGCAGGGGGGACATGATCAGAGGGTGGGGGCACTGTGGAGGGTGGTCCGGGGGGCGCGAGCCGGAGAAAGGGGGACCAATTTTGCGGGCCGGGTCCGCGAGCGGCCACCACCATGTTGCACTGTGCAGCCGCTGCAGGCTGCCGCCGTGCGCATGCGCGGCCATAGACCCGGCAATTCTCTGGGCCGTATCGGCAGCTGGAGCTGGCTGCTTTGATGCTAGCCCCCTGCCAAACGGAGGATCGGTGGTCGTTTTACACCATATTCTCTGTCATAAAATGCCAATGTTCCCACGACCGCGTGAGGACATAGCCTCAAAATCGGAGAATCCAGCCTATGACCATTCATCAGAAATAGGGAAAGTTAGAGATAGAATAGGTTTCGAGCAATTTGAGGTGGGACAAAGACAGCAGCAACAAAGGTGGCTAGCTTTTGAACAGGACGGAGAATTAATTGAATATTTTGGGGACATTGCTGTTGTGTTAATCGCCCTGGGGTAACATGGACTGCAACTGGATGCAGTTGTACTTGAAAGTAGACTCCAAACTGTGATGTTGGTTCAATACGCTTTATTGAACTTGTTAAGCAGTGCACACAGTTTGCTGTGGGTTTGACACTCTACTAATCTAAGTGTACTTACTATAACTAACTAGACCAGACTAGCTCTGAGCCACGTGTAGAAGGTGCTAACTGATATATACACTCTGACTGTCACTACAGTTGTCACCACTGGAAAGAGGCAGAGTGTTGATGCCTCGTGTGTTTTCTGGTGGGAGACCACCTTCTAGTGTTCTGCCTGGTGATTGGTTGTGTTCTGTCCTGTGTGTTGATTGGCTGTATTGGGTTTCTGTCACTGCCTGTCTGTATCTCATTATGTGCATGAGTGCATATCATGACAATTGCGAATATCTAAACTCTGTAAAGAGAAAGTAGAAGCTAGAATTCGCCGGACTTGCGAGTCAAAAAAGTAAAACGGAGAACAAAAGCAGGCAGCCATTGTTAAAACTGTTTTTTTCAAACAAAGCTCTATCAGCACTGTTGTGGAACCTCCCAGCAGGATACTACCACACGGATCATCGGGAAAGTTCGAAGAGGCACTCCAACCCATCAACATTTATTTTAATCCAAGAAGCAATGAAATACTTGAAAGAGCTACATTAAATAAGAGAGTCCGACAGCCAAGAGGACCTGTTAATTCATTCATTCATCCTGTAAAGGATGGCAGAAGGTTGCGAGCAGAGAAATTTAAAATCCGAGCTCATCAGAGTCAGAATAGTGCACGAAGCACTCTCTGACTTTAAGCAAGCAAAGGATTTGGATTTGGATTTTGTTTATTGTCGCGTGTACTGAGGTACAGCGAAAAGTATTTCTCTGCGAGCAGCTCAACAGATCATTAAGTACATGAAAAGAACGGGCAGCACGGTGGTGCCGTGGGTTAGCCCTGCAACCTCATGGCGCCGAGGTCCCAGGTTCGATCCCGGCCCTGGGTCTCTGTCCGTGTGCAGTTTGCACATTCTCCCCGTGTTTGCGTGGGTTTCGCCCCCACAACCCAAAGATGTGCAGGATGGTTGGATTGGACACGCTAAATTGCCCCTTCATTGGAAAAAATTAATTGGATACATTAAATTTATTTTAAAAAATACATGAAAAGAAAAGGGAATAAAAGTAAATACATAATAGGGCAACACAAGGCACACAACGTAACTACATAAACACCGGCATCGGGTGAAGCATACAGGGGTGTAGTGTTAATGAAGTCAGTCCATAAGAGGGTTGTTTAGGAGTCTGGTAACAGCAGGGAAGAAGCACAGAATAGGCCCTTCGGCCCACGATGTTGTGCCGAACTTTTGTCCTAGGTTAATCATAGAATTTTGGACACTAGGGGCAATTTATCATGGCCAATGCACCCAACCTGCACATCTTTGGACTGTGGGAGGAAACCGGAGCACCCGGAGGAAACCCACGCACACACGATGTGCGTGTACCCATGCAAGTTCAAAATTGAACTTGGGACCCTGGAGCTGTGAAGCAATTGTGCTGTCCACAATGCTACCGTGCTGCCCTTAAGAAGAAATTAATCTACACTCTATTATTCTCCCCTAATCCATGTACCTATCCAATAGCCGCTTGAAGGTCCCTAACGTTTCCGACTCAACTACTTCCACAGGCAGTGCATTCCATGCCCCCACTACTCTCTGGGTAAAGAACCTACCTCTGACATCCCCCTTATATCTTCCACCATTTACCTTAAATTTATGTCCCCTTGTAATGGTGTGTTCCACCCGGGGAAAAAGTCTCTGACTGCCTACTCTATCTATTCCCCTGATCATCTTATAAACCTCGATCAAGTCGCCCCTCATCCTTCTCCGTTCTAATGAGAAAAGGCCTAGCACCCTCAACCTTTCCTCGTAAGACCTACTCTCCATTCCAGGCAACATCCTGGTAAATCTCCTTTGCACCTTTTCCAAAGCTTCCACATCCTCCTAAAATGAGGTGACCAGAACTGCACACAGTACTCCAAATGTGGCCTGACCAAGGTTTTGTACAGCTGCATCATCAGCTCACTGCTCTTAAATTCAATCCCTCTGCTAATGAACGCTGGCACACCATAGGCCTTCTTCACAGCTCTATCCACTTGAGTGGCAACTTTCAAAGATCTATGAACATAGACCCCAAGATCTCTCTGCTCCTCTACATTGCCAAGAACCCTACCGTTAACCCTGTATTCCGCATTCATATTTGTCCTTCCAAAATGGACAACCTCACACTTGTCAGGGTTAAACTCCATCTGCCACTTCTCAGCCCAGCTCTGCATCCTATCTATGTCCCTTTGAAGCCGACAACAGCCCTCCTCACTATCCACAACTCCACCAATCTTCGTATCATCTGAAAATTTACTGACCCACCCTTCAACTCCCTCATCCAAGTCGTTAATGAAAATCACAAACAGCAGAGGACCCAGAACTGATCCCTGCGGTACGCTACTGGTAACTGGGCTCCAGGCTGAATATTTGCCATCCACCACCACTCTCTTTCTTCTATCAGTTAGCCAGTTCGTTATCTAACTGGCCAAATTTCCCACTATCCCATGCCTCCTTACTTTCTGCATAAGCCTACCATGGGGAACCTTATCAAATGCCTTACTAAAATCCATGTACACTACATCCACTGCTTTACCTTCATCCACATACTTTGTCACCTCCTCAAAGAAGTCAACAAGACTTGTAAGACAAGACCTACCCCTCACAAATCCGTGCTGACTATCCCTAATCAAGCAGTGTCTTTCCAGATGCTCAGGAATCCTATCCCTCAGTACCCTTTCCATTACTTTGCCTACCACCGAAGTAAGACTAACTGGCCTGTAATTCCCAGGGTTATCCCTATTCCCTTTTTGAACAGGGGCACGACATTCGCCACTCTCCAATCCTCTGGTACCACCCCTGTTGACAGCGAGGACGAAAAGATCATTGCCAACGGCTCTGCAATTTCATTTCTTGCTTCCCATAGAATCCTTGGATATATCCCGTCAGGCCCGGGGGACTTGTCTATCCTCAAGTTTTTCAAAATGCCCAACACATCTTCCTTCCTAACAAGTATCTCCTCGAGTTACCAGTCTGTTTCACAATGTCCTCTCCAACAATATGGCCCCTCCCGTTTGTAAATACTGAAGAAAAATACTTGTTCAAGACCTCTCCTATCTCTTCAGACTCAATACACAATCTCCCGCTACTGTCCTTGATCGGACCTACCCTCGCTCTAGTCATTCTCATATTTCTCACATATGTGTAAAAGGCCTTGGTGTTTTCCTTGATCCTACCCGCCAAAGATTTTTCATGCCCTCTCTTAGCTCTCCTAATCCCTTTCTTCAGTTCCCTCCTGGCTGTCTTGTATCCCTACAGTGCCCTGTCTGAACCTTGTTTCCTCAGCCTTACATAAGTCTCCTTCTTCTTCTTAACAAGACATTCA
The DNA here is from genome assembly GCF_902713615.1 of Scyliorhinus canicula. Classification (NCBI taxonomy): domain Eukaryota; kingdom Metazoa; phylum Chordata; class Chondrichthyes; order Carcharhiniformes; family Scyliorhinidae; genus Scyliorhinus; species Scyliorhinus canicula. The sequence goes on along the minus strand of NC_052160.1, from coordinate 39,736,092 downwards.
ACCTCTCTTGTCAACCATGGTTCCCTCACTCGACCATCTCTTACCTGCCTGACAGGGACATACATATCAAAAACACGCAGTATCTGTTCCTTGAACAAGTTCCACATTTCACTTGTGTCCTTCCCTGACAGCCTATGTTCCCAACTTATGCACTTCAATTCTTGTCTGACAGCACTGTATTCACCCTTCCCCCAATTATAAACCTTGCCCTGTTGCACGCAACTATCCCTCTCCATTACTAAAGTGAAAGTCACAGAATTGTGGTCACTACCTCCAAAATGCTCCCCCACTAACAAATCTATCACCTGCCCTGGTTCATTTCCAAGTACCAAATCCAATATGGCCTCCCCTCTGGTCGGACAATCTACATACTGTGTTAGTTAATGTGGACATGCCGAATTTCCTTAGTTTCCTGAGAAGTTTCAGCGCTGTTGTGCTTTCTTGGTGGTAGCGACGAGTTGGGTGGACCAGGACAGGTTTTTGGAGAAATGTACCCCTAGGAATTTGAAACTGTTAACCATCTCCACCTCGGCCCCGTTGATGCTGACAGGGGTGTGTGCAGTACTTTGCTTTCTGAAGTCAATGACCAGCTCTTTAGTTTTGCTGGCATTGAGGGATAGATTGTTGTCGCTGCACCACTCCACTAGGTTCTCAATCCCCCTCCTGTATTCTGACTCGTTGTTATTCGAGATCTGGCCCACTATGGCCGTATCATCAGCAAACTTGTAGATGGAGTTGGAACCAAAGTTTGCCACGCTAGTCGTGTGTGTACAGGGAGTAGAGTAGGGGGTTAAGTACGCAGCCTTGCGGGGCCCCGGTTTTGAGGACTATTGTGGAGGAGGTGTTGTTGTTTATTCTTACTGATTGTAGTCTGTGGGTTAGAAAGTCAAGGATCCAGTTGCAGAGTGAGGAACCAAGTCCTAGGTTTTGGAGCTTTGATATGAGCTTCAATGGGATTATGCTGTTGAAGGCAGAGCTGTAGTCAATAAATAGGAGTCTGATGTCGGAGTCTTTGTTGTCGAGATGCTCTGGGGATGAGTGTGGGGCCAGGGAGATAGCGCCTGCTGTGGACTGGTTGCAGCGGTATGTGAATTGCAAAGATCTAAGCCAATCCAGAGAGGTAGATAGTCAGAACTCTTTGACCAGCACAGGACCTATTCAGGAGAAATAATAATTTGTGGTGCTCTGGTTAACCCACAGTTAAGCTCGTTAAGCAACAAAGAGAGAGGATCACCAGGCCAGGGAAAGCAATAGCCGAGCTGGCAGGCAGAGTGACCATACCAATGCTGTGGAGCAAAGCATCGCCACAGGTGAGTTCATGTCCTGCAATTTCAGCCCAACGCTTTCAGAGATTGCAAACGGTGCAGAGCTAAACCTCGGAAACGTATAGAAGGCTCAAAGATAATCCACAAGGTCAAGCCTGCGAGCCCAGAAGACACACAGTCATGCTTCTTGGGCGAGGTCAAAGATCTTGCTTTCTCATTTTGGAAATCAAACATTTCATTCAATGGCCAGTCAATAAATTTTGAATTAGACATTGGCACCAACATATCTGTCCTGAGGCAGCACGGTGGCGCAGTGGGTTAGCCCTGCAGCCTCACGGCGCCAAGGTCCCAGGTTCGATCCCAGCTCTGGGTCACTGTCCGTGTGGAGTTTGCACATTCTCCCCGTGTTTGCGTGGCCCCACAACCCAAAGATGTACAGGCTAGGTGGATTGGCCTCGATAAATTGCCCCTTAATTGGAAAAAATTAATTGGGTGCTCAAAATGTATTTAAAAAAAGAAAAAAAAAACATAACTGTCCTGTCGGACAAAGAACTGTGGCTAAAAGATACCAGGCTTCAAACAATAGGCACAGCACACAAAAGGCACAGAGGACTCTGACTTCCAGTCCTCGCATGATTCTAGAAGCATTAAAGCATAGCAGCAAAAAAGTCTTTGACCCGAGGACATGTGTCCTCCGTAACCAGCTTTTCTCTCTCTTGATCAGAGGTGCCTGTGTAGCCTCAGATCTCTTCAAATCAGCCGAAAATGTCAAAACAACCAGAATTATTAATCATAGAGAGCAGCAAGTTCTCGAGTACTCAAACCAAAAAGAGTGTCCTGATTGGAACTTCAGTTTTGAACACCTCTCCTTGTGGAGCACGTTTGTCCATTCTTGTTACAGGTCCTGAAAATTGTACAATGGTCAGACCAGCCGGCCACTCAGGAGGTAACGACGATACCTCCAATTGAGGATGTAAAAGAGAGTGACCAGCAGTCCGGTGAACCTCAACCTCTGGCTCCAACCTCCAACAATGGTAGAACAGGTCAAATCTGCAAGTGCTGAATATAAACTGCAACTCCCAGCCAGAATGGCAGAAGATGCTGAAACCTGATCCATTGCCCACAGCAAAACACAGAGGTGTGTGAACGACTAAACCTCATTCCCATCTCAGAAATGCTCATCCACTGCCACAGAAGACATCATCATGACAGGGAGGCAGTGATGTAGTCGTACTGTCGCTGGACTAGTAATCCAGAGAGCCAGAGTCATGCTCTGGGCACCCAGGGCAGATGAATTCAAAGTTTAACGGTGGCCATGAAATCATTGTCAATTGTCATAATAACCCACCTGGTTGACTAATGTCCTTTCGGGAAGGAAATCTGTCGTCCTTACCTGGTCTGGCCTACGTGTGACTCCAGATCCACAGCAATGTGGTTGACTCTTAAATGCCCTCAGGGGTGGGCAGTGAATGCTGGCCAGGCCAGCAACATCCACATCCCATGAACGAATAAAAAAAGATCCACATGGGAATAAAGAAGCGAAAGAAATGAGCAATCACCGACCAATGCAACTGTTCAACTGACCAAGTGCAATTCGGCACACACTGATGGAAGAAAAGGATGAAAACCAAAAGAGACTCTGAATTTACAGAAAGAACCAGCAGAGATATAACCTGCAACTCCTCAGCGAACAAGATATGGTTGTGAGGCCTCCAGACAATTCAAACCTATGAATGCAAGGACTTGAAAGGAGGAGATATGGTTATGATAATGTCGAAGGACAATCTAAATGTATGGTCGTAACAACAATCTGTTTATAAAAACTTAAAGCATAATCATTTAAATATGTTGGATGAAGACGTGGGAGTGGTGTTGTCGTATCAGAGTCTGGCAATTTCAGGGTTAATGTGGGATTGAATACAGTAACAACCACCCAGTAATATTAGAGGTGCATGGCCCACACCCAGGGTCAGTTGAGCGTTGAACAGAGCCATGAATAGCAGCATGCTTGGAGTCAGCCCCTGTATATCTTTTACTGTATGTTTGTAAATACTTCTAAGAGTCAATAATGACCTACAATTAAATTATGTATGACCATGAAGACATTTTCAGACTTACCAAACTGTAACCGACACTCGAGAAGATAAACTTGTCCAATTGTTCCAGAAGGCTGGTTGCTCTCCAAACCTTTGTGTAAATCTTCACCTGGGAGTCCAATCTTTGAGTGCTGGCAGCCTTTCTGGCTACATCAGGTATCACTGATAACCCATTGCTCTCTTCGACCAATGTCCAGAGGCATTTGCTGTCAAATTCATCAGATAGCGATCAGCAACAGGAATTCCAGCTCGTGTTCCTCCTCCACAATTGGGGGCCCTGTGGCCTTTAATGAGATTAGATAACTCACTGATGGTTAAGGATGGGACCGAGCATCTTACTGGGTAGCGCTTCTACCAACTGTGCGAGGGGACAGCTTTAGAGCATACCTGTTATCCCCTTGGTGAATTTTATTCGTAACTGGCTCTTGCCTCACGAGTTGAATATTAATTATTCTCCAGAAACGAATCAGAGGAAAATCGGTTTTCCCAGCCCTCTCTGTCCCATGTTGATTGTTAAGTTCACAGTTTTATTTTTTATCAGAAACAAAATGAAAAATTCAAAGTGCAAACCCCCTGCACCCCTCAACAACCCCATCTAGACTTGGACAAGGATGACTGAATTCTGAGAAGGAGAGGAGGAGGGAAGTCAGAGGAAATGTCAGAAAGTGAACTTCCATATTGTAACAACGGCGTGCAGGGTGAATAAGACCGAATGGATTAGTGAGGTGTTCCCCAAGGCTTGCCTCTTAATCTATTTAAGGTAGCTAATGAGGTTGACATTTACAAAAGGATTAGGTTGTGTTTCCTGAGTTCACCAAGCTTTACTAGTTGAGGTACTAAAGCCAAGAGAGTCAAGTTGACATAAACTATCCTAATTTAATGTCAAAGGCAACAGACCACGTCTGATGACCAGGAGGTGGGGTGGTTAGATGGAAGCTTCATAAAATATTCCAGACGTCTGTTGCTCGCTTCATTTTAATTTGCTTTTTGACTAATATTGAGCTATGTTATTTAGATTTTTTATAGATCATTGCCTTAGCCACAAAATGAATTGGTAGAGGCAACTGAAACATCGGTGACCTGAACAGAAGTCCAAACACGAGAGGTGGAATTTTGCATTTTGCAATACTATGTGCAGCGATGGCCATGTTCAGTGTGGTTTTGTACACTGCAGGGCTTATTATTTATATATACATGGGAAACACACTGTGTCCCTGGTGGGCAGCCTCTGATTTGCCTGCCACACCTTGACCTCACCACTGCCTTGCCACGGGCACCATATTTAAAGCTCACCTGGACTCACCAGAATGCCTGCACGATAAGGAAATGGCCCCAAAACCAAAGAAGACTGATGACCCCCAAGTTTAGTGACACCACCCTGGACCACTTGCTGGACATGGCTGATGTCCACCACAATGTCCTTCACTCCCACTATGGCTGCAGGTCCACCACTCACCATTCTGGCTTGGGAGGCAGTGGAAACGGCAGTGAGCGCCAACTCACTACACAAGAGATCCGCCACCCATTGTAGAAAGAGGATGAATGATCTCATCCGTGCCGCCAAGGTAAGTTCCTCATTCATTACTCCTAGCTCACGGACTCATCACACTAGCCCATCACACATTGATCTCGCATACTGCCACTTCAAAGGACATTGACACTAACTCTATCAGCCACATATCCTTTTTGAACTCACATCCTCATCCGGTCCATCGCTCCACTCACCCCACACATGTGTCAGGCATCCTTACCATCTGCCTTGACATGCATCTTACTCACACCTTCTCCATCTGTCTTAAAGCAGGGCAAGTTCACACACAACAACAGAGAGGTCCCAGATCGGGAGAGGAGTGCCCAACATCAGTACCCTCACCCACTTTGAGGAGCGTGCCAGCTCACTGACCGGAGAGGACGTGGAGTGTGTCTGTGGCAATGGGGAAGTGTGCGGCACACACCAAAGTGAAGATCCTGCACTAGCTCATCCAACAGACAATGGCACAGTCAATGTTTTCCCCTCTTTTTAAGCCCACTGCCAGGCCCTAATTTTCTCTACTCTCATTCATAGATACATCTGGAAAGCGCCCAAGGTGTCCAGCAAGCCCACCCCTCAGCTCTCGGTCCGAGGACATCTCGGATGAGGAAATAAGCAGTCTTGAAAACCCACACAGCGCTTACCCACACCGTCCACCAGCACAGTTACACTGTGGGGACCTAGATCTCGAGCAGACTCACTGTGACTCTGTGAGCACAGCACACAACCTGGTGTACAGCAGGTGGAGGCAGAGTCATCAGCCGTCGGAATCACTCAGCGGAATGCTGGATCCCACGATTCGTCTGAGTCGGCATTAGATAATGAGCCTCAGGACTCGGTCCAACATCAGTTCCCAGAGCTGCAGGGGTGAGCAAGAAGGAATGGCAGCTGCATTTCTCAGATTACAGCAAGCAGTCGAGGAGATGGCGCCGGCATGGCAATGCACCAAGGCCCACAGCAGCAGGTTAGCAGGTGACTCAGGCAGTGTCCATCCAATCCTAATCATCATTTCTTCCTGTGCCACCATCAGCTCCAGCTCCACAGGCCAACAACAGTGCACCTACTCCACAACAGGATACACTGGATACACTGAGCGGGCTGAGGCTCTCCAGCTCTTAGCCTACCAGAGGAGGCATGCCACAGTCAACAGGGTGTAGCAGTCAACAGCTGCCTCAACGATGGTATGGATGTTCAGGAAGCACCAAAATGTAGTGGCAGGGTTTGGAAATCTAAGAAATATTAGGAGCACTATGATGGCATGAATGTGAACCACATGCTTATAATGTTCACTAATGTAAATACAATAAAACACATTTCACAACTACTTTTGTGTATGCCTCTTTATGGTGAGCAGGCACGCCACCATGGTTCCTACTCCCATTTATAGCAGATATCACTATCTGGTACCTCAGATCTCTGTGGTTTGCTTCTATCACACAACAATATGTACCCCTTCACAGATCATTCCCAATATCAGTAATGCATCATCCTTTATGTAAGATTTCCTTGTGGGAGAACTTGGTTCACATGCTTTGCAGGATCCTGCATTGCTAATTCTTCCCTGTTAGATTGAGGCTAATGCGTACTCCCAGCTCGTCTGCTTTCAGGAAAGGTCCAGACCGAGTGTTGAAGGGGAGGTGCTGAAACGGATAGGGAAGGGTCATGAACATTGGAACTCTATGTTCCGTAATGCAGCAGGGTTTCCAGCCTACGAGTCCCTTCTCCGAGTTCATGTGCACTCCTGTGAATCATTCATGTTTCTAAGTTTCCAAATGTACATATGGCAGGCTCACCAATAATAGTCTCCAGGGAGCAGTCTCGGTGGGCGGAGCATTGAACTCGGTGAGTATAAAGTAACTTACCTCAGGGAATCACGGCCTATCTCCAGGGAACAGTCTCAGTGGGCGGAGCATCGAACTCGGTGAGTATAAAGTAACTTACCTTGGGGAATCACGGCCTATCTCCAGGGAGCAGTCTCAGTGGGCGGAGCATCGAACTCGGTGAGTATAAAAAGGTTGAAAAAAACTGAAAAGGTGAAGTCACAGGAAAGTGGTGACCTGAGTGGTTGGTAGGGAATCTGTGCCAATGTTTGAAAATTACACTGCAAAACTAATTAATTAATTAACTAAGTAGAGATGGCTGGGCAGGCGATGTGCTGTAGCTGCATGCCGTGGGAACTGGCAGATCACATTGCGAGCTGCAGTGACCACATCTGCAGCAAGTGTCGATTGCTCGAAGAATTTCGGCTCAGAGTTGATGAACTGGAGTCTAGGTTTCAGATACTGCGGCACATCCGGCAAGTCGGTCAGGGACAGCAGAGTGTGACTCCATGTGAGGCAGGTAGAGGGATCCTGAATTCAGGAACCGAGGAGCCTCAGCCCTTGATCTTGTCCAGCAGGTGTGAGATACTTGCTCTCTGTGTGGATGAGGAAAAGGGCTGTAGGGAGGATGAGCCAGCCGACCACTGCACCATGGTACAGGAGGCCATTCAAGTGGGGGGAGCAAAAAGACAAGTGGTAGATGTAGGGGATTCTATAATTCGAGGGATTGAAAGCATTCTTTGTAAGGAGGACTGTGAGTCCCGCAGGGTATGTTACCTGCCCGGTGCCATGGTGAGGGACATCTCTGACTGGCTTGAAAGGATATTGGAGTGGGACGGGGAGGATCCAGTTGTTGTGGTCCATGTTGGGACAAATGACATAGGCAGGCTAGGAAAGAGGCCCTGTTGGGGGATGGTCAGGCACTAGGAACTAAATTAAAGAACAGGTCCTCAAGGGTTATAATCTCTGGATTACTACCCGAGACATGTATGAATTGTCACAGAGAAAATTAGGGAAGTAAGCAAGTGGCTAAAGGAGTGGGAAAGAAGGTTTCCATTTCATGGGGCATTGGCATCAGTATTGGATCAGAAGGGATCTGTACTATTGGGACGTCTTCATCTGAACTGATCTGGGACCAGTGTTCTGCTGGACAGAATAAACAGGGCGGTCACAAGGACTTTAAACTAGCAAATGGGGGTGAAGGGAAGAATAATGGTTAATGGGGAGCAAAGCAGCAGGTTAGCACATGGGGAGGTGGATTCAACTACATGGAAAATGTGAAAAAATTGAAGGGAAGGACTCAGGAGCTGTTATTAATGGAGGTGTTAGGATTCAAAATAAAGATATAAAAACTAGCCTAAGGGCACTTTACCTGAATGCTGGTAGCAATCGAAACAGGGCAAATGAGTTGATGGCACAAATCACCGTGAATGAGAATGATTTAGCGGCCATTACAGAGATATGTTTGCTGGGTGGTCACAATTGAGAGTTAAATATCCAGGGATATCAGACTATTCGGAAGGACAGACAGGAAGGTAAGGGAGGTGGTGTAGCACTGATATGTAAGGATGATATTAGGGCGATAGTTAGAGATGGCATATTGTTTGTACTTGGAAACACTTGTTTACCTGTAAAGACTAACATTCCAACTATTCTTCCCTTCACAATCTGTAATTATCTTGCAATTGTGTCTCTGCCTGTATATGCTATGTTTATGGACCCCTGCCCAACATGGCAGGTCACCATTCCTACCAGAAAGTGGCATGAAACCGTTTTGCAACCCACTAGTAGCATGTAGATGAAGGCCCGACTGGAACCATCCAGCCCGCCGATTTTCCATGCTACCAGTGGGACACCATACCGATCCGAAATGCAACCGGTACAGACCGATTAACGGGGAATAAATTCCTCTCTGACTCCTAAGGGCAATTGCAGGCAAGTCTTGGAGATCATCCTGAACAAATTAATAATATCTAGAACCTACCTCTTGTATGAAGTATTATTCATTCAAGTTAGAAATAAGTCTAGGTCTTGTTTGCAGGAATTATATGGATTAACATACACCGGACGAGACGGCAGTCTATTCCAGCGGTCCACTCTTCTAGGGAAACAAACCACCTCCTGACATCTAACTTGGATCTGGCCTTGTGCAACCGAAGATTGTAACCCCTGGTCTTCTCTAACCTATTCAATTGAAACAATTTGTCCACATCAACACGTAATCAATCCCCTTCATCATCTTATAAACATTCAATTAAGTCACCCCTAAGTCTACGCTTCTCTGAAGTACACATTCTTATTAACAGTCACAACTGTATATACCCATACTCAGTCATTAATAGCCCTGTGGTAGTTTGCTTCATTGGCCCCCTAACACAGGACTCAATAGCCACCCGCTCCATCGCCAGTGCACTCTAGTTACAGGATAGGGAGCAGAACAGAAGGGTGACAACAGGACGATGGAAAGGAGGGGGGGGAAATTAGAAAACACAAATATCTCAATGCCTTTTGTCAGTCTACATCACCAGTCTCTCCGATTGAAGCTGTTCTTCACAGATTAAGTCAAAGTTGCGGAACGCTTGTGGAAAATACTCCGATTTCCAAGTGACTTTATCTCGGCCTTGGGCCTTAAATGCGTCACTTTTCAATTCTTCGATTTTTTTCAACATTCTTTTATTTCATTTCTTTTTCCAATATTCGGCAGTTGTTTTCTTCTCCAGTTCAGTTAACGCAGATCCCTTCTGAGTTTTGCGCAATTGGCAGTCAAATTGGCTATGGTAATGAGAAGAAAGCGCTCCTGCCCCAATTACAGAGCGAACAAAGTCTCTGTGGTCTACGTGTGCAACTCACAGTCAAACAGCTGAATAATGTCGTTCCTTTTTTGTCAGGGACTCTGCTAATTTAATTGGAGCTGAATTTTTTTGTTCTTCACTGCAGGGCTAGTGTAGGCCCCAAGGTCTCTCCAAGCAGAGCTGAGCATTGGCACGTCTTCCTTTATCCTGACAGATCTGAACTCACAATCCGGCTCTCCTCTCCCTGACAAACTGAATTCAGCCTTGCCAAAGGGGTTGTCAGGTGAAAGGGAACAGGTGGTGATCAATAGTAGCCAATCCCTGTCACCACAGCCGAGAGCTGAACATGTCAAGCTTCCTGAGTGAAAGCGAGGGGAATAAATGTTCCCACTATCCGCTGGTTCCTTGGGTGTGCAGTAAGAAACCAGTGTTTTATTCAAAGTCCTAGGTTCACACTGAAGGCATCATTAAATGCTTACACAGTGACAAGTGTACATTATTTCTAAGCTGCCATCAAATAGAAATGTCAGTTGGAGCACAAGATTTTAGATTCAGTTGCACAGTGCACAGAACCAGGCCTCATTTGTCAAATGCATTAACTACACCACTTTGTTTCACCTTGTGCATTTGAAATTTGGCCAGCTCATGGAAGATGACCATTTATTGATGCTGGCTACCCAAGAGGTTTCTTTGCAACTTTGGGAGACTTGGGGCAAGATTTTCCGTTTCAACGCAGAATTCGTGGAATTTCACGACAGAAAAACTGGCGCCGCACCTGGACCGATACCTGTTAAGTGGCTGGCACAGGTGCCACATGGAACGCCGGCTGGCACAGGTGCCACATGGAAACACCGGCTGGCACAGGTGCCACATGGAACGCCGGCTGGCACAGGCGCCACGTGGAACACCGGCTGGCACAGGTGCCACATGGAACGCCGGCTGGCACAGGTGCCACATGGAACGCCGGCTGGCACAGGTGCCACATGGAACACCGGCTGGCACAGGTGCCACATGGAACGCCGGCTGGCACAGGTGCCACATGGAACACCGGCTGGCACAGGTGCCACATGGAACACCGGCTGGCACAGGAGCCACATGGAACACCGGCTGGCACAGGTGCCACATGGAACACCGGCTGGCACAGGCGCCATGAGGAACACCATCAATTCCAATGTGAAACGGTGCCGGATTCGCATACGAAGGCTGATAAGCTGCAGCCGCATCAGGCGAGCATCCAGGAGGAGTCCAACTGCGTGCAGGAGCAGGAGATGGTGCTGACAATGCGTGCCACCCAGGCCAACATCGCATGGGCGCCGTCCACGGTGAAGGCATTGGGGGCGATGGTTCCGACTATGGATCAGCATGTCCAAGACCTGGGCATTCTGCACAGGCACTGGCCGAGGCTCAGGGCAGGGTTGCCGTCTCACAGGCGACCATGTCCCAGAGCCACCTGGAAATAGAGGTGGAGCTGTTAGGTATGGCCCAGTCACAGCAGGTCATGATTGGGAACATTGTTGGCATTGTCCAGGCGCTGGCCAATGTGGCGCAGCCACAGAGGGAGATGGCCCAGTCCCAGAGGGAGATGGTGCAGTCACAGGCTGATGTGACACAGACCCAGAAGGTGGTGGGACAGTCGCAGCGTGATGTGGCGCAGTCCCAGACGGAGATGGTCCACTCCCTGTGCTCCGTGGCCATGAGTGTGCGGACCCTGGTTGAGATCAAAGTGGGCCTCCAGGACTGGCAATGGCAGGTGGTGATGGAGGCACAGTGGTTAGCTCCCGTTGCACCTCCGTCCCATGGAGTAGTCTGCGGGCCATCGGGCACCCCAAGGGAGGAGGAGGTGATGGGGCCTGTGCCGGTGACTCCCGCAGAGGAGGCGCTGGAACACCGCAGCACCTTGGACTCCGCACCTTCTGTCCCTGGTGCATCTGGGTGGTAGCGGGCAGAACAGGGTTGCACTACGCCACTCGGGTCACCCCGGCAGCAGCCGGGTCCATCCAGGCCTGGTCTCCCCAGAAGACGCCCTGGCAAAGGGGACACAGGCAGCAGGGCGGGAATCACAGCAGGCCACCTCCACTACTGCTGTACCGTCTGAGGATCCACCGAGACATAGTGTTAGGGTCCCTTAAGGCCAGGAAGTTGGACACAAGTTAAGTTGGCATGGGTGCAGGACACAGTTTAGTTATAAGGGCTAGGGCACAAATCTGTATGTATTTGTTCCCATTAAACACCTGTTGCCACTGTTACAACCTGCCTCGGTTCTCTGTCAGATGGATGTGAGGGATGGGCTGGGCTGGGCTGGCTGGGGTGGAGGGGGGGGGGGGGGGGGGGGGGGGGGAATTGGTGGTCATTGGGCGGAGGGGAATGGGTGGACTGTGTGGGTTTCCCGGGCTCCTTAACCCCGCGCCTCCCCCGACCATCCCCACCTCTGACACCCCAGGTATTTGATGGGACTATGTGATGGGATGGCCAGCTCACATGCAGGGATCATCAGGTGGATGGTGAACAGTGCTACCGTGGGCAGGAGTGAGGGAGTGTGGGGTTGGGATGTGGTGTCTGTGCGCCTGGACAGACCCCCCCCCCCCCCCACTCCATCAGCCCCCCCATGCTCTAACCCCCCACCCCTCAAGTCGGTGAACCTGGAGTTGATCCGAGCATCCCGTGCCGCTGGCCCACACATTGTGCGGCCTGGGCTCCATGTCCTACCCACCCTCACCGTCCCCCACATCCTCATCATCAGAGGAGACCTGGTGTTCATCCTCCTCCTCTAGCACATCGCCCTGCGTGCGATGTTGTGGAGGATGCAGCAAGGTGCCACGATGTGGGCGACCCTCTCAGCATCATACAGGAGGGCCCTTCCAGAGCGGCCAGGCACCTGAACAGCACCATGAGGATGCCGAAACACTGCTTGACAATGCTCCTGGGCGTTGTTGTAGCAGGTCTTGCCGTTGGACTGTGGCCTCCGAATATGCATCATCAACCACGACCACAGTTGTTAACCCCTGTCGCCCAGGAGCCACCCCCTGCCGGTGGGGTCTCTCGAATACGTCAGGAATCGTCGAGTGTGCCAGGACGACTGCATCATGCACACTGCCCGGGTACCGGGCACAGACATGTATGATGCGCAGCTGATGGTCACATATCAGCTGCACGTTCATCGAGTGAAAACCCTTTCGGTTTGTGTAGAGGAGCCTGTTATCCACATGTGCTCGTAGGGGGAGGTGCACCCGTCGATCACCCCCTGGACCTGGGGCATCCCATTGATGGCAGTAAGCCCCACTGCCTGGGCATCCTGGTGGGGTTTGACCGCATTGAAGTGGATGTATTGAGCCGCCGGGGCATATAGGGTCTCCGTGACAGCGTGCGTGCGCCTGTGCACTGAGATGTGTGAGATCGCAGACAGGACCTCACTGGGCTCCTGAAAGGACCCCATTGCGTAAATGTTCAGGGCAATCTTCACCTGGGCAGCCACTGGGAGCAGGAGGGCTCCCCCATACCCCCGCCGTGCCAGGTATGCCATGATCTGGCAGATATGTCTCTCTGCTCAGCCGGAGTCTCCGATGGCATGCCTGCATGGTGCAGCAATCCTCGAATTACAGGCGGTGCCGGTACACACAGGCCTCAAGCGGCGCCTCCTTGGCACCTCCTCCTCCTCTGCCTGTTGAGCAGCCGGCTCTCCAACCTGGGCGACTGCCACCTATCCCTCTGCGGCACACTCCGCTGCTGTACACTCCACTGCTGTACACTCTGCTGCTGTACACTCCGCTGCTGTACACTCCGCTGCTGTACACTCTGCTGCTGTACACTCCGCTGCTGTACACTCCGCTGCTGTACACTCCGCTGCTGTGCACTCCGCTGCTGTGCACTCCGCTGCTGTGCACTCCGCTGCTGCGCACTCCGCTGCTGTGCACTCTGCTGCTGCACACTCCGCTGCTGTACACTCCACTGCTGTACACTCCACTGCTGTACACTCCACTGCTGCACACTCCACTGCTGTACACTCCACTGCTGTACACTCCACTGCTGCACACTCCGCTGCTGTACACTCCGCTGCTGTACACTCTGCTGCTGCACACTCTGCTGCTGCACACTCCGCTGCGGCACACTCCGCTGCTGTACACTCCGCTGCTGCACACTCCGCTGCTGTGTACTCCGCTGCTGCACACTCCGCTGCTGCACTGCTGTACACTCCGCTGCTGTACACTCCGCTGCTGTATACTCCGCTGCGGCACACTCCGCTGCTGCACACTCCACTGCTGTACACTCCGCTGCTGCACACCCCGTTGCTGTACACTCCACTGCTGTACACTCTGCTGCTGCAATGCTGCACACTCTGCTGCTGCACACTCTGCTGCTGGACTGCTGCACACTCTGCTGCTGCACACTCTGCTGCTGCACACTCCGCTGCTGCACACTCCGCTGCTGGACTGCTGCACACTCCGCTGCTGTATACTCCGCTGCTGCACACTCCGCTGCTGCACACTCTGCTGCTGCACACTCCGCTGCTGCACACCCCGCTGCTGCACTGCTGTACACTCCGCTGCTGTATACACCGCTGCTGCACACTCCGCTGCTGCACACTCTGCTGCTGTACACTCCGCTGCTGTACACTCCGCTGCTGTACACTCCGCTGCTGTACACTCCGCTGCTGCACACTCCACTGCTGTACACTCCGCTGCTGTACACTCCGCTGCGGCACACTCCGATGCTGCACACTCCGCTGCGGCACACTCCGCTGCTGTACACTCCGCTGCTGCACACTCTGCCGCTGCTGCACTCCCCGCTGCTGCACCGCTGTACACTCCGCTGCTGTACACTCCGCTGCTGTACACTCCGCTGCTGTACACTCCACTGCTGCACACTCCGCTGCTGTACACTCCGCTGCTGTACACTCCGCTGCTGTACACTCCGCTGCTGTACACTCCGCTGCTGCACACTCCGCTGCGGCACACTCCGCTGCTGCACTGCTGTACACTCCGCTGCTGTACACTCCGCTGCTGTACACTCCGCTGCTGTACACTCCGCTGCTGCACACTCCGCTGCTGTACACTCCGCTGCTGCACACTCCGCTGCGGCACACTCCGCTGCTGCACTGCTGCACAGTCTGCTGCTGCGGCACACGCCGCTGCTGTACGCTCCACTGCTGTACACTCCGCTGCTGCACACTCCGCTGCTGCACACTCCGCTGCTGCACACTCCGCTGCTGCGCACTCCGCTGCTTCACATGCCGCTGCTGCACACTCTGCTGCGGCACACTCCACTGCTGCACACTCCGCTGCTGCGCACTCCGCTGCTGCACACTCCGCTGCTGCACACTCCGCTGCTGCACACCCCGCTGCTGCGGCACACTCTGCTGCTGTACACTCCGCTGCTGCACACTCTGCTGCTGCACACTCTGCTGCTGCATGCTCTGCTGCTGCACACTCCGCTGCTGCACACTCCGCTGCTGCACACCCCGCTGCTGCACACTCTGCTGCTGCACACCCCGCTGCTGCACACTCTGCTGCTGCACACCCCGCTGCTGCATGCTCCGCTGCTGCACACTTCGCTGCTGTACACTCCGCTGCTGCACACTCCCCTGTTGCTGCTGCACACTCCGCTGCTGCACACTCCGATGCTGCCCGTCCCACTGCGGCACACTCTGCTGCTGCACACCCCGCTGCTGCATGCTCCACTGCTGCACACTCCGCTGCTGCACACTCCGCTGCTGCACACTCCCCTGTTGCTGCTGCACACTCCGCTGCTGCACACTCCGATGCTGCCCGTCCCACTGCGGCACACTCTGCTGCAACACGCTCCGCTGCTCACGCTCCGCTGTGGCACGCTCCGCTGCTGCAGATTCCGCTGCTGCACACTCCACTGCTGCGCTGCTGCACACTCCGCTGCTGCTGTTCAGCTGCTGCATGCACCGCTGCTGCACACTCCGCTGCTGCTGGTCGCTCCGCTGCTGTACACTCCGCTGCTGCACACTCCACTGCTGCACACTCCGCTGCGGCACACTCCGCTGTTGCATGCTCTGCTGCTGTACACTCCGCTGCTGCACACCCCGCTGCTGCACACTCCGCTGCTGCACACTCCGCTGCTGCACACTCTGATGCTGCACACCCCGCTGCTGCGGCACGCTCCGCTGCTGTACACTCCGCTGCTGCACACTCCACTGCTGCACACTCCGCTGCTGCACACTCTGCTGCTGCACACCCCGCTGCTGCTGCACACCCCGCTGCTGCACACTCTGCTGCTGCACACCCCGCTGCTGCATGCTCCGCTGCTGTACACTCTGCTGCTGCACACTCTGCTTCTGCACACCCCGCTGCTGCACACTCTGCTGCTGCACACTCCACTGCTGCACACTCCGCTGCTGCACACTCTGCTGCTGCACACTCCGCTGCTGCTGCACACCCCGCTGCTGCACACTCCGCTGCTGCTGCACACCCCGCTGCTGCACACTCCGCTGCTGCACACTCCGCTGCTGCACACTCCCCTGTTGCTGCTGCACACTCCGCTGCTGCACACTCCGATGCTGCCCGTCCCACTGCGGCACACTCTGCTGCAACACGCTCCGCTGCTCACGCTCCGCTGTGGCACGCTCCGCTGCTGCAGATTCCGCTGCTGCACACTCCACTGCTGTGCTGCTGCACACTCCGCTGCTGCACACTCCGCTGCTGATGTTCAGCTGCTGCACACTCCGCTGCTGCACGCTCCGCTGCTGTACACTCCGCTGCTGCACGCTCCGCTGCTGCACACTCCGCTGCTGATGTTCAGCTGCTGCACACTCCGCTGCTGGTCGCTCCGCTGCTGTACACTCCGCTGCTGCACGCTCCGCTGCTGTACACTCCGCTGCGGCACACTCCGCTGCTGCACATTGATGCACCATCAATTGCACGCGAGGCGAGTGATTTACCAATGTCAGGCTTTAATTAACTAGAACACAGCCTGGCGATCGTCTACAGTGGAAAAGGCCGATCGTCAGGCTTCTGAGCATTTATACCTCGTTGATAGAGGCGTGGTTAACTCAGCCTCTCGGCCAATCGGTCGAGAGGCACATGACCGACCAGGGCCAATGGTAAGCCGACGTTCTGGCCCAATGGCAGACGAGTATGCAGATCATATCATCACATTCACCCCTTACGGAGAAGGAAGGCGGGGGGGGGGGGGTGTGAACGAGACCCGGGGTGGGGGGGGGGGGAAGAACTGATGATATGAGTAGCCGTCGGGAGAATAATTTTCTCTCCGTACCCTTGTCGAATTTGGGGGCTTGCCACTGGCCCAGACATAACAATATTTACAAAAGGAAGTCCATGGGACCGTAGAACTCTAGATGGATTCGATCAGTCGTTTGGTGGTCCTTGACGTCCTGGCCGAGCGCCGTAGTGGAGGAGGAGTCGTCGGATCGGCTGATGGTCCTGCTGATGTCCTGGAGTCCGGGAGCGATAGACCTCGAGTAGTCTCCGTCACCTGAGCTGGCCGTGGAGACGCCATGGATGAGGGATGGGGAAGCTGAGTGGGGTGCTGGGGTGAAAAAGGGGAGGGGGGGTCTGTGGTGGGGGGGGGCTGCACGCCGGCGGGTGCCAGGTCCCGGAGGGAGACCGTGTCCTGCCGACCGTCGGGGTACTCCACATACGCATACTGCGGGTTAGCGTGGAGTAACTGGACATGCTCCACCAACGGATCGGACTTGTGCACCCGCACATGCTTCCGGAGCAAGATGGGTCCGGGGGTGACCAGCCACGTCGGGAGAGGGGATCCAGAGGACGACTTTCTGGGGAAAACAAGAAGACGCTCATGAGGTGTCTGATTAGTTGCAGTACAGAGGAGTGAGCGGATAGAGTGCAGTGCATCGGGGAGCACCTCTTGCCATCGGGAAATAGGGAGATTTCTAGACCGGAGGGCTAGTAGTATGGTCTTCCAGATGGTACCATTCTCCCGCTCGACCTGTCCGTTACCCCGGGGGTTATAGCTGGTCGTCCTGCTAGAGGCGATGCCCCTGTCAAGCAGGAATTGACGCAGCTCGTCGCTCATAAATGAGGACCCCCGATCACTGTGAATGTACGCGGGGTAGCCGAACAGTGAGAAGATGGAGAGTAGGGCCTTAATGACGGTCGATGTGGTCATGTCGGGACAGGGAATGGCGAAGGGGAAGCGGGAGTGTTCGTCGATAACCGCCAGGAAGTAAATGTTGCGGTTGTTAGAGGGAAGGGGCCCCTTGAAGTCAATGCTGAGACGTTCAAAGGGGCGGGATGCTTTGATCAGGTGTGCGCGCTCGGGGCGGTAGAAGTGCGGTTTGCACTCGGCGCAGATGTGGCAGTCACGGGTTACTGTCCTGACTTCCTCGATAGAGTAGGGCAGGTTGCGGGCCTTAATGAAGTGGTGTAGGCGGGTCACCCCTGGATGGCAGAGGTCTGCGTGGAGGGAGCGGAGGCGGTCTATCTGCGTGCTGGCGCAGGTACCGCGGGACAGGGCATCAGGAGGCTCATTGAGCTTCCCAGGACGATACAAGATATCATAGTTGTACGTGGACAACTCGATCCGCCACCGTAAAATCTTGTCATTTTTGATCTTGCCCCTTTGTGCATTATCAAACATGAAGGCTACTGACCGTTGGTCTGTGAGGAGGGTAAACCTCCTGCCGGCCAAATAGTGCCTCCAATGTCGCACGGCTTCGACTATGGCCTGGGCTTCCTTTTCCACAGATGGGTGGCGGAGTTCGGAAGCCTGGAGAGTTCTGGAGAAGAAGGCCACGGGTCTGCCCGCTTGGTTCAGGGTGGCCGCCAGAGCTACTTCTGAAGCATCGCTCTCGACCTGGAAGGGGAGGGCCTCGTCGATGGCACGCATCGTGGCCTTTGCGATGTCCGCTTTGATGCGGCTAAAGGCCTGGCAGGCCTCCGTCGACGGCGGGAAGGTCGTGGTTTGCATGAGGGGACGGGCCTTGTCCGCGTAGTTGGGAACCCATTGGGCGTAGTATGCGAAGAACCCTAGGCAGCGTTTGAGGGATTTGGGGGTATTTGGGAGAGGGAGTTCCATCAGGGGGCGCATGCGTTCGGGGTCGGGGCCTATCACTCCGTTACGCACTACGTAGCCGAGGATGGCTAGGCGGTCGGTGCTAAACACGCATTTATCCTTATTGTACGTGAGGTTAAGGAGTTTTGCGGTTTGGAGGAATTTCTGGAGGTTGGCGTCATGGTCCTGCTGGTCGTGGCCGCAGATGGTGACATTATCAAGGTACGGGAAGGTAGCCTGTAATCCGTACTTGTCGACCATTCGGTCCATCTCCCTTTGGAAGACCGAGACCCCATTCGTGACGCCAAACGGAACCCTAAGGAAGTGGTAGAGGCGCCCGTCAGCCTCGAACGCGGTGTACAGTCGGTCACTCGCGCGGATGGGGAGCTGGTGGTAAGCGGACTTAAGGTCCACAGTTGAGAAGACCTTGTATCTCGCGATCTCGTTTACCATGGTAGAGATACGGGGGAGAGGATACGCGTCCAGTTGCGTAAACCGATTGATGGTTTGGCTATAATCGATGACCATCCGGTTTTTCTCCCCCGTCCGGACCACCAGCACTTGGGCTCGCCAGGGACTGTTGCTGGCCTCGATGACCCCTTCCGTCAGCAACCTCTGGACCTCGGACCTGATGAAGGATCGGTCCTGGGCGCTGTACCGTCTGCTCCGTGTGGCGACGGGTTTGCAATCGGGGGTGAGGTTAGCAAACAGGGAGGGAGGGTCTACTTTGAGGGACGCGAGGCTGCAGACAGTGAGGGGGGGTATAGGGCCGCCGAATTGAAAAGTCAAGCTCTGCAGGTTGCACTGGAAGTCCAGTCTTAGGAGTGCCGGTGCGCAAAGGTCAGGGAGGACAAGGAATTTATAATTTTTAAAAACCTTCCCTTGGACCGTGAGGTCCGCGATGCAGCACCCGGTGATGTGGACGGAGTGCGAACCTGAGGCTAAACCGATTTTGCGTGTTACGGGATGGACAGGGAGCGCGCAGCGTCTTACCGTGTCAGGGTGAACGAAGCTTTCCGTGCTCCCGGAGTCCAGCAGGCAGTCCGTCTTGTGGCCGTTGAGGTGGATCAGCGTAGTCGTTTTGGCGAGCGTGCGTGGATGAGACTGGTCGAGTTGAACGGCCGCGAGCCGTGGAGAAAATCCGTCGTCGCTGTCCGATTCCATGCTGGAGGGACCTTGCGTGGCAGATGTGGAAGTCGGTGGCCAGGATCCATATGTGGGGTGAACGGCCGCGAGCCGTGGAGAAAATCCGTCGTCGCTGTCCGATTCCATGCTGGAGGGACCTTGCGTGGCAGATGTGGAAGCCGGTGGCCAGGATCCCCAGGTGAGGTCTGTTCCCCAAGATGGCGGCGCCCAGGACCCGCACGTGGGGTCAGGGCCCCAAGATGGCGGCGCCCAGGACCCGCACGTGGGGTCGGGGCCCCAAGATGGCGGCGCCCAGGAAGCCCTCGTGGCCGCTGGAGGCGGAGCTAGCGTTCCGGGCGCTGTGAGCGGAGAGGCGCGCAGGCCGGCTCCAAGAGGTGAGTGACCGGCATCAGCTGCGGGGATGCACAAGCCGGCTCCAGGACGCCGGCTAGGTGCATCAGCTGTGGGGATGCGGAAGCCGGCTCCAGGACGCCGGCTAGGTGCATCAGCTGTGGGGATGCACAAGCCGGCTCCAGGACGCCGGCTAGGTGCATCAGCTGTGGGGATGCGGAAGCCGGCTCCAGGACGCCGGCTAGGTGCATCAGCTGTGGGGATGCGGAAGCCGGCTCCAGGACGCCGGCTAGGTGCATCAGCTGTGGGCGGAGGTAAGGCGCGCGGGCCGGGTGCGGGGGGCCGGGGCGGGGGGGAGCCGAGTCGCGCTGCGGGCAGGCAGGGACCGGGGGGCCCGGAGAGGCGAGCCGGTCGGGCGCCGGGGCCCGGGGGTGGGGGGAGCCGGGGTCCGGGAGCGAGGGAAGCAGGGCCGCTGCGGGCAGGCAGGGACCAGGGAGGCCCGGAGAGGCGAGCCGGTCGGGCGCCGGGGCCCGGGGGCGGGGGGGAGAAACGTGCGCGGCGGGCAGGCAGAGGCCTGGAGGGGCCGGGGAGGTGCGCATGTCGGCCGGCGGGGCGCGAGTCGGTAGCAGCTGGGGCGGCCCTGGGGGAGAGAGGGAGGCACACAGGCCGTTTGCAGAGGCCTGGGGGAGGGGGGGAGAGTGCTGTGCAGCTTCCAGAAGCGCTGCAGCCAGCGATTTGGCCTGGCAGACCGTGGAGTAGTGGCCCTTCTTCCCGCAGCTCTTACAGAGGGCGGAGCGGGCTGGGCAGCGCGAGCGAGGGTGCTTAGCGTACCCACAAAAGTAGCAGCGGGGCCCCGCGGATTTATCGGGGCGCCCCGCGGCACAAGCCTGAGGGAGGCCGGGAGCGGTGGGTAGCTGGTGGGAAGCGTGCCAGGAGGCGGCCTGGCCAGGGTCATAGGTGCGCGCGCTTTGATCTGCGACCTCCAGGGAGGCGGAGAGAGTCAGTGTCTCCGTTAAACTGAGTTCGTCTCTTTCCAGCATCCGCTGGCGGATCACGGGGGACAGCATCCCAGCCACGTAAGCGTCTCTGACGAGTAGCTCCATGTGCTCTGTAGCGGACACCGCTTCACAGGCGCAACCTCTCCCCAGGGCACAGAGGGCCCGGGCGTATTGGTCTAGAGACTCACCGGGGACCTGCTTTCTGGTGGCCAGCAGATGTCGAGCGAATACCCTGTTGATGGGTTTGAGGAATTGTCCTTTTAGCTTCCGTATAGCTTCATCATAGTCTGTTTCGTCTTCGATTATTGAGTAAGCGGCAATACCCACGCTGGAGTGGAGGACGTGCAGCTTCTGTGCCCCGGTGGGGGGGGTGGTTGTAGATGCCAGGAACCCTTCGAGGCAAGTCAGCCAGAGCTTAAAGAGTTCTGTAGAGTTCAGAGTTTGCGGGCTGATGCGGAGGCATTCGGGCTTGATGCGGAACTCCATCTTCAAAGTTGTAGTTAATTAAATTGATGCACCATCAATTGCACGCGAGGCGAGTGATTTACCAATGTCAGGCTTTAATTAACTAGAACACAGCCTGGCGATCGTCTACAGTGGAAAAGGCCGATCGTCAGGCTTCTGAGCATTTATACCTCGTTGATAGAGGCGTGGTTAACTCAGCCTCTCGGCCAATCGGTCGAGAGGCACATGACCGACCAGGGCCAATGGTAAGCCGACGTTCTGGCCCAATGGCAGACGAGTATGCAGATCATATCATCACACACACTCCGCTGCTGTACACTCCGCTGCTGCACACTCCGTTGCTGCACACTCCGTTGCTGCACACTCCGTTGCTGCACACTCCGCTGCTGCACACTCCGCTGCTGCACACTCCGCTGCTGCACACTCCGTTGCTGCACGCTCCGCTGCTGTACACTCCGCTGCGGCACACTCCGCTGCTGCACACTCCACTGCTGCACACTCCGCTGCTGCACACTCCACTGCTGCATGCTCCGCTGCTGCACGCTCCGCTGCTGTACACTCCGCTGCTGCACACTCCGTTGCTGCACACTCCGTTGCTGCACACTCTGCTGCTGCACACTCCGCTGCTGCACACCCCGCTGCTGCACACTCCACTGCTGCACATTCCGCTGCTGCACACTCTGCTGCTGCACACTCTGCTGCTGCACACTCTGCTGCTGCAGCTTCCTCCTCCTCCTTGAGCAGCTCCGGCTTGTACAGCTGCAAGGTATCAGCCAGGGCTCGGCGACCAGCAGGAAGGCCTCCATTGCTGGTTATATATTAATATCCATTGTCTGCAGGGGGTGAAAGGCCGACATGTTAGTTTGGTGCGTACTTCCATGCCCAAACAGGTCCACTGGGTTACATGGTGGCCCCGAATGGCACTGCCGGCTTCGTCCCCGCATGTCCCTTCCCCCACATCCCCTCACCATTGCCCCCTCGGTGGCCGGCACCCTGGGGGCCTTTAGCCTTGGTGCCAGTCCCTGATGCCAGGGGTACCATTGGCTGGCACTGCCCTCACCAGGGGTAGGCCCTCTGGCCCCCATTGGGGCTACTGTGGGTGTTGTCCTGGGTGTGCTGCAGTGGGTGGCGGCCAGGTTGGGGGGGTGGTGTGGCCGGGGTGTGGCCGGGTGTCCATACAGTCGGTGTCACTCTGCAGAACCAGGGGCCAGGTGGGGTGCGCAGCAATATGGCTGCTTTGCAGGCCACAGTAATGGCAGTCCAGGCCTGGACAACCCCCCCCCCCCCACCCCCCAAGCCCGTGGGGGAAATCAAACCGGCCACTCGGCCTGTTCCCCCCATCCTACCTGCCCCGGCCCTGATATGGCCTCCCCATCCCAGCCAGCCCAGCCAGTGTCCGGCCCAGTAGCCTGTAGTCACTGCTCTCCACGTCCTACCTCCTCTCTTTCTCCCTCAGCTGGTTTCACGATTTTTAAAGGCACAAGTGAACCGCGCCGTTGGGAACTCGCCCCATACGCGACGGATAATCGGGGAGGCCCTGGAGAATCCTGGGTCAGGCCCGTTACTGAGATGCAAACGGTGTCTACTGTACGTGCATGCATTCCGTGATGCATTGCGCCGCTGTCAAGGTGACGGAGAATCCCGATTTGGCGTCAAATCGACACCCGCTGCGATTTTTGCATCGGAACCTATTCTCTGCCAAATCGCCTTTCCCTATTGCTGTGTTGGCCTATGGAGAATCCTGCCCCTGGTGTCTATCAAAGATTAACAAGGCAAGAATGCCCAGGTCATTACACAGCCTCATCTGTGATGCCTTTTTTCTCTCTGATCATTATCATTTAGGGGTGTCTTCATATCAACATTTTGCTATTCAAATGCAAGAAGGAGAAAACAATGGTGGGTTCTTGGTGAGAATGTCTCACAACAGGGTTGAAATCTAGCCCAGGACAATGCCTGTCTTCACTGCTCACTGTAAATTCTGAGGTGTGTTGATCAGTCTTATGCCGCCTCTATTTGTGCAAATTGGTGTTACATCAAATGACCTTGATGTATTTTAACCAGGCACTGGGCAGGAAAGCAGAACAACAGTTGGTCTGAAGATCTAGGAGGCTTTCAGAGCAGTCTAAACATTTCTTCAATGGGGCCAGGAGAGACATGTGTGTGCCCTTGCAGTCCTTGCAAGGAGACTTAGGCTTCCCCTGCTTCAGATTCCCCACATCACCATGGCCTTCCCTCTTGCAATACACTTATGAAACCAGATCCACCACAGGCTGGGATGCCACTGGCCATTCTGTGGCTCCTTCATGTATGTTCCAGGCAGGACTTTGTTACTTCATCAAAGAACTCAGAGGCTTGGTGAAGGTAGTAGAGTAGATATTGTATATATGGATATAGAACACCAGGTTGTGTGGAGCACAACAAACCACAACGATGTGGGACGCCTTCTGGGGAAAGTATTGGAGAGTGCCTCCTGACCAGTTCAGACATCTGAAATGCATCTTCACCATGACAATGGCGTGCTCAATCAAAGAGCAGAACGAGCCACATTGTACCTCTGCTCTGAAGCCCTCTGTGGCCACCAAACGGGAGTCATTCGCCATGTCTTTTGGGGGGTAGCTTTTGTTACCAATGAGCCATCTCGGGATGCACCGAGGGCCCTGAAAGAGCAGTGGCACCTGCGATGATTCAACATGTCAGTTGTGTTAACTCCCAGAGTATCTCGCACAGACCTGCATAATCTGCTTTTTGTGGTTACAGATCAGCTGGACGTTGAGAGAGTGGAATGGTTCAGTGTGACTGCTGCCATGGAACTGTTAAAGCCACATGTGTGCAGTCAATGGCACCTGGCACCAGTCTGGCTGGCTTCATCCAGAGAGTGTAATTGTGTGTCTCACTGAGTAGGTCATCGGTAACCTCTTGGATGCATCAATGAGCAGAGGATTGTGATATTCCGCAGAGGTCCCCAGAGCAGCTCTGGAATGAGTCACTAGCAAAAAGGTTGAGGGCAGTGGTTACCTCAGGCCACTGACAATGGATGTCTTCCCAGGCTGAAGAATATGGCAGATGTGAGACACCGCATCCCTTGACAAGCGAAGGCTTTTACAGGCGTTGTCTCTCACTCATCTGCAGGTGTGAGAGGAATCTTTGGGACACCCTGGATCATACTAGCCCATGCACCTCAGGGCCAGGCTCTTCCTGGTGACAAGCCCTCTTTCTTCTCCTCCATTCTGCGAGAGCCATGAGAAAGACAGCATTGCCTGCTGCCGCCATTGTGCACTCCTCCTCGTCTCAGCTGGAAAGGTGAACAGAGACATGATTGACCATGACCCTGCAATGATCACCTTACATCGTCAATCTGGGGAGGCATTATGAAGCCCTTGGGCTGACCTCATTCTGGAATTCCATTCCTGGATCCTCCATTGCAGCTGAAGGAGAGCCTATAGGATCAGTGAAAACTGAATTATCTCCTCTTCTACTTCCCTAGGCATGGCAACACTTCCATAAAGGCGATTGGATGTGGACGAGCCTCAGTCAGCGCACTGTCAGGCTGCCTCCTTTGGAGCAAACGTACACAAATGGAATGACTGTAATTGTTTTGGCTGCTAAGTGCAGAGGTATTCAGAACTTTTTGCATATGCACTTTAGCCATTGCCTCTGTACCAATGATCCTTTTAAAAATAAATTTAGAGTATCCAATTATTATTTTCCAATTAAGGGGCAATTTTGCGTGGTCAATTCATCTACCCTGGATATCTTTAGGTTGTGGGGGTGAGACCCACGCAGACACGGGCAGAATGTGTAAACTCCACACGGACAGTGACCCAGGGCCGTGATCCAAACCCGGGTCCTTGGTGCCATGAGGCAGCAGTGCTAACCACTGTGCCACCATGCCACCCCAGTACAATTGATCCTTGTGACCTTTGAACATTCCTACTAGAGCAACAAATAGTCATTCAAACCCATTCAATACTGGGTCCCAAGCTACTGTGCATTCTCGCAAGAATGCACCCCATGAATTAAGGTGCCCAAATGCCTCTGTTGACAATTGAGTATTCCTGACATGCCTCAGCTGAGGCTTGCCCTCCATGATCTGAAGCAGGAATTATTAGAGTTTCCCAGTAATTGATGCAAAAGTGAAGCAGACGACTCCTCCAACAAGCCCTCAGACCCCTCCCCTCAGGATATCCTTCCGAGGTTATATTTCAAATGCGTCATTCCATCCACTGACAAAGTGGTGCTTCTCCAGTTCTAATGAGGTCAACATCTAACACCATCAACCCCCGTCCCTGCGCTGTGACCATCCAAGTCCGTTGTTTAAAAAGGGTACGAAGGAAATGCGAAACAATTTTAGGCCGGTTAGTATTACTTTGATAGTGGGAAAATTGTTAGAATTAATCCTGATAGATCGGGTAACCTGTCACTTAGGGCGGGATTTTACAGCCGCACCCACCCGGCGACCGGAAATTTTCGCTGGAGGTCCCTGTCCCGCCTGTGGCAATCTAGTGGCGAGCGCAGCCGAAAAACCCAGCCTGAGGCAAGGGGTGAGCTGGTCAGGGATAGTCAGATTGGCTTTGTTAAGGGAATTGTGCTCACCCCAGTCCAATGCCGGCATCTCCACATCATTGTTAAGGGAAGGTCAGGCCTTACAGATCTGATTGAATTCTTTGAGGGAGTGACAAGGAGGATCAATGAGGGTTGTGCAGTGGATGTTGTCTACATGGATTTTAGTCAGGCATTTGACAAAGTCCACATGGCAGACTGGTCAAAAAAGCAAAAGCCCATGGTATACAAGGTAATGTGGTGAATTGGATCCTTAATTTGGCTTTGTAACAGGAAACAAAGGGTAAAGTTCGATGGCTGCCCTTGCGAATGGAAAAATGTATCAAATGGTGTTCCGCAGGGCTCAGAGTTGGGACTCCGCTGTTTGTTTTATATATTAAAGATTTGGACTTGAATGTAGGGCATGATTTGGAAATCGGCAGACAATCCAAAAATTGGCCATATAGTGGGGAGTGTAGAAGATAGCTGTAAGCTCCAAAATGATTTGGATGAGTTGGTGGAGTGGACAGGAAATGCATTACCTCACACTTATCAGAGTTGAGCTCCATCAGATGGAGTTCAACTCTGATAAACGTGAGGTAATGCATTTCGGGAGGTCAAACAGTAAAAGGGATACACAATAAACGGGAATATGCTGAGGGGGTAGATGAAGTGAGAGATCTTGCCGTGCAAGTGCACAGGTCCCTAAAGGTGGCACCACAGGTTGATAAGGTTGTAAAGAAGGCATATGGAAGGTTCTTCTTCACTGGCAGAGGTATGGAATACAAAAGTAGGGTTATAATGCTGGAACTGTGTAAGGCACAGTTTAGGTCACAACACTATAGGAAGGATGTAATTGCTCTGGCGAGAGTGCAGAGAATGGTGACTATAATGTGCCAGGGCTGGAGCATTGGAGCTACAAAGGGATTGTTTTCCTTAGAACAGAGAAGGCTGAGGGGTGACACGATTGAGGTGTACAAAATTGTTAGGGGTAGGGACAGAGGAGACAGGAGGAACCTGGTTCCCTTGGCAGAGAAAGGTCGGGGGAGACACAAGTAAAAATATTTTTAAGCAGAGGGTGGTGGGTGTTTGAAATTCGCTGCCTGAGTTGGTGGCAGAGGCAGATACCCTCAACCTGGATCTGTAATTTAAGTGCTGTAAGTTGTGGAGCTGTGGACCAGGTGCAGGAAGATGGGATTAGAAATGGCACCTGGGTGTATTTGGGTCAACATGGACAAGATGGGTCGAATGGCCCCTTCAGCGCAGTATCATTTCTATGGTTCTAAGTCCCTCCTATGATTCTGGAAAAGCATCATGTGTAAAATTCCCTCGCTCTGATCACTCTCCTTCCTCCCCCTCTAATCCTGGAGTCTACCATGATTCTTGTGGATATCCCTGTCCTCCCCTGAACTGTTTGCTGTTGATGTCCCAATGCCCCATGTCAGTCTGACCCCTCTCCATCTTGTGGTCCTATTTACAGTGACCTACAAAGACTACCCCCATCCCCGCAATGAGGCAATCGAGTGTCCCCCTCTTAGTTACCAGTTTCTCCTTTACAGGTCATGCTCCATGTGGACAGAGGCTGCTTGGTATCTGAGGAGTTGCCAAAGGTACAGAACACTGTGCAAACATCCATACTTCTAACATTAAAATTAAAGGAAGGGCAGCACGGTAGCACAGTTGCTTCACAGCTCCAGGATCCAACGTTCCATTCCCGGCTTGGGTCACTGTCTGTGCGGAGTCTGCACATCCTCCCCGTGTCTGCGTGGGTTTCCTCCGGGTGCTCCGGTTTCCTCCCACAGTCCAACGATGTGCGGGTGAGGTGGATTGGCTATTCTAAAATTGCCCTTAGTGTCCAAATAAAAAAGGTTAGGTGGGTTATTGGGTTACGGGGATAGGGTGGGGCTTAAGTAGAATGCTCTTTCCAAGGGGCGGTGCAGACTCGATGGGCTGAATGGCCTCCTCCTGCACTGTAAATTCTATGATTCTATGATTTTATGATTCTATGATGAAGCATCTAAAGATTGTTGGTGTTATCAGGTGTTGGATACCATTCGATAGGTCTTAATGAAGTACTTGTAGTCATAAGTAGGTTAACTATATGTAGGTATTAATTAAAAGGACTATGTACATATGTACAATAAACCCAAGTTTGGAGCTGTCTCCATGATTCTTTTGTGCACATGACTCTGTTCAACACGATGCTGACCCCTCGGTGTGGGTCATATGTTCTCTTACATTATTGTGCTCAATTCCCTATATGTGCCAGGGTGAAGGACACTACCCTGAGGAACACCTGCGGCAGTGTTCTGGATCTGAGACAAATAGTCTCCATCATCCACACTCATTTTTCTTAGTGCTACGTTCGACTCCAACAAGTGGAATATTTTCCCCCGATTCCCATTTCTGTGGAACTTTTTGGGAAATCCCTGATGCCACATTGGGTCAGATGCTGCCTTGATATCAAGGGCAGTCACTCCTATCTCATCTCTTGAATTCAGTCTTTTTTCCATATTTGGACCAAAGCTGCGATGAGGTCAGGAGCTGAGTGGCCCTGGCAGAACCCAACCCAAACTTCATTGATGAGCAAATTATTGCTGTGTAAATTCCGTTTCATAAGACAGGTCAATGATTCCTCCCATTGCTTTGCTGCTGATAGAAAGTAGACTGGCTGGTAATCATCTGGATTGGATTTGCCTTACTTTTTATGGATATACATACTTAGGTCATTTGCCACATTGTCAGGTGCCAGTCTTTATAGAATTTACAGTGCAGAAGGAGACCATTCGGCCCATTGAGTCTACACCGGCCCTTGAAAGAGCACCCTAACTAAACCCACACTTCCACCCTGTCCCCATAACCCAGTAACCCCACCTAACCTTTGGACACTAAGGGGCAATTTAGCTTGGCCAATCCACTTAACCTGCACATCTTTGGGCTGTGGGAGGAAACCGGACCCGGAGGAAACTCACACAGTCATGGGGAGAAAGTGAAAACTTGGGCAGCACGGTAGCATGGTGGTTAGCATAAATGCTTCACAGCTCCAGGGTCCCAGGTTCGATTCTCGGCTGGGTCACTGTCTGTGCGGAGTCTGCACGTCCTCCCCGTGTGTGCGTGGGTTTCCTCCGGGTGCTCCAGTTTCCTCCCACAGTCCAAAGATGTGCGGGTTAGGTGGATTGGCCATGCTAAATTGCCCGTAGTGTCCTAAAAAAAATAAGGTTAAGGGGGGTTTGTTGGGTTACGGGTATAGGGTGGATACGTGGGTTTGAGTAGGGTGACCATTGCTCGGCACAACATTGAGGGCCGAAGGGCCTGTTCTGTGCTGTACTGTTCTATGTTCCACACAGTCACCCGAGGCTGGAATTGAATCTGGGTCCCTGGCGCTGTAAGGCAGCAGTGCTAATCACTGTGCCACCATGCTATCCTGGAAAACCTTGGCTAGGGTGAAGCTAATTCTGAAGTGCAAGTCTTCAGTACGATAGCCGGGATGTTGTCAGCGCCCATAACCTTTGTTGTATCCGGTACCTTCAGCCATTTCCTGTTCTCACGTGGAGTGAATCATATTGGCTGAAGACTGGCAATTGTGATATTGCGGATCTCAGGAGGACTCCTGATCATATGCTCTGCATTTCTGGATGAAGATGGTTGCAAATGCTTCAGCCTTGTTTTTGTAACTGATGGGCTGGGTTACCCCATTGTTGAGGGTTGGGGATATTTGGGGAGTGTCTTCTTCCAGTGAGTTGTTTAATTGTCCACCAACGTACACGTGGCAGGACTGCAAATCTGATCCATTGATTGAGGGATCACTTAGATCTCTTTATGCACGAAGTTTTGTGGCTGTCGCTTCACCAGGTTGACACTTCATTTTTCAGTATGCCCAGTACTGCTCCTGACATGCTCTCTTGCACTCCTCATTAAACCAGGATTGATCCCATGACTTGCTCGTAATGGTAGTGTGACAGATATGTTGGGTCATAAGGTTACAGATAATGGTTAAATACAATTCCGCTGCTACTGATGATCCACAGCATCCCGTGAATGCCCAGTTTTGACATCTTAGCTATCACATGATTGAGGATATCCTCAATGTGAAGATGGGAGTTTGTCTCCACAAACACTGTGTGAGGGTTAATCCCAGCAATATGGTCATAGATAGATGCAACTTTGATGGGTAGATTGGTGAGGGCGTGTAGGTTTATCCCTCTTGTTGATTTCCACATCTCCTGCCGCATATCCGGCCTGGCAGACATATCCTTCAGAACTCAAACTATCCAGTCTGTAGTCTGTTTGGATTTGATTTGACTTTTTATTGTCACATGCACCGAAGTACAGTGAAAAGTATTTTTCTGCAGCCAAGGGAACGGACACAGTACGTACATAGTAGACAAAAACGAATAATCAACAGAGTACATTGGCAAATGGTACATCGACAAACAGTGATTGGTTACAGTGCAGAACAAGGGACCCAGCAAAGCAAATACATGAGCAAGAGCAGCATAGGGCGTCGTGATTAGTGTTCTTACAGGGAACAGATCAGTCCGAGGTGTCTGTGTCCAACATTATCAAACTCTAGCATTGCCCCGAAGATTTGTATGCATATCATTGTACCTCTAATAGATTGAGCTGATTGAACGCTCCACTGGACATGGTAGGGAGACAGAAGCAAAGGATATTGGTCAAGGGTGGGAGAATTAGAATGTTTGTTTGACCTTACATCCACCAGTGACCTATTCCCATTTATCACGTTGACAGAGAATTTTGTGCTCTTGCTATTTTCCTTTAACCTTTCTCTCCTGAAGTTGGAGGCACCCCCAGTGCCTTCCAGATGGTTTTTTCTTCAAACTTCAGCCTAGGTAGTGAGTGCCTATGGACTACTGCTCTGGCCTGATGGCTACACAAACACTTGCTCTCAGCGTGGAGCAATGGACAGGAGTGAGAGTGCGATGCAGGCTGGTAGTTAGGGGCTACTGAGGTCTATTGCAACAACAAGTATTTATTTGGCATCTTTAACATAGTAAAACATCCCAGGTTTCTCACAGGAACTTTAGCAAACAGAATTTGGCGCTGAGCTACATATGGAGAGATTAAGGCAGATGCCAAAATGCTGTGTCAAAGAGTTAGATTTTAAGGAATGTCCCAAAGGAGGAAACAGTGACGGAGGGATTTAAAGCAGCAATTCTAGGGCTTAGAACCTTGACAGGTCGAGGCATGGCTGCCAACAGTGAAATGATAAAAATTGGGGTTGCTTGAGGCCAGAATTGGAGAAGCACAAATATCTGACAGGCTAAAGGGCTGAATGAGATTACAGTGGGGCACGGCCAAGGAGGAAGTGAAAACAAGGATGTGAATTTTATAACCACGACTTTGCTAAACCATGAGGCAATATAGGTTAGCAAGAAAAGGGTTGGTGGGCAATGGGACGTTGTGCAAATTAGGAGACCAGAATCGATGTTTAGGGTGATTGAGGTTCGGTGTAGGACATGATAGGCTGACCAGGAGCTCATCCGAATTGTCGGGAGCTAACAAATGTTGCGGTTGAGGGTTTCAGCAGCAAATGAGCAAAAGCAGGGGTGACGTCGGCCAATGTTAAAGAGTTGGAAATAGGCAGTCTTGGTTATGGCGCGGATACGTGGTTGGAAGATCATCTTGGAGTCAAATATGACATCAGGGTTGCAAGCTGTCTGGTTTAGCCTCGGGCAGGTGCCAGGGAGAGGAACACAGTCAGTGGGTGGGGAACACAATTTGTGGCAGGACCTGAAAGCAATGGTCCAGGATTCAGTCGGAGGAAATTTCTGCTTGTCCAGTGCTAGATGTTGGGTGAGCAGTATGACAATTTATAGACAGTGGAGTGATTGAGAGAGGTGGTGGTGGTGAGGTAGAGCTGGCTGTTGTCAGCATATATGCAGAAGCTGGAGCTGTGTTTAAACATGATGTCAGCAAGGAGCACATATTGATGAGAAATAGCAGGCGGTCAAGAAAAGATCCTTGGGGGACACCAGGGATAATGGTGTAGATTGCACCATCATTACAACCGGTAAGAAGAGGATATATAATAACCTCATGTATAAAACATACCCTTCCAATTGCTACTTCATGTAACCTCTTGGCTTATGACCGTAACAGGCTGGGAGATACAATGACACAATGTTCAGTATAAAGAACAGTAGGGAGCGCTTTCAAAGCTCTAATCAAATCTCAGGGTTTACATGTGAGCTATAAACCATTTGGGTCTTTGTTTCTATAGCCTGTGACATCATCTAACTCCTCTGATTAGATTATAATCTTGCAATCACTCATTTACCGCTTTCCATTTTCTGAGCCATTATAAAAAAAACACTCAGACTGGTTTATAATCTCCAGTAGGTCGCACAACTGCTCCCAGAACTGAGCACCGTAAAACCCTACTTTAAATACTTGAGAAATAGTGGAACTAATCAAGGCCAGGGTCATATTTATAATGACATTTTTACTTCCTATACTGTGTCTAACTATCTTGGGAGCTGAGAATGATTGAGTGCTATTGGACCACAGGTTAATGAAATGGAGTAAAGTAGCAGGCTTGTGATTTTTAAACTGACGAGGTAACAACCCCAGACTTTTGATGCCCTAACCACCCACCTATATTACAGAATTGTGACTCTCTGAGTTTCTAGGATAGCTGCTATTCTGGTTACATGCTCTTCATACATTATAGCTCTTCTGCCCGTATCTTAACCCAGACCAAGTCCCATTCACTCTCTAACCCTTAGCTCGCTGATGTGATCCCTTCATGTGAGCTGGCCATTCCATCACAAGGTCCCGTCGGATCTCTGGGTAGGCGGAGGGTGGTGAGCCCAGCCAATAACATCAGCCCATTCCAGCCCCCCCCACACACCCCCGCCCCACGCTTCCTCTCTGGCCTGACCAGACCAGACTACCCAGCTGACAGAGAACCGAGGCAGGTTGTAACAGTGTGGACAGGTGTTTAATGTGAACAAATGTATAAATATATGTGCCCTGACCTCTGACACTAGTCTGTGCCCTGCACCCATGCCAACTTATCTAGTATCTAATTTTCTGGCCTTATGGGCCCTAATGTTACGCCTCGGTACATCAGGAGTGGAGGCTGCCATATAAGATTCCCGCCCAGCAATCTGGGTCCCTGTTGGGAGCCATCTTCTGGGATGACCGGGCCTGGATGTGTCATTTGTTGGTCGGGTGTCACAGGTGGCACGGTGCCACCCTATTCTGCCTGCTGCCCACCAGATGCTCCAGGGACAGGGGTGGGAGCTGCGGTGTTCTGGCACCTTCCCTGATGGAGTCACCGGCACGGGCTCCATCACCTCCTCCACCCTCGGTGTGTCCTATGGTGCCCTGACTATCCTCTGAGCACCCCCGCCACCCTGGGTGCCAGTCCTGCAGGCTAACTCTCAACCCGATCACCGTCTACATGCTCATGGCCATGGAGCACAGGGAGTGGACCATCTCCGTCTGGGACTGCACCACATCACACTGCGACTATGCCACCATCTTCTGGGTCTGTGCAGCATCAGCCAGTGTCTGCATCATTTCCCTCTGGGACTGGCCACCTCCCTCTGTGTCTGTGCCATGACGGTTAGCATCAGGGCAATGTCGCCGCCATTCTCAACCATGGCCTGCTGTGACTGGGCCATGCTAAAGAGCGCCGCTGCAATGTCCAGGTGGCTCTCTACCCAGCACGTTTATGGTGATCGCTGCGCATCCAATTTGTTTTTGGATTTCTTGGTGACTATATAATGGCTTCTCCAAAAGAGAAAACATTGTCTCTGTATCCACTCGATGAAAACCTTTCAGAATTTTAAGGACCTCTATTAGATCACCCCTCAGCATTTTGTGCTCAAGAGAAAAGAAACCCAGATTGTTCACCCTTGCATGATGTATGATTTTGTATTCACATGCATTGCTACTATCATCCCTGTAAACCTTCCCTGCACCCTCTCTACTGTCCCTATTTCCTTTCTATAGTATGGCAACCAGATCCTCTGAAATGTGGTCAATCAAGGTTCGGTATCTGGTCCACACGTTTGTGTGTAAATTTCCAAATAGAAATATTCTCCAAAAGCCTCTGGAATCATAGAATCCCTACGGTGCAGAAGGAGGCCATTCGGCCCATCGAGTCTGCATCAACCCTCTGAAAGAGCACCCCACCTAGGCCCAATCCCCACCTTACCCCTGCAACCCCACCTAACCTTTGGTCACTAAAGGGCAATTTAGCATGGCCAATCCATCTAACCTGTGGGAGGAAACTAGAGCGCCCGGAGGAAACCCATGCAGGCACTGGGAGAACGTGCGGACTCCACGCACACAGTGACCCGAGGTCAGAATCGAACCAGAGTCTCTGGTGCGGTGAGGCAGCAGTGCTAACTGCAGTGGTGGCGAGATTGCACCCTGAAGTTAATGGCACCTTGTGCTGGAAATGAACCCCATTACTGGCTGTATTGCCATTTGCTTCAACAGACTCACGCCTCAGCGGCTCGACACTAACAAGGGGGAGCTGCTTTTTTTTTTGAAATAATTTTTATTGAAAAATTTTGAATTTATACAACAATAACGCACGGTAGCATGGTGGTTAGCATCAATGCTTCACAGCTCCAGGGTCCCAGGTTCGATTCCTGGCTGGGTCACTGTCTGTGTGGAGTCTGCACGTCCTCCCCGTGTGTGCGTGGGTTTCCTCCGGGTGCTCCGGTTTCCTCCCACAGTCCAAAGATGTGCGGGTTAGGTGGATTGGCCATGCTAAATTGCCCGTAGTGTAAGGTTAATGGGGGGGATTTTTTGGGTTACGGGTATGTGGGTTTAAGTAGGGTGATCATTGCTCGGCACAACATCGAGGGCCGAAGGGCCTGTTCTGTGCTGTACTGTTCTATGTATTCTATGTAATCATAAACATTCGCCCCACCTCCATGAACAACACAGCATTTTAACAACAACGCAAATTAACACAATATAAAGTTACAGAATAGACACTACAATAAGGAACACCCCCCCCCCCCCCACCCTCCCCCCGGGTTGCTGCTGCCATTGACCAAGATACCTATCTTTGAGCCAGGAAGTCCAGAAAAGGCTGCTATCGTTTATAGAACCCTTGTATTGATCCTCTCAGGGCAAATTTGACCCTTTCCAGTTTTATAAATCCCGCCATGTCACTGATCCAGGTCTCCAACTTGGGGGCCTTGCATCCTTCCACTGTAGCAGAATCCTTCGACGGGCTACTAGGGACGCAAAGGCCAGGACACCGGCCTCTTTCGCCTCCTGCACTCCCGGCTCTACCTCAACTCCAAAAATCGCGAGTCCCCACCCTGGTTTGACTCTGGATCCAACCACCCTCGACACCGTCCCTGCCACCCCCTTCCAGAATTCTTCCAGTGCTGGGCATGCCCAGAACCTATGGGCGTGGTTCGCTGGACTCCCCGAACATCTGGTACACCTATCCTCACCCCCAAAGAACCTACTCATCCTAGTCCCGGACATGTGGGCCCGGTGCAGCACCTTAAATTGGATGAGACTAAGCCTCGCACATGAGGAGGAAGAGTTGACTCTCTCCAAGGCATCCGCCCAAGTTCCGTCCTCTATCTGCTCCCCGAGTTCCTCCTCCCACTTAGCCTTCAGCTCCTCCACTGACGACTCCTCCACCTCCTGCATTACCTTATAGATGTCAGACACCTTCCCCTCTCCGACCCACACCCCCGAAAGCACTCTGTCCATCGTCCCCTGCGAGGGCAGCAAAGGGAATCCCTCTACCTGTCGCCTAGCAAACGCCTTTACCTGCAAGTATCTGAACATGTTCCCTTGGGGAAGGCCAAATTTATCTTCCAGTTCCCCCAGGCCCGCAAACCTCCCGCCAATAAACAGGTCCCTCAATTTGCTGATGCCCGCCCTTTGCCACCCCCTAAATCCCCCATCCTTGTTCCCCGGGATGAACCGATGGTTGCCACCCAGTGGAGCCTCCATCGAGCCCCCTGTTTCCCCCCAATGCCGCCTCCACTGTCCCCAGATTCTTAGGGTCGCCGCCACCACCGGGCTCGTGGTAAACCTCTTAGGGGAGAGCGGCAACAGCGCCGTTACCATGGCACCCAGGCTCGTACCTCTACATGACGCCATCTCCATTCTTTTCCATGCCGCCCCTCCCCCCTCCATCACCCATTTACGCACCATTGACACATTGGCCGCCCAATAGTACCCCAGAAGGTTGGGCAGGGCCAGCCCGCCTCTATCCCTCCCTCGCTCCAGGAACACCCTCTTCACTCTCGGAGTCCCGTGCGCCCACACAAAGCTCAAAATACTGCTAGTCACTCTCCTAAAGAAGGCCCTGGGGATAAAGATGGGCAGGCACTGAAAGAGGAACAAGAACCTCAGAAGCACCATCATTTTGACGGACTGTACCCTCCCCGCCAACGATAATGGCAGCATGTCCCACCTCTTGAACTCCTCCTCCATCTGATCTACAAGTCTGGTGAAATTATGCTTGTGAAGAGTCCCCCAGTCCCTGGCCACCTGCACCCCCAAAGCTCTCCCCTGCCCGCCTAAGCGGGAGCCTACCAATTCATTCCTCCTGGTCTCCAGGGTGCACCACAAACACCTCACTCTTGCCTAAATTTAATTTATAACCTGAAAAGGTCCCGAACTCAGCTAGCAGCTCCATCCCCCCCAGCATCCCTCCCACCGGATCCGCCACATACAGTAACAGGCCATCGGCATACAGCGACACCCTATGTTCCTCCCCACGTCGCACCAAACCTCTCCACCTCTCTGAATCCCTCAACGCCATCGCCAGCGGCTCGATTGCCAGTGCAAATAACAAGGGGGACAGGGGGCAACCCTGCCTGGTCCCTCGGTAAAGCCGGAAGTACTCTGACCTCCTCCCATTCGTGGCCACGCACGCCATCGGGGCTTCATATAGCAGCCTTACCCATCTAATGAACCCTTCACCAAATCCAAACCTCCCCAACACCACCCATAGGTACCCCCACTCCACTCTATCGAAGGCCTTCTCCGCATCCAGCGCCACCACTATCTCTGCCTCCCCCTCAATCGCCGGCATCATGATGACATTCAACAATCTCCGCACATTCGTGTTCAGCTGCCTTCCCTTCACAAAACCTGTCTGGTCCTCATGCACAACCCCTGGCACACAGTCCTCTATCCTGGTGGCCAGGATTTTTGCCAGCACCTTAGCATCCACGTTGAGGAGAGATATGGGCCTGTATGAACCACACTGCTGGGGGTCCTTGTCCCTCTTTAAAATTAACGAGATCATCGCCCGCGACATTGTCAGGGGCAAAGTCCCCCCTTCCCACGCTTCGTTGAGTGTCCGCACCAGCAAGGAGCCCACTAGGTCCACAAACTTTTTATAAAATTCTACCGGGAACCCATCCGGCCCCGGTGCCTTCCCTGACTGCATCTGCCCGATCCCCTTAACTAGCTCCTCCAGCTCAATCGGCGCACCCAACCCCTCCACCTTCTCCTCCTGCCCCTTCGGGAAAGAAAGCCCGTCAAGGAACCTCTCCATTCCCCTCCTCTCCCCCGTTGGCTCCGACCGGTACAGTTCCCCGTAAAAGTCCTTGAAGACCTCATTCACCTCTACCCCCTTCCGCACCACATTCCCACTTTTATCTCTCACTCCAGCAATTTCCTTAGCTGCATCCCGCTTGCAGAGCTGATGAGCCAGCATCCTACTCGCCTTTTCACCATGTTCGTACACTGCCCCTTATGCCTTCCTCCACTGTGCCTCCGCCTTTCTAGTGGTCAGCAAATCAAATTTAGCCTGCAGGCTGCGCCTCTCCCCCAACAGTCCCTCCTCTGGTGCCTCTGCATACCTCCTGTCCACCTCCAGCATCTTTCCCACCAGTCTATCCCTCTCACTCCTCTCGCTCCTCTCCCTCTGTGCCCGGATGGATATCAGCTCCCTACAAATCACTGCCTTCAGGGCTCCCCCATCTCCAACTCTATCCAATGCGGAGCGTGGTCGGAGATTGCAATGGCCGAATACTCGGCCTCCTCCACTCTCGGAATCAGTCCCCTACTCACCACGAAGAAATCTATCCGAGAGTAGACCCTATGTACGTGGGAGAAGAAAGAGTACTCCCATGCCCTCGGCCTCACAAACCTCCATGGATCCACCCCACCCATCTGGTCCATAAACCCTCTCAGTACCTTGGCCGCCGCCGGCCTCCTACCCGTCCTAGAGCTGGACCGATCCAGTGAAGGATCCAACACCGTATTAAAGTCCCCCCCCCATGATCAGACCTCCCGCCTCCAGATCCGGGACCCGTCCCAACATACGCCTCATAAATCCCACATCGTCCCAATTTGGGGCATACACACTAGCCAGTACCACCTTCTCTCCTTGTAGCCTGCCCCTAACCATAACATACCTACCCCCCTTATCCGCCACCACCTCCGATGCCTCAAACGACACATTTTTCCCCACCAGAATCGCCACTCCCCGGTTCTTCATATCCAACCCAGAGTGGAAAACCTGCCCCACCCATCCCTTCCTCAGGCGGACCTGGTCCGTCACCCTCAGGTGGGTCTCCTGAAGCATTGCCACATCTGCCTTTAGCCCCTTCAGATGAGCCAGTACCCTCGACCGCTTCACCGGCCCATTCAACCCTCTCGCATTCCAGGGGCGAAATTCTCCGACCCCATGCAGGGTCGGAGAATCGGCCGGCTGCAGCGTTAATCCCGCTCCCGCCGGGTTTTTTATTCTCCGACTGGCCAAAAACCGGCGTTGTGCAAATCCCGCCGGCAGCCTCTGAAAATAGCTGGCGCCGGCGGGATTTCATTATATTTTTCTTTCAACAAATCTCCGGCCCGGATGGGCCGAAGTCCCGCCGACGTGGCCACGGGTCACGTCGGCGAAAAACAGAGTAACTTTAAAACGGCGTCAACCATTGATGATGGTTGACGCCGTTCAGTGTCCGAGGGCGAGTGGGGGGGTTGTGAGTGGGGGGGGGGGGGGTTTGCGAGTGGGGGGGGGGTTGCGAGTGGGGGGGGGGGGTTGCGAGTGGGGGGGTTGCGAGTGGGGGAGGGTTGCGAGTGGGGGGGTTTGCGAGTGGGGGGGTTGCGAGTGTGGGGGGTTGCGAGTGGGGGGGGTTGCGAGTGGGGGGGGTTGCGAGTGGGGGGGGTTGCGAGTGGGGGGGGGGTTGCGAGGGGGGGGGGGGGTTGCGAGTGGGGGGGTTGCGAGAGGGGGAGGGTTGCGAGTGGGGGGGTTTGCGAGTGGGGGGGTTGCGAGTGTGGGGGGTTGCGAGTGGGGGGGGTTGCGAGTGGGGGGGGTTGCGAGTGCGGGGAGGGTGGGTTGCGAGTGCGGGGGGGGGTTGCGAGTGGGGGGGGTTGCGAGTGCGGGGGGGGTTGCGAGTGCGGGGGGGGGGTTACGGCGTTGGGGGGGGTTGCGGCGTTGGGGGGGGTGCGGCGTTGAGAGGGGGAGTACCGGCGTTGAGGGGGGGGGGTTGCAGTGTTGAGAGGGGGGGTACCGGCGTTGAGAGAGAGGGGGGCAGCGTTGGAGGGGGGTAGGGGCGTTGGAGGGGGTAGGGGTGGTGAGGGGGGGTTGGGGTAGGGGGCAGCGGCGTGGAGAGGGGGCAACGGTGCGTTGGCACCGGCCATCCATCGCCCCCCCCTCTGCACGCCGCTGCCCCCTACCCCAACCCCCCCTCACCACCACTACCCCCTCCAACGCCGCCCCCCCTCTCTCAACGCCGGTACCCCCCCTCTCCTCTCAACGCAGGTAACCCCCCCTCCTCTCCTCTCAACTCAACGCCGTAACCCCCTCCCCCCATCTCCTCTCAACGCAGGTAACCCCCTTCTCCCCTCTCCTCTCAACTCAACGCCGCAACTGCCCCCCCTCCCTCCCTCCCTCCTCCCCCCTCCCTCCCTCCCTCCCTCCCCCTCTCCCCTCCCTCCCTCCCTCTCCCCCTCTCCCCTCCCTCCCTCACCCCCCCTCCCTCTCCCCCTCTCCCCCCCCCCAACGCCGGGTCTCTCTTCCCCCCCCCCCCCCCAACAACGCCGGGTCTCTCTTCCCCCCCCCCCAACGCCGGGTCTCTCTTCCCCCCCCCCCAACAACGCCGGGTCTCTCTTCCCCCCCCCCCCAACAATGCCGGGTCTCTCTTCACCCCCCCCCCACCAACGCCGGGTCTCTCTTCCCCCCCCCCCCCCGTGTCTCTCTTCCCCCCCCGCCGTGTCTCTCTTCCCCCCCCCCCCCCGCCCCAACGCCGGGTCTCTCTTCCCCCCCCCCCCCGCCCCAACGCCGGGTCTCTCTCTCCCCACCACACAAACGCCGGGACTCGCCACTTCCGCAGCTGGTGAAACTGATGCGTATCGCGTCAGTCCACTGCTGGCCCTTTCGGGAAGGGAGATTACCGCCTTAAAAGAAGGCCCCAACGCCGGAGTCATCCACATCGCTTTTTACCGCCGGAAATGGGCGTCACGTCGGTCCCCGGAGAATTTTGCCCCAGGTGACCAACCGGATCAGAGGGCGTCCCGCCCCCCCCCCCCCTCCCCCATCGACTAGCCATAGCCCGTCGACTGCCCGCCCCAGGCCAGCACCCCCTGCCCGACCCAGTCCCCACAGCGACAACACCTCGCCTCTGTCCCCCCAGCCCCCACTAGCTCCTTCCTGACCCTGCCAGCAGCAACCCGGTATTCCCCTTTCCCCCCCCCCTCCCTTCCCCCCCAGGCTAGGAACCCTCCCAGCCACGAACCGTCCTCCATTGTACTTCCGTGGGTCAGCTAACTTCTGCTGACCCCGGAAACTCCCGCCAATAACCCGACCCCTCCCAAAGTGGGATCATCCCCCAATCTATCCCTCCTCCAGGCACCGCTCCAGCGCAGGGAAGAACCAGTTAAGGCCCCGCCTCCCCCGTCACTGTCTCCGCCCCCCCAGCCCCACAGTGCGGGAAACCAGAGGAAAGCCCGCGCTTTCGCACTGCCCCACCACACCCTTCTGACGCAGCTCCCAAATACCAGCCCCACTCCATACCCCCAACCCGACATAGAATACAATAAACCCCCCCGACCCTCCCCGCAAGATACAAAACTCAAACAATGCCCCACAGCAAAAAAACATAACAGAACAACACCCCCATAAATAACCATATCAAAATTGCAAAAGTACAAAAAAAAAGAGAACACAGCAACAGCAGAATCCAGCACTAAAATATTACAACCGACTCCGCAACCCCCAACCCCTAGTTCAAGTCCAGTTTCTCCGTCCGCACGAAGGCCCACGCCTCCTCCGGGAAATCGAAATAATAATGCCGGTCCGAATAACTTACCCACAGGCGCGTAGGCTGTGACATTCCGAATTTTATCTTTTTCTTGTAAAGCACCTCTTTCGTCCGATTAAATCCGGACCGCCGCTTAGCCACCTCCGCACTCCAATCCTGGTAGATCCGTACTACCCCATTCTCCCCGTTGCTGCTCTTCACCTTCTTGGCCCAGCGCAGCACACACTCCCAATCACTGAACCGGTGGAGCCTCACCAGCACCGCACGCGGGGGTTCATTTTCCTTAGGCCTCCTGGCCAGCACCCTGTGCACTCCCTCCAGCTCCAAGGGCAGATGGAAAGACCCGGCCCCCACTAGCGAGTTCAGCATTATAGCCACGTAAGTTGTCAGGTCCGACCCCTCCAGCCCTTCCGCAAGGCCCAAGATCCGCAGGTTTTTCCGCCTCATGCGGTGATCAAGCTCCTCGAAGCGTTCCTGCCACTTCTTGTGGAGTGCCTCATGCCCCTCCACCTTACTCACGAGGACCACGGCCTCCTCCTCTCGTTCAGTGGCCTGCGTCTGCAACTCCTTGATGGCAGCACCCTGGGTCGTCTGAATCTCCGACAGCCTTCTGTTTGTTTCCTGCAGAGAGCTCAGTACCTCAGCCTTGAAGTCTGTGAAGCAGCGCAGGAGAGCAGCTTGTTGCTCCTGGGTCCACAGCCTCCACTCCTCTGGAGCTCCTCCGGCTGCCATCTTGGATTCCTTCCCCCGTTTTTTCTGGGGAGCTGCTGCTGTTTTTTCCCCCTTTCCACTCCGAGTTCGAGTCATGGACTGCGGAGAAAGTCGTTCAGCACACCTTCCCCCACCGGGAGACGTCGAAAAATTTCCGTTTTGGGCTCTAAAAAGAGCCGAAAAGTCCGTTTAAAATGGGAGCTCCCAAATGTGTGGCTTCCTACGTCATCGCAGCCACCGGAAGTCCGGGGGAGCTGCTTTTTAACGCTGCCTCACCACTCACTCCCAGACAACACACAAACATAGCAGCACGCAGACCTGCTTCTCACTATAGCGATGCCAGCTTTGCCAGGCTTCTCAACGCTGTCAATGAGGGACGGGGCATCCTGTTCCCCCGATGGGGTCGGAGGGGCAGCAGCAGGGTTATCAATAGCACCTGAGAGGCAGTGGTAGCGGCTGTCAGTGCAGGCAACATGACAAGGCGCAACAGCGTCCAATGTCAGAAGAAGATGTGGTGGAATAAATTGTGGTGGAGAGGATACCCGAGACACTACACGTGTAGTGTCTCCCACCCGCCCTCCTCCTCTAACCTAATAATAAGACCCATTGGGGTGAGCAGGTAAGTGCTATATTATATTATTATTTTTTTATTTGTTTTATATTTGTTTACCAGAACTTGGTTGAAATTAAGTGGGATGGCAGGGAAGGTAGTGCAATGTTCCTCCTGCAGGATGTTTGAGGTGAGGGATGCTGTTAGTGTCCCTGCTGATTTTACCTGCAGGAAGTGCAGCCAGCTCCAGCTCCTACAAGACCGAGTTATGGTACTGGAGCTGGAGTTGGATGAACTTCGGATCATTCGGGAGGCAGAGGTGGTCATAGATAGGAGCTTCAGGGAAGTAGTTACACCAAAGACTGG
This sequence comes from Scyliorhinus canicula, assembly GCF_902713615.1. Taxonomy (NCBI): domain Eukaryota; kingdom Metazoa; phylum Chordata; class Chondrichthyes; order Carcharhiniformes; family Scyliorhinidae; genus Scyliorhinus; species Scyliorhinus canicula. The sequence continues at coordinate 39,693,250 of NC_052160.1, read as the reverse complement.
AGATAGATGGGTAACTGTAAGAGGGACTGGGAAGAAGCAGACAGTGCAGGGACCCCCTGCGGTCGTTCCCCTGAGTAACAAGTATACCGTTTTGGATACTTGTGGGGGGGACGACTTACCAGGGGTAAGCCATGGGGTGCGGAACTCTAGCACGGAGTCTGTCCCTGTTGCTCAGAAGGGAAGGGGGGAGAGGAGCAGAGCATTAGTAATTGGGGACTCAATAGTCAGGGGCACAGATAGGAGATTTTGTGGGAGCGAGAGAGACTCACGTTTGGTATGTTGCCTCCCAGGTGCAAGGGTAAGTGATGTCTCGGATAGTGTTTTTCGGGTCCTTAAGGGGGAGGGGGAGCAGCCCCAAGTCGTAGTCCACATTGGCACTAACGACATAGGTAGGAAAGGGGACAAGGATGTCAGGCAGGCCTTTAGGGAGCTAGGATGGAAGCTCAGAGCGAGAACAAACAGAGTTGTTATCTCTGGGTTGTTGCCCGTGCCACGTGATAGTGAGACGAGGAATAGGGAGAGAGAGCAATTAAACACGTGGCTACAGGGATGGTGCAGGCGGGAGGGATTCAGATTTCTGGATAACTGGGGCTCTTTCTGGGGAAGGTGGGACCTCTATAGACAGGATGGTCTACATCTGAACCTAAGGGGCACCAATATCCTGGGGGGGAGATTTGTTAGTACTCTTTGGGGGGTTTAAACTAATTCAGCAGGGGCATGGGAACCTGGATTGTAGTTTTGGGGTGCGAGAGATTGAGAGTAGAGAGGTCAGGAGCACAGATTTGACTTCGCAGGAAAGCGGCAGTGTTTAGGTAGGTGGTTTGAAGTGTGTCTATTTCAATGCCAGGAGTATACGAAATAAGGTAGGGGAACTGGCAGCATGGGTTGGTACCTGGGACTTCGATGTTGTGGCCATTTCAGAGACATGGATAGAGCAGGGACAGGAATGGTTGTTGCAGGTTCCGGGGTTTAGGTGCTTTAGTAAAGTCAGAGAAGGGGGCAAAAGAGGGGGAGGTGTGGCGCTGCTAGTCAAGGATAGTATTACGGTGGCAGAAAGGGTGCAAGATGGGGACTCTTCTTCCGAGGTAGTATGGGCTGAGGTTAGAAACAGGAAAGGAGAGGTCACCCTGCTGGGAGTTTTCTATAGGCCACCTAATAGTTCTAGAGATGTAGAGGAAAGGATGGCGAAGATGATTCTGGAAAAGAGCGAAAGTAACAGGGTAGTTGTTATGGGAGACTTTAACTTTCCTAATATTGACTGGAAAATATATAGTTCGAGTACATTGGATGGGTCGTTCTTTGTACAATGTGTGCAGGAGGGTTTTCTGACACAATATGTTGACAGGCCAACAAGAGGTGAGGCCACTTTGGATTTGGTTTTGGGTAATGAACCAGGCCAGGTGTTAGATCTGGAGGTAAGTGAACACTTTGGAGACAGTGACCACAATTCGGTGACCTTTACATTAGTGATGGAAAGGGATAAGTATACCCCGCAGGGCAAGAGTTATAGCTGGGGGAAGGGCAATTATGATGCCATTAGACATGACTTAGGATGTGTAGGTTGGAGAAGTAGGCTGCAAGGGTTGGGCACACTGGATATGTGGAGCTTGTTCAAGGGACAGCTATTGCGTGTTCTTGATCAGTACGTACCAGTCAGACAGGGAGGAAAGGGTAGAGCGAGGGAACCGTGGTTTACCAAAGAAGTGGAATCTCTTGTTAAGAGGAAAAAGGAGGCCTATGTGAAGATGAGGCGTGAAGTTTCAGTTGGGGCGATTGATAGTTACAGGGAAGCGAGGAAGGATCTAAAGAGAGAGCTCAGATGAGCAAGGAGGGGACATGAGAAGTCTTTGGCAGGTAGGATCAAGGAAAACCCAAAAGCTTTCTATAGGTATGTCAGGAATAAAAGAATGACTAGGGTAAGAGTAGGGCCAGTCAAGGACAGTGGTGGGAAGTTGTGTGTGGAGGCTGAGGAGATAAGCGAGATACTAAATGAATACTTTTTGTCAGTATTCACTCAGGAAAAAGATAATATTGTGGAGGAGAATGCTGAGACCCAGGCTATTAGAATAGATGGCATTGAGGTGAGTAGGGAAGAAGTGTTGGCAATTCTGGACAAGGTGAAAATAGATAAGTCCCCGGGGCCTGATGGGATTTATCCTAGGATTCTCTGGGAAGCCAGGGAAGAGATTGCTGAGCCTTTGGCTTTGATTTTTAGGTCATCATTGGCTACAGGAATAGTGCCAGAGGACTGGAGGATAGCAAATGTGGTCCCTTTGTTCAAGAAGGGGAGTAGAGATAACCCCGGTAACTATAGGCCGGTGAGCCTAACATCTGTGGTGGGTAAAGTCTTGGAGAGGATTATAAAAGATACGATTTATAATCATCTAGATAGGAATAATATGATTAGGGATAGTCAGCATGGTTTTGTGAAGGGTAGGTCATGCCTCACAAACCTTATCGAGTTCTTTGAGAAGGTGACTGAACAGGTGGACGAGGGTAAAGCAGTTGATGTGGTGTATATGGATTTCAGTAAAGCGTTTGATAAGGTTCCCCACGGTCGGCTATTGCAGAAAATACGGAGGCTGGGGATTGAGGGTGATTTAGAGATGTGGATCAGAAATTGGCTAGTTGAAAGAAGACAGAGAGTGGTGGTTGATGGGAAATGTTCAGAATGGAGTTCAGTTACGAGTGGCGTACCACAAGGATCTGTTCTGGGGCCGTTGCTGTTTGTCATTTTTATAAATGACCTAGAGGAGGGAGCAGAAGGATGGGTAAGTAAATTTGCAGACGACACTAAAGTCGGTGGAGTTGTAGACAGTGCGGAAGGATGTTGCAGGTTACAGAGGGACATAGATAAGCTGCAGAGCTGGGCTGAGAGGTGGCAAATGGAGTTTAATGTGGAGAAGTGTGAGGTGATTCACTTTGGGAAGAATAACAGGAATGCGGAATATTTGGCTAATGGTAAAATTCTTGGTAGTGTGGATGAGCAGAGGGATCTCGGTGTCCATGTACATAGATCCCTGAAAGTTGCCACCCAGGTTGATAGGGTTGTGAAGAAGGCCTATGGTGTGATGGCCTTTATTGGTAGAGGGATTGAGTTCCGGAGCCATGAGGTCATGTTGCAGTTGTACAAAACTCTAGTACGGCCGCATTTGGAGTATTGCGTACAGTTCTGGTCGCCCCATTATAGGAAGGACGTAGAAGCTTTGGAACGGGTGCAGAGGAGATTTACCAGGATGTTGCCTGGTATGGAGGGAAAATCTTATGAGGAAAGGCTGATGGACTTGAGGTTGTTTTCGTTAGAGAGAAGAAGGTTAAGAGGTGACCTAATAGAGGCATACAAAATGATCAGAGGGTTAGATAGGGTGGACAGCGAGAGCCTTCTCCCGCGGATGGAGGTGGCTATCACGAGGGGACATAGCCTTAAATTGAAGGGTAATAGATATAGGACAGAGGTCAGAGGTGGGTTTTTTACGCAAAGAGTGGTGAGGCCGTGGAATGCCCTACCTGCAACAGTAGTGAACTCGCCAACATTGAGGGCATTTAAAAGTTTATTGGATAAGCATATGGATGATAAGGGCATAGTGTAGGTTAGATGGCCTTTAGTTTTTTTCCATGTCGGTGCAACATTGAGGGCCGAAGGGCCTGTACTGCGCTGTATCGTTCTATGTTCTATGTTCTAAGACCAGCAATCTTTACCGAGCTGCAAGGGTAAGTTACCACCAATCTTGTGGCATCAGTTCCGCCTGCCACCCCTCAAATTCCCAACCCCGACCCCCCCCCCACAAATCACTTGCTGACATGTCTCACCCTCCTCACATCCGATCTTCATGCTTGTTCCTCAGCAACCCCTGGCAGCCACCGGCAAAACCCTTTCATGTCCAGTTGCGGTGCCCACAAATGCCACCTGCGATAGACACACCGCTGATCCATAAGGACCCGGTGACGGTAGCCCATAATAAGGGTCAAGGCGGGAAGGGGAGTACCTGATGCAACCATCAATTCACACGAGACAGAGAGTTGAAGTGAATAGTGGCTTTAATCAACTAGAACAGTGCCTGCCTGCGACTGCTCTGCTCTGAGAGCTGCCTACAGGGCAGCTGCTCTTCATACCTCCCCTCAAGGGGCGGAACCAGGGGCGCAGTCCACAAGGGCACCAACATGATACAAGCGGTGTAGTACAGTATAGTGGTCCATAGGTGGAGCCCACATGGGCAACAGCATAGTACAGTGTAGTACAGTGGTGAATGGTTACCATAATACGTTCACCACTGTACCAGAGATTCGAGTCCTCACCCCCTAAGACGGACGGGCCCGAGAAATCGTGGGGTTGTTCGAGGGGAGTGCAGTCCCTGACGGCGACGTTGGCCTGCATCACAGAGGTGAGGATCCATTACCCCTCACTAACCACATGTTCATTTTCTCACAGGATCTCCATCTGAGGGGGCCGGGCCATCCGGAGTCATCCCTCCCCCGCCACTCAAGAGACCACCTTGGAGGAGAGCTCCAATGGTGCCACCATCGACGCAATACAGCTGTCACCCCCACCTTCTACCAGTATAGGGACACACACCTCAAAGGGCAACATTAGATAGACACAGGCATCGGGTGAAGCGTACCGGTGTGTAATACTACTCTGTGGAGAAGATGTATAAAGAGATCATATTAGCCCATAGGAGGGTCATTTATGAGTCTGGTAACAGCGGGGAAGAAGCTGTTTTTGAATCTGTTAGTGCGTGTTCCCAGACTTTTGTATCTCCTGCCCGATGGAGGAAGTTGGAAGAGTGAGTAAGCCGGGTGGGAGGGGTCTTTGATTATGCTGCCCGCTTTCCCAAGGCAGCGGGAGGTGTAGATGGAGTAAACGGATGAGAGACGGTTTCGCGTGATGGACTGTGCTATGCTCACGACTCTCAGAGGTTTCTTGCGGTCTTGGACCGAGCAGTTGCCATACCAGGCTGTGATGCAGCCCGATAGGATGCTTTCTATGGTGCATCCATAAAAGTTGGTAAGAGTCAATGTGGATGTGGTGGTATGATTTGCATAGCTGTCTGCCATTGGTGCAGAACACCGGCTTACCATTGGCCCTGGTCGGTCATGTGCCTCTCGACCGATTGGTTGAGACCAGTCATGTGACAGCTCTCCGATTGGTCGAGAGGCTGAGTTAACCATGCCTCCATACCGATGTATAAATAGTCAGAACGCCCAGCGGTCGTCCATTTATTGTAGTCGACCGCAGGGCTAAGTTCTAGCTTATTAAAGCCTAACATTTGTACAGCAACTCGTCTCACGTGCAATTGATGGCTCATCAGTGGACATGCCGAATTTCCTTAGTTTCCTGAGGAAGTGTAGGCACTGTTGTGCTTTCTTCCGCTGCCGGTGCAAAACTCGATTGGCCTTTCCCGTTATTTACCTAGCGCGCCGAGGTCTTCGCTGGGCGCAACGCGATGGTTAAATTGCTCCCTAAATCTGTCCTTTGTTTCATGCAAAATTGCTGGAAAACATATTAAAAGCCTCCTGCCACAGGGAACACATCCTTGGGATCCAAGTAAAATACTGTGGAAATGCAGAAGAAATGCAACCTGCTGGCCACACTCAGCAGGCCAGTGAACATCACTGCAGAGAAAAATCGAGTCAACATTTCAGATCGATGGTATTTCTCTGAACATCCTTCAGAAGCCTGTTTGAAACACGGAACCTATCATTATACTCTTATGTCAGGTTTTGTTTCATTTAAGTGCATTAGACTGTTCAGTTGCAAAAATGTTAATGTGCCCTGAAACATGCTTTAACCCCCATCATGTATTTCCCAAAAGAGATAGAAATTAAAATGTTCGCCTCCCACTACCAAATTAACATTGAGGGAAATCAAATGTTAATGGGCGAATAGCTGGTTTTGTCTGCTGCTAATTATGTTGCTGTCTAATCATGATTTCAGTTCCCCATAATGAAGGCATCATGAATAGTCAGAAGATTTTCCTAAACGATCAGCGTTCTTGTTTTATTCACCCTCGTTGGGCTCTTTTTTGATCTCTTTCTCTGAGAAAAATGTGTTAGATTTGAGCTCTGTAAGCTGCAAAGCACACCTGGCACAAACACCAGCAGCCTCCCAACACTTGGCTGGAATGATTGCTTGCCTCATTCTTCTGTCTATCATTCCCACCCCTACTACTGGTTCTCTGTTTTGCTCCTGTTCCCCCAATGTACTGATTTCACAGTTCTCATCCGGATTTTCAAATCTCTCCACAACTTATCCCAATTTTACAGAGCTACTTTCTGCAGATCATGACCCAACACGCACCCTACAATTTTGGATTATTGATCAGGGGCATCTTTACTCCCTGAAATTCTCTCCAAAAAATAATCTCCCAGCAGCCTTTTCTCCTTTCGTCTCCCAGCATGTTTTCGGTCATCCTCAAATTTATTTTTCTCTGGCAAATGGCTTCCTCGTCTTGTAAAATGCTTTTTGCCGTCCTTTCCTACAGAATCCCTGCAATGCAGAAGGAGGCCATTTGTTCCATCAAGTCTGCACTGACTCTCTGAAAGAGCGCTCTACCTAGACCCCCTCCTCACTCCGTCCTGGTAACCCAGAGCCTTGATCACGGCCTATCCACCTAACCTGCACAGCTTTGCTCTGTGGACGGTAACTGGAGCACCCGGAGGAAACCCACACAGACACGGGGAGAATGTGCAAACTCCACACAGATAGTCACCCAAGGTCAGAATCAAACTTGGGCCCCTGGCGTTGTGAAGCAACAGTGCTGGCCACTGTCACCCCGTGCTAACATTGGCACAGTGGGCTGAATAGCCTCCTTTGCTGATGTAAGATTGTATTATTCACGAAGGAGGTCATTCAATTCACCTTGCCAGTGTTAGTTCTTCAAAAGAGTTATCCAGTTACTCTTTACCCATAAACCTGCAAAATATCCCTTTTTAAGTGTAGATCCAATTGTGATTAAAAGGTTTCCATGGAACCTGTGTCTAACATCCCTTCAAACACTGCATTCTAGGCATTAATAATTAAAATCTTCTAACTTCTCCTCTGGTTATATTGGGTTAGAATCAGCAAGAGGCCATTCAGTCCATCATGCCTGTTCTAGTTCTCTGTAGAGCCATCCAGTTATCCCATTCTACAGCTCTTTCCCATTGCCCCATTGTTATTTTGTCCTTCCGGTATTTATCTTATTGGTAAACTTGAGTAATTCAACCCTAACATTAACAGCCTGCAGGGCTCTGACCTATAACCTGATAAGGAGTCTGACTTTGCCAGATGCCTCCTACTCCAAAACCTTTGAGAACCTTATGGAATTAGTCATGGGACATTCTCATCTGAAGCCCCCAGTGATATTGCAATTATACAAATTTAATTTGATGAAAGAGCCCCAGGAGAGACGATAGCGCCGATCGTGGCACCGAAGACAAATGAATGAACAGTGTGGTTTTGGTCTGCACTCAATGAGATGTTGTGAGATAGGTGTCATGGGCCAGGGTTTAGAGAACCCCAAAGTATATCATGGAGTTCACCTGACCCACAACTTTGAATAGATTGTGGTTAGGGGAGCACACAGCCCTACTCTACAGGTGTGATGCAACAGGAAACTACAGTACTTTTGAATTAAAATACAATGTTCATTTCTAAAACCAGTTAACATTTTATAAACCCACAGTAAACATCTTAACAACTTTCAACACCAATTAAACCCCACAGATACAATATGCTATAAGTAACCCATAATTTTTCCTTGCAACATCCATAAGACAAAAGATTATTTTTACAGAAAGACAAAAGGTTTAAATTCTCTACTGAGAGCAGTCAGCACTTTGAAATCACCCAACTGATCTGGAGACAGTCTATAGTTTTCAGAGAGAGATCCTTATGCAGCTCCTTGCTGTGACTGCAGCTATCCAGCTCTCAAGACAAAACTAAGCACACCCTGTAGCTGCAAGCCCAAAGTGAAAGTAAAAGCAGACTGACAGCCCGGCTCCACCCACACTCTGACATCACTGATAAACACCCATTTCTTAAAGCTACTCTCACATGCCACAAGCTAGTCTGTGATGTTAACGTCACAGCCATACAAACAAAATTATTAACAGAGGCACAGGTCACCTTAAAGAAGGCATTAGAGATTGCCCAGGCTATGGAATGTGCTGAAAGTGGGGCGGCGATACTGCAAATCATGCAAGTAAGCAAAGTCCACCATGTTTGGCAGGAAGCTGCTGGTAGTCATGGCATCAGGGATGAAGGAGCAGAAAATAGTGAGCTGTAAGGTTTGGAGTCAAGGAGAGTGCAGAGGCATAGGGAATTTGGTCCACAGACCAGAAAGAATGCTACCGGTGTGGGAAAGATCACTGCCAGGAGAGATGTAAATTCAGGAAAGGTGTGTGTTGTGCCTGCAGTAGGGGGGGCACATTAGGAGAAAGTTCAAGACTGAACAGCGCCTACTGCGGACCAACAAGGAAAAAAATTCCCACTCCAGCAACAGTGATAGAAATAACCCTGAAAATGAATCTGAAGTAAACAGGCTAAATATCATGAAGATGTTCCCCAATCATGGTGGTTCACTTGCTTGGAGGAGTTAAAGGAGAAATATGGGTATTTGGGCGTGGTCGAATTTAGGTACCTTCAGGTCGGAGATGAGTTAAGCAGTCTTTTCCGGCCTTTCCGCAGGAATGTAGGAGGACAAAAGTGTCATTATTTGCAAGGGGGAGACCAGCCCCTGAAGTTAAGGAGCACGATGTCCAGGCCAGCCACCTACACTGGGGAAGCTTTAAGGTACAACACCACTGCCTGTAAACACCAGCATCAGTCAGCTCAACGTCCTCTCACAGTAGTGGGGGGTCAAGGGGCAAGTTTGATGGGCCAAGGTGGGCTTCATCAAATTAGATTAAATAGGTTGGAAAATTCAAAATTAACGAAGGAGATTTTCACAGCGTCTTAAAAAAATACCAGGAGGTTTTCCAAGACGTGTTAGGCAAGATACGGGGCCTAAAAGTAAAAAGTTTCCGCGGACGCTGAGACCACGCCAAAGCTGTTCAGAGCCCAGCCTGTGCCCTGGGATGTACGTGAGAATGTTGAGTGTGAACTCAACTGGCTGGAAGTATTAGGCATTGTCAAGCCCGTGCCGGTCACTGAGTGAGCAGCTCCAATTCTGTCAACACTTAGCCACATAAGGCTGAGATTGGCCGAGTCCCGTCAGCGCTGTACACGTGTGGTCCTACCCGGCGGGACCTTGCCATTCAATGTGGGGCGGGGGGGGCTGCCTGGTGGGGGGAGGGGGGATCCAAACTCGGGGGGGGCTCCAACGTGGCCAGGCCCGCGATCGGGGCCTACCGATTGGCGGGCTGGCTTGTCCTGGTGGAGGCCTATGTTCCTCCGCGCCAGGCCCCTGTCGCTCTCTGCCATGTTAGCGTTGGGGCCAGCGTGGAGAAGGAAACAAGCACGCTTGCGCGGGTTTGCACCGGTCGTAGCGCGCATGCGCAGTCCCGCTGCGCCCGTTTGATGCTGGTATCAGCAACTGGAGCTGCATGTATCGATCCAGTGCCATGCTGGCCCCCTGTAGGGCACAGGATCACTGCTCCTCAAGGCCTGTTGACCCCGTCGGAAAACGCGACAGAGCCTGAGGTTCAGAGAATTCCGCCCAATTTGTTGTTCAGCATGGGGTGATAAGGTCATTGCTGGTGGAGCCCAGGAATGCAGATAGTTTAGTTTCGGTGAGATTTTGGGAGAGAGGTGAATTTCTGATCTGCCTGAAACTGAGTCCATAATTCTCTTATAGTAGGATAGTTGTAGAAGAGTAATAATCTGTAAAGCAGTCTTGTCTGGGGACAAGGAAGAAGCTGAAACATACCAGGTGAACCAAATTGTGAAGATACTTAGCCAGAGTCTAAGGAGTTCTAACAGGGGTCAAATCTGTTTTATCAAACAAATATTGCTCTATGCCATGCTAAATCCGAAAATGGATTGAGAGCTGTACATTTCTTTTCTTCTTTAATGGGAAATTATGTGGTAGTGTTTAGGGGGTAATTGTAAACTGGTCCTTTTGGGTGGGTGTGAACATAAAAAGTTTAACATTGTATTCATAATAAAGTTTCATTTTAGCAATACCAAAGCTCTATATTTTCATCAATCATTCTTTCCAAACCATCTAACAAATAAATGAAAATGTTGGGGTCCAGTATCCTAGCGACTGTTGGGGTTAGGTCTGGGATCGGAATACAGTACTACCTTACTCTAACTGAGGCATGTGTCATGCATCCAAGCAGATGAAGCTGGAGGAGGCATCCAGAGAGTTTGTCACCGTCAACATCAGTACACCAGACTGCCATTTTGAGTATCATCACTTTGTGTAAACTTTCAACGCACAATGGAGAGCCTATCACGAGATTTACCTGAGGAGGTTGTCTATCTAGATGATGTATTTCTTGCAGGACCGTCCGCAGAGGGGCATTTAGAAAATCTCAAAGTCACTTTAAAAAGATTAAAGAAGGCAGAATAAGGCTAAAAAGGGAAAAGTGTGGATTCCAGGCTCATGAAGTGATGCACTTGGTGTTTAGAGTAGAGGCCAAGAGCTGTGCCCGATGGGGGAGAAGATAAAAGCAATTAAAGAAGCAGCAGCCCCAAAAATGTGTCAGAACTGAAATATATTTTAGGAATGGCAAATTATTACAGAAGATTTATGACTGATCTCTCTACAATGTTGGTACCCCTACATATACTGCTCAAGAAGCACCAGAGGTGGTATAGGAGAGAGCATCAGAAAGAAGTCTTTGAACAGGTTAAACTAACTTTGCACTTATCCAATCTCTTAGTTAATTATGGCCCCTCAAAAGGCATCATTCTTACCTGTGACATGTCTCGCTTTGGAAACAATGAAAGATGGTGCAGGAAGGCTGATCACCTATGCCTTGAGGACTCTTTTCAATGCTGAAAAATCGTATTCACAAATCGAAAAAGAGGGATTAGCTGTGATCTTTGGAATGAAGAAATTCCACCAATATATTTATGGGCAGCAGTTCATAGTATTTCTGACCACAAGCTCTTGTTAGGCTTTTTTCGGGAGGGTAAGCCCATTTCTCCCATAACTTCAGCAAGGGTACAATGCTGGGTTCTATTATTAGCAACCTCCACTGACATGTTTCAGCCTAGGCTGGGCACACACATATTAAACGTGGATGTTTTAACCGCCTTCTCCTTTTCGAAGGTACACCGCCTCTGCCAGTGCCTATACAGCAGCAATACAGCAAACGCTAACATGAGGGAGGAGAAATGGTGAAAGGTGAGAATATATTGTGAAGTGCATGTTACAAGGAGTCACAAGGAGTGAGTACACTGTTAAATCTTGAATTTAATATGATTTTATTTAAATTTTAATCAATTTTAAAGCAAGCTTAGATCATTTAATGCGCAGACAACTAAGGCCAATTTGCTAATTCATAATCAGTGCTCAATTAATCAAATCTCGGGGATAAAGTTAGAATTAAACAGGAAGGGATAGTAACACAAAAGACTCCTGTATTTTTCAGTGAATTTAAATCTGAGGTATTCAGAGAATAACCTTCCCACAAAATAAAGATGTCAACACAAGAGAAACAGCTGACTGGAGTTTGCAGATTAGTATTTATTTCTGTCGGCCATTTAATAGTCTAATAATTAGAGGCACAAGATAGGGAAGCAGAGGAGAAAATGGATGATGCATATAATGAACTGGATGTAGTTGACCTACATGGCATGTGTCAGAGAAGGAGTTGGAGAAGATAACACCAACTCATGAACGATTCAACAAATTAGAAGCCCAGAAAGGCAGTTCAGACCCGTGAAGTATGTGTCCTATTCCATGTGGGAACTCCAAGACACTTCCCATATCATAGACTACCGCATGTACAGGAGATGTGGTCGGTTGGAGCAGGTCGTGCTCCTGGGAATTCATGAAAGGCACAAGGCTTGAACATATTCCTTTTGTTTGCAGTGAATGGGTCCTTGCGTATAAATGCGTGTAATTTCTAGCATGCATAAATGAGCCATTTTTCATTTTGGTTTTGCAAGCATGGGCTGGTTAAGTACTCTTATAATAAGAACAATCAAAGGAACATGCTGTTTTACTCGATTGAATTTGTTCCCCGGATCTGAGAATCGCCGGCTGCCGAATTCTCTGGCACCGGGGTTTTGGTGGGGGCGGGAATCATGGCAGTCGGGGGCCATTGGCAGTGGCCCCCCTGGCGATTCTCCACTCCGCGATGGGCCAAGCGGCCGCTCGTTTTCGATCGGTCCCGTCGGTGTAAATCAAACCAGGTCCATACCGGTGGGACCTGGCTCTATGGGCGGCTTGCAGAGTCCTCGGGGGGGGGGGGGGGGGGGGGGGGGAATCTGGCCCCGGTGGGTGCCCCCACGGTGGCCAGGCCCGCGATTGGGGCCCACCAATTCACGGGCGGGCCTGCGCCCTGGGGGAACTCTTCGCTCTGCGCCGGCTGCTGTCATCCTCCGCCATGGCCGGCGCGGAGAAGAACGCCCTGTGCATGCGCTGGGATGATGCCAGCACACGCTGGCACACCCGCACATGCGCCAACTCGGAGCCCTTCGGCGCCGGTTGGCGCAGCGCCAAGCCGTCACAGATGCCTAGCTCCTGAAGGTATGGAGGATTCCGCACCTTCTGGGCAGCCCGTGCTGCAGTGGTTCACGCCACTCCTTGGCACCGATACGGCCCGTCCCGCCGGTTAAGGGAGAATCCCGCCCATGGTATATCTGAGATTTGAACGGCTTAAATCAGCTGTTTCAAGCTGCTACTATGCAGTGGCTACATGAGTGGTATTTTCCACTAACAGGATTCTCACAGTCAGTCCAAAAAGACATTCTGTGTACCATGCAATTCAGCAAAGTGTGTATGAATTTCAATACCAGTGTGGTGCCAGCTACTTGGGCCGTACATCACACCGGTTTGCTGATTGAATCAAACAGCATGCTCCTTTGGTAGTACATAACAGGCAGAGTACAGACTGTATTCAATCAGTCCATTCTTGTAAAACCCAATTCAAATTATGTACCAACAGATATAATTCCCGCTTGGCAGTGAATGCTGAACAATCCTGAGTGCGCTAATATGTAGATTAACAGCCAATTTAATTTTCCTCAGTTATGCTTGCTAGAAGCGACATATATTCACACACAGGGACCAATTCTCTGCAAACAAAAGGGATACATTCAAGCCTTTGTTTTTGAATAGCCCTGGAGGTTGAGGAGCCTTCCGCTCCCCATTGCTTTCTCCATGGCAATGCCTCGGCTAGTCAGAGTTGACATGCCAAGCAATCAGCACCCTTTTCTCCTGTGGTATAAATGGTTGTGATCATTTGAAATTTGGCATTCTTCTATTTGTCCTGATGTGTGCAGGAAAAAAGGTTCGGTAACATGTCTCTCTTTTTAGTAATATTCAAAATTTGTACTATCAAGTGACTGAGAATTAACTTAACCTTAACCTTTCCTCAGAACCAGAAGGTCATCGAACTGAATCACTATCTCTGTTTTTTGCTCCACCTCTGCTGCCTGACCTGCTGAGTATTTTCTGTATTTTCTGCTTTTATCCACGGTATTTTTACTTTGTCAATTAATTTTTTGCATTGTATTCATGGTTTTCATACCATTTCCCTCTTCGTCAACACACCCATGATTTTTACCACCCAACCGGTGAACCACTCATCGTGCTTGAGTCTCCAGAACTGTAGGAGTTCTCCTCTCTGCAGATGAACCTGTGTGAGACTCCTGGCAGCTCACACTAATGTGATTAATCTGCCTTGCTGTTTTAATTGAATTTGTCCATCTTTGATTAATGGTGCATTAATGATCCAAACCATGTTTACGAATCCAAGGGAGTCTCGATATCCCACAAGCCTTTGGTTCTGGTCCAATGTGGGGGAGGGGAAATAAATTTGGCACCCACGGATCCTGTTTTAATTAGCTGGGTTTGAACACTGGGAGGAGATGGCTTAGGATCAATCGCTCATTTCCTTACTGTGTGAAGAGTCTACCATTTCCAAATAACCCTTTTAATAGTTGCAGCAACATTGATTTTTAAAGATTAACAATTACATTCACATTCCACTAGTTAAAATGAACAAAACTGTATATAGACACCGTTGCTCACATGGTGTTCTGATCGATACTAAAGTACAAAGATCAAGGGGGTCCCAAGTTCACAGGCTCACAATGAACTTATAGGTGAAGTAGGTCAATCGGTCCATCTAAATTAATCCTTACAAAATAACTACCCTTCTCCCATTATAGCATTTCACTGATTTTAGGGTTTTCACCTCTACCAATAGGCCCAGAATCCATTGCAGTGCTGATCCCTCTCAGAAGAAGATCCTCCTGAATCAAGGGACATATGGAACAGTTGGGAAAGTGCGTTTAAGCTGAAGACCAAGCAAGGTTGTTTGGTGGAGCCGGAACGGTGGTCTTCTCCTGCTCCTATCGTTTGTGTTCTTACGTGTGTGCTTTTGTGTTTAAAGTTATCCTTAATGGCCAGTCCACCTAACCTGCACATCTTTGGACTGTGGGAGGAAGCTGGAGCACCAGAGGAAACTCATGCAGACACGGGGAGAACCTACTAACTACTGTGCCACCGTTCCTTTTTTATCTTTACCATACCATTCACTATCCTATAGCATTCTAAAAGATCATCTCTCATTTTCCTGGCTGAAAAGCCCATGTTTTTGTTATCCGCCCTCAAATCAGATCCCTGACCTTGGGATTCAGCTTCATGGCGTCTGTCTGAACCACCTCCATTCTTGAATGCCTCAGTGACTAGAATTGAACACAGTACTCAAGGTGTGACCTGACCAGAACTAGACATAGTCCTCAAGCTGCAATCCTATCAGAACTAGGCCCAGTACTTAAGGAAGTTGTATGACCTGAGATCTGTACAGTATAATCAGTACTTCCTCTGATTTATATCTTGCTGCCTAACTTTGCAGTTTAACACCCTGTTGGCTTTTTTGATAACTGCTCTACATTGTTTGGACTTGTTCAATGTTAAATCGACTGAGACTCCAGGGAGAATTTTAACATTTAGATCGGCTCACAGCGGGGGAGGTAGGCAATGGATCAGAAACTGGAAGTTTCTGTTTACTGGTTTCCTAGCAATGAGAGCAGGTGTTCATGATGCTGACCCATACCTGGCAGTCATTTTAAGGCAGGAGTCAGAATGTGTCCATCAGAGAAGTCTTAGTCAGGAGGGCAAGCATAATGCTGAAGACTCAACATGCTGAGGCTGCACCCAACCGCACCCCCTCAAAGAACCTACTTATCCTCGCCACCATCATATGTATCACGTCCTATGTATCACTTTAAACTTGATATGGATCAGCCTCGCAAACAACAAGGCGCATATACCCTCCGCAGAGCCTCTGCCCATGTTCCGCACTCCATCTCCCTCTCAGCTCCTCCTCTCACTTGTATTTTATATGCCCAACCTGGGCCCCCTCCCAATCCATCAACCTCTTGTAGGCCTCGGACACCTTCCCCTCCACTATTTCGTCCCTCAACAGCACCTTGTTTTGCAACCCCAGGGGCGGCAGCCCAGGAAAGGACGGAACCTCTCTCCTTACAAAATCCCGGACCTGCTGGTACCTGAAACTGCTCCCCCTGGGCAACTCACACTCTTCTTCCAAGTCCTCCAACTTCACAAATTTGCTCCTATGAACAGGTCGGCAAATCGATCGCCATGCTTGTCACCATCCCCGAAACCTCGCATCCAACCTCCCTGGTGCAAACCTCTGGTTATCACAGATCAGTGCCCACACTAAGGCACACTCCAGTCCAAAATGCTGCCTCCATTGCCCCCACACCCTGAGGGCCGACAGCACCACTGGGATCACGGAGCACCTGGCTAGCGAGAACGGCAGTGGCTTTGATAACAAAGCCCTTAAGCTCGTTCCCCTACATAAAGGGGAAGCACGGTAGCACTGGGCAGCACGGTAGCATGGTGGTTAGCATAAATGCTTCACAGCTCCAGGGTCCCAGGTTCGATTCCCGGCTGGGTCACTGTCTGTGTGGAGTCTGCACGCCCTCCCCGTGTGTGCGTGGGTTTCCTCCGGGTGCTCCGGTTTCCTCCCACAGTCCAAAGATGTGCGGGTTAGGTGGATTGGCCATGCTAAATTGCCCGTAGTGTCCTAAAAAGTAAGGTTAAGGGGGGGTTGTTGGGTTACAGGTATAGGGTGGATACGTGGGTTTGAGTAGGGTGATCATTGCTCGGCACAACATCGAGGGCCGAAGGGCCTGTTCTGTGCTGTACTGTTCTATGTTCTATAAAGCTGCCTCCATCCGATCCCACACCGACCCCTCCCCCACAAACCATTTCCTAACCATAGTGATATTCGCTGCCCAGAAGAGTAGTTCATCATGTTCGGCAGTGCCAGATCCCCCCCCCCCCCCCCTCGCCCCCGCTCAAACCCCCCCCCAGCCCGCGGGGTCTTCCCTGCTCTCACAAACCCAGAGATCAACCTTGAAAAACAACTTTGGGGCAAAAATTGGGAGGTTCTGGGACATGAATAGAAACCTAGCAAGCCACTCCGTTGTATTCAACTGTTACAAAGAAAACACAAAGGAACAAAGCTGGATAGAACAGCCAGCATTGACAGAAGCACGGGAAAAGACAACGGCAAACCCAGCCCTGTCGACCCTGCAAAGGCCTTCTTAATAACATCTGGGGGCTTATGTCAAGATTGAGAGCGCTGTCTCACAGACTAGTCAAGCAACAGCTTGACATAGTCATACTCACGGAATGACACCTTACAGACAATGTCCCAGATACCACCATCACTATTCAATGCCCACCACCAAGACTAGCCCGGCAGTACCACCACTGACCAAGCTGGCCAGGTTCTAAAGGACACAGCTGGTCTGTGGGTTGAAGAGTGAGGCAATTCAAAAGCAGTTGATAACCGAAAGCAACCTGACTTTAACGAAAGCCTTGGAAGTTGCTGATTCAATGGAATTAGAAGCCAAAGAATATCAAACACAAGAATTCACAAGATGTTGGCCGAAACTCAAATGCAAACACAGACTTGCTCTTTGAGTAGGTGTGCTAAAGCCGGACACTCAGCAGCAGATTGGTGGTGCAAAGATATCGTGCATGTTGGAAAAAGAAAAAAGCTTCAAGTAATAGTTGCAAAAGGCCAAAGCTGAATAAAACAAATGGCAGAGAGAGTAAAGGAAAAAATGTCTATGTTCAAAAACGACATGAGGAGAAACCTGATTCACAACCCAAAACAAATAGTCATTAAACGTACTAGCTATTGCTGGTGCTACAAATTGGTACTGGGTCACTGCACAATTGAATGGGCAGACGTCAGATTTGTCTTTGCACATAGTCAAAGGAAATCATCCAGCACTAATTGGAAGAACTTGGTTGTAAAAGATCAGGTTAAATTGGGTCAAAGTAAACCCCCTGACGGATTCTGAATCAGGCCTTAGCAAAATCCTGAAGAAACATGCTATTGTTTTCAACAGTGATCTGGGAAATGGGAAGGATATCTCAGTAAAGTTGAAGATCAAAGAAGAGAGTTTGGCAAAATGCTTAAAGGCTAGGTCATTGCCTTATGCAATAAGACCTAAAGTAGAGGCAGAATTAGAGTGACTGTTCAAGACGGGAGTCTGATAACCTGTTAACATGAGTGAATGGGCAACACCGATGGTGCCATGAGTGAATAAGATGAATCCGTATTGATTTGTGGTGATTTCAAAGTAGCTATTAATCCTGTACTCCATGCAGAACAATACCCTCTAACCCTGATTGATGACCTGTTTGCAGGGTTGGCTGGAGGCCAACACTTTACTAACATCGACCTCAGTCAAGCATATCTGCAAATGAACATGGATCAAAATTCACAACAGCTCCTGACGATTATTGACAAACAAAGGATTATTTTGATACAAAAGATTACCATTTGGCATCAGTTCAGCTCCGGCATTATTCCAACCAGCTATGGATCAAATTTTAAGAGGTTTAAATTGAGTCCAGTGTTACCTGGATGACGAGGAAACGCATCTCCACAACCCAGATGCCACACTTCAAAGATTAGAAGATTATGGATTAACAATCTGAGAAGACAAATGCCAGTTTTTCCAATCTTTGGGAGAATATGTAGGATGTGAAATCGGCGCCATGGGATTGCATAAGTCATCTTTGAAGCTCAAAGCTATTGCCAAAGCACATGTATCTCAGAATGTTAACCAACTTCAATCGTTCTTAAGTTTACTAAATTACTATGGAACATTTGTCACCAGTCTGATGACTATTCTAAAAACCCTTGCATTATCTACAGCAGTATTTTTCAAACTTTTTTTCCTGGGTCCCACTTTTGACGACTGGCTGATCTAAACCCATGCCAGCTGACCTTCGCGACCCATGCTGACCAATCTTCATGACCCACGTCAGCCGACCTTTGTGACACACACCACGTTCGCTTACCTTTAATGCGACATGGGAGCCTGCTTGGTCCTCACATTCACACTTAAATCAGGTTCAAAGGAGGGGAGGGTAATACGCATATCAGGTGCAGCCCTCAGCCAGTTTCTTTGTGCTGTCTTCATCTTTATGAAAACGGAAAATCCAAACTCACACATGTAGGTCATCGTAAAGGAGAAAACCAACACAATGCTTGTTTTACTCAGCACTGGATACTCCTGGAAGATGTTACACCAGAATGCTGATAGCCTCTTGGGTTTTTGGCATGTTTATAATGTGGTATTACAGATAAACTGCAGCAGTGTAGTCTTTTAATTTGGAGTCAGCTCTAAGTTAATAGCTGACTCGGGGATCTCAACATCAAAAAGAATTGTTAACCCACAACTTCTCTTTCAAAATTTGAAACTTCTCCTTTCACTTGCCAGTACTTCCCTGCATATAACACACATGGGCTTTGCATTCTTATTTGCACTGGTACAATTGACGAAATAATACCTCAAGAAATCATTTTTATACTTTGTTCCCGAGCTACGTTTCTTTATTGTAGGTTGTTAACCAGAGGCCCTGGAGCTCTGTACAGAGCTAACACGAGGACTGCTGTGTCCTGCCCTGGACTTTACTGATCAGCTCTCTCCAACAGATCCTATTGTGAGATTCTGTCCAATAGAGATTCTCTGGATGTCCCTCACTTTTAAGAAAACCATTCACCTTCACAGATCACTTGCCTTGTATTCCAGCAACTGGCAAATGGAAGCAACCCTGCTCTGTGATTTTCCGCCGAAAGAACGTATCTGGAAGGCGCTTGACGTCAACTGTGTATGCAGGGTGCATGACCTGTTCTCTGCTGCAGCTTCTGGCCATAAAACTCCACACAGCCTCATTTATTCCCACTTAATCGGAAGCAACAGCCGCCATTCCCGATGTAAAAGCCAGGAGCAGCCGTTGGGGGGCTTCTCCCATGATCGGGACCATCGCGACCCTCCCGACATCCGTCCATGACACACCTGCAGGTCGCACTTTGAAGAACCCCGATCTGTGCTGTCAAAATAAGTGGCGGAGAGAGGATCAATATGAGAAAGTGTTTGTGCAAGTGAAGACAGCGCTGCTAAAATCAGAAGTCACAGAAGCATAGAGTTTACAGTGCAGAAGGAGGCCATTCGGCCCATCAAGTCTGCACCAGCCCTTGGAAAGAGCACCACACTTAAGTCCACACCGCCACCCTATCCCAGTAACCCAGTAACTCCTCCTAACGTTTTGGATACTATGGAGCAATTTATCATGGCCAATCCACATAACCTGCACATCTTTGGACTGTGGGTGGAAACCAGAGCATCCGGAGGAAACCTACGCAGATACGGGGAGTGCAAACTCGACATAGTCACCCAAAGCCGGAGTTGAACCGGGTCCCTGGAGCTGTGAGGCAGCAGTGCTAACCACTGTGCCACCGTGCCACCTGACACATTTTTATCCAAACCTACCTCTGCAGTTAGCATGTGACACATCACCCTATGGTGTTGGGAAAGTGGTTTCCCACATCAAGTCTACAGATGAAGAGAAGCCGATAGCCTTGCATCCAGAACTGTGAATAAAGCCAAGAGTAATTATGCGCAGATAGTGAAAGAAGCTCTCGGAATTATCTTTATGATAAAATGGTTCTATCAATTCCTGTGAGGGAGGAAACTCACTTTATTGACAGATCATTGTCCATTTATGACAATTTTTGGGCCACATACCAGGATTCCATCACTGACAGTGAGCAGAATGCAGAGGTGGGCATTGCTGTTGTCAGCACTCATCTATACTATCAATTATTGTCAGTCAAGCCTTCATGGCTTTCCTAATTACCCTTACCAGATAGTTTGTCGCTAAGTAGTTTCATAGAATCGTAGAATCCCTACAGAGAGGAGGCCATTTAGCCCATCGAGTCTGCACGGGCCATCCGAAAAAGCACCTCCCTAGGCTCACTCGCCCACCTTACCCCATAACCCCACTTAACCTTTTGGCATTAAGGGGCAATTTAGCATAGCCAATCCAACTAGCTTGCACATCATGTGGGCTGTGGGAGGAAACCGGAGCACCTAGAGGAAACCCACGTAGACACAGGGAGAAAGTGCAAACCCCGCACGGACATTCACCCAAGGCCAGAATTAAACCCGGATCCCTGGCGCTGTGTGACAGCAGTGCTAACCACTGTGCCACCGTGCTGCACACCGTTCGTGTGGAAACATTTTCTACTTTGAGCAGATAAAAAATACTCCTGTAACCACAGGACAAGTGAAGAAGCACACCCAAAATGATCCAGTACTTTCCGAGGTAATGAACATAGTGCTTTGAGGCAAGACCTCAGGAGTTAACCCTGAGATAAAGCTGTATTCTACCTGAAGACTTGAGTTATCCGTACAGACAGAGTATCTCCTCTGGAGAACGAGAGTCATTATTCCACCACTATTAAGAAAATGCGTATTGAACCAATTACACAAAGGTCATTGTGGTATTGTGAGAATGAAGGAGATAGTGAGGAGCTATTCCTGATGGCCTGGTTTAAATGCCAAAATAGAGGAGATAGCCTGAATGTGTTCATGTGTGCGGAAGTGTGAAACCTGCCGCCATTAGGGCAGCATGGTAGCACAAGTGGATAGCACTATAGCTTCACAGTGCCAGGGTCCCAGGTTCGATTCCCCGCTGGGTCACTGTCTGTGCGGAGTCTGCATGTCCTCCCCGTGTCTGCGTGGGTTTCCTCCGGGTGCTCCGGTTTCCTCCCACAGTCCAAAGACGTGCAGGTTAGGTGGATTGACCATGATAAATTACCCTTGGTGACCAAAAAATAGGTTGGGAGGGGTTATTGGGTTAGGGGGATAGGGTGGAAGTGAGGGCTTAAGTGGGTCGGTGCAGACTCGATGGGCTGAATGGCCTCCTTCTGCGCTGTATGTTCTATGTTCTATTAACACTGTTGCACCCATGGGAATGACAACAGAGGCTCAGCAACGGGCACATGTTGGTTACGAAGGATTGTTTGAGGGGCATATGTTTCTCATTCTCGTCGATGCTCATTCAAAAGCGGCAGAAGTTGCCAGCATGAAATCAATGTCATCACACAAGGCAATTGAGAGATTGGGAAGAATCTCCAGCAGATTTGGTTACCCTGATCAATTGGGGAGTGATAATGAACCACACTTCATACCTCAAGAGTTTGAAAACCTCTGGAAGAAGGAATACAACAGGTCAGGTCCACACCATACCATCCTGCTACGAACAGACTAGCAGAGCGATTTGTCCAAACAATGAAGCACATGTTAAAGGTAACCAGAGAACAACGTTCATTGAGCAAACACTTGAATCAATTCCTGCTCATGTAAAGGGATAACTGCTCACTCAACAGCCCAAGTTTCTCCGGCATTGCTAATAATTAAACGTCAAGTACAGACATCATTCGACTTACTAAAGCCACCAAAGGCAAACGACAGGCGAGGAAGCATGTACAGGTGAAAAATGGATTCCTGTCACCATCATAGCACAGACCGGACCAGTCTCCTACCCTGCCCAAAACCGAGACAATGTAACCTGAAGGAGGTACGTGGATTAACTTTTAACAATAACAACCAATGCACCAGAGGCAGAAATAACAGAGTGTCCAAATCCAGCTGTGCTGAGAGAGGACCTGGACCTTCCCGAAAACCTGACGCTAACTGAAATGATTGTAGAAAACAGCGCCTCAATTGGCAATCAAGTCAACATCAGATCACAACGTCAACTCAGGATAAAACAACCACTGACGACGTTCACACTGAGCCAAAGGCACCAGTTGTTGCAGCAAGTACTAAGAAGCAGATGCCTGAGGTACGTCGACAACCATTCAGAGAATGATGACCTTCAAAACATCTGACTTATTGACTGCTGTTGTTAATTGATTGTTCGTGTTATACTGTTTAATGTGTTGGGGAACGTTTGATTTAAAGGCAGGGGAAATGTTGTGTATTTATAGTATTTTCAGTGATTCCTCACCAGCAGCCTTGCAGCTGAACAGGGGCACTTTAAGAGAATGCTTGCGTGATGATGACATCATTGGCCATTTGCACGGGTAACTGAGCACTGTAACATCACTAAAGCTTTTAGTTTTTGTTGATGTTCCACAGCCTCCTAAAGCCACCCGTGCAAACACCACACCTGGCACAAAGGAAGATGGTTGTGGCAGTTGGAGGTCTATCATCTCAGCTCCAGGACATCACTGCAGGAATACCTCAGGGTAATTTTGACGCTAAGGGAAATTTGGCATGGCCAATCCACCTAACCCGTACATCTTTGGACTGTGGGAGGAAACTGGAGCACCCGGAGGAAATGCACGCATTATTCTGGGGGCACTACCATCTGGTGGAGCATGCATCTACCAGGGATTCTCTAGTTCCGCATTACTCCCCTTCTCACAGATAATAAGAGCATGGCTCATACTTCAGGACAGTCAGTCTGTACTATGGGCTTTATTTTTAGGCTCTGCCTGTTGTGCATTGGTTAGGGAGCTTTGGCTGACCATCTCCTCCCCTTTCATCAGTTTTGAAAAAGATCTCCGCTGACCAGATTTCTAGCTCATCCAGATGGGGCACTGATTCCTTCTCGACTAAGTTTGCCTGTCTAAGTTTGGGCCACTACGTAGGTGTGGAAGATCCTCGGACGTCCTCTGCAGTTGTCCATTCTCACTGATTTGCTTCACTGGTCGAAAATTATTTGGGATGCTACCACCTTACTGCCAGCCAAATCATTCCCAAGTAGGAAATCTGTCCCTGCCATCGGTAGCTCATGGACAATTGCTACAGTCACTGGACCTGAGACTAGGCCGCACTGTAGGTGGACATGATAGAGGGACAAACATGTATATTCCTCCCACCCCACTCATCTGTGCCTTGCCTTTCAGGGCGGGCTTGGAGATGGGGGATTATATTTTCCTCCAGCGTTAAAGATTGAATGGCCCCTGCGACCCGGAGAATTCTGGGAAGAGTACGGGACACTGTTCCTGGGAGATCAAAACCCACAGGAACTTTGTGTGGCTTGGCCACACGTAGGGCAATACCCTCAGAGAGACTGGTCTCTGCTCCTTACAGGATCCTGCTTAATCTGCTGTACTGCCTACTTGGATATCCTTCTTGGGATTGCTATTCTGGAGATCTACAATAACCACAGGTTTCCCTTTTAGTCTCCAGAATTTAGGTCTGCAGCGTCCTATTTTGTTAAAGTGGCAACACACCTTCCTCTGCATGTTCCCCTTTCTGAGGTGTGGAGGACTTTGTGCACCCATATCATAGAATTTACAGTGCAGAAGGAGGCCATTCAGCCCATCGAGTCTGCACCGGCTCCTGGAAAGAGCACCCTACTCAAGGTTAACATCTCCACCCTATCCCCATAACCCAGTAACCCCACCCAACACTAAGGGCAATTTTGGACACTAAGGGCAATTTATCATGTCCAATCCACCTAACTTGCACATCTTTGGACTGTGGGAGGAAACCGGAGCACCCGGAGGAAACCCACGCACACACGGGGAGGATGGGCAGACTCCACACAGACAGAGACCCAAACCGGAATCGAACCTGGGACCCTGGAGCTGTGAAGCGATTGTGTTATCCACAATGCTACCGTGCTGCCCACTAAATAATATATGTCCCTTCCCTTATGGGTATAGACCCTTTACTATCCAGTTCTCCCTTATCTGTTTTTGTGAGGGCCACAAAGAATCCAGCATGAGTTGTAGAATAGAAAGAAATAACATTTATTTACAATAACATATATAACAACAGCAGCAGTAACTCCTTTGCTGCTCACTCCTCTCTAGCTGGTTCCATACTGACCAGCCCTATTTAGGCAAGGAATCTGCTAATGATTTCTCCGCCCCCCTCGTTGCGGAAGCTCATGCTCCCGAAGGAGTGTGGGATTGTCATTAGTCCCTAGCCAATGGTAAGCAGGCAGGTTATTGAGTAGGGTGATCATTGCTCGGCACAACATCGAGGGCCAAAGGGCCTGTTCTGTGCTGTACTGTTCTATGTTCTATAACATCTGTCCAGTGGCTTTGTGGATAGTTTGGAAATGGTTTCCCTGAGTTCCCAGGCCTATGGGTGAGATCTCAGTTATCTGCCATCACTTCTGCATCTCAGGCTGTCAGGAATCGCTGCTCCTCCGAGTGCACTCTGAGCTTGAAGTGTCGGCAGTTTTTAAATTCCTGCAGTATTATCCATTCTCACAATCCATTGTCGGCAGACTGCATTTTTAGAAAGTGGATCCATCAGTCGAACACAATTTGTTTTGGTCATTCAAATTCTGGGCAGTCTGCATGGGTTTCTTGTGATAATTCCAGAATTGCTGGCAATGGGTCTCCAGGATTAAATCATAGCGCTAAGGGTGACAGCCTTGCTCTGTTCATAACTAGTGGATATTTTAGGAGTCAGCATAGAATTGACCTCATGGGCCTTCCCTGTCAACTGTCCTTGTATCATAAAGGTCCACATTTCTGGTGGCCATTTTAGTTGTCCTGCTATCTTCTCAAAAGTGCGGAAAAGGATTCTGCACTACTCTCTTCGAATTTGGTAACGAACCTCGCATCTTTAAGAGCTTCAGACCTTAGTTCTGGGGAGGGAGATTTGGACAGTTACCAGGTCGAGAGAGGTTTTTTTCTAGCAGATTCCATCTGTCTGATATCACTCTCTCCTGAGCCTGCAATTTCATTTCCAAATTTCTGATGAGAAAACACTTTCCTCTTTTCCTCTCTGCCTTTCGCTCTCCCATTCTCTTTCTCAAGCTTCCCTTCCTCTCTCCTGAAACTCGAGCTACATTTTAAACTGTTCCAGTTCTATTTTGGCTCTGGGTAGTTGATTGGTTTTCAGGTCTGTGGTGAATGTGATTCACACTGGATTATAATCTGTATAAACATGTGTCTATATTGTAAGTGCAGTTGCACTACCTGACCACCAGGGGGAGTAGCTCTGGGAATGCTCAAGAATTATACTGGGCTTCTCCCTTGGCTCCGCCCAGGACTCCTCCCCCTGGAGCTGCTGTATAAAGATCAGTGCCACATGGCCAGCCGGCCAGTTCACCGAAAGTTCAATGGCTAACAGGCTGGCTCTGTTGTGAGTATATTAAAACCGCTATTCTGATCCTACAAGCACGTGTCCGTAGAATTGTTGGTTCCAACAATTTAATATACTCAGGAAACAGTCGAAGAAATCATGGAAGCAGCCCTCAAGCCCGGACGCCTAGAACTCGACCCACAGGATGCAGAGGCTAAGGAAATTTATTCCCACTGGCTGAGATGTTTTAAAGCCTACCTGACAGAAGCCAGCACCACCGGAACAACGGAGGAACAAAAACTCAGCCTACTGCACGCGAGGGTAAGCCACAGAATCTCCACACAGCTGAATCCGGCCGGTTCTTACACCACAGCGCTGGCAATATTGGACAAAATGTACGTTAGGCCCATTAACGAGGTTTATGCACGCCACGTGTTTACGACTCGCCGTCAGCAGCCTACAGAAACGCTAGCCGAGTTTGTAAGGGAATTGAACAATCTTTCCAATTACTGTAATTATCAAGCCGTTACCGCGGCTGAACATAGGGAGCTTGCTGTGCGGGACGTTTTCGTGGTGGGCCTTAGGTCTAACCATGTGCGGCAAAGACTGCTAGAAAAGGGGGCCCAGGACTCAGACACTACTGTGGAGGCTGCTACCACTATGGAGTTTCCTTCTGCAGCATCACCTCATTTCCCGCGGACCCTGCGACCTCATCGTGGACCCCCGACCAACAGTCCCCCTAAGCCTGTGCCGCACGGCCCCCCAGCTACCGCGCTGCCAAAGCCAGTTACTCTGCTGCCCCAGCCAGTTACTCTGCTGCCCCAGCCAGCTACTCGGCTGCTCCAGCCTGCCATTTCTGTGGCCAAAGCCAGCACCCGCGGCAGCACTGCCCGGCCCGTAACGCGACCTGCAGCAGCTGCGGGCGAAAAGGACACTATGCCAGAGTGTGTCTGCCGAAGAAAGCCCCAGCCTCTAACTCTCCCACGGCTCAAAGCACTTGTTCCGCCCCAGCCTCTAACTCTCCCACGGCTCAAAGCACTCGTTCCCTGAATTCACAGGCCTGCAGGCCCCGAAATGCTGCAGCCTGTATGCCGACTCCGCCCCCACCCGACATGTGCGACTCATGGGGGCGGCCATCTTGGCAATCCTCCTCCATGTGGCCGGCCATGTGCGACTCATGGGGGCAGCCATCTTGGCAATCCTCCTCCATGCGGCCGGCCATGTGCGACTCATGGGGGCGGCCATCTTGGGATCCATCCACTTCAAACTCACCTCGACGGCTACGTACTCAGAGGGCAGTCATCACGGGGCCACTCCAGCACAGCTGATCGAGCCGCCGACTACCTGCAACTCAGCGCAGTCACCCTGGATCAATCCTGCCCCAAGCACCTACGAAGTTCGATGGCGGAGGTCCAGATCAACGGGTACAGCATGCATGCCTCTTTGACTCCGGGAGCACCGAGAGCTTTATACATCCAGAGCTGGTAAGATGCTGTTCGCTTTCTATTTTTCCGGTGAGCCAAACTATCGCCCTCGCTTCGGGCTCCCACTCAGTCCAAATCCAAGGACGCACCGTTGCTACGCTCACAATTCGAGGCGCTAGTTATTCTAAATTTAAACTTTATGTCCTGCCCGACCTCTGCGCACCACTCTTATTAGGCCTGGATTTCCAGTGCAACCTCAAGAGCCTCACCCTCAGCTTCGGCGGGCCCCTGCCCCCACTCACTATCTGCAGCCTAGCCATGCTGCGCATCTCCCCCCCTCCGCTCTTCGCCAATCTCACTCCAGATTGCAAACCAGTAGATACTCGCAGCAGGCGATACAGCCTACAGGATAGGGTCTTTATCCGATTGGAGGTCCGAAGGCTGCTCAGTGAGGGGATCATAGAGGCCAGTAATAGTCCCTGGAGAGCTCAGGTGGTGGTCGTCAAGACCAGGGAAACATTTTGCATGGTCGTCGACTATAGAAAAACCATAAATCGCTTTACGCTCCTAGACGTTGCCCCCAGAATTGCAGACATGGTTAATCAGATTGCCCAATATCGGCTATTTTCCACGGTGGATCTGAAGTCTGCATACCACCAGCTCCCAATCCGCCCAGAGGATCGCCACTACACGGCATTCGAGGCCGATGGCCGCCTCTTCCATTTCCTCCGGGTCCCTTTCGGCGTCACTAACGGGGTTTCAGTGTTCCAACGAGCAATGGACCGAATGGTAGACCAGTACGGGCTGGGGGCCACGTTTCCGTATCTGGACAATGTTACCATCTGCGGCTATGACCAGCAGGACCACGACGCCAACCTCCACCGTTTTCTCCAGATGGCACAGAAATTAAATCTCACTTATAACAAGGAGAAATGCGTTTTCCGCACAAAAAGACTGGCCATCCTCGGCTACGTCGTGGAGAACGGAGTCCTGGGCCCAGACCCGGACCTCTTAGAACTCCCCCGCCCTCATTTCCCCAAGCCCCTCAAACGGTGCTTGGGGTTCTTCTCATACTACGTCCAGTGGGTCCCTCAATATGCGGAGAAAGCCCGCCCACTCTTTAAGGCCACACGATTTCCCCTGTCAGCTGAGGAGCGCCAGGCCTTCAGCTGCATCAAGGAGGACATCGCCAAAGCAGCCATGCGGGAGGTGGATGAATCCACTCCCTTTCAGGTTGAGAGCGACGCCTCAGAGGTAGCTCTAGCAGCCACTTTAAATCAGGCAGGGAGGCCCGTTGCATTTTTCTCCCGTACCCTATCCGCTTCAGAACTCCGACACTCCTCAGTCGAGAAGGAAGCACAAGCCATCGTGGAGGCTGTTCATCACTGGAGGCACTACCTCGCAGGTAGGAGGTTCACCCTCATCACCGACCAACGATCGGTTGCCTTTATGTTTGACAACTCGCAAAGGGGCAAAATAAAAAATGATAAAATCCTTCGGTGGAGGATCGAACTCTCCAACTATAGTTACGATATTAAATAGCGACCGGGGAAGCTCAACGAGCCCTCGGATGCCCTATCCCGCGGGACATGCGCCAGCGTGCAGATCAGCCGTCTGAAAGCCATCCACGTTGACCTCTGCCATCCAGGGGTCACCCGGCTCGCCCACTACATCAGAGCCCGAAACCTGCCTTTCTCCAACGAGGAGGTAAAAGCGGTCACCAGGGACTGCCCGATCTGTGCAGAGTGCAAACCGCACTTCTATAGACCAGACAGGACCCACCTGGTCAAGGCTTCTAGTCCTTTGGAATGCCTTGCGATCGATTTCAAAGGGCCACTCCCCTCCACTAACAAGAACATTTATTTCCTCAACATCATCGACGAGTTCTCCCGATTCCCTTTTTCCATTCCATGCCCTGATATGACCTCCCACACAGTCACTAGGGCCCTGCATAGTGTCTTCACCCTGTTCGGTTTCCCCAGCTACGTGCACAACGACCGGGGTTCGTCCTTTATGAGCGACGAGCTGCGTCAGTACCTGCTCGACAAGGGCATCGCCTCGAGCAGGACTACCAGCTACAACCCCAGGGGGAATGGACAGGTGGAGAGGGAAAACGCGACGGTCTGGAAGACCGTCCTACTGACCCTCCGGTCTAGAAAACTCCAAGTCTCCCAATGGCAAGAAGTCCTCCGAGACGCGCTCCACGCAATCAGATCCCTCCTCTGTACAGCTACAAATCAAACCCCTCACGAGCGACTCTTCATTTTCTCTAAGGGCACTACCACGGGAGTCTCACTTCCGGCATTGCTGAGGAAATCAGGCCCGGTCCTTCTGAGGAAGCACGTCAGGGGGCACAAAACTGACTCCCTTGTTGAAAAGGTGCTCCTCCTCCATTCCAACCCCCAGTACGCATTCGTGGAGTTCCCGGACGGTCGCCAGGACACAGTATCCCTTCAGGACCTGGCACCCACTGGATCCAGCCCCCCCTACCCCCGCTGAGGAACCCCTTACCCCGTGCCCTATGCTGCCGCCCCCTCGCGCCCCCGATTCCGCAAGCTCACCCCACCGGTTCCATGTGCCAGAACCAGCCCGCCCCCAGTGCCCCCAGTCTCTGGTCGAGCCAGAGGTATACAAAGTTCGGACGACACCCGCCCCGGAGTCTGTCATCGTAGTCCAGCTCTCAACATCCACCCAGCCACCGCAAGAGGCTGCAACCCCGGTGCTCCGCAGATCGAAAAGAACAATTCATCTACCGGACAGACTAACTCTGTGAGCCACCACCCCCGCGGGACTCGATTTTTTTCACAGGGGGTGAATGTGGTGAATGTGATTCACACCGGATTATAATCTGTATATACATGTGTCTATATTGTAAGTGCAGTTGCACTACCTGTCCTCCAGGGGGAGTAGCTCTGGGAATGCTCGAGAATTGTACTAGGCTTCTCCCTTGGCTCCGCCCAGGATTCCTCCCCCTGGAGCTGCTGTATAAAGATCAGTGCCACATGGTCAGCCGGCCAGTTCACCAAAAGTTCAATGACTAACAGGCTGGCTCTGTTGTGAGTATATTAAAACTGTTATTCTAATCCTACAAGCACGTGTCCGTAGAATTGTTGGTTCCAACAAGGTCTAACTCCTCGTTTACTTGTTCTGATTGAGGACCGGGACACAAATGCTTGACCAACAGCTGGAATCATTCAATTCTTTTTAACTCACTTGTTAGTTCTAATTGTACATCCCCAGCTTTGATGATGTTGGTATGGTGTTAATGTAATCCAAAAGCCCAGGATGTGGGTTCAAATCCTATCACCGGACTTTGAATTTAGTTACCCCTGTGGCCTAAAGGTATATGTCGCTGAGCTAGTACACTACAAACCAAGAGCAATGCTTAGGGGTCCCTGGTTCAAATTTCACCACAGTATGTTATTTAATTTAAAAAAAGAATCATCCTGCGGTAAACATGGGAGAGCTAACAATTTTCACCTATTCTGTGCTTTGGGTCTCCAGTGTTTCCCTAATTAAGTCTCCTCGTTCTACCAGCCTTTCTGCATTGAAATTTGTCATTTTGCTCTTGTGTTAGGGTAAGGAAATTTGCTACAGTCGTTGAATTGTTTTGAAGATTTTATCAGCTGCTGAATTTTCCTTCTTGGCTTCTAATTGGTTCCTTTTAGTATCGGATGCAACTTGTATGTTAAATTTGGACTTTTAGTCAAATTTTGTCCGAATTTTTGTCAAATTTTGGCTCATTTGTAATAGGTTCTTCTCAGACTTGAGCCCCCAAATACTGTTATGGGGAGGGGTGAGAGAGGAAATCCTGAACTCCTTTATTTGCTCACCATCTGTCTGTGGGTAGATGCGTTTTAATTTTTGAAAAAGGCTCTGGTGTGTTTTTCCTTGGTTTGAAAGGTCAATTTTTGAAGTTACTCACAGCAAACTCCCTTCAGAGTTTAATCAAAAGTATAGTTTATTCATACATTCAAGCCTGGGGATCGATTGCTATGTGAAAAAAAACACACGCAATAGGAAGCTGGGAAAGACGAGGAGGCACAATGATTAGCACTGCTGCTTCTCAGCGCCAGGGATTCGGGTTTGATCCCTACCTTGGGTGACTGTGTGGAGTTTGCACGTTCTCCCCGTGTCTGGGCAGGTTTCCACCGGGTGCTCCAGTTTCCTCCTACAGCCCAGAGATGTGCAGGTTAGGTGGACTGACCATGCCAGATTCTCCCTTAGTGTCCAAAGGTTAGATGGGGTTATGGGGATAGGGTGGGGGAGTGGGCCTTGGTTCAGTGCTCTTTTGGAGGGTCATGCGGACTCGATGGGCTGAAAGACCTCCTTCTGCATTCTAGTGATTCTATGAATGAGGAGATTTTACAAATAAGAATAACTTTAAAGAAAAAGAACCACAGATATGGACATCAGTTCTCGTGATTTCCAGAGTCGGGAAAGTCCATTGAAGGTTCATTGATGGAGAGATACACTTAAGGCAGGTTCAATTAGCTGAAGCAGGAGTTGCAAAATGTCTTTAAAATTGATGGTGCTGGAGTGAGGTGAAGCTGAGATACTGAGACTTGGTCTGTTCTGCAGGCAATAGCAGGAATCTTACAGAGAACCAGGCTTCAAGGGCACTTCGACTTAATGCAGACTTTCGATCAGTTGGAGTCCTGGTTTGCAGGCTGGAGGTTAAACAGCAGACTAATTTGCGAGTTTAGGAATGTGATATAGAAACTTTCCAAATATCAGACGCTTAGGCAATGTGGTGATGCCCACTCATGAGTCAGTTACAAGCTAATAAGCAGCCTCAGGTCTCCGGTCAAAATTCATTGTTCAACTGAGGAGACAGTTGGTGACAAATCCTCTGTTGGTCCTTGGTCTTGTTGATTGTAATGTGTCTTCACAATGAGAGCTGTGAGATTGTACAGGGATGAGGATTGAGCTTTTGTCTTGAACTTCAGAATCAGGTGACCCATAGCAGCCATCATTCGGTTCAGCAAAGTAAATTTTTTTGGGAGGTGTCACATGATGTGAGCAAGGGAGCAGTTGTGCTTTAGCGAGCTCTAGCTCTGCTCGTCTTTTAATCCTTTATTTTTCCACGTGCAGATGCCGTAATTGTCTTTCTGGGGGATATATGGCCTGCTCTATGTCCCTGGTTGAGTCTGATTGGAGTTTTGGATGAGGAGCCGAGTTAAATTGTAGAGAATCCTTGTTTGACCATGACGGTCGGAGTGAGGTGTGGTGGGGCCCAGCTTACAGTGGCTTTGTTGCTGGGGAGCGGGCCTTTGCCTTAACAGTGCTGTGTGCATTGGGATGCCGGCCGCCCATGAGATTGTTGTTCTGGATGAGGAGCTCCATGATGCAAGTTCTTGGAGCTCGCTTTGAGGAACTGTGAGGCATCCTTGATAGAATGGTAGAGGCGCAGGAGAGAATCCTTGTATTTGATAGAGCAATTTCTGCCTTCGCTTCGTTGAGATCCTGATACATGGTGTTGTCTATCCTGATGGGTTCAGGATGTAGGGTTTGGACATGATGCATCCATGTGCCTGTCCCTGGGAAGTTGTGGGAGGCGAGTTCCCAATTGAGTTTGAAAATTGGCTGCCATGCTTTAATAATCTTGATCTGGAGGTTAGACATATCAGGTTTGATGGCGCACAATCTGTGGAATGAATGGGCCTGAGACTGGGGAATTGTTGTGATGTGTGATTTATATGTAACACTCTTTTGAAGATGAGATTTTCGTGTTTTTTGTTGTCTGTTTCCTTTTTTCAAGGTACAAAGGGTATAAGGAATCCATGATTGGTTCCTGCATGGCTGCAGATGGTTCTGGCATCTGAGAAGAGGAGGTTACTGTGTGTGATTGGTGTCTCTGGCACTGCGTGAATGGAGGGAGATATGTATTTGTGCGCGCCAGAGCATGGTGCAAAACGTTTATCCTGAACGCTCGTAGCAATTGTGAGAAATCTGCGTGGGAAGGTGTGTACCATTTTACCATGTTTTCATGGCCGTATCCTGGTTCTCCCTTGTTCTCAGGTTGGGTCTATGGAGGCATCTAGATATGTCTAATGATTGTATTGAGCTGGTTGTATTGCTGTTCTCCCGCCCCTCTCTGTATTCACGTACACTGAGCCTTTACATTTTCTTGCTGTGCTGTATCATTCTTCTCATTGTGTTCCGGTGTTTGTCAAAATGTAAATAGTTTATGATCCCTTTCATGTCTTAGGGACATTGCACCCTGCACACCCCAACACCACCCGCTCACCCTTGCAGGTACAACTCCAACCTTTGAGTTTGAGCTTCATGCCTTTCAAGAGCTGTTCATTTGGCTTATTTTTCTGTTCCATGTGCAACACTGTAATTTTCCTGTATTAAACTTCAACCACTGTTGTTTAGCCACTGCCGATTCCACTGCACTTCCTGGTTTAGGATAATAATAATCTTTATTGTCACAAGTAGGCTTACATTAACACTGCAATGAAGTTACTGTGAAAAGCCCCTCGTTGCCACACTCTGGCACCTGTTTGGATACACGGAGGGAGAATTCAGAATGTCCAAATTACCTAACAAGCAGGTCTGTTGGGACTTTTGGGAGGAAACCGGAGCACCCGGAGGAAACCCACGCAGACACCGGGAGAACGTACAGACTCGGCAGACAATGACCCAAGCTGGGAATTGAACCTGGGCCCCTGATGCTGTGAAGCAATAGGGCTAACCTTCCAGGGAGCTGAAACCAATTGCAGCAGCCGGTTGACTCAGCACAGAACCAACCTCCAGGCATTCACTGATACACTCAAATTACCCTCAAGTTACCCTCGAGTTCATTCCTCAATCAGAACAGATCCAAGTATCCATTTATTCTGGCAGGAAATTACCTACACATTTGTGTACCTAATAGTGGCTTCACGGCAGTTGAAAGTAGTTAATTGGCAGTAAAACGATTTGAGATGATCATGAAAGGTTCGACATCGATGCAAATTGTATTCTTTCTTTAAATATGTTGGTTGAGGGTGTGCAGAATAAATAATGAGATTTGCTGCATGAAATGGTGAAGCACACAATAGGTAACTATTAAATTTAATGTGTACTGTGCTTTTTTTTGCACTTTCTGTTACAACCTTCGTTTACTTTGCTGGTCTTCTGCTGAACTAATTTATACGGAAATGAGAAGCAAGATAAGGAAGCGTTGTATCCTCGTTGGCATTAAGCATTATTAAATGCCAATTGATCAGTATCAGCTAATTAATTGGTGCTTATCTATACAATTAAACTTTTGTTAAACACTAACTGCAAATGCCCAGAAAAAATGGTTCGCTGCTGCTGACTCAGTGAATTGCACAATAGCTTATTAACATTATTTTGCCGAGGAATCTCAATACTTTTTAACTGTATTAACTTCCGCCTCAACACAATGAGAGTCACGGCAGTGAGGAAAGAATATTTAATGGGACGGACTGACATTTCACATTCTGGGACCGGGTGATGTACTAAGTTACATACTGTCTTTCCACACTGTGGAACTGGCCCCTAATTCTGATCAGATTGTGGGCTTCCGGAGGTCACCGATACACACGTACGGCGGGACTGTGCGGAATCACTCAAAGCGTACCACGTCGAAGCTACCGACCTTTTTGCTTTCTTCCTTTTTCAAACGCATTTTATTCAAACTAGTTACAGCAAAAACACACTCCGGGAAACATTCTTCCCAACAATTAACTATACAGTTTTTACAGATTTTCCTCCTTTTTCACCCCTACCCACCCCCCCCCCCCCCCCCCCCGGCCACCCTCGCCACCCCCCGCCACCCCCGCCACCCCCCGTGATGAACAGCTCCTCAAACACGGTCACAAACTTCCCCCAGCTTTTCTCAAACTCCCCTGCTGAGCCCCTTAGCTCATACTTTACCTTCTGTAACCGCAGGAAATCGTACAGGTCACCCAATTGGGAAGCGGAGTTGGGAATGGAGATCAATTGGGGAGTATGGAGTGAGGCACTGCGAAGGGTAAACGGGACCTCCTCTTGTGCAAGGATGAGCCTGATACAGTTTAAGGTGGTACACAGGGTGCATATGACTCGGGCGAGAATGAGTGGGTTCTTTCAGGGGGTAGCAGATGAGTGTGAGAGGTGTGAGCGGGGGCCAGCAAATCAGGCGCACATGTTTTGAGGTTGTGAAAAATTGGGACGATTCTGGGCAGGAGTGTTCGCAGTCTTAGCCAGGAGGAGGTGGACCCGGACCCTCTGGTGGCGATATTTGGGGTTTCAGAGAAGCCGGAGCTCATGGAGAGGAGGAAGTCTGATGTCATGGCCTTCGCCTCTCTAATTGCATGGCTACCAACCTTGTTTTAATGTGTTTTTCTGCAAGGGCTGCGTGGAACTGGCTGTTAGAAAATGAATGGGGGAGCTCTAACTTGGCCAACTTGCCCCAGTGTGAGGTAAGTTTTTCCGCCTTTTTATTCACATTTTTTGTTTCAGTCCAGAATCATTGAGCAGAGGCAGGAGACATCGGAGACAATTTATTTTTGGTGGATTAATGTTTTATAATCGTGCTTATAAATTTGTTTAAAATGCCCATAAATTGAAATACAGATACATTTTTATGTTTTTTAATACTTTGGTTTGCCATGAGGATGTTAATTCTATTAAAGGATGAAATGGGTCTGGAGTTTATGTAATCTTTGGCAATCACTCGCTAACAAGTGTGATTGTCCACCTTAGAAACTCCATGTAAGGGCAGCACGGTGGCACAATGGTTAGCACTTCTACTTCACGGAGATGAGGTCCCGGTTCGATCCCGGCTCTTGGTCACTGTCTGTGTGGAGTTTGCACATTCTCCCCGTGTTTGCGTCGGTTTCGCCCCCAGAACCCAAAGATGTGCAGGCTCGGTGGATTGGCCACGCTAAAGTGCTCCTTGATTGGAAAAAATTAATTGGGCACTCTAAGTTTATTAAAAAAAAACAAAAAGAAACTCCATGTTACTGTAAATGGGTTCTGTTGGGCCATGCATGTCTGATGAGCCCGATCCTAGAGTCACATCTTCAACCATGCTATTAGCGGTGTTTCCAGAAGGTGGAATCAATCCTTGGGCTCTAGGTCATTGATATTCTTTTCTCCGACTCCTTTTCCAGGCCTCTCTTGCAGGTGGGTGTCCTCGAAGAATTGTGTCCCATCAATTAGGAGGTTCGTCCAAGTGGGTCTCTTCTGAGCAAGGCCACGGTGTCTATGTTGCATTTCTTGAGTTAAGCTTTCAAAGTGTCTTTGAAGCCCTTCCTTTGTCCTCCTTGTGTTCAATAGATCTATAGAATTCCTCCAGTACAAAAGGAAGCCATTCTGCCCATTGGGTCTGCACGGACTCTCTGAAAGAGCACCACACCTAGGTCTACTACCCTGCCCCATACCCACAATCCCACCTAATCTGCACACCTTTAGACACGAAGGGGCAATTTTAGCATGGCTAATCCACCAAACCTGCACAAACCTGGACTCTGGGAGGAAACTGGAGCACCTCGAGAAAACCTACGCGGACACAAGGAGAAAGTGCAAACTCCACATAGTCATCCAAGGTTGGAATCGAACCTGGGTCCCTGGCGCTTTGAGGCAGCAGTGGTAACCACTGTGCCACCATGCCGCCCACCATTCAGGAACCTTCCTCGAGCTGGGAAAAAATAGATTTGCTTTGCCAGTCGGGCCTCTGACATCCTAAGCACATGGCCGGCCCAGTGAAGTTGGCGTCTGATGATCATGGCCTCGATACTGGTGCTTTTGACTCCTTCAAGGACACTGATGTTAGTACATCTGCCCTCTCAGCTGTATGTGGAGCTGAAGTACATTTGGATCTTGCAATGTATTTTAAGCCATGATGAACAGTCTCCCTGACATAATGTTGATCCTTATGAGGCTCAGTGATTACTTCAAATGCTTCATAACATTTTACTGCCTTATTTGACATACGCAAGCCTCCTGTGAGCTAATGTTAACTGTTTGTCTAACATGCATTGTAGAATCCACTGCAGATTCAAAATCTGGCGCAGGCTACATGTCTGACTGGCGAGGAAGCAAATCAATTACCCACCCCTTAGAGTGGACAAGATCAGGACATCATATGAAATGATGTCAGAGGAGATGTGCGCCAGGAGACTATGTTTTAGCAAGGAAGCAATGGGACAACTTGGTGAAATGTTGAAGGAAGACCTGAAGTTGAATCCTAACTGCCGCACTGCCTTGACAGTGAAGATGAAACTCACAACAGTTGTGCTTTGACCTTCAGCATGGGCTTAGCATTCACCCGGAAGCTGGCTTGCAACAAGAAGTGGAAGAGTTGGAGGCGGGCAAAATGGAGACTGATACAGACATATCCCCTGGTGACAGTGTTCAAGCTGACCCACAGTTCCTCTGTCACTGTGAATGGCCTCACTGCTCCTATCCCACTGTGAATGGCCTCACTGCTCCTATCCCACTGTGAATAGCCTCACTGCTCCTATCCCACTGTGAATGGCCTCACTGCTCCTATCCCACTGTGAATGGCCTCACTGCTCCTATCCCACTGTGAATGGCTTCACTGCTCCTATCCCACTGTGAATGGCCTCACAGCTCCTATCCCACTGTGAATGGCCACTGCTCCTATCCCACTGTGAATGGCCTCACTGCTCCTATACGACTGTGAATGGCCTCACTGCTCCTATCCCACTGTGAATGGCCACTGCTCCTATCCCAGTGTGAATGGCCTCACTGCTCCTATCCCATGGTGAATGGCATCACAGCTCCTATCCCACAGTGAATGGCCTCACTGCTCCTGTCCCACTGTGAATGGCCACTGCTCTTCTATCACTGTGAATGGCCTCACTGCTCCTATCCCACGGTGAATGGCCACTGCTCCTATCCCAGTGTGAATGGCCTCACTGCTCCTATCCCATGGTGAATGGCCACTGCTCCTATCCCACTGTGAATGGCCTCTGCTCCTATCCCAGTGTGAATGGTATCAAAGCTCCTATCCCATTGTGAATGGCCTCACTGCGCCTATCCCACTGTGAATGGCCCCACTGCTCCTATCCCACTGTGAATGACCTCTGCTCCTATCCCACTGTGAATGGCCTCACTGCTCCTATCCCAGTATGAATGGCCTCACTGCTCCTATCCCACTGTGAATGGCCTCACTTCTCCTATCCTACTGTGAATGGCCTCACTGCTCCTATCCCACTGTGAATGGCCTCACTGCTCCTATCTCTCTGTGAATGGCCTCACTGATCCTATCCCACTGTGAATGGCCTCACTGCTCCTATCCCACTGTGAATGGCCTCACTGCTCCTATCTCTCTGTGAATGGCCTCACTGATCCTATCCCACTGTGAATGGCCTCACTATCCTATCCCACTGTGAATGGCCTCACTGCTCCTATCCCACTGTGAATGGCCTCACTGCTCCAATCCCACTGTGAATGGCCTCAATGCTCCTATCCCGCTGTGAATGGCGTCACTTCTCCTATCCCACTGTGAATGGCCTCACTGCTCCTATCCCACTGTGAATGGCCTCACTGCTCCTATCCCACTGTGAATCGCAACTGCTCCTATCCCACTGTGAGTGGCCTCACAGCTCCTATCCCACTGTGAATGGCCTCACCTCTCCTATCCCACTGTGAATGACATCACAGCTCCTATCGCACTGTGAATGGCCACAGCTCCTATCCCACTGTGAATTGCCACTGCTCCTATCCCACTGTGAATGGCCTCACTGCTCCCCTCTCACTGTGAATGGCCACTGCTCCTATCCCACTGTGAGTGGCCTCACTGCTCCTATCCCACTGTGAATGGCATCACAGCTCCTATCCCACTGTGAATGGCCTCACTTTTCCTATCCCACTGTGAATGGCCTCACTTTTCCTATCCCACTGTGAATGGCCTCACTTCTCATATCCCACAGTGAATGGCCACTGCTCCTATCCCACTGTGAGTGGCATCACAGCTCCTATCCCACTGTGAATGGCCTCACTGCTCCTATCCCACTGTGAATGGCCTCACTGCTCCCCTCTCACTGTGAATGGCCTCACTGCTCCTATCCCACTGTGAATGGCCTCACTGCTCCTATCCCACTGTGAATGGCCTCACTGCTCCTATCCCACTGTGAATGGCCTCACTGCTCCCCTCTCACTGTGAATGGCCTCACTGCTCCTATCCCACTGTGAATGGCCTCACTGCTCCTATCCCACTGTGTGTGGCCTCACTGCTCCTATCCCACTGTGAATGGCCTCACTGCTCCTATCCCACTGTGAATGGCATCACAGCTCCTATCCCACTGTGAATGGCCTCACTGCTCCTAACCCACTGTGAATGGCCTCCCTGCTCCTATCCCAGTGTGAATGGCCTCACAGCTCCTATCCCACTGTGAATGGCCTCACTGCTCCTATCCCACTGTGAATGGCCTCACTGCTCCTATCCCACTGTGAATGGCCTCACTGCTCCTATCCCACTGTGAATGGCCTCACTGCTCCTATCCTACTGTGAATGGCCTCACTACTCCTAT
This sequence comes from Scyliorhinus canicula, assembly GCF_902713615.1. NCBI lineage: Eukaryota > Metazoa > Chordata > Chondrichthyes > Carcharhiniformes > Scyliorhinidae > Scyliorhinus > Scyliorhinus canicula. The sequence continues at coordinate 39,653,825 of NC_052160.1, read as the reverse complement.
CCCACAGTGAATGGCCTCACTGCTCCTATCCCACTGTGAATGGCCACTGCTCCTATCCTACTGTGAATGGCCTCACTACTCCTATCCCACTGTGAATGGCCTCACTACTCCTATCCCACTGTGAATGACATCACAGCTCCTATCCCACTGTGAATGGCCTCACTGCTCCTATCCCACTCTGAATGGCCTCATTGCTCCTATCCCTCTGTGAATGGCCACTGCTACTATCCCTCTGTGAATGGCCTCACTGCTCCTATCCCACTGTGAATGGCCACAGCTCCTATCCCACTGTGAATGGCCTCACTTCTCCTATCCCACTGTGAATTGCTACTGCTCCTATCCCACTGTGAATGGCCTCACTGCTCCTATCCCACTCTGAATGGCCTCATTGCTCCTATCCCTCTGTGAATGGCCACAGCTCCTATCCCACTGTGAATGGCCTCACTTCTCCTATCCCACTGTGAATGGCCACAGCTCCTATCCCACTGTGAATGGCCTAACTACTCCTATCCCACTGTGAATGGCCTCACTGCTCCTATCCCATTGTGAATGGCATCACAGCTCCTATCCCACTGTGAATGGCCTAACTACTCCTATCCCACTGTGAATGGCCTCACTGCTCCTATCCCATTGTGAATGGCATCACAGCTCCTATCCCACTGTGAATGGCCTCACTGCTCCTATCCCACTGTGAATTGCCTCACTGCTTCTATCCCACTGTGAATGGCCTCACTGCTCCTATCCCACTGTGAATGGCCTCACTGCTCCTATCCCACTGTGAATGGCCTCACTGCTCCTATCCCACTGTGAATGGCCTCACTGCTCCTAACCCACTGTGAATGGCCTCACTGTTCCTATCCCACTGTGAATGGCCTCACTGCTCCCCTCTCACTGTGAATGGCCACTGCTCCTATCCCACTGTGAATGGCCTCACTGCTCCTATCCCACTGTGAATGGCCTCACTGCTCCTAACCCACTGTGAATGGCCTCACTGTTCCTATCCCACTGTGAATGGCATCACAGCTCCTATCCCACTGTGAATGGCCTCACTGTTCCTATCCCACTGTGAATGGCCTCACTGTTCCTATCCCACTGTGAATGGCCTCACTGCTAGTATCCCACTGTGAATGGCCTCACTGCTCCTATCCCACTGTGAATGGCCTCACTGTTCCTATCCCACTGTGAATGGCCTCACTGCTTCTCTCTCTCTGTGAATGGCCTCACTTTTCCTATCCCACTGTGAATGGCCTCACTATCCTATCCCACTGTGAATGGCCTCACTGCTCGTATCCCCCTGTGAATGGCCTCACTGCTCCTATCCCACTGTGAATGGCCTCACTGCTCCTATCCCACTGTGAATGGCCTCACTGCTCCTATCCCACTGTGAATGGCCTCACTGCACCTATCCCACTGTGAATGGCCCCATTGCTCCTATCCCTCTGTGAATGGCCACTGCTACTATCCCTCTGTGAATGGTAAATGCTCCTATCGCACTGTGAATGGCCACAGTTCCTATCCCACTGTGAATGGCCTCACATCTCCTATCCCACTGTGAATGGCCTCACTGCTCCTATCCCACTGTGAGTGGCCTCACTGCTCCTATCCCACTGTGAATGGCCACAGTTCCTATCCCACTGTGAATGGCCTCACATCTCCTATCCCACTGTGAATGGCCTCACTGCTCCTATCCCACTGTGAGTGGCCTCACTGCTCCTATCCCACTGTGAATGGCATCACAGCTCCTATCCCACTGTGAATGGCCTCACTCTCCTATCCCACTGTGAATGGCCACTGCTCCTATCCCACTGTGAATGGCCTCACTGCTCCTATCCCACTGTGAATGGCCTCCCTGCTCCTATCCCACTGTGAATGGCCCCACTGCCTCTCTCTGTGAATGGCGACAGCTCCTATCCCACTGTAAATGGCCTCACTGCTCCTATCCCACTGTGAATGGCCTCACTGCTCCTATCCCACTGTGAATGGCCTCACTGCTCCTATCCCACTGTGAATGGCATCACAGCTCCTATCCCACTGTGAATGGCCACTTCTCCTATCCCACTGTGAGTGGCCTCACTGCTCCTATCCCACTGTGAATGGCCACTGCTCCTATCCCACTGTGAGTGGCTTCACTGCTCCTATCCCACTGTGAATGGCATCACAGCTCCTATCCCACTGTGAATGGCCACTGCTCCTATCCCACTGTGAGTGGCCTCACTGCTCCTATCCCAATGTGAATGGCCTCACTGCTCCTACCCCACTGTGAATGGCCTCACTGCTCCTATCCCACTGTGAATGGCCACTGCTCCTATCCCACTGTGAATGGCCTCACAGCTCCGAACCCACTGTGAATTGCCTCACTGCTCCGATCCCACTGTGAATGGCCTCACAGCTCCTATGCCTCTGTGAATGGCCTCACTGCTCCTATCCCACTGTGAATGGCATCACAGCTCCTATCCCACTGTGAATGGCCACTGCTCCTATCCCTCTGTGAATGGCATCACAGCTCCTATCCCACTGTGAATGGCCACTGCTCCTATGCCTCTGTGAATGGCATCACAGCTCCTATCCCACTGTGAATGGCCACTGCTCCTATATCACTGTGAATGGCCTCACTGATCCTATCCCACTGTGAATGGCCTCACTGCTCCTATCCCACTGTGAATGGCCTCACTGCTCCTATCCCTCTGTGAATGGGCAATGCTCCTATCCCACTGTGAATGGCCTCACTGGTCCTATCCCACTGTGAATGGCCACTGCTCCTATCCCACTGCGAATGGCCTCACTGCTCCTATCCCACTGTGAATGGCCTCACTATTCCTATCCCACTGTGAATGGCCTCACTGCTCCGATCCCACTGTGAATGGCCTCACTGCTCCTATTCCACTGTGAATGGCCTCACTGCTTCTCTCTCTCTCTGTGAATGGCCACTGCTCCTATCCCACTGTGAATGGCCTCGCTTTTCCTATCCCACTGTGAATGGCCTCACTGCTCCTATGCCTCTGTGAATGAACACTGCTCCTATCCCTCTGTGAATGGCCTCACTGCTCCTATCCCACTGTGAATGGCATCACAGCTCCTATCCCACTGTGAATGAACACTGCTCCTATCCCTCTGTGAATGGCCTCACTGCTCCTATCCCACTGTGAATGGCCTCACTATTCCTATCCCACTGTGAATGGCCTCACTGCTCCTATCCCACTGTGAATGGCCTCACTGCTCCTAACCCACTGTGAATGGCCACTGCTCCTATCCCATTGTGAATGGCCTCACTCCTCCTATCCCACTGTGAATGGCCTCACAGCTCCTAACCCACTGTGAAAGGCCTCACTGCTCCTATCCCACTGTGAATGGCCACTGCTCCTATCCCTCTGTGAATGGCCTCACTGCTTCTATCCCACTGTGAATGGCCACTGCTCCTATCCCACTGTGAATGGCATCACAGCTCCTATCCCACTGTGAATGGCCTCACTGCTCCTATCCCACTGTGAATGGCCACTGCTCCTATCCCACTGTGAATGGCCTCACTGTTCACATCCCACTGTGAATGGGCAATGCTCCTATCCCACTGTGAATGGCCTCACTGCTCCTATCCCTCTGTGAATGGCCTCACTGATCCTATCCCACTGTGAATGGCATCACAGCTCCTATCCCACTGTGAATGGCCTCACTGCTCCTATACCACTGTGAATGGCCTCACTGATCCTATCCCACTGTGAATGGCCACAGCTCCTATCCCTCTGTGAATGGGCAATGCTCCTATCCCACTGTGAATGGCCTCACTGCTCCTATCCCACTGTGAATGGCCTCACTGACCCTATCCCATTGTGAATGGCCACTGCTCCTATCCCACTGTGAATGGCCTCACTGCTCCTATCCCGCTGTGAATGGCCTCACTGCTCCTATCCCACTGTGAATGGCCTCACTGCTCCCCTCTCACTGTGAATGGCCACTGCTCCTATCCCACTGTGAATGGGCTCACAGCTCCTATCCAACTGTGAATGGCCTCACTGCTCCTATCCCATTGTGAATGGCCTCACTGACCCTATCCCACTGTGAATGGCCACTGCTCCTATCCCACTGTGAATGGCCACTGCTCCTATCCCACTGTGAATGGCCTCACTGCTCCTATCCCACTGTGAATGGCCTCACTGCTCCTATCCCACTGTGAATGGCCACTGCTCCTATCCCACTGTGAATGGCCTCACTGCTCCTATCCCACTGTGAATGGGCAATGCTCCTATCCCACTGTGAATGGCCTCACTGCTCCTATCCCTCTGTGAATGGCCTCACTGCTCCTATCCCACTGTGAATGGGCTCACTGATCCTATCCCACTGTGAATGGCCTCACTGCTCCTATCCCATTGTGAATGGCCTCACTGCTCCTATCCCACTGTGAATGGCCTCACAGCGCCTAACCCACTGTGAATGGCCTCACAGCGCCTAACCCACTGTGAATGGCCTCACAGCTCCTATCCCTCTGTGAATGGCCTCACTGCTCCTATCCCACTGTGAATGGTCTCACAGCTCCTATCCCACTGTGAATGGCCTCACTGCTCCTATCCCACTGTGAATGGCCTCACTGCTCCTATCCCACTGTGAATGGCCTCCCTGCTCCTATCCCACTGTGAAAGGCATCACTGCTCCTATCCCACTGTGAATGGCCTCACTCTTCCTATCCCACTGTGAATGGCCTCACTGCTCCTATCCCACTGTGAATGGCCTCCCTGCTCCTATCCCACTGTGAAAGGCATCACTGCTCCTATCCCACTGTGAAAGGCATCACTGCTCCTATCCCACTGTGAATTGCCTCACTGTTCCTATCCCACTGTGAATGGCCACTGCTCCTATCCCACTGTGAATGGCCTCACTGTTCCTATCCCACTGTGAATGGCCTCACTGCTCCTATCCCACTGTGAATGGCCACTGCTCCTATCCCACTGTGAATGTCCTCACAGCTCCTATCCCACTGTGAATGGCCTCACTGCTCCCCTCTCACTGTGAATGGCCTCACTGCTCCTATCCCACTGTGAATGGCCTCACAGCTCCTATCCCACTGTGAATGGTCTCACAGCTCCTATCCCACTGTGAATGGCCTCACTGCTCCTATCCCACTGTGAATGGCCTCACTGCTCCTATCCCACTGTGAATGGCCTCCCTGCTCCTATCCCACTGTGAAAGGCATCACTGCTCCTATTCCACTGTGAATGGCCTCACTCTTCCTATCCCACTGTGAATGGCCTCACTGCTCCTATCCCACTGTGAATGGCCTCACTGCTCCTATCCCACTGTGAATGGCCTCACTGCTCCTATCCCACTGTGAATGGCCTCAGTGTTCCTATCACACTGTGAATGGCCTCACTGCTCCTATCCCACTGTGAATGGCCTCACTGTTCCTATCCCACTGTGAATGGCCTCACAGCTCCTATCCCACTGTGAATGGCCACTGCTCCTATCCCACTGTGAATGGCCTCAGTGTTCCTATCACACTGTGAATGGCCTCACTGCTCCTATCCCACTGTGAATGGGCAATGCTCCTATCCCACTGTGAATGGCCTCACTGCTCCTATCCCACTGTGAATGGCCTCAGAGCACCTATCCCACTGTGAACGGCCTCACTGCTCCTATCCCAATGTGAATAGCCTCACTGCTCCTATCCCACTATGAATGGCCACTGCTCCTATCCCACTGTGAATGGCCTCACTGCTCCTATCCCACTGTGAATGGCCTCACTGTTCTTATCCCACTGTGAATGGCCTCACTGTTCCTATCCCACTGTGAATGGCCTCACTGCTCCTATCCCACTGTGAATGGCCTCACTGCTCCTATCCCACTGTGAATGGCCTCACTGATCCTATCCCACTGTGAATGGCCTCACTGCTCCTATCCCACTGTGAATGGCATCACTGTGAATGGCCTCACTGCTCCTATCCCACTGTGAATGGACTCTGCTCCTATCCCACTGTGAATGGCCTCACTGCTCCTATCCCACTGTGAATGGCCTCACAGCTCCTATCCCAATGTGGATGGCCTCACTGCTCGTATGACACTGTGAATGGCCACTGCTCCTATCCCACTGTGAATGGCCTCACTGCTTCTATCCCACTGTGAATGGCCTCACTGCTCCTATCCCTCTGTGAATGGCCTCACTGCTCCTATCCCACTGTGAATGG